>NC_137971.1:7500-607500 GCF_963924665.1 Micromys minutus
GTAGTACAAAAAACTTCCAGCTCAGTGCCCTCCTACCTACCCTCAAAAATGTTCTCACCTCAACAAGGTCAACTTCTACAACAATGAATTCCCCATGACCATCTTAAGAACCTTTTGAAGCACACAAACAACTTGAGCAAGATTGATGTGAAACAATACCCCTGACCCTCTGGAGTACTGTGATGTATTGGGTCAAGTATCTAGAGAAAGGTTTGCCCAAATTATTCTGGAGCTTATGGATACCCTCAGGGCATAAAGGTAGCCCAAGAGCATCTCTTTAACTACAAATATGTACCACAAGGGTGGTGAGCACTGTCTCTTTGGCCAGGGGGCAAGTCTTTGTTATTGCTGGCAGTAAACATGGATACAAAAAGTCTGGATGTGAATAAATGACAGACTTGTGATATATCTCTTATCCAGAGTGCTCAGAGATTGTGACTTCAGTTACTGCTCAGATGGTTGGAAACAAAGGAATTTATACTGACTTAGATCTTGGAGGCTGAGCTTGACATGGGCAACAGTGATATGGACTGTGGAAACAAAGACTTAGTGGAGTCAGAAAGACAACTTTGCAATTTTGAGTGACTTCTGCCAAGGCAGTTTAACTAGATGTTTTCTCATGAATTTGTAAACAATTTGTTTTTCACTAAGAGATTCAATAAATGAATACAACGTGGGTTGTTTGTTTAAATGTCATTACTGTTTCCTACTGGAAAAAATATCTAAATTTTTGCAACAAATGCTGTCTGGAGTGTCAAATGGTAGACATTGACGCCAGGCACATCATGATTCAAAACCCAGGGTAGGTTATCAGCTAAAATGGTTTACATATGGACATCTAGTTGGCTTGAGGTACAGAATAAGTAATAAAAACTACTTCTATGTCTCTTTTTTTCCTTTCTTCTTCCCACAGAGTGTCTCACTGTTGGCCTGTCAACTTCACAGGACTTGCTGCTTGGACCTATGAACCTGCTGGAGGTTTGCTTACACTAAACTAATTTCATGCTCTTTAGACAAACAAACAAAAACCCAAGAACCCATAGATGAAGGGAGATTACTCATGTTTTAAGAGCACAGATTGCTTTAAAAAGAGGAACAAAGTTTGGTTTCAGAACTATGATCATCAAGTGACTCTCACCTGTAATGTATGCTTCAGGTGGTAGGACCATTATTTCTTCAGGCCTTTGTGGTTCTGAGTTTTTTCATGCACAATATGGACAGTACCTATCTGTTTACATATAATTGAGAAAGTATTGGAAAATAACTTCCATTTCACAAAGTCTACAAGTGAACTAAGTAATTAAAATGGAGATGTTCAATAGCTGGTTGCTTTACTGAATTTTGTGTGAATAAAATATTATTCTCCTACCCCATACAATAAAGAGAGTATGTGGAGTTCCATGGAAAATCTGAGGTTTTGGGCTAATATTCACTTATCAGTGAGTGCATACCATGGGTGAATTTTAGTGATTGGGTTACCTCACTCAGGATGATACTGTCTAGCTCCAACCATTTGCCCAAGAATTTCATGAAGTTATTGTTTTTAATAGCTGAGTAGTACTCAATTGTGTAAATGTTCTACATTCTCTGTATCCATTCCTCTGTTGAAGGACATCTGAGCTCTTCTAGCTCCTGGCTATTATAAATAAGGCTGCTATGAACATGGTGGAGTATGTGTCCTTGTTATATGTTGGAGCATATTTTGGGTATATGCCCAGGAGTGGTATGGCTTGGTCCTCAGGTAGTACTATGTACAATTTTCTCATGAACCACCAGACTGATTTCCAGAGTGGTTGTACCAGCTTGCAATCCCATCAACAATGGAGAAGTGTTCCTCTTTATCCACATCCTAGCCAGCATCTGCTGTCACCTGAGTTTTGAACTTAGCCATTCTGACTGGTGTGGGGTGGAATCTCAGGATAGTCTTGATTTGTATTTCCCTGCTAACTAAGGATTTTGAACATTTCTTTAGGTGCTTCTAATACATTTGATATTTCTCAGTTGATAATTCTTTGTTTAGCTTTGTCCTCCATTTTTAATAGTTTTTTTTTTTTAATTCTCTGGAGTCTAACTACTTGTATTCTTTGTATATATTGGATATTAGCCCTCTATGAGATGTAGAAATGGAAAAGATTGTTTCCCATTCTGTTGGTTGCCTTTTGTCCCAATGACAGTGTCTTTTGCCTTACAGAAGCTATGCAATTTTATGAGGTCTCATGTGTCAATTCTTGATATTAGAGCAGAAGCCATGGAATACTGTTCAGGAAAATTTTCTGAGTGACCATGTGTACAAGGGTCTTTCCCACCTTCTCTTCTGTTAGTTTGAGTGTATCTGGCTTTATGTGGAGGTCCTTGATCCATATGAAACTTGAGATTAGTACAGGGCAATAAGAAAGGATCAATTTGCATTCTTTTTCATTATGACCACAGGTTGGTCCAGCAACATATGTTAAAAATGCTATTTTTTTCCCACTGTATGGGTTTAGATCCTTTGTCAAAGATCAAGAGACCATAGGTGTGTGTGTGTGTTCATTTATGAATCTTCAATTCTATTCGATTGATCCACCTTCCTGTCTCTGTTCCAATACCATACAATTTTTATCATGATTGCTCTGTAATCAGCTTGAGGTCAGGGATAGTGATTCCCCTAAAAGTTCTTTAATTGTTCAGAATAATTTCTGTTATCCTGGACTTTTTGTTATTCCAAATGAATTTGCAAATTGCAACTTCTAACTCTATGAACAATTGAGTTGGAATTTTGATGGGGATTGCATTGAATCTCTGTTACTTTTGGCAATATGGCCACATTTATTATATTGATCCTGGCAATTCATGAGCCTGGGGGATCTTTAGATCTTCCAAGGTCTTCTTCAATTTCTTTCTTCAGAAACTTGAACTTCTTGTCATACAGATCTTTCACTTCCTTGGTTACAGTCACACCAAGTTATGTTATATTATTTGTGACTATTGTGAAGAGTATCATTTCTGTAATTTCTTTCTCAGCCTGTTTATCCTTTAAGTAGAGGAATGCTACTGACTTATATGTGTTAATTTTATGTCTAGACACTTTGTTGAAGTTGTTTATCTACTGTGGGAGTTCTGTGGTGGAGTTTTTGGGGTCTTGTAAGTATACTATCACATCATCTGCATATAGTAATATTTTTGACTTCTTCCTTTCCAATTTGTATCCCTTTGACCTCCTTTTGTTGTCTAATTGCAATGGCTAGTATTTCAAGTACTATATTGAATAGGCAGGGAGAGAGATTGGGCAGCCTTTTGTAGTTCCTAATTTTAATGGGATTGCTTCAAGTTTGTCTCCATTTAGTTTGATGTTGGCTTCTAGTTTGCTGTATATTGCTTTTACTATGTTTAGTTATGAATTGTGAATTCCCAATCTTTTCAAGGCTTTTATCATGAAGGAGTATTGGATTTTATCAAATACTTTCTCAGCATCTAATCAGATGATTGTATAGTTTTTTTTTGCTTTGAGTTTGTTTATATAGTGGATTATGTTGATTGATTTCCATATATTGAATTATCCCTGCATCCCTGGGATGAAACCTACCTGCTTATGATGAATGATTATTTTGATGTGTTCTTGGATTTGGTTTGCAATAATTTTATTGAGTATATTTGCATCGATGTTCATAATGGAGATTGGTGTGAAGTACATCTTGGGTAGATGGAGGAAGGTATGTGAGAGAGAGTCTGGACAGGAACCAGAGGGATCATGTGTTAGGAGGATGGAAAAAGAGAGAAGTGGAATTTGGGACCTTGGAGATTCTCTAGGATGAACTAGAAACTCAGGACAATGGAAACACCAGGAATCTATGAGGGTGACTCTAGCTAAGACTCTTGCAATAGGGCATATGGAACATGAACCAGTCTCCTTCTGTACTAGTCAAGGGTAAGCAGGTGAAAAGAGTGTCCTGTGGAGTGCATCATAGCTCTGGGGAGGGTAAAAATCAGGAGAAACACCAGGTTCTAGGACCAAGCAAGGTCATAGTAATTGATGGTATAGGGCTAGAACCACCCTTGGTCCTCTCTAGGTGGGTTGGAGAGGCCACAGACCCTTTGTCATATCTATACTCTTCAGAATTGTTAAAGAAAGGTCCACCTCTCTGCTGAGGTAACTTCTTCAGGGACTTTTGGCTAGTTAGACATGATTGAGACCCAAAGACAAATGAAGACACTTTATGTGTGCATGTTTGCTGCCATAGATATGAGCCCACAACTTGGATATCAATCCATGGCAATCTCATTTCTAGTCCTGGGCAGCTGGATCCTTAGTAATCTCAGGCATATTTAAAAATTAGTATTTTTAGTAGGTAGAGCTCTTAGGAAAGTTGTAGTTCTTTCTTTTGTTCTCCCTCCTTCTCTCTCTCTCTCCCTCTCTCTCTCTCTCTCTCTCTCTCTCTCTCTCTCTCTCTCTCTCTCCCTCCCTCCCTCCCTCCCTCCCTCTTTCTTTCTTTCTTTCTTTCTTTCTTTCTTTCTTTCTTTCTTTCTTTCTTTCTTTCTTTCTTTCTTTGTGGAACAGGTTTAAATCTCCAAAATCACAAGCATATGGGTCACAAGCATGTAATTCTTTCAACTTTTAAGATAGATTTTCAGTGTTTCACTATGTTTTGAACTCCTACTCAAGTGAAAAAATGTCTTATTTAAGATGAATCTGCAAATGCCAATCATCACTTCTTGAGGCAAGCAAACATCACTTTAAAGAAAATATTAGATGATCACATGTAGCATTCTGACAAAACCTGTTCTACACAAAGTGCTGTGTGAGCGCTGTTGCCTGCAGAAATAGCTAATCTTTATGCCTAACTGGAGAAGTAGTAAAAAGACCAACACCTGGAGTGATTCAACATGTAGAAGAGAAAGAAATATAACCTGCTAACTCATCAGCTTGATACCTGGTGAGGTAATGATCCAACTAATATTATGCTTTACCTAAGAATGTAGAAGACTTGCATGAATGGGTTCTTCGATAGATAACTAAAATCCACAACAAGTCATAGGGCACAAATTGAAGAAAATTCACAGACTATCATTATAAGGAATGGTTTTACATTTACATTATTAGATTGCCAGTATTTCACTATCTTGTGAGTTCCCAGATCTCTTTGAGAATATTCCCAAATGCACAGATTGGCTCAGTTTAAGCTGAGTCCTGGCAGTTGTGTTCTAGTCTGTTTTTTAAAAAACTGCTAGTATTTGTAAGATCTGGTGATTTTAAAAAATGTTTAAAAGTTCCTATACATCTTCTAGGGTTAAGGAATCAATAGAATACGTAAGTGTCCAGGTGAGCCAGAAAGTATAACTAAGCATGCCATAAACACTCTAGTTAGCTCTCGTATCTCCTTGTTTTTAATTCTGTGATGATGTTGATTGAGCCAGGAATTTATAGGTGACTAGGCAAGAGTTCTAAGGATCTGTGTCTCCATCATCAGTGCTGACACTTTGTGTAACTGTAAAGATTTGAAGGGCAGATCTCTGTGTATCCAGTGTTCTCAGCAGAGACACCCCCAGTGTGGAAAGCTTCTTTCTGTTCTTTATCGCTGGTACTTGCATCTATCCTTGCCTTTATGGTCGATCCAAAGCAGATCTTAACAGCCTACCTCCACTGCAGGAACCTCTTTTGGTTCTGTTTTCCCTAGCACTGTACTGGTTCTGTTTTCAAATTTAGTTTGTGCTCATGTCTAATCAAATTGGACTTGCAGGGAACTTCAAATTTTTTTGAAGCCTGAAAATGAGCTCAATTTGATTGAGATTTGGAGCCCAAGACAGGTGGAAGGGCCAGTGGTAGGCAGGTGGATGGGAGGAAGAAGAATGATTGATTGAATGGTGGATGGAAAGAGGGAGGATAGGAGAGTGGATAGACCACTGATTGGCAGGTAGATGAGAGGAAGGAGGATAGGAGAGAGGATCAACCATGGATTGTGGGGTGCATAGGAGGAAGAAGGGTGGGTCACTGATTAATTGACTGGTGGATGGGTAAGCATTTGGCTTTTTATTCTTGTCTGATTTCATTTCATTTTCTACCAACAGCTCTTGGCATCATAGGTTAGGGTTCTTGTCCCTACTAATTTTTTTCTTACAACTTTGTTTTAGACTAATGTGAGGCTAGATGCTTCCAATTTTCCTGATGACATAGACATTTTTTAGTTTATGTGCATTTTACTTGGTTCCAAAATGTAGGGCCTTGGCATTGATTATAAGAAAAGCAGATCAGGGTCATGTCTAATGGTATAAAATGTATGTATGTTGAAAGAAAGAACAGTAGAACACTGGTGCTGATCCTAGGTACTCTTAATATGAATTCTCATTTACTGCATCACTAGAACAATCATAGAAAGTAATATGACAGAGAAAAAAGTAAGAGCTACAGGCTAAGTCACTTCCTTGTTGCCAATTATGAAAATGTTCATTTTGGGTCATTTTGAAAAAAGCATTGTATCCAATTTAAGTGCCTTTACAACCAACTACTCTCTAGTTAGAACTGCCTGATATGATAGTAAGGGGTTAAGTATCATTTTCTAATAGTAAGAAGCTATGCCCTTACCTGTAGTCAGGCTGAGTTACTCTTACCTTGCTCAGCCGGAACCTAGGTATATTAGGGATACAATCACTTCCTGTGGCAAGACGCCCATATCTGACTATTATAAATGCTGACCTTTGCATCAACTGGGAAACCAGGGTTTCTACTATGAACACAAGTGTGTGGTGTGGCAAGTCATAGATTGTCATGAGCTGAATCATGCCTGTGTTTGCATAAGTCTAAATGACCAATAAAGACATGATAGGGTGGAGTAGGTCACCCAGGATTTTATTGTGTCTTACATCTGAGATGGTATTTAAGAAATAAGGCACACCTCTCACCTGCCACACATGAAGTACCTCTGTAGATGATAACTAAGAGGTTCTGGGACTTTGTCTGTTACAAAATTAGAAAAAAAATCATTGTGGAATCTCTTCCCCATGATGTCATCAACACTTTTCAGTCTACATGCATGTTTAGTGCTCTTCAGTACATAGGACCTATTGGCATATATGAATGGCTTTAGGTTTATTCTCCTATCTCTTGATATGCCGTTAATACCTTGGGCATTGCCTTCCTAAGGGACCAGTTGTCTGAGCTGATTGTTTCAGCCTTTATTTCTATTAAGATTGTTATCTTCCAGCCATCTATTGATCATATGTCTTGATTGTAATCTCATTAGCCCTTACCTTTATTTCCTTTCCTTTTGTCTCAGTCACCATCTTGCAGCTCACATTGTCTCTCTGATGAACTGCAGCCATGATGAGTGTCTAGTTATTGGCTCTCCTGGTCCCTGAAAACTAGAGCTTGGCTTGAAATCTTTGAACAGTTCAAGTCATTAAACTCTCCAACAGCTTGGAATTCAATTCTGTTAGCTGCCAAAAAAAAAAAAAAAAAAAAAAAAAAAAAAAAAAAAAATGAAGAAAGGAGGAGAAAAAGAGACAGACAGTTAGTAATCTCTTTAATAAATGTAAATTTTCTGAAGCTAACTTTGCTTTTTTTGGTAATGTTTCCCTTTGTCTTCTATGATGAACCTTTCCTTAAGAAATATTGAAGATGTGGCTAAAGGTTATAAACAGATTGTTAGGTTCAAAAAGTCACAAGTTAACCTGGGTCAATAGCACCAAGAAGTGTTAGCCAGAAAGTGGTGGCAAACACTTTGACCCCAGCACTTGGGAAACAGAGGCAAGCAGATTTCTGAGCTCATGGCCAGGCTGGCCTACAGAGAGAGTTCCAGGACAGCCAGAACTACACAAAGAAACCCTGTCTCAAAAATAAACCAAAACAACAAACAACAAAAACCACCCTCCCAAAAGAAAGAAAGAAAGAAGATATGAAACTATCCAGTGAGAACTGGAGATGTGAGGAAAGCCAGGTCTGTTTTCTTCTAATCAGTGTTTCCTGAGACAAACTGGACTCACAAGGAATGGTGGTAAAATTAGACCATTCCTTGTATTACCCCTTAGTTCCTGGACTCATGTGGTCTTTTGTTTGGGATATACTAACTGTTGCAAGAAATACAAAAAAAAAAAAAAAAAACCACCATTCCACACTAGACAGGACACCTTTGTTCCACATGGCACCAGTGGGCTGTTCTCATCTTGGCAGACTCTTGGACTGAGCTCCCAAAATCTCTCCACCTAACTCATTAAGTTTCTGTGGTGGGTTGCTGTCATGCCAGACTCCCACATCTCACTTATTTGTCTGGCTAGGATTCCCGGCCACTGTACTTTTCTCTGGAACTCAGTTGAGTCTCCAGGTGAAGGAAGGAGTGCTAGAACTTACATTTCTACAACAACCTTAGCTCCAGAACAAGATACAGTCCTGTCATACCAAGCTCAAAACTATGTAATAATTAAGCAAATAAAGGGAAAAAATTCACATATGAAGTGATTTGTTGTTAATTAGCAAGTTAATACTTTTAAGGGGTATGGTGTTGTGGAGGTATTCTCACAGTGAGCTCTGATTCAATGAAATGGATGTTATGTATAGAAGTAAGAGGGTGGAGTTTGAAGATATAATCCAATTCCAGTTTGGGGTTGTAGGTGTGGCTGCAATAGGGAAGTATAGGCAGAAAAGTATATGAAGGTTTTAGTAAAGCCTGAGAACTCACTCAGAGACCTGGAGCCTGGATGAAGCCCTGGTTTGCCTGGGACTCAGAGATCTATCTGCAGTACACAGAACTGATATGTAATGATTTTCCCTTGAGTCATGCAGGTTGATGTAGAGAAATTTAGACTCCTGAATAGCACAGGATTTTTTTTCTGTCTCTTTAGAGGAACAAATTGAAGACCTTGTGTTTCATTCCAAATGAACTTTAAGTGTGATCTCCAATATATTTCTATGACTTGGCATATTTCATTATTGTGCTCAATATAAATTTTTTGGGACAAAGATTTTCTATATTGTTCAGACTCTCCTAGAACTGGCCACATGGCTCTGAGAAAGCTGGAAATCAGAACATTCTGATTTTTCTCTCATGTTTCCCTTCACCAAAATGATAGTCTTATTTGTTTTTTTTTGTTTTTTTTTTTTTAACCTGGCTCACATTGTAGGCCAGAAGACCATATATCTTTGATATTCTTCAACACCCATCAGCTGGAATTACATTTGAGTTACTCAAATGTGTTTTCTTAGGTTTTGATTGGCACCTTTTTATACATAGCTATGTTCTAAGGACATATTCTGTTTCCTGGACCCAGAAAACCCTAAACATTGGAGCAATACAATGACTTCATTCTGCTAACTAGGAATCAATATTGATCCACACCACCAGGCATTTTGTTTGTTTGTTTGTTTTGGTTTGGAAAGGCTCTCATGATACCATTGTGGAAGTTTGTTGTTCCACCAGCAGTTTAGAATGAAGAGGTAAATTGATATTTCTACCATTGCCAGCGCAGTAACTCAAAAGCTTAGTGGTTGATGTGATGGTGAGGAAGTTTTATAAACTTTGTCTTGAAAGTGCCTTTTTTCTTATTCCTTCCCCAGGAGTCTTTTAACTGGAGACCATAGAGGATGAGTGTTCAGACCCCATTCATATTCCAGAAGCTGGAAATTCAGACTCTGCTGAAAGATGAGGCTTTGGCCATGTCCTCTCAGCAGGAGCTCCCAGTACTATTCAAGGAGGCCTGTGCTGGCTGACACACCAAGCTCTTGAAGGCCATGGTGGCAGCCTAGCCTTTCCCCTGTCTCCCTGTGGGGGCATTGATGAAGACACCTAACATGGAAACCTTGCAGGCTGTGCTAGATGAAGTAGACAAACAAAAGACAAGAAATTTTTCACCCCAGGTAAGCAATAGCCAAGTACTGTAGAAGGGAGTACATGGAGTACACAGTAGAGATTGTCTGGGAGATTGGCTTTGTCATAAGTGGAACAGATGCTTCTGAACACATCATCATACAGGGATTCAGGGTTCTTGAAAGCTATTGTTTACATGTTCTGAGGACAGTTGGGTATGAATTAGAGTTGAATATGGACTAGAGTAGATGTAGCCTCACAGTAGAATGAGCCAATCCCTGGTCTTCCTATATAATGTAACTGAGGAGAAATAAGGTTTACATTAACGAAAGAAGAGCAACCAAGTATACAGAAGTCTGGGAAAGCTCCTGTAGCATGCCTAAGTACAAGTAAATGGCAGATTTCAAGAATCCATGCATGATGATGCTATCAAAAGCATCTGATCCACTTAAAACCAAGCCAACCTCCCTGAAATTCTCTGCTGTGTACTCCACATGCTCCCATCTACAGTCCTTGATAATTGCATATCTGGGATGAAAATCTCTTGTTAGTCACATCTCTACTCCATCTAACACAGCCTGCAAAGTTTCCAGGTTAGGTGTCTTCATCAATGCCCCCATAGGCAGACAGTAAAAAGGCCAGGCTGTCACCATTGCCTTCACGAGTTTTGTGTATCCGCCAGTGCAGGCCTCCTTCAACGGTGCTGGGAAGAGCCCAGTGGGCAGCTCCTGCAGAGAGGACATGTGCAAAGCCACGTCTCTCAGCAGAGTCTAAATTACCAGCTTCTGCAGTGTGGGTGTGTTCTGAACACTCATCCTCTAAGGACTCCAGTCAGAAGGCTCCTGGGGAACAAGTCAGTAAAGATTATGCTTTCAAGACAAAGTTTATAAAACTTCCTCACCATCATATCAACCACTAAGCTTCTGACTTACTGCTCTGGCAATGGTAGAAACAGAAATTTACTTCTTCATCCTAAACTGATGGTTGAAAGACAGACTCCCTCAATGGTATCATGGGAACCTTTTGTTCATTCAAATGATTATGTAATTTTCTGGTCAAAATATTTTATGTGTGATCCTTTTGTTAAAAGACAAAGAATAAAAGAAAGACACAAAAATGGGAGAGATTCCCTGGGATCCAGTGGGGATGACATTAGCTAAAATGTGCAATAGAGGGGTGATAGAACCTAAAGAGACTACCATGTCTACATAGGCATGCCTCAGTAAAAAAAGTAAAAAGGAAAAAAACCAATCAACAAAAATAAAATTTTAAAAAACTAAACAAATAACAAAAAAAAATCCTTGTCTTGTTGATCAATATTGAATTTCTACTAAGATGACAGCTGTGGGTTGGTACAATTTTCAGGGTTTCCTGGTGTCAAAAGCAGGCCATATCCAAGAAAAAAAAAAAGTGAAGCAAAGCCTAAGGTAAGATATTTGAGTAACTCACAAGTATAATTCTAGCTACTGAGAATTAAAGCAGATCAAAGATACATCATCTACAGGTCGACAGTGTGAACAAGGATCTCAGAAATACAAATGCAAGTCAGCATTGTGTGAATGAAACTATGAGGGAACTTGCTAGTAATCTTAACACTGTGGAGGGGACTAAGTCAAAAGGATCTTTATTTCCAGCCTACCCAGAGCCACCTGGCCATTTCTAAGAGAGTTTGGACAACATAGTAAGACCTCCTTTTCAAAAATCAACCATAATAATGAGATAAACTGTCTAACTTAGATGTTTGATGTGAAGCTAAAATTTTATTAGGAATTAAAACCAAGATCTTCATTGTGTTCATCTAAAGAAACAAAGTAAAATTCTTTGTCATATCTTGGAGTCTACAGGTCTCTACAACAGACTACATGTCCCAAGGAAAACCAATTACTTACCAGTTCTGAGCACTGCAGATAGTTCAGATAGTTCTTAACTGCCAGCCAAACCAAACAGCTATTCCAGATCCAGGTCTAAGAGTACTTTCTCTGGCTCCAATGATACCTTTATGTACCTCTCTGCTCACCCCTTCCTATTTAGCCACACCCTTCAACCTCAAACTGGAATTGAATTAGATGGATACACTCCACTCATTTTAATCTATATGTAACATTCATCCACTTCATTGATTGAATCAGAGCTCTCTGTGAGAATACCTCCACATCACACCACCTGTCAAACATTTCACTTGTTAATTAACAACATATCACTGAACTTGTGGATTTTTCCCTTTCCTTTACTTAATTATTATATAGTTTAGAGTTTGGTACAGGACTGGATCTTTCTGTGAAGCCAGGGTTCTTTGAGAACTCTAAGTTCGAGCAATCCTCTTGCCTCTGCATTCTTCTTTCTTCTATGATTAAGATTGTGAGTCAATATAACTTATGGTTGTGTGACTCCATAGTATTAGCAAACCTCAGAACATACTTAACGCATCAAGGTATGTTGTGAGCTTGGCCCTGCCCTGAGAAAGTGTGTGGGGAGAGAAAGAAAGGAATCTGAGAGACAAAAAAGTTGCTTTAAAATCTTTTTATGCACCCCCACATTAATTCAGATGTCTAGATATCTGGGATTCTCAGAGATTGTGACTTTAGATACTGCTCAGATGGTTGGAAACAAAAGGATGTACAGTGACTGGGATCTTGGAACCAGAGCTTGACATGGGGAACAGTCAAATAAACTGTGGGAAGAGGGCTCTTGTGGAGACAGAAGCACAACTTGGCAGTTTTGAGTGGCTTCTGACAGGATAGTTTAAATAGGTGATTTTTCATCTTCATGTAAACTTTTTGTTTTTCAATGTAATATAATATTTAGTGAACAAATAAATCATTGATACTTTCTTTAGATGTCATTACTGTTGTCTGAGTGGAACAAAGTAACTAAATTTAAGGAATCTGCAACAAATATCCTTCAGAGAGAGTCAAAATATACACATTGATGCCAGGCATGTCATCATTGAAAGTTATCAGCTGAGGTGGTTCACATATGGACATCTAGGTTGGACTGTCATACAGAAGAATCATTGAAACAACCTCTATGTCTCTCACACTCCTTGTTTCTTTCTCCCCCCAACACACACACACACATACACACATACACACACACACACACACACACACACACACACACACACACACACACACACAGTTTCCCTCTCTGCCTGTCAGCCTTGCAGGCCCTTTTGCTTGGAACTTATGAACCTGCTGGAAGTTTGTATGTTTCTTGTTACTATATAGGCTGTACTTTTTTCTGGTTTTAGTTTTTGTTGCTGTCTGTCTCTGTTTACAGATTGTCACTGGCACCACATTCTTCTCTGTACAAGGCCTTTAATTTGGTTACTTGTCCTGTTGCTTTTAAAACAGGTTTGTCTGGGATCTGTGGCCAAGGTGGGGGCCAGGAGACATCCTGAGTTTTTGTCTGGGTTGGGCATGGGCTCAGGGGAGCCAAGAGATGACCAACAATCTGGTGTTTTTCTTGTAGGTTTATGCCACTTTCTGGTTATTTCGTATTTCTGCCTGATAGAAAAGGTTGCACTTGTGTTTTGAGTGTCATAGAGTGGTCTTTGGCATGAGCACTGCTTTCTGGTTGTTTTTGCTTTTGCTCAATAAACAGGGGAGGTTTTATTTGTGTTGTTATATGTTGTTTTGTATTTCTCATTACATGATGACTTTGACAAGATGAGTTTGACAAAGTGACTTTGACTAATGACTTTGATAAGGTAACCTTGACAAGATAACTTGGTTGAGATGGCTTTGACAGATGACTTTGACAAAGTGACTTTGATTTTAATAGACATATTAACATGAGACAGACTACATCTACCACATTCTACAGATCACTTCACCACAGAAGAGGCCAAGAATCTGGCTCCTGGCCCCACATGGGATCCCTCCCAAATATGCTTGCTTTCCCCTGCCAGCAGATTGAATATTAGAGTCCCAGACAGTTATTATTGTGTAGGGTTTTCTGATCTCTAGATTGAATCAAAGCTTTTGGTGTCAGTACAAACAAAACAAAAACAGACAAGAATGAAACTCATGACTCCATTAAGTGATTTACTCCCCAGCCTTGAATTTTTTTGTTTGCTTACTTGGTTTGTTATTGATTGATTGATTGATTCTTTCTTTCTTTTTTGTTCTTTACATTCTTAACTTGAATTGTCTTCTGAGATATTACTCTTGCTCTATAGCTAGGGCCAATTTAGAATTCTAACTCACTGGGATCCTCCTGGTTTAGCCTTCCTGCTGGGATGATTACTATATGAGCAAAGTAACCTGGCTGTGTTTTCTTCATTTATGACCAGCATAGATCAGAGGGTAAGTCATGTAGAGGCTCTAATTGATTCTTGAAAATACATGCACAAAACCACAAATGCCATTGTAAGAGGACATGACAAACACCTTATACAATTATTTGTCTGGTCTGGAATAAAGAGCAGAGCTTCATGCTTTGCCATCTTCTAATATGGCAGCACTCAGAGGCTAAGGCAGGAGGGTGACTTGCATTCATTTTGGCAAGGATTTCTGTGGCTGCTGAGACACCAAATCATTTAAGTTAAGACATCATTTTAGAGAATCTGACCTAAGTTTTAACTCAGGGAAACTAACAGGTTGGTATTTAGCATTAGTTTCAAAGTTGACACCCAACAAAACCAAGTCTCTAGGCTAATCCCTGACAAGACCAGCATTTACAAGTAATCTCCTCAACCAGACCAGTGTCTCTAGATTATTACCCCCAACAAACCTGCACTTCCAGTTTACAAGCCCACTCCCTGCCTAACAACCACCAAGGCAGAGGGTAACAGAAATTAAATTTATGATGCAGCCAATTATATTAAAGGCCAAAGTAACTTTCCAATTAGATGCTTGCCCACATATATGCCCTGCTTGCTGCTTTCTATAAAACCTTGCCCTGGTAAACATTTTGGGCTTCCCCAGAAACAAAATGCCTGTGTGTAGTGGTTATTTCTGGTTGTCAACTTGACCATATCTGGAATGAACCACAATCCAGAATTGGGAGGCCCACCTTTGATCTTGAGGCACAGAGGCTAAGAAGCTCAGGAAACTAAGGTAAGGAAATAACTGAGCTCAAGGTCATCTGGGACAAGTAAGTCCCAGATCCAGGTGTGGTGGCACACACCTTTAATCTGGGACACACCTTCAGATGGAGACCTACATAAGGACATTGGAACAAGGAAGGTGCTCTCTTGGCCTACCTGCCTTCTGAAACTTTGCCTGCCTGCCTTGTGGAGCTCTGCCTGCTTGCTTTGTGGGACTGAGCATCTGCTAGATCCTTGGACTTCACAGCTGCTGCCAGCCATTTTTAAGGGATTGGACTACAGACTGTAAGTCACTAATAAATACCTCCTTGCTATTTAGAGACTAGTAATAAGTTCTGTGACTCTAGAGAACCCTGACTAATACAGAAGTTGGTACCAGGAATGGGGAACCATTGGCATTTTAAGAGCTCTGTGGCATGTTCAGTGGGAGTTTGGAAGATAATGTTGAGAACAGTGCAGAAGATGGAGGCCTGGTTTGTGAAATTTCAGAGGGAAGATTAAAGACTCTTTGACCAGGGCTGTTGCTGTTTTGGTTGTGAAGATTCTGTAGTTTTGGTTAGCTGGGGCTGAATAATCAGCTGTTATTAACAAGATACCAAAACTACTAAAGGAAAACCTTTGCATTTCTGGGACTATTGGTGCTGCTCGGCTGGAGCTGGGAGATTGGTGGTGATTAAAAAGATACCAACATCATTGAGGTGAAGTCTTCTGGGAACTGTTTTCTGAAAGCACAAAGAGGATGTGTTCCAGAGATAGCCAAGGTTGTACCTCGTGCTGTGACTGGACTTGGTAATGTGTAAGAGTCACTCAGGTGGTACTGGTTTTGAAGGAATGAAGGGGTCATGGAGAGCAGCTGAGGCTCAGTACTGTGAGAGGCCATGGAAGGCCATTGGTGAAGGTGCATCCTCAGTGGCAATTAGTGCCCCAGGACTGACAATAGTGTTTTGGAGATGCCAATACCAAGAGATGACCACCAAGAACAGCAGCGGCAGTAGAGAACAGGCAGCTGGAACCTAGAAGACAAAGTGTGTGCTATAAAGGGCAGGGCTGGAGAAGTGACTCAAGCCCTTGGAGGGGGCCAGAAGTTCATAAGTGGATATGGAAGTGTAAACTGAATAAACCCTCTCCTTCCCAACTTGCTTCTTGGTCATGATGTTTGTGCAGGAATAGAAATCCTGACTAAGACACTGTGTGAAAGTAGAGCATTGGGGGGGGGGGGGTAAGCTAGCTCAAATAGAATAAAGAACCTGCTCTGGGTTGCATCAGATCGGCTTCTGTCTTTGTGTGTATGTGTGTGTGTGTGGGGGGGTGATCACTAACATTTCTCTGGAAAAACCCTGTAACTCATGCAGTAATGTCCTTGCTTGGCATTCACAAAACTATAGGTTGTGTATCACTGCATAATCTAGACAGATGGAGGCACGCCTGTATTCCTAGAACATGTGAGTCTGTGTAAAGTCTCAATCATCTTTGGCTTTAACAGAAAGTGTAAGGCAAGCTAGCACTGTACTAAGATGTTCTCAAAACAATTTAAAAAGTAGGTCATGGAGGGACATGCCAACCCTTGTTTTTAGAAAGTTGGAGGGGATTTCAGAAAGATAGGAACACTGGGCATGGAGAGATTATTCTCAGTGGTTACTGGGCATAGAGCAAAGCTATAGGATAAGATGATGTCTTTGTTAGAGTTTACTGCTATGAACAGACACCATGACCAAGGCAAGTCTCATAAATCACAATATTTAACTGGGGCCAGCTTAAAGGTTCAGAGGTTCAGTCCATTATCAACAAGGCAGGAGCATGGCAGCAATCAGGTAGGCATTGTGCAGGAGGAGATGAGAGTTCTATATTTCCACTATACTGTTTCTGTTGGTTTTGGTGATCATCAATGGTACTGGCATCTCCAATACACTGGGGTCTTCCACTGCAAGTAGGCCTCACCAATAGCATCTCATAGGTTTCCTTCATGGTGCCAAGCCTCAAATCATTTGCATGACCCCTTCATTCCTAGATTTTCAACTACAACTGAGGCTGTACTTTCATCAATGGCCTTCCATGCCTCTCACAGTGTCAAACCTCAGCTGTTCTTTATGACACCTTCAAAACCAGTGCCACATGGGTGACTCTTACACATTACCAAGTACAGCTGCAGCATGAGGTACAACCTTGGCTATCTCTGAAACACAGCTTCTTTGTGCTCTCAGAAAACACTTCCCAGAAGATTTGACCTCAGTCTATTCTTAATCACCTCTAATTTCTTAGTTCCAGATAACCAGTATCAACTATCCAATAGCCTCCTTCTACTCTTGACTTTAAGACCAGAAACACATAGCCAAAGTTGTCAAGTTCTTCTGCTGGCAAAAGCTGGAAAATGGCCCTCTTGTTCAATTACATTATCACTTGCTTCCTCTTTTCCAGCTCCTTCATTAATTAAGCTCACCAGTACTGGATCTTGCTCTGTAGATTGACCTTGAACTCAGAGACCTGCAGGCCAGTCTCTAGGGATTAAAGGTGTGTACCACCATTCCTGGGTTTAAGCTTTTCTTCACCTAGAACTTTCCCTGTCTCAGGCTGGCCTTGAACTTAGAGATCTGCTTGGCTTTATCTCCTAGGATTAAAGTGTATATCACCATGCGCGGATCTAAACCTAGGTGGGTAGGATCTTGCAAGAGGATTGCTGGAACTTAGAGTTCTGAAATAACTCTTGCTTCACAGCAAGACCAAGTCCTGTACCACACTCAAAACTATGTAACAATTAAGCAAAGGAAGGGAAAAATCCTCAAATTCAGTGATATTTTGTTAATTAACAAGTGAAATACTTGAGAGATGGTGTGGTGTGGAGGTATTCTCACAGAGAACTCAGATTCAATCAATGAAGTGAATGAATGTTACATATAGATTTAAAAAATTGTGGAGTGTAACCGTCTAATCCATTTCCAGTTTGAGGTTGAGGGTGTGGCTACAATAGGGTGGAGTGAGCAAAGAGATATATAAAACCTTCATTGGAGCCAGAGATCATATTCAGACCTGGAGCCTTGACTGCTGCCTGGTTTGGTTTGGACTCAGAGATCTATCTGCAGTGCTCAGAACTAGTATGTAATTGGTTTTCTGTGGGTCATGTAGTTTGACGTAGACTACTTTAGACTCCAGAATAGGACCACAGTTGTAATTTTTGTCTCTGTAGAAGAACACATTGAAGACCTTGGATGTAATTCCAAATGAAATTTTAGCTTCATATCAATGTTAGCCTGTTGGTATCATTATTATGCTTGATTTTTCTTAAAGGTCTTTCTATGGATCCGAGGCCTGAATCCGCGCTCACCATGGCTGACAAAATCGTGTACTATGATCACTCTGGACAAAGTTTAGGGACAGCAGATGTGCACTTTGAAGGCTATGGAACAGTACAGTGGTGTCCCTTTGGATGCCCACCCTATGAACTTCCACCTTATCACATCACAGACTGATACACAGCGAAGACCTGCACAAAGGATAAACAGAGGTGGCCTGACAAGAAAGGTGGCTCCGGCGGTTTTGGTAGTGGTGGCACCAGGAGAGGGGCACATGGAGGCACCAGGAGAAGAGGTAGAGGCACTGGCAGAAACTCAAAGCAGCAGCTTTCTGCAGAGGAGTTGGACGCACAGCTTGATGCTTATAATGCAAGGATGGATACCAGCTAAACAACCGAGCAAATCCGCACAAGTAACGGGATCCAGAAGCCTTGTCTCTGATGCCTAGAGGAGGGAGGGTTGGCAACTGGACTGTGCAGACGATGGTGGATTTGTTTTTCTTTTCTTTTTTTTTCCTGTTTTAAAATAGGATCTAAGAACTCATGTAAAGGTTTTCTTTTTTTTTTTTCTTAAATTTTGAAACAGACTTGTTTTGTACTGAGTTATTCTGGGGATATATTTTGCTGATTGCTGTTGTGGAGAAGGTGGTATTTTTACCTTTGCTATAATGAAATAGAAATGTGTGTTAAAAAAGAAGAAAGGAGGAGGAAGAGGAGGAGGAAGGAGGAGGAGCATGTGCTTGGTGAGCATTTGACCACTGAACTACACTCCTCAGCCCTGAACATGGGATCCTTAACTCATGAAACCATCTAGAACAGATTGTAGCATCATTAGGTATTAAAGGTTCTCCCACTGTATCAGCAGAGCTACTAGTCATTACTGGCAATCATTTTAAATTACCAGAAAACTGCTCGGAAACATTAACCTGCCATTCATGTTGTTTGCAAGCACTGCTTGCTAGCATTTTGGTGTGTTTGGAGCCATAAAAAGAAAGTATCCGCTGCTGACTGCTTCTGTTGTGTCCATGCTGCATTTCCTGTGAACTATGATGGTGCTTTTCCTTTTCTGATTGCTTCTCTCTTGTTTGTTAAACAAATATTAAAAGATGTTTTCATAATGCCAAACAACATAGCAATTCAGTGATCATGATCAAATAGAAAAAATACAAGGGGTCCCCAAATTAGTGACTGCTTCACACTTACTGTCCTGTGGGCTCCCTGGGGACACTGCAACAGAAGCATAATAGCCACAAACTTTCACAAAACATCATCTGAAAGTTTTAATTTTACCAATTTGAAATAATTAAGCTAATTTAAATTTTTTGTTTCTCAAAGATTGTAACATAGACCCAGAATATTCCAAATTTCGGGAATTAAGTTGAAAAGAAAGGTAACTTAAAACTTTTAAATAATGTTTCATTAGTTTTGTAGCATTTATAATTCTACAAGGCAATAGAGCTTATGACTGCATTGAGATTTGGGAGCTGCCTTGTATTTCCATGAACACTCTCCTGTTTTCAAGTAGTGCATTGCTAGGCCAGGCTCTGAATGCTTTGATCATCTTTACACTCAATTAAGGGAGGCTGTGAGAGTGTTGTTAACTCACATGTAACAAATCAAAAGAAATCAGATCCTCAAACAGCAGGTGAAATGAGCAATTAAAAAAAAATATCCTGCATGCTACCCCGGGTGCAGGTTTCCCTAAGCACAGGCTTTAAATGGCAGGGAGCAAAGACTGGGGAAAAGATGGCAGCAGCAGCAGCAGCTAAATCTGAAATAATAAAAGATTTGTATCCTAAAAAAAAAAAAAAAGGTCTTTCTATGTTGTATACCTCTCCTAGAAATGGCCATGTGGCTCTAGGTAGGCTGGAAATCAAGATTCTCCTGACCCAGCAGCCTCCTCAGTGCTAAGATTAATAATAGCATGTTCGCTCATATTCCCATTCACAGAAACACTTGTGTTTGTTTCTGTGAGATCCTGGCTCATGCTGTAGACCTGTAGACCATGCATGTTTGGTCTTTAACTACAATAGACAAAAGTATATTTGTGTGTTACTCAAGTATCTTACCTTAGGCTTTGCATTGCATCATATTAAAATAGCTTTGTTTTTTGATATGGTCTGTTTTGGGGCCTAGGAAAGCTTGAAAATTGTAGGAACCCACTTTTATCATTCTGCATAGTGGGAATTCAATATTGATTCATAACGTGTGTGTGTGTGTGTGTGTGTGTGTGTGTGTGTTTTATTATTGTTTGCTGGTTTGTTTTAATTTTTTTGTTTGTTGGTTTGGTTTTCACTATTCCCCTTTTTATTGGTTATTTTATTTATTTACTGTTGGGAGTTATGCCCAACCCCCATCTGCTAAGGGTTAGCTGAACTAACTGCCCACTTGCATGCCTTGTCTTTGGGAAAACACAGCTTCTGAAAGGATAAAAAAAATAAAGCCTAACCCCTCCAAGGACCCCCAAGCTACCTCACTCTAAAGGAACCCCATGCCTAAGTAGCCCTAAATACCTCAAATTCCAGACCCTGCTCTCTGCCAATAAGTAGATATAAGGCCACACTCGATGATCTGGAGCCTGCTTTCTGTATAAAATTGGGTGAAAGGGCCATAGTACAGGCCCTTGGGTAGACGAGCCAGGCCTAGCCTATTAAGTTAACGGGAGATAAGCTGACTTAACTGCTTATCTGGCTTCTGAAAACTGCTTGTACCATAGAAACCACCCCCTGCCCTAGTGACTTCTGACTGCCATTGTCACCCCCACCCAGGAGACCACGCAAATACAGACCTCCAAGACTATAGGGAACATGATTAGTCCATGGAGTATGGGCTTAGATAGTTTAACATGATTGTCCCTGGAGTGCAGGCTTAGATGGTTTACAATGATTGGCCTAGAAAGTGCGGGCTTAGATAATTTAAAATGATTGGTTTGTGATTCGCAGGCTTTGCCATGATTGATTTGGGATTCCCAGGCCTTGTGAACCCTATAAAAGTTGTCCCGATCCTGCACTTGGAGTCCACAGTCCTCTACCCTTGCGTGGCGTATGACTGTGGGCCCCAGCACACTTGGAATAAAAATCCTCTTGCAGTTTGCATCAAGATCGCTTCTGGTGAGTGACTTGGAGTGCCACCTCTCCCAGGAAGGAGCAGGGGTCCTTGCTTTGAGGATCTAACACTTCCTTTGTAATACTAATGCCCAGTTATAAGCCTACTCCACATTTGTTCCTGATCCTGCTTTTGGCTACCTCAGGATATAGATTGCACCCCAGTGGGTAACTTCTCCACCCAGCAGCTAGGGAATTTGCATACTGCCTTTGTAACTGCTTTTGCAAGTTGAAGGGAGTTGGAGTTGGAGATGGAGATGGAGTAAAGCATTCTCTGGTAACATGAATAATTGAGTTGTATCTTTCTTTCAAACCCTTAGGCCTTCGACCAATTTGGAGTAGCTGTTCGTGGTACAGGCACCACAAATGGAGGTCCCACAGAGACCACTGTCCCATATTTTATAGGGTATTTAAGAGATACTGGGTTGCCTGGATCCCTTAGTAAAGGCGATGCCACAGCAGATTTGTATACCAGGCAGATTATAATCTCATTCTTTGCCATCAAAATAGTAATGGCCTGAGACAACAATTTGAAATTTCTAGAGAATGGACATGTCAAATTGTAAAGATTTGTCCAGAATGTCTTCAGTTTCTTCCTATACCACAATTTACATTTCAAATGCTTTCCCCTTTCTCAGTGTCCCCTCTATAAGCTCCCCTCCCTTAATCCCTTCCTTTTGCTTCTAAAAGAGTGCTTCCCTATTCACCCACCTACTACTCCCTCACCCCTTTAGCATCCCCCTTTCCTGGGACAATAAGCCTGCACAGAACCAAGCTCATCCCCTCCAATTGATGCCAGATATGACAGTCTTCTGCTACATATTTATTGGGATCAATGCACCCACCCATGTATAATTTTTCATTGGTGGTTTAGTCCATCAGAAATCTGAGTGTTTCAGTTAGGTGATATTGTTATGCCTATGGGGTTGCACTCTTTTTCAGTTGTTTGAATTCTTCCCTATTTTCCCCATTTCATTCCCAGAGCTCAGTCCAATGAGGCAGTAAGTTTCTGCAAGTGCTTGGGACAGATGCTGGCACAGTCATACCAGGTTCTTGTCTGAAAGCACATCTTGGTATCAGCAATAGTTTTGGGGTTTGATGTCTCCTGATGGTTTGGATCCCAAGGTATGGGATCCCTGGATGGCCTTTCCCTCAGGCTTTGCTCCATTTTTCCCCTGCCTTTACTTTAGACAGGAACAATTCTGGCTTAAAAATTTAGAGATGGGTGAGTGGCCCCTTCCCTCAACTAGGGGCAATACCTGTCTACTGGGGGAGGTCTCTTCAGGTTCTATCTCCACTCTTTTGCATATTTCAGTTTAAGTCATTCCTGTTGTGTCCTGAGAGTATCTCACATTCATTCATTCTTTTCTTCTTTCTTTCTTATTCTCTCATAAGAAAGGGACACACATAAAATATTTTGACCGGAAAAATTATAGACTGACTTGAGTAATAAAAAGGCTTCCATGATGCCAGTGTGGAATTCTGTCTTTATGCCATCAGTTTAGGATGAAAGGGTAAATTGATGTCTCTACCATTGCCATAGCAGTGACTCAGAAGCTTAGCAGTTGATGTGATGGTGAGGAAGTTGTACAAACTTTGTTTTGAAACTATATTCTTTTCTGATTCCTCCCCTGGGAAATTTATGACTGGAGACCTTAGAGGATGAGTGTTCAGACCCCACTCACACTCCACAAGCTGGCAAGTTAGACTCTAAGGAGAGAAGCAGCTTTGGCAATATCCTCTCTGGAGGAGCTCTTCTCAGCACTTTTTAAGGAGGCCTGTGCTGGGAGACATATCAAGCCTGTGAAGGCAATGGTGGAAGCCTGGCCTTTTCCCTGTCTCCCTGTGGGAGGACTGATGGAGACCCTTAGCCTCAAAACATTCCAGGCTATGCTAAATTGAGTTATTTGAGAATAGAGTTTCACCCCAGGTAAGCAATATCCAAGTAGTGTAGAAGTATGTGGAGTACACAGAAGAGATTGTCGGGGAGATTAGCTTTGTCATAAGTGGAACAGAAGCTTCTGATGGAATCATACAGGGATAAAGGGTTTTTGAAAACTACTGTATACTTGTACTGAGGACTGGTGGATATGGAATAGAGTTGAATATGGGCTATAGTAGGTGTAGGCTCACAGTAGAATAAGTCTATCCCTGGTATTCCCACTACCATTAATAATGTGACTAAAGAGATAAAAGTTTACATTAGTGAAAGAAAAGTAATCAAAGAGAAGTGTATAGCAGCCTGGGAAAGCTTCTGTAGCATGCCTGAGTCCACCTTGGATATCAGGTGCTTAAAAATACACTGTAATGGGGGGGGGGTGATAAGTTTAGATATTTGTAGTAAAAGATGATCCAGGGTCTGATGAAATGTATATGTTTTACACACAGGAGGGAAGAACTTCAGGTTCTCAACCTGAGAAAGTTGTACCATGCCTTCTGGAACATGTGGGATGGTACACAAGACAGCTCATGCTCAGCAGAAACCTTGGATGAAAAGCAAGTATGGAAGATGCTTCCCAGATATGCCCTGAGGCAGCATCTGAAGGTCGTAGATGAACTGTGCATCATATCCTGCCTTTATGAAGCACACACATGCTTCTTGAAGTGGGGCCAGCAGAGAAAGGGCTCCCTACATCTCTGCTGTACAAAAATGAAGATCCAAACCCTGCCAATAGAAGTTATGAGAGAGATCTTGAATGTTTTTGATCCAGAACATATCACAGAATTAGAAGTGAATACTGATTGGACTCTGTTAGAGCTGGCATATTTTGCTCAATACTTCAGACATCTTCACAAAGTGTTCCTGACACCTGTCAAGAAGATGACCTTCCCTAATAGCAAGAGAACAAAAGACAGAGAAGCTAAGAGTATCAACAACTTTATTTCTAAGTTCTCCAAATTCAACAGTCTCCAGCATCTCTTTATGAATCGTGTCCATTTTCTCAGAGATCACATGGATCAGGTCCAATGGTAAGGAAGAATGAAGAGCTGAGTCAACTACCAAAATAAATCTGTCTTTCTTGTGTTAAGGGTTAGTGATGCAAGATGACACCTAGTGACTAGGAACAAACACTTCATAAGACTCTGGAAGTTATGTCTTGTTTCCACGTATACTACATTATACAAGGTAAATTTTACAAGTGAACTCATTGGCTCAAATGAGCACTCAAGTATTCGAGAAGTGATTTGGGGTAAAGAGTAGGTCATATCTCATAAGAATGGTTTATAATTCTTCTGAGAACCAAGGGCACCCAATTAAATGAAAAGAGAACAGGAAGAGAAGTATGTAGTGGTGACTTACTAGCACAATGTAAACATGAACTATTTGCACAGATCTTTGAGAACAGTCTTCTAACTTTCACCAATCCCCTTGGCTAAAATATTTTTTTTTACCCAAGTAGTTCTGAGTGTATTAGAAAGGGGTTACAACTTGGGCTCTAAATGAGAACAACTGTGACTGCCAAGGGAACAATGAAATGCAGATTCAGTAAGCTCATAGCAAATATCCAATTCTATCAGGATTTTCTGGGGATGGAAGTTCTTCTTGTGTGCTTTCTGGGCTTATGGAATGAATTAGTTTTCAGTTTGAGAGTGAAGCCAGTAGATAAACTGTGGTGTTGGCATGATGAGGAAATTTCCAACTGAAACCATCATAGATGAGGTTCTTGATCATTTAGTCAAACTGACGTTGGCACACCTGGTTCCTTCTACCATTGTGTATATCTTAGCCAAACTTTTACAACAAATTTATCCAGAATTAACCTCCTGTTCTATCCCTAGGCGCCTGAGGACACCCTTGGAGACCCTCTCTATCACTCATTACCTAATTTCACAGAAATCTTTGTTTAGAGCTCATGGATACACTCAGGGATATAAGGCACCAAAGAACATCTATTTTGCTACAGATATGTCATTTGTGCTGTGTCCATGGCCAGGAGGTCAGACTTCGTGGTTGTTGGTGGTAAACATGGATGCAGGACTTCTAGAAGTGAATAATAACAGGCTTTTGACACTTTTCTCATTTGGTGTGCCCAGTGATTATAGCTTTAGACACTGCTCAGATTGTTGGAAACAAAAGGATGTACAGTGACTGGGATCTTGGAGGCTGAACTTGACATGGGGGAACAGTCAGATTGACTGTGGGAACAGGAGACTTGTGGAGTCAGACAACTTGGTAGATTTGAGTAGATTTTTCCAGGACAGATTATCTAAAAGCTTTGTCCTGGTCTTGTAAACTTTGTTTTTTTATTGAAATATTTAGTAAATAAATATAACATAAGTCTTTTTGTAGATGTCATTACTGTTATCTGAGTGAAATAAAGTGTCTCAATTTAAAGATTTTGGCAAAAAGACCCTCTGGAAAGAGTCAAAATGAACACTTTGAGACCAGGCCTGCCACAATCCAAAATCTTGGATAGGTGGATAAAGTTATCAGCTAAGGTGGTTCACATATGGACATCTAGTTTGGACTGTGGCACAGAAGTCATTAAAACAACCTCTATGTCTCTTACACTCCTTTTTCCTTAATCCCCAAAACCTTGTTTCCCTGTCTGCTTGTCAGCTTAACAGGCCTGTTGCCTGGAACCTGAAAACTTCCTAGCAGTTTGGTCATTAAAAAAAACAAAAACAAAAACAAAAAAAACATCCTTTCATGCTGTTCAGACAAATAAACAAAAATGATGATTCATATCTTAAGAGCATAAGTTGCTTTTAAAAAGGACCACAGTTCTGTCTCAGACCTAATATCTTCAGATGGTTCTCAGCTAGAACTCAGGCTTCAGGTTGGTAGGTCCATTTCTTCAGGCCTTTGTGGATCCCAGCTTTTACATATACAATATGCATAATACATATACATATACACCCAATTGAGTAAGACTTGGAAGAAAACCCTCCACTTCAAAAAGGCTTTGAAATTATTTAATTAAAATGGAGCTATTCAGTAGCAGGGTGCTTGCCTGACATTTGTGTTGCTCCAATGTTATCCCATACACAACACAGTGAAGAGAGTATGTGGAGTTTTAGGTGTCTTCACTGAGCTACTTGGTGAGCAATAGCCGAGTTTGCTGTGGGCTCCAGTTTCAGTTCTGTACTATGGATGGATGTCTATCCACCCTATCTATGTAATCTATGATGCTAGAGTCACCCAGACCACACAACAATGACTCAACAAAAACACAGAGAATATCAAACCAATTTCCATATACATATCGACAGCAAACTGCATCTAAGAACACATCAAAAACATCATTTATTCTGATTCAGTAGGGTTCATCCCAGTGATGCATGAATGGTTCAACATAAAAAAATACAGCAGTATAATGCACCATAAAAACTACTGAAAGGAAAAGGCAACATCTTCAACTCATCAGAGGGCTATTATCACTCTGTCTCTGAGCTCCTAGGGATCTTCTTCCATTCTCTAGGCTGTCATTTTGGCCTGTTGATGCACTCATTTGCTCTATAGCAGCTTTTCAGTTCCATAAAGTCCCATTATTAATTTTTGATCTCATTGAAGGAACCACATATTTCTGTTCAGGAAGTTATCTCCTGTGTCAATGTGTTAAGAGCTAATCTCCCACTTTCTCTTTTATTAGATTTGTTATATCCACTTTTATGGTGAGATAAATCTAAGCCTAATCCTAACCCTAACAACAAACCCCTAACCCCAATCCCTAACGCTAAACACTAACCATTAACCCTAACCCCTAACCCTAAACTTAACCCTAACCCCTAACCCCTATCCCTAACCCCAACCACTAACCCAAACCCTAACCCTAACCCATAACCTTAACCTTAACCTGATCCCGGACCCTAACCCTAACCCCTAACCTTAACCCTAACTTCTTGTCTGTTTATGTTTATTGCCTTGTTCCTTGACCTAGAATTGACCTTATTCTTTTCAGGTACTCTGAATGGTATAAAAGCAGGCTGGGGAAAAGTAAACCTCCTTTAGCTTCAGAACTGGTTGGAGTCATGTTAAAATGTCTAATTGTTTTTTCCTTTTCAATCCTCCCTACTTCTCTTGAGACCCGGTTGACTGACTGATCTGGCTTGGTCACTTTGTAGAATAGAATTGTTTATTCTGGGGCACATAACAGTCTCATTTAATAATATGGTAGAGTGTATAGTAGGCTCGTTGCAGGCACTTCCCTGTCCTTTGTCATCAGCTGATGAACAGGAGCATTGCAGAAACTTGACACCACTAGGTGTCGCCCGACAACGGTCCTCATCACTCAAGCAACCAATACAAATCGCTCACTTTGTCTCTAGGGAGGGTCCTCCCTAGCTCAGGGGGACATTCGCCCGCACAACGGAGCAGGGTTCCCACAACTTCTCCCTTGTGGCACAAACGGTTGCAATTGTCCCTCCTGAACATAGTGAGCTGGGGATGAACTCTGGCTGATCCCCTCATGCGCCCAAAAACCGAAAGTATGACAGGGAGCTGTGAAAACAGTCCAAACCATTCTCTAAGTGAAAGTTTGGTTAGCGGGACAAGGAACAGGCACGATTAGGGGAAGGGAGCATCCAAACGTGGTGTGAGGGGAGGGTGGCGGCGACATCAGTAACTTGTCATTTAGGCCTCATTTTTAAAACACTCCACAGTAGGGTCGTGGGTCCCACATCTGCTCTGCCACAGAGCAAAGCTGCTTGGGGACAGTGTGTCTGCTAGGCTGTAGGGGAGTGCTGAGGGTGGGAAAGTGCAATTTGGGGCGCAGGACAGCCAGAATGGGTGGGTGGGAAGGACCTTCATAGAAGCAGTGGGAGGGGGAAATGGGATGGGGGGATTCTGGAAGGGAAACGGGAAAGGGGGGGATAACATTTGAAATGTAAATAAAAAAAATATTCAATTAAAAAGATCTTCTGACCATATCCATTGTATTAACTATCTCTTATCAAAATGTGAGCACTCTGCTCTTCCTGCTGCCATGTGTTCATACTGCTGTCATTGACTCTAACCTTTGGAACTATAAACTCAATTTGATGCCTTCAATTATAATTTGCTTTGTCCATGGTGTATTTTATGACAGTAATAGAAAGGTAACTATACAGAAACATCCTGTGGAAGACTAGAACACTGACAATCTCCTCTTCCAATTATAGAAACCATAGAGAAATTTCTTCTAACTTAAGCCTCAGAGCAATTAGCCAACAATCCCAGGCCTTTGAGGTTAGGAATGATCCCAAGATTGACAAGTCTAGACTTTCATGAAGAAACAACCCTGTTAAGAACATTCTCTTTTGCTGCTAACCAGACTAGAATCAAATAACTTCTCAGATCCCTCTTTTATAGAAGACTGTCATGCTAGGAATGATGGTCCAAAGACACAGGGTGAAATATATATTGCTATTTATTACAGATTTAATTTGTATTATACATAATAGTGTACTTAGTAAAACAAGGTCAGCTGGGGTTCTAAATGAGACCCTGTCTCAAACAAAGAAAACAAATGAAAATTGTATTTGTGACGAGCCAACTGACTACATTTTTTACTTTCTTTACCTAATTAAACCTAACGTTAAATTTTGATTTATTCCTATATTGTTCCCTATGCTGTTTTCTCTAATCATGTCCCAAGTTAAGGTCAATTTGTTTTTTGACAGTTCTTTCTCTATAATCTTATGATTTACAATAGTTTTTACTGTTCATGGAATGATCTGAGAACGGGCTGATAGTTAACTAAACTACTAACTTGAAAATTTTCACTTTTGGGCTGGAGAGATGGCTCAGCAGTTAAGAGCACTGACTGTTGTTCCAGAGGTCTTCCTGAGTTCTAATCCCAGCAACCACATGGTACCTTACAACCATCTGTAATAAGATCCAATGCCCTCTTCTGGTGTGCCTGAAGCCAGATATATAATACATGAATAAATCATTAAAAAAATCCACTTCCGTAATCACTTGCTATATACCTCCACCTTGAGCTTGACTATCAAAAGGCTCTCTCACTTTAATCAGGGCCACTTCTCTCTCCTACTTTAGAAGACACTGCAAGTTTGTCCATGACATAAAATACATTTTTACTGTACAGCATTTTGGTGGTTGCTCCTTTGTTCTTGACCACAAAAATACTCACCTTAGGTTCATTTGAGATGGGTTATACTATGGAAGTGACTTGTACACCAGTGTGGCCTCAACTTCCTGAATATGAATTTGCTTCCAAAGTGCTTGGATTAATAGCATATGCTACTATGCATGGTAATATTAACTTTTAAAATAGTTGTATGGGTTATTGATGGCAAACACCTAAAATAACTTTAAGAAGTATTATATTGTCCCAATTCTCCAGTGCTTCCTTTTATCTGTTATTTAAACGTGTTCTTCTTTTTCAGTGGTGTGTGTGTGTGTGTGTGTGTGTGTGTTTGTGTGTGTGTGTGTTTACTATGCAGTACAGGTTTTCCTCAAATGCATAGCAATCTTTCTCCCTCTGAGTTGAGTGTTGCTGGTATTGAAGAAATGTACTACTATGCCCAGATTCAACACACACACACACACACACACACACACACACATGTCTCGCGCCCCACGTCCCGCCGGCAGAAACAGGCGTGCAACAACACAAGATTCTTCTGCGGACAACCTTTATTGTACAGCACTCTGAGCAGGGGACCTCCTGAGCGGGGAACTTCTCTCTGAGCAGGGGACTCCCTACCAGGGTCTTCTGTATAGGCGATCTCCTCTCACCGGGTCTTCTCTCTCTGCGATCTCCCTACCGGGTCTCTCTCCCACGTGCGATCTCTCTTACCGGGTCTCTCTCCACACGTGCGATCTCCCTTACCGAGTCTCTCTCCTCACGTGCGATTTCCCTACCAGGTCTTCCTCATGCGATCTCTCTTACCGAGTCTCTCTCTCACGTGCGATCTCCCTACGATCTCTCTGCGATCTCCCACGTGGGGGAGAAATGCACTGCTATATATGCCTAAGAGACTTGTGTTGCTATCTGATTGGTGCATCCTTCAGTAGCTCATTCACGTGCCCCGAGATTGGGCTATGACTTATGTGGTTGCCAAGCAACACAAGGGGAAAGGTTTTTGTAGGCTGAATAATGGGCGGGAAGCTGGCACCATCTATTGGCGCCAACGGCTTCCTACACACACACACACACACACACACACACACACACACACACACAAAGGGATTTTAGTTGTTACTGTATTTGTATGAGTATTTTAACTGTATGTGTGTCTTTGTACGAAATTCATGCCTGTTGGCCAGGGAGTCCAGGAGAGGGTGTCAGAACCCCCAGAACTTGAGTTGTGAGCTGCTGTACATTCTGGGTGCTCTGGAAGAAACATCAATGCTCTTATATTCTGAGGTATTATCCACCCCATGTTTTCTATTCCTGATAATGCTTCCTATCCAAGGCATTCTAGATCACTTGGGGAGAGTCAGACTTGTATTGAAGGGGTCCATGCAGGTGTCAGAAACAGAAGCAAACCATGCTAAGAGATGAGAATGAAAACCCAGTGCAGATTGACTTTGTCAACCAGAATCAGACTTGGGGGAGTCTAATACTAGGCAGTTCATTGCTAGACTATTTAAAACACAGTGTAATTTCCAGGCAACAATCAGTCTAATCAGTGCAATTCCGTGTACACAATAAAGCGGAAGGTGTGACTATGTAGAAATTCTTACAAAGTACATGTGACTATGAGGGTGGGTTCTTGTTGAGGACCAGCCTCAGCCATTTTGGGATTCTCCAGAATAGGACTGGATTGGTGCAAAATCGGGCTCAGGCAATGCTTCAGGTGCAAGCTGACAGGTGACTTATAGCTATTCTGAAGCATACTGGGAGACAGCTTGCAGCTTCTCTCTCTCTCTCTCTCTCTCTCTCTGTCTCTGTCTCTCTCTCTCTCTCTCCCTCCCTCCCTCTTTCAGTTTACTAGTTTATTGGTTACATACTTTCTTGTTCAATAATACATAATCAACAGCCCTTTCATTATTTTCAGCAATCTCCTTATCGCCCCCCCCCCAAAAGCCTCACATAACTATGTCACCAGAAAGCACAATGCTCACACAAAGTCACAGTGTCTGCAAAAAGTAAATTATACATTAACTTTTAACTCTCATAAAAACTTCCAAATCAGAGGTTATCTGGGCATGAAATTGCAGTTACAGCATTAGCATGAGAACGGAAAGGTGCTAAACAGGTCAGGGTAATGTTAATATTTTTAACTTGTCTAAATTTTCTATTTCTGCAGTACTTTTCAAACTCTTTTTCATATGCAATATAAATTTCTCTTAGAACTTTCTCCTAGGGCTCCTTCACAAGCCTAAATTCTGTCTCTTAGAACTTATACCCTAATTTCCTTAGCAGATAATGTCAGTGAAAGGGTTCTAATATCTCTGAAGGAAGGCCCCAGACTTAGATAGTATGCAAAGGCAAAGAGCAATTATTCTGCAGAAACATCTAGCATGCAAGGGTTACCATAATTTCCAAATGGCAACACCCACAGAGACATTCAGTTCTTTTTATAACAGGACTGCTTAATCGCTTCTGAGATAACAGCAGACTTCTAAACTTAGAGTGCATTCCAAGGGGTTACAGAAACCTTTAATGGAAGGTCATAAAGAAGATATACACCACTGGCCCTCAGGTGCAAAAACAGAAGATAAGATATTGATTGGGTTTGTCTAAACAAAACCCAATAATGGATTAGTTACAGTCTTAAACCATGACCCTCTAAGCTAGTAACAAATGGTAAAAGTTAACTCAGTTAATTGTTCCTAGTGTATATGCATGTAGGCATTCTCTGTTATAATCTCTTATCCAATTTATGACTGAATTTATGCAGATTCGAAGTGAACTTTTTACCATGCTCTAAGAGTAGTACAAGTACTGAAAATAAAGGGCAGAGATAGGTGCCTCTCCTCTTTTATCCCCATACTTCAACTTAGATTCCCACAGGCTACTTTCTCTAGCCTCCCATTGTGTCACTTTGAGGTGCTTCCAGCCTTAAAACAACTCGGTCAGGTGGATTAGCTTCTCTTAGCAAGTGGCTTGTGGCCTAATTTCTAGGTGGAAATAAAGTGTGATATGAAAAATGAACTCCTTACCAGGGGTATATTCCAATCTTTCCAGGAGGTCAGTTTATTTATATAACAGCCCCCTTATGGGGTCCAAACTCTTCTACCCACTCTTATCTTTTTTTGTTATATATGTATCTTCCAGTTTTCCCAGTAATATTTCTGATTCAAACTTTCTATTGTTAGAGATCTCCCCTCATGGGGGCTCTCACAGTTGCTCACTAATCCAGTTGACCTAGCTATTTCCTCCTCTATCTTGTCCCTTGTATTTTCTATGGAGACCCTTGTCCTTAGTGACCCAGGCCCACCATCCCTTTTCCTTGGGGACTTTAATTTTCTTAACTACTAAAACTTCAGGTTTCTCAAAAACATTTTCTGCTTCAGATATTTCCTGGTACAACTTAATCACCAGGAGCTGGGTAAAATTTCCCAGAGAACAATTAAAGCAGCCAGTCTCCACATCCAGAACTCCTTGTTCCAAATATGCCTGGGTTGACTGCTTGAATGGCCAGGGCCAGAACAGTTTGTTCATAATAGACACCAGAGCTATATCCTTCTCTAATAATGGCCTCAATCCCTTTCCCAGAAAATTTTACCAGACTTATATTTGAGGACAAATATGCTTATAGAAAAGGCCAAAACAGACAAACACACAGGAAAGAGCAACACTATCTGTATACTGGAAAGCCAGAGATGCTTTATTCAGTTTGAAGGTATTCCTGCAGCTGAAACTGTGTCATGCAGCCAGATTTGCAACCATGTTGCCCCTAACAGGTTCTATAGCTAAAAGGTCTAGAATTTAATGTGGACTTCTGACCAAGAGCATAGAGGTCAGCTAGCCACAAAGTACATATGATAGCGCCCCGAAGAATGGGTAACAGTCTAGGGACAAAAAGAGTCTCAGATAATCATTCTGGGGATTTGGGTGAATTCTGCCTCCACAGATAGCAAAGAAGTCACCAGGTCATTAACAAAATCTACTCCCAGACTTTTGGATAGAATGCAGGAGCTTTACCTTCTTCATAGAGAAACTCCTGTGTCTTTGACATTCCTTGTTTCCCTAGTATACAGATAGTATGCAAAACCAAAGAAAAACAACCAGCATTCAGGTGTCAACCATTCTTTGAAATGGCTACCCCAGACAAAGGCATATAGGCCTTCTTATAGGGAACCAAGGGAACTCTCTAGGAGGATTAGATAATCTAAAATTTTATTGGTGGGTGATCAGTGGTCTACATTCCTATGTCATGAACATTTAATCATGTGTGGTTAGTGGTCTTCACTCCTGTATAACGAACATTCAACCATATGATTAAATAAGGCTGCTCAGTGTAGATGGCCCATTCTGAGATAAGATATTTTCCCATTTTTGTGATTATCCCAGGCTGTTCTTTGGGAACAGGTTTCATGATCTTGTTCAGGATTTTATGATCTGTTCATAGAGCTGGTGTCTTATGACCTAGTTTCTGGGACTTATGGTATGTTCCTGAACCTGGTGTGTTACAGCATCTTTTGAAATCAGGCCTGGTTCTTAAATGGAGACAAGTGATTAACAAGTAGCATTGGCTCCTGAGAAATCTACCTTCACAGTGTCATTTACTTGATTTTCAGCTAAGAACTTATGGTACAAGATGGACACTCCAGAGGCATTTCTGACTATTATTTTTATAATTTACATCTGTTTATGCATGACTTTGAGCTAAGAATGCTCCTAAATGTCTTTGTATTTACATTGTTACCATGTTCAGAAGAGGATTTAACTTAGCATACTTAGGAGTAGGCAAATCCAATATCTGTTAGATGCTACTAAGAAAATAGAGATGAGCTTTCTTCTTCAAGCCTCTGATGTGGCATCGTAGGATAGCATGATATAGACACAGTCAGCTGCTGTTACCTGAAAACTAGGTGTTTGTAAATACCAAGACTTAAGACGACAGCAGACGGTGTCCAGACCTACTCCGCTGTTCAGATTGGACACCTCTGATGTAATTTTCCTCTCAAAATGACAGGAGGCTTGTAGCTCAATATCATTTTTCTGTTTCTAGTTTGCCACTGGTAATGTGTCTGCATCTAACACTCTGTGTAAGCTGCTGTCTTTGCAGTTTATGCAATGCTGCTTTGCCAAATAAAATTAAAGCAAAAGAAAAAAAAAGGAGTAGGCAAATCTGTATGTGAATGTATCCAGACTCCCTAAGTAAAATCTCAATGCTTCTTTTGTTGAAGAAAAGCATTGCTTTGGAAATGACTCCCATGCTCTTCTTGCCTGCGGGGGGAGGGGGGGGAGGGGATCTGTCTTAGCTCCTCTGCCTTGGCTTTTGTGATGGCTACTCTTGGTTGTCAAACTGACTACATCTTTAATCAACTAAAATTCAGTTGAGTACTTTGAGAGATTTTTTAAAATTATAATTTTGGAAATAAAAAAAACCCCTTCTTCAATCTGGATCTTTTGAGGTGATACGATCCACCTTTAATCTAGATCTAGACCACAGCTTCTGATGACAGTCTACATATATAAAAAACATTAGAGATAGTAGCCCTTTCCCTTTTTCTGCTTATCCTAGCTCTGGATAGCACGTTTTGTTGTTGTTGTTGTTTGTTTGTTTGTTTTTGGTTGTTTGTTTGTTTTTTCTGGCATTAGAGCCTATTTCTTTGGAATTCTGATGCATATTAGCGATCATCTGAGACATCTAGCAACATGGGCTCAACCACTTTCCACTGGTAGACAGTCATTGTTAGACTAGTTGGGTGACAGTCCGTGAGCCAGGCTAATAATTCCACTTTCTACACAGAGTTTCATTCTATTAGTTCTGTAGGTTTTTTCATCTAGAGAATCTTAAGTAACACCGTTGATTTTTTTTCTTTGTTTGTTTTTAGTTTTTTCCCCCACCTTCCCATTTAGGAAGATGTGCTGATTAATAATAGTGCTTCACAGTATTTGTCATTTATTTCTTGCTTTTGCCCCTCAGGGTTGTCTCATACCCACTAGGTGAAAAATAGCTGCAGTTTACCAGAACCCACCATGAAGGCACAAAACAGATATCTTGTTTCCTAAAATCTCCCTTTAATTATTAATATCCTGGGGATCCTTCCACTTGAGGGCAAGATTGAGATCTCCACTGCAAGTTAAGTAATACGTAGGCTATCTTCCTCAGTTCCAGGAGGAATAAGGGCAAGTGCCTACTGGGAGGTTTCAAGCAAAGGCTGGAGTGAGGGCAGGCGGCTGAGCAGAGGAAACTGGAGTGGTGAGTCCTCCGGGGCTGGGTGGAAAGGCAGGAAGTTAGGATATTGGAAGACAGGCACAAATGCTACTAAAATGCACATCTCTGCACTTTTGGGAAAGGTTTGGTCCTGGATTGGAAGCCAGAGCGGAGAACTTCTACTCTGGATCCCTAGAGCATACACAAATCCTAAGGGCGGTGCTTGTGTGACTCAAGACTCACTGGCCAATCAGAACCCTCAGATGACCTGCCAGTCAGAAAAGGAGGCGGATCCTTCCGGGTGTCACGCTGCAAGTTCCGCTCTGTAGCTGAGCAGTCTTGAATGTTTCCGTGTTTTGTGCCTTCAACTAATTCTGCTACTGGGTATTGAGAGGAAAACTCAGGCAAGCTCAGAAGTCGCGACATGGTGAGCGCAGGGTTACTGCCCATAATGGGGAGGAGCAGGCAGCTGAGCAGCGGGAGCTGGTATGGTGGGTCCTCCATAGGGCTGAGTGGGAAGTGTCAGCCAGATGTGGCTGCCTGTGAGGTCCCTTGTGGTCCAAATCACTCGCTGGATCCTGCGGTGGCCCCTAAATAACTTCAGAATGGGGCTGTGTCTGGAGCAAAACATTTGGAGCAGGGACTTGTGTGTAGAAACATCCTTGGCAGGATGCCAAACTCGGGGAGCCATAGTTTTTCTAGTATCTTCTACAAGTTCTGCCCTTAGCATTCAATATTTAGGTGTACGATCCGTTTGGATTACGTTTGTGGAGGTTGTAAAAGAAATCTCATGTGTTGGGTAGCAAGCACTCCAATATTAAGCTGTGATATATCAGAGAAGAACCGATGGTGTAAAGGATCTACCAGTGCTTAGAGGATAGTAAGGCACACCAAGTAGAATTTAATTCAGGGAGGACTGTTTCTATAACAACCCACAGAGGAGTAGTATGCTAACCAGGCCTGTTAGAGATTAGGACGCTAGGATACACGTGTTTGTTCACCAGGACACCTCTTATTTACAACTAGCCACTAAGCTCATCCTCATATCAAAGAACTAGATTCTAACACACTGCTTAAGGGGGCATTACAGAGTCACAACCAACATTAAGGCCTGATGTGCCATGAAGGTCCAGTTCTCTTCTTGAGAAAAGCATAGCTCTGCCACACAGGCAAGACTACACCAGGTGACAACCATTTGAAAAGGAAAAACACTGTTGTGTTGAGGGCTGGCCTGATCAATCAAGGCTTTCAATGAAGTCCTCATGCATAGAGAAGGAAACCCAGTAGCATGCTTGCCAGAGTCAGTACTAGACTGAGGCCCAGACCTTGAGAGTTTTCCCTAAGGCCCTGATGTATTGAGAATAAAATAGAGCTCCTCTAAAGCAAGGGATATGCTTGTGAGAACTAGTAATGGCCTAGGTCTTTGGGAGGGCTTGCTTCACATCCTGAGAACCCAACTCTTCCCACTACATGGGGCTGTGGCTATCAGTCCTAAACTTCACTGTAGGTTTGGTCAGTGATGTTCTTGAGATACTCTGTTCCACTATGCACCATTGTTTATTAGATTCCTCCTAAGTTTGTCTTATTGTATGATAGTTTATGCTGACTTCATAGAAGTCTACCATTTTTCCATTTCCCCCTTGTTAGTAGTGTACAAGACGCTATTTTTAAGAAGCTTACTTAGCATAAGACATAACTTGTGTAAGGCCTCCTGACCCTAGCTTTTATACTTCCTACCTCCTACCTTTCCTATCTTTTTCATTTTCTGGAGTCTTTCACTTAGGACCCTGTTACTCAAGAATAACCTGCTGTTTCAGGGCACTGGTGTACTTAAGAAATAATTATGTTAATATCTTTGCTGTGTAAATCTCCCATTTAAGTGGTTAGGCTTGCAGTCCATATTAAATTGTTAAAAACATAACCTGGGCCTGAACCTAAAAGAGACTTAAGGGTGACAGCAAATGTAGAATGCAAAAGCTCTTTTCTGCTGCCTCCTCTTTGAGCATTAGCCAGCTCTGCATGCATCCCATCATTAAAGACATTTTTCTTAATTAACCTTTTGTGTGTACAGTGATTTCTTCATGGGAAGACATGTTTATTCTAGGACAGCTGCATCTTCAGCCTTTTAGAAAAATGTTTCTGAGACTCAGGTCACATTGATCCCCAATGACCTTACTTTCCTTTTGATTAAACTTCCCAGATTCATTAGTTAAAAGGCTATACCACAACAGAGTTTTAAAGTAACCCATTTGAGTCATGTATTGAATGGTCAATTGGTGGTATTACTTTTAAAATTTCATTTTCTTATGTAGCACTGCTCTAATCTCTTACTTGTTTTTATTTTCCAATGTTTCCAGTCATTAAGAATTACATTCCTTGGCCAACTGATGGCTGCCCCAAATTGAGACCTATCCTATGGGCAATAAGCAATCCCATAACACTATTAATGATACTCCGTCATGCTTGCAGACAGGAATCTAGCACAACTGTCGTGAGAGGCTCCACCCACAGCCAAACATTATATGGAGGTTGGGTGTCTTATGGAAGAGGTGAGAGAAGGATTGAGGGACCTGAAGAGGACAGGGACTCCACAGGAAGACCAACAGAGTCAACTAATATGGACTCTTAGGGGCCCCCAGAGACTGAACTTTTTCACCAAAGAAGGATCCAGGGCTGAACCTAAGCCATGTAACAGATGTGCATCTTGGTCCAACAATTGGAGCAGGGGGTAGGCATAAAGGGAGCTGTTCCTGAATCAGTTGCCTGCCTGTGGATCCTGTTCCCCTAATTGGCTTCAGTGGTGGGAGAGGATGCACCTAGTGCTGCAGTGACTTGATGTGCTGGGGATAGGGAGAAGGGGTGTAGTGGGAGAGAGGATGAAAAGGGAGGAATAGAGCGAGGATTTGCATGAGGGGGTACTGGGAGGAGAGTAACTGATATTGGGATGTAAAGTGAATTTAAAAAACCATCTTGATCAATGACATGAGACTTAGCCATCATTTTAAAGGAGGGATCTATTGATTTTGTACTTGGGCTGAAAAGAGAATTCTGTCATCTAATATGCAAGGGAAGAGTGGTCCTGTGGAAATCTTGCAGATTTTTTGGCTTTCTAACAACTCATTAAAAGGTTTTATTGGCTCTTGAAAAAGTGGCAATTACATGTCATATGCAAAATAAAAAGTTTCATTCCTTTTTCTCAAAGGCTTTATTTATTTTATTTTATTTTATTTTATTTTATTTTTTGTTTAGAGCAACATCTGAAGCTCAGCCATTCCTTATGGTATGTAGTTAAGACTTTCTTTGAACACAACTAATCTTGCCTCTGCGATTCTATGCCTGGAAGACAGTTTTGCAGCTCCTATCATACTGGCCCGGACTGGCCAGTGCAAAGGAAAAGAGATTAGTGAATGAGTGTCTTCCAACCTCCCTGGATTTTGGGGGAAATTACAAATAGTGTCTTATGTAAGAATTGAGTACACTGACCAACTTTGAAGCTGGTGTTGTCACAGCACAGAAAGGGCTGAGGAGGAAGGAAGGTAAGAACTTTTCTGCTTTGACAGTAGTATGCATTAGCTACGAATAGTTAGGTAATCAAGTTTAGATGATCAGTAAAAAGTCTAACCTGGCCATTTTTGGGAGGGTCACAGACCAAGGCAATCAAGAATCTGGAAGAGGGACTGAACTTTTCTTTCATACACATAAGCATACACATAAAATAGGGATAGACTTGTTTTCTAAAGTGCTTATGACTTATAAAGCAGTTGATGCAAAACAAGCTGCTTAGGTATATACTACAAATATACACTTTCTTTAAAAGTCTATTTTCTTGCATTTAGTTTTTAAAACTTGACATTTCCTCACACTGGTGCAGACTTGTATCCAATCATCAGTCATAGGAAACAAAATGTTTTCTAAGTGACTGTAATAGACATCCTTTTCTTTATCATAAAAGAATGAGACACTGTTAGTAGTTGTACTGGCTTGTTTTGTGTCAACTTGACACAAGTTGGAGTTATCACAGAGAAAGGAGCCTCAGTTGAGAAAATGCCTCCATGAGATCCAGCCGTAAGGCATTTTCTTAGCTAGTGATCAAGGGGGGAGGACCCAGCCCATTGTGGGTGGTGCCATCCCTGGGCTGGTAGACCTGGATTCTATAAGAAAACAAGCTGAGCAAGCCAGGGGAAGCAAACTAGTAAGCAACATCCTTCCATGGTCTCTGCATCAGCTCCTGCTTCCTGACCTGCTTGGGTTCTAGTCCTGACTTCCCTTGGTGATGGACAGCAATATGGAAGTGTAAGCTGAATAAACCTTTCCTCCCCAACTTGCTTCTTGGTCATGATGCTTGTGCAGGAATAGATACCCTGACTAAGATGGTAGTCAAAAGGGAAACATTTGTATGCTTTAAGTGAATCTCTCCAATTGGAATAGCCCTCTATCCCCAGCCCTTTTTCTATTACTGGCAAAGGAATGAACCAGAGTGCACAGGGTGAGTGCTGGTCAAGTGGTTTCTTTAATTTTTATTCTGACTATAATTCTGCAGTTCTTATTTAAAGGACAGTGTTTACTTTGTGTTTACTTTTATCAGTGGTGCCATCTATGTTGTAGGATTTTATAAATTATAATTTAATTATATTGTTGTTTCTTTGGGTTGGATTAGAGGATTCAATACAGCAGAAGAATAGCAAGTTAGAACAAAAAATGGAATGCAAGAAATAATTTTGCTGCTGGACAGAACCTTAGAATGTTTCCTTTTGGTGAAATGTGGAAACATAAGCACTTCAGATGGCAAAAGGCATGTACACAGAGCTTAATTGGCTATTCCTGTAGTGTGTTGATAGTAATGAAGACAGAAGAAATCGAAGTCATAGGATTTCAGTGGAAAATAGACTCCATGATAAATTCAGCCAGAAGTCATTTGAGTGATATTTTGGCCTAAAGTCTTTTATTCTGGCCATGTCCTGAGGATCTGAATAAGACAGAATTAAAAAGAAATGGGCTGATTTCTTAGGTGGTTTATTGAATCTGTTGGATAGTTATGACTCATTGAGGACTACAGTGAAAAAATAAAGGCAACAAGTTGGGCAGAAATAAGTGCAAAGTCTGTGGTTTATAGAGAAAAAAACACTGGGAAGTTTCAGATGGCAGCCAAATGCTGAGACAGAGACAGGAATCATCAAGGAAATTATTATCTTTAAACCGAACTAGATTCAAAGCCTAAGCCACAAGGGTAACACTCCCTCCTGCTAAGCCTTTAATCTTAATTGAAGGAGTAGGCAAAGTGATTCCTAGTCTCAGGAAGGAACTTCACATAAAATCTGGTGCAAGTGTGGTCTAAGCATGTGGGTTCCACCCCAATTTAGAAGCCAAACTTGACAGTATCTCCCATGTTGTGCTGGTTCTGGAAACAAGAAAGATGCAAAATTTTGAATTCTTCCTCTGTGGTTGCAGTTCAGCACTATTCCAGCTACCTGTGTTTGACAAAGCCAGAGAGCCCCAGTAAGGAAACATGGAGTTCACTGTATGAAGCTGTAAGGATAAAGCCTGAGTTGCATTTTGAGACCACAAGATGTTGAGATATTTAAGCTATGAGGCACCTGCTATGGAGAGCTACATATAGGGAGTGGAGGGAACCAAACTGAGAGATGTCTGAGAAATTGCAAGGTTAGGGCCATCTAAATCTTTTGAAACGGAAGCTTTATGTATCTGAGACAGAAGCACAGGATTTGGTGTTTGCCCTGTTGGGTTTCTTGTCTTGGTGCAATAATGTACTATGGATACATTATACTCTTTTGGAATGAGAAAGGGTATTCTGTGTCATTGTATGTTGGAAAGATGTAATTGTAAAATCTGATTTTACAAGATATGGTGATCAAGAGATTGCCTTGAGTGTCAAAAGAGTCTCTGGGCATTTGAACGGCATGTTTGCAGGTTGTTGTAAACTATTAGGATCATTGAGGTGACTATGAGCCTATAGTTAGCAGGTCTAGAGTGTAGTTGATTGAATCCAAAAGCTCCTAGGTAGGGTGATGGCTTTGAATACTTGTCTCACCCTTTTGGCATTCTTTGGGAATGGATATGGAAGCTTTTCTAGGAGAAGCCTTTCTAGATTCCTTATTGGAGATGGGATGTGAGTGTCTATAGATTCCCCAGCACAGTAAAGGCTTCTGAGTTCTTTCTATCTTTTTTGTTTGTTTGATTAATTTTTTCAGGGGAGTCAGAGTCTTAATATGTACGTCTTACTATCCTAGAACTTAAAGCATAGACCAGGATGGTATCCAACTAAGTTAGGTACACCTACCTCTGCCTCCTGAATATTGGGATTAAAGGCATAAGCAAGTACACTAGTTTGCTCATCATTTTTGTTGTTAGTGGTTGTTCATACACTTTCTCTGATTTGTGCTCAGTACTGTTCTGTTTGCACCCCCCTCCGTGTGTGTGTGTGTGTGTGTGTGTGTGTGTGTGTGTGTGTGTGTGTGTGAAGTGGTATTTCATTTGCAAGGCCATATCTTATTCAAAAGGCACAGAGATGAACCTCATTATTCAGTTTCCCTATAAAATGATTTGGTTAACATTAGAACTTCTGTGTCAGGAAATAAGTGGAGGACACACTGGAATTATATGAATATATCGTCAGTGAAGCATACATTTACTGATGTTGGTATCATGCCTTCTGTTCTACGCGTGTATGGGATATTTTAGGATGGAGTGACCTATGATGAAGTGCATGTAAACTTCACTCAGGAAGAATGGGCTTTGCTGGATCGTTCCCAGAAGAGTCTCTACAGAGATGTGATGCTGGAGACCTACAAGAACCTCACTGCTATAGGTAAAATATTGAATTTTCTTTGTTATTGATGATCTGTAATTTCAGTTGAGAATCAGGAAGAATGAGAAGAATAAATCAGCCATAGTTCTAAGGTTCATTGAATATAGTAATTTGAATTTTGCCTAATTTCCAATAATATATCATACATTTTCTGGTACTATATTTTTAGGCTACAGTTGGGAAGACCATAATATTGAAGAACATTGTCAAAGTTCTAGAAGACATGGAAGGTAATTTTCATGTGCAAGCTGAAAGAATTTTAATGTGTCCTGGAAGTTTTAAAGAAAAGCAACAGTGTGAAAAAGCACTGCTTTAAGTGTAGTGATAATTATTAAATGTAGTACAACTAATTTAGACTATCCCCAACTAGCTTACAACTCAGACTATGATTATCTTATTTGGCTTTGACAATTACTGGGGTGTAACCCTAATCTACTATTTTAACTGCTGGCCTAGCTACCTCCCCGGCTGTGTACCCCAGACTCTCCCCTCATGGCTGCTTTCTTCTCTCTTCTCATACTTCCTCCATTTTCATCTCTCCTCCCCCAACCAGGTCACTCCAAACCTACCTACATCCAATCCATCCAGTAACTGGCTGTAGCCAATTTTCTTTAACCAATAGTTTTAAATCAGGGAATAAAGTTTGCACAACAAAAGCTTATAAATCTATGAAATCACTCATAGGCCTAGACCTTCAGATACAGAATTTAACATTACAATACATAGCTACAGACCAAACCTCAACAATTCACCTTTTTTGTCTAAATAAAAAGGCTCCTTTAAAAATAATAATAAACAACGCACCCTAATAATAATTATAAAATTGAATTATTAAGTAAAAGTGATATTTTAAAAATTGTGTCTGTATTTGGCAATTTAGGAGAAAGTATTTTATTATCTATTTTATTCTGGTGAGTTTAGAGTTTTGTATGTAAATTGGTTTTTATCCTAACTTGTATAACTCTCCTAAAGTTACCTTGGTGGACCTAGAACCTACTTTTAAATCTTGAACAACTTAAATTTACAATCATGCTATGACTATTTAATTTTTAACCCCACTAGAGATTTGAGAAGGAATAAACATTGAGTATCCAGAAGTGTAGGGATGCAGATTTCAAAAATCATAGAAATGACAGAGATAGCTTACTGCTTAGACATGCCCCAATATTTTTATAATACTTACAAAATATTGCTCTGTCTTGTCAGAGCATAGCAGTCAACTATCTTGCACCTATATAGCCTTTTTGGACAGTATCTTGTCTGCAGATACATTTAGGGCATTTCTTGCCCAGTAGCTAACTTGCCACAATTGAAGTAATTCCACATGGATGTATTGTTGATGTTCATTGTCAATTTTGAAGTGGATATTGTCAAGAACAGGTATGTCTCATAGTTAAAAGGTCTTTTGATAATAAAATAACATAAAATGTCATATTTTGTGGATCCCCCAGTGCTTAAAAAGACCACTTATTTATTTATAGCATATTTGAACTAGCAAAGAATGCCTGTCTCCAGGTATTTGTTATCTGTACAGTCCAGGATATATATATTACTCTTGTGTATCTAATACCACTATGCGTTTGATTGGCTGTTAACTTACATTATTTAATTATCCTAAACAGTTTGTAATAGCAGCTATTCAAAGGACTGGGATTAAAATATATTTTTAAATGAGTTGTATAGGCACAATGCTTATCTAAAAATAACAAAATTAATCTTAAATTTTGTATCACTATATGAAGATTTATATCAATGAAAACCTTAAATCAGGGGCTAGAGAGATGGCTCAGTGGATTGAGCACTGACTGCTCTTCTAAAGGTCCTGAGTTCAAATCCCAACAACCATCTGTAATGACATCTGATGCCCTCTTCTGGTGTGTCTGAAGACAGCTACAATGTACTCATATATATTAAATAAATACATTTTAAAGAGAAAAAAGAAAACCTTAAATCTGTATATATAAAAATATACAAAAATTTATACCAGTGTAACAAAATATAACCTTATTTTTGTATTAATATATAAAATTTTGTATCAATGTAAGATTATGGCTATAAAATGTCTTTTAGTTTGAGAGTAGGTTTAATAATCTATTTCTATTTAAGTTTTCATATTTTTATATCAACTCTCATTCTTTTACCTAGGAAAGAAAGAAACATATAAATCCCTGAGTCTAAGCTTCCTATTTTGTCTCCTCCTTTTCTAAAAGCACAAGTATTTATAATCATCTCTTAAAATAACAATATATCTATAATTTATAAAATGACCAAAACCATCTACCCCAACTTAAGGGATTAGGATGATAGTCTTTTTAGTGATTGTTTTTTTTTTTTTTTGTTTGTTTGTTTTTGTTTTTGTTGATTTGAGGTGAAGAAATTTTTGTTTGAGGGACCAAAAGAGAGTTGGAAAAATGGTTAAGTCAAAATAAAGCTAGCTGGCATTTTGTGCTGTCCAATCTTCATGTGTTGAGAAATTTTAGGGCTTACCTGAAGTCCTGACTTGAATGGTGTGAAAGGCTGGATGAACCAAAGTCATCTGGGATCAGTAATCTTTTCTGAAATTGTTTTGGAAGCAAGTCTTTAGAGGAAACAGCTTTGATGCAGTTGAGATAGGATTAAGCAGGGAGGTAGACAGCACATGTCACTATCTCAGCATCCCCAAGGGTGAATTTTGTCAGGGTTGCCCACTTGGTCTTTTATTTTGTAATATACCAACCTTACAACCAATGTCTAGTTTTATAAAGATATTTGTATAAAATGTGCAAGGTGCACAGATTAGTTAAGGATTAATCTTTTTGAGAAGGTGGAAACAATTATCTTTTTATAAATTAGTTTAATCAATAACCAAATGTTACTGTAGAGAGATCAGCAAATTATATTACCTGTCCTCAGGGCATTTTCCACTATGAAATCTGATCCTTATTATTTTAGAAGGAGCCTAAAGCCTTTGTTGTTTATTTGTTTGTTTGTTAAGACAAATATAGATCCTTTTTCCTAAAATGACATCAATTTGGTTCAGTAACCTAAAGGCATCCAAAATACAGACTGGAGCTGGAGAGAGCTCAGTGATTAAGAGCAGTGACTGCTCTTCCACAGGTCAATAGTTCAAATCCTAGCAACTACATGGTGACTCACAACCACCTGTAGTAAGATCTGATGCCCTCTTCTGGTGTGTCAGAAAACAGCTACAGTGTACTTATATATAATAAATAAATTTTAAAAAGCAGCCTCTTTTTTATTTAGGTCTTCTCTACTTTGACGTCTGTCATAGAGAATTTGTAATACCAATATAACCACTGAATTTATAGCCACCTTTATTTTGATAATTAAAACAATTTTAAACTATTATTATTATTTATTGAGATAGGGGTTTGTAAGTGTGTGCGTGTGTGCATGTGTGTGTGTGTGTGTGTGTGTGTGTGTGTGTGTGTGTGTACCCGGAACTCACCTGTATTTGTTTGTAGATTAAGTTAGCCTGACTCACAAGAAATCTAACTATTCTTGCTTTTGTCTCATAAACATTGAGATCAAAGACCTGGATTTATTTATTTATCCATGTATGCTTAAAAGCATTTATATTAATTTTCACTTATTTCTCCCTTCTTTGAAGATTAATAATTAATTTTTCTATTGATGACCCCAAGTTATTACTGTGTTTTATTTGGGCTGCTCTTAACTCTAATTGACCAGGCTTCAGGGCCACATTTTTATGACTTGCCTAACCCATGGAAGCTTTTCCTCCATTCACCTTCTCCCCCTCATGGTTCTTCTTTGATCCCCAAGCCAGGGAACACTAAATCCTTGGGTCTACATGCAGACTCTCTTGTGTCTGGGACAACCAGATCTTGAGGAACCAGTATTAGCATTAGAATACAAGTTGTATCAGGCCAATTCTAATATCATAAAGGTTAAGATTTCTGTCCAGCTCATGTGCTGTTTAAGGCTTATTAGGAATAACAAAAGTTATATGTCTTTTATCCCTGAATTGAATGATCAAGGCAGGATAGAAACCCCAGATTGAAATAAAAAATTTCTACAACAATTATATTCTCACAGAACTGTGTACCTCAATGTTTGATATCTTATGTATTTGCAAGGCATTTCTCAAAGAATGAAGGAAAAAAAACGCCTTAACGGAATCATAACCCCAGTAGAACTACGCCGTATAACTTCCAATCTGTTTAGTCTTATACCACTTAGATATTGCAAAAGAATACATACTGAATAGGTGATAGTCTACAATCTTCTGATAAGCAAATAATCCATAGTAAAGGTAGATTTACTCATATACTTGTAGTAACATTGCTAAGTTTGATGAGAGGGGCAATGTATGTGAGTTAAGAATGTTGTGGGGAAACCTTACTACCATACCATATGTCAAACTATGTGAATACAGTATGGAACCCTTTCATTTGTTACTCTTCTTTAAATAGGATTATCATATGTTACAATGGATATAAGCCATGTGAACATAGGGCTATTGAAAGAAATGATACCTCTCTCCCAGAACAATTAGAAGATATATAGTAGTATCCAATATTAGTAGACTTTCTGAATGTAATACAAGTTTGCAATTAACTGGTTTTTGTTAAGGCCTAGGTAAAATATTAAGGCCTAGGTGGAATGTTAAGGCCTAAGTAACCATTACATATGCTATTGCTAATGTTATAAGGAAATTTCTTGGGGTTTTGTTGTTATTGTTGTTTTTGTTTGCTAGTTTTTTGTTTTTTCTGGTGTCACTGAGAAACTTTCTCATGTCCAGGTTGATTGCATGCTCTGTTATATTCTGTGCTCTTGGAAACCAATCACAAGAGAAGTCAGTTAGAACTGCTTTGTATAAGCTTGGACCAAACCAACCACCCCGCAACACTTCCTGCATCTGTGTATAAGCATTTATGGTATTTGTCTTTATAAGCTGTCCCTGGGATGGACCCCAACATAAGAGAAACACCTGCATCTATTATAATACTTTCATTCTGAGTAGGTGTTGAGTAAAGTTTAAGTTCCCAAGACCTCCCTAGGAACTGAGATCCTACTTGGCAGAAAGAGACATGTATGTGCGTAACTGACCTCCTGATAGGCAAGTTAAGACATGAATGTTAGACAAGATAAGCCCAATCTTGTTAGACAAATTAAGACATGAATGTTACACAAGGCCATTCTCTTGGCATAGTTGAATTCCCCAACCAATGGGAGCAGGATAAAGTACAACAAAGACATGTTCCTAAGGAAATCCCTTATTCCTAAATCTTGACTGAAATACTTTGGCACAGATGTTTATAGATCTCAGGCTTTAAAAAACCCTGTAAGATCTTAATTCAGTATCATGCATGGTTCAGCTCCTGAGTCTGAACTGTGGCTGTGACCAATCAGTCCTGGGGTGAATCAATAAACTATCCCAATCTGACTGAGATTGGTGCTCATGTGGTTTGCGAGGCAACCCATGGACCCCACCTGTTTTCTAACTTTATTGGGAATAGCTACAAACTCACAGTGCAAAAAAATTCCTATAGGTGCTACAAATGTAGAAATTCTTCTGTTTGTCTTATTTTACTTTGCAAATGTTGTATAGAAAAAATTATGAATGAAATAAGTGTGGTAAAGCTCTGAGTTCTTCCAGTTCTCTTCAAATATGTGGAAAATTTTATATAGAAAAATAATACTATAAATATGAGCCATGTAATAAATACTTTTACCATTATAGGTATCTTCAAAAATGTAAAACAACTCATAATGAAGGGGAACACCATGAGCATAAAAAAGGGATTAAGATGTGACTCCTCTTTACAATTAGACCAAATTGTAAAATTTATTTATACATATAAAACAATTGATTAGTGTAATAAATGTGGTAAAGCTTTCACATCTGCCAATTATCTTCACAGGCATGAAAGAAGCCATCCTGGAAAGAAACCCTCTGAATATACTCAGTGTGGTAAAGCTTTTGCATATCAGAATCATCCTCAAAGGCATGAAAGAATTCATACTGGAGAGAAACCCTATGATGTTATTCAGTGTGATGAAGCCTTAGTGTGCCACAGTAATCTCCTAGTACATAAAAGAACACATACTGGAGTGAAACCCTATGAATGCAACCATTGTGGTAAAGCCTTTGCATATCCCAGTAATCTTCAAAGGCATGAAAGAATTCATACAGGAGAGAAACCTTATGAATGTAATCAATGTGGTAAAGCCTTTGTAACTCACAGTGATCTCCAAATACATAAAAGAACACATACTGGAGAGAAGCCCTATGGATGTAATCAATGTGGTAAAGCCTTTGCATATCACAGTAATCTTCAAAGGCATGAAAGAATTCATACAGGAGAGAAACCCTATGAATGTAATCAATGTGGTAAAGCCTTTGCATGGCACAGAAATCTTCAAAGGCATGAAAGAATTCATACAGGAGAGAAACCCTATGAATGTAACCAATGTGGTAAAGCCTTTGCATGGCACAGTCATCTTCAAAGACATGAAGTAATTCATACAGGAGAGAAACCTTATGAATGTAATCAATGTGGTAAAGCCTTTGCACATAACAGTAATCTCCACATACATAAAAGAAAACATGCTGGAGAAAAACCTTATGAATGTAATCACTGTGGTAAAGCCTTTCCTTCTCATAATCTTCTTCATATACATAAAAGAACACATACTGGAGAGAAACCCTATGAATGTAATCAATGTGGTAAAGCCTTTGCATATCACAGTTATCTTCAAATGCATGAAAGAATTCATACAGGAGAGAAACCTTATGAATGTAACCATTGTGGTAAAGCCTTTTCACAGCACAGTAGTCTCCGAGTACATAAAAGAACACACACTGGAGAGAAACCCTATGAATGTAGCCAATGTGGTGAAACCTTTGCATATCACAGTCATTTTCAAATACATAAGACAACACATACTGGAGAGAAACCCTTTCAATGTAACCAATGTGGTAAAGCCTTTGTATATAACAATCATCTCCTAGTACATAAAAGAATACATACTGGAGAGAAACCCTATGAATGTAACCATTGTGGTAAAGCCTTTTCACAACGCAGTAGTCTTCGTGTACATAAAAGAACACATACCGGGGAGAAACCCTATAAGTGTAATGAATGTGGTAAAGCCTTTGCATGTAACAGTCATCTTCAAAGGCATAAAAGAATTCATACAGGAGAGAAACCTCATGAATGTAATCAATGTGGTAAAGCTTTTGCACGTCACAGTACTCTACAAGTACATAAAAGAAAACATGCTGGAGAAAAACCTTATGAATGTAATCACTGTGGTAAAGCCTTTCCTTCTCATAATCTTCTTCATATACATAAAAGAACACATACTGGAGAGAAACCCTATGAATGTAATCAATGTGGTAAAACCTTTGCATATCATAGTCATCTTCAAGTACATGGAAGAATTCATACAGGAGAGAAACCTTATGAATGTAATCAATGCAGTAAAGCCTTTGCATGTCACAGAAATCTCCGAATACATAAAAGAAAACATACTGGAGAGAAACCCTATGGATGTAACCATTCTGGTAAAGCCTTTTCACAACATACCAGTCTTCAGGTACGTAAAAGAACACATACTGAAAAGAAATCATACTAAAAGGAAACCTTGTGAGTGTATTTAATATGGTGAAGCCTTTGCACATTTCTATAGTCTTCATCATCATGAAAGAATTTGTACTGGAGAGAAACTTTATGAATGTATTTAGTATGGTGAAGCCTTTGCACACTACTATAGTCTTCATCATTATTAACGTATTCATACTGCTTAGAAATTCTATGAATGTAAACAATGTAGTTATGGGGTCCTTTGTGTTATGAGTTCTGCTGCGATCCAGTTCAACTCAAACTCAGGTCAATGGAAATGACAAGAATTTATTGTCATCAAGCTGCTACTGATTGATTGGAGCCACAGAAAATACTTGGAAGCTGAATAGCAAGAAGCAGAGAGTGGGAACTAGAAATGGTGTATTCAAGTGACATATTTTTTCCAGCAGACCAGCATTTTCTAAATCTTCCCAAATACTAACTGAAAAGGATTGTTTTTTTTTTTTTTTTTTTTTTTTTTTTTTTTCCTGAGTTCAAGCCTATGTGCTGGCTTTCTGTTATATGAGCCAATTCATGATGAAGAAAAACTCTGTAGGTAAGCCTCAACACCTGAGTTATAGGAATGAATACTTTTCATATTCATGAAAAATTTTCACAAGTAAATATATGTGATCTCAGTGTGTCTTCATGATGTATGTTTTTCTGTGTGTCTGTGTGTGCATATGCATGCTTGTACCCAAGAATATTAGACCCTTAGATCTTGTAGCAGGAATTACAGAAAGTTGTAAAACAAAAAACCAAGAAAAAAAAAAAAAAAAAAAAACCTGACCTTAATCCTAGGAATTAGCTTGTCTTCACTACACAGCCATGTCTAGCACTGTAAATCGTTTAAAGCCTGTATATATCATCTTGATGTCAGAAAGTAGGAACTCAAACAATAGAAAAACACTATTCATGTAAATGATTTGATAAAGACGTTAAACATCATAGTTGTCTTTAGTTTCAAGAAAAAAAATCCTGTCTCATTATTTTTCATAATAGCTTTGGAGGTAGGATATTATTTACTATGTTCACTCAAATGTAATGAAGGAGATAATGAATGATGGTTGTGGTTTGTATTTTGAAATATTTGGAGTAGGTTTTGGAATTTGCGGTATATGGTGTTTTGAGTATGCTTGGCTCATGGGAAGTAGCCCTGTTAGGAGGCATGGCACTGTTGGAATAAGTGTGGTTTGTTGGAGAAAGTGCATCACTGTGGGCATGGGCTTTGAAGTTCTACCCAGTATGGAACTATGTTTAACTAATGTATTATTATAACCTGACTTTTGCTTTCATTTGAACATAAGGAGATATGATTGTGTGTCAAATTGACATGGGATGACTCAAGCTTTTGATCTGGATCTTTAGGCGGGTGGTCCTGGGTTTGATAAGAAAGCAGACTAAACAAGCCATGTAAAGCAAGTCAGTAAGCAACACTCCTCCATGCATAGGCTTTGTCAGCTCCTGCCTTCAGGTTCCTGCCCTTTTTGAATTCTTATCCTGACTTCCTTCTTCATCACTGTTCCAAATTAGTCACACTGAATAAGTATATTAATGTGTTTTTAATAATTTGCTTCTTTATCCTTTTCTGTTGTTTTCTTTTTTTAATTTTAAAGAATAGACTCACTATGAATCTTTGGCTGGTGTGGAACGCAGTATATAGACTAGGCTGTCCTTGGACATCAGAGGGATCTGCCCTCTTTGCCTCCTGAGTGTCTGCAAAATAGGTATATCACAGCTAGAAAATTTAGTTCTTTTAATTGGCTTATTTAGGATGAGTGACAGAGTCTGGCTTGTTAGGGTGACTGGTCTTAACTCCAGTAACAGGAGAAGACTTCCATCAAATCTAGCCTTAAACTCCACTGTCTTCCATTGAGTCTATTAACTCATCAAAGGACTAGGGCAGAGTTCTGTCCATATTCTACAGGTAGTGAAAGCCAGGCTCACAGAGATAAGTAGTTTTGCAATATAGTTAAGTGTAACTGCTCATCTTACTCAACCCATCATTGTCATGACTCAGTAAATGAAGTTGAATTTACCTAAGGCAGGCACAGTAGCACAGGCCTATAATCATGGTGGTTAGAAAATGGGGCAGGAGTCTAAGGATTTCAAAGTCATCCAAGGTAAGAATGGTCAGTGGAGTGTGATGGGAGGTCCATGAATCAAAGGGAGGCCAATGTTCATAGAGTTCCCTGCATCTCCAGAACTGCAGGGCCATGGCATCAGCAAGGCCCTGTTAGCTGAGGTATTTACCACCCCGTGGTTTGTATTCTAGATACTGTTCACTATCCAAGGCTGCCTAGGTCACTTTGGGGTCAGATTTCTGTTGCTCATTAAAGAGAGGAATTCTGTCTCTTTAATGGGAGAATTAGCCTCAGGCAAGAATGAGTTCCCCATTGCATATTCAATGCAAAGTGTTCATCCCCCAAACCATAAACACACAACCAACAGAAATGGACTCAGCAGGTTTTATTCATATATTAGCGCATACTTAAAAGGAAGAAATTGGAAAGAGATGGAGAAAAGACAAGGAAGGGGGAAAGTGGTGTAATATATTTTATATAAAAATGTATAAAAATAAATTTTAAATTAAAGTGGCTAGAGACATAGGACAGCATTTAAGAGCACTGGCCGTTGTTACAGAGGATGCAGGTTTCATCCCCAGAAACCACCTGGTAGCATCCCAAGTGATCTGATGCCCCTTCTGGAATCTGCAGGTACTGCACATAGACATGCCAGCAAAACACCCATATATAAAAATGAAGCTTGAATGGATTTCTCTAAAATGATGTTTTAGTTCTGAGACAGACAGCACTAAGAGCTACTTTAAATGAACTCCTTTTAGTCCTACATGAAGACAGCTGTGGCCTTCCTCTGAGCCAGTCTGCTCAGAGGCAAAAACAGCCTTATTCTGAGTTTAGACTCGCTGAGTATAACCATTCATCTAAGAACTGCAACCACAGTGCTGTTAGATCATTTTTTCTTGATGTTTTCTGTACTTGAGTTCTTTGTTCTTTGTATGTATTTTTAAATCTACCTTTTGATCATACATTATCATTTAGAAGATAGATTTCCTCTGTAAATCAATATCTGCCTCGGTGGTTAGATTGTCCCTATTTAACTTGTCTAAAGTATACCCTGAGGCCTGACCCTAAAAGAGACTTAAGGATGACAGTATATGTGGAATGCAAAAATATGTTCTCAGCTGGCTCCTCTTTGAGCATTAGACAGAGCTGACTGTATGCTTTCTGCCAAGGATCAGCCTCTGCTAGGTCTGGGTTCCTAAGAGAAGGGGTATCTTGGAACATTAAAAAACAAACAACTCAGAAGTCAGATCATGAGTCCAAGCTGGTGGCCTATATATTCTGTTCAAGATGGCTCCCTAGGCAGCTCTCTGTAGATAGCTCTTGGCTCTATAGTCTGCTTGAGACAGGTTTTCAGTCTTCTCTCTCTCTCTCTCTCTCTCTCTCTCTCTCTCTCTCTCTCTCTCTCTCTCTCTCTCTCTCTCTCTCTCTCTCTCACACACACACACACACACACACACACTCTCTCTCTCTCTCTCACTCTGTGTGTATGTGTTATGCTCTGCTCTAGACATCCTTTTATTGTTATTCTTTAAAATTCTGTGGTTGACACAGCTCTCCCTGCTAGTAAAAATGCTAAAAGCTCTTTCTGACCAAAGTCAGAAAAGCTGCTATTAAAAAAAAATTCTTGAATCTTCTGACCAAATCAGAAATCCTGTTAGAAAAATCCTAAAAGTAATTTTTGGGTTTTCTGCTCAAAATCAGAAAGCCAGAAAACACACTAAAAGAGCTGTATTAGCTAAATAAATCATGAGATTTCTGACATCCTGCTAGAAAAATTTCTAAAAGAGTTATGTTCCATCTTCATGGATTTTCTGACCAAAATTAGAAATCCTATTAGAAAAAAAATTGAAGAGCTGCATTCACTCTCCAGAGATCTTCAGACAGCTCAGCTCTCACTAGAGAAAATTCTAAAGAATTGGTATCATTTTCTGCTAACTCATCTTATGTAAACCAAAAGCCCAGTTTTTAATTTACAATGCCAATTCAGTTTTTTTATTCCAGGTTTTCTCTAGACCATCCCATAAATCAGCACTCCATGACACTTAACCCCCTCGACACTTAGTAAGGGACAGCAAGCACAAGCACAGACAATAAGGTAGCTGAGTGGGACCTCATTGTGGAATTGCCATTTTCACCATGCCTGTGCCTGGATTCAATGTGTCTCAGGCTGACCTTGAACTCAGGAATTGGCCTGTCTTTGTATCTGACAAGTTGCCTCATTAATACAGCTGCCTTTGTTTCCTTAGATTTGTGAAGCCCATCATATAATTCATACTGCATCTTTATATTTTGCACAGTCAAGAAAGTATATATTTTCTAACTCATTTTTTTAAGAATTCTTTTGCTTAAGGACTGTCCTGAAGGTCCCAACATTTACCATTTTGCTAAAGACATAAACACACCCTCGACTCCTGGACTTGTGCTGTTTCTAATTATCATGAAGTCATTAACATTAACATGGAGGACATTTCTCGGAGAAACATGAAAATAGGTACATTATTACACAAACTAACCTTACACCCACAATAGCCATCAACACTCATGGAGCCCATGCCTACTGGCCCTATCCCATGGACAGAACCACGTTATTCCACCTCTACCAAGGCCATGCTGAACCAAACAGCTATCACTGAAGGAACCTTTTTTTAAATTAATCTCTTAAGTATGTGGAGTGATAGCAACCTGAGAAGAGATAATAATTTTAGAATAGCTGTACCTCCAGTTGTTTAGAAAAATGTTTCTGAGATAAGCTCTTCTATGTTTGACTTGGGTGGCCTTGATCCCAGGTTTTTGCTCTCCTCTTAATTAAACTAACTAAATTCTCCACATAGGACTGTGTTGGTTTGGTGTGGTTTGTCCAGGCAGAAGCTGAGAATTTTAATAGAACAACAGGACAGGGGTCAGGGTCAAGAGAAAAGGAGAAAAGAGAGAAGGAAGGGATGTTCAGTCTTTTATGGGGGTAGTGACTTCATTTGCTCCCAGGTGAAGGTGGGCTTCTGAACCAGTGTATCCTGGGAATGCTTGGCTGTTTCCATGGTGATGGATGTACCAGGTCCCTGTCACCTATGGGTGGTGCCATCGCTGGGAGTAGGAGCTGTCCTAATGCCAACAGCATGTGGAGCATGGCTTCTGTCTTTAGACCAGAATTGGAGAACTAGCTTATTATGTACGTCACAAGGAGAAATAGAGTAGCCAATCAACTTCTGGAGTCACCATTATGAAAAAGGACCTGACTGTGGCAGGGTGAGTGATTTTGTAATTTGCCAGCATGTATTTATTCATGTCAAGTGAATGAAGACAGACCAGATTAGTGGGTGTACAATTTGGGGACTTAAGCTTTATCCAAAGAATATTGAATTTCCAACTAGGTAACTATCTTTTGCAGATATGTCTAATCCACTTACACAATTAAGTCAGCTCAGCAGGTTGAGACATAGCCATTGGCTATAGCTGTGTGTGCCGAGTTACAGATCTCAGCAGCTAATATAGCACATTGCAGCAAGATCAAACAGTATCATAAATCATAAGTAACAGGGCACTTCTTGGCAGAGGGAATTTTCTTTTCATTTAAAAGTGAATTAAAAACTCAATTATTGATTTCACTTTTAAAATTTGACTTTCTCTAAGTGTATCACTTCTCTAATCTCTTGTTTTTCCTTCCCCAATATTTCCAGGTCATTAAGAATTTCTTTCCATTTTTCTCAAGTGCTGTTGATTATTTCTGTTCAGAGCAATGTTTCCAGTAGCTGAGGCTTGCTTCATGCTATATAATTGATAATTGCTTTGAGCACCCAATCCTGCCTCTGCTGGTCAGTGCTGGAAACAGCCTTGCAACTCTTTCAGGCTAGTCTTGACTGGTCAGTGAAAAGGAACAATAAAACAATGAATGAGTGTCCTCTTACCTCTCTGGCTTTTATTGGGTCTTAAAATGAAGAGGGGCATGCACAAGAAATGAGTTCTATGACCGATTTTGAACCTGGGTTAGTCATAGTACAAAAAGGGATGGGCAAGAAGGAGAGGGTGAAAGCTTTCTTGACAGTGGTTGATATTAGCAAGGAGTAGTGAGGCAATCAATTTTAGATGATCAATAAGTGTCCTGGTTGACCATCTCTTGGGTACACAGAACAGGCAATCAAGAATCTGGATAAAAAACTGAACTTTCTGTGAAACCAAATTACTGTAGTTATACTAGTTTAACCAGATAAAAAACTGAACTTACTGTGAAACCAAATTACTGTAGTTACACTAGATTAACCAAAATGATGTAGCCCTGTCTAAGGACTGTTACTTTCAGGTTTAAGAAGGGAAAACTTAAACCTGAGGGAAAAGGTGTAAGCAATATTTGGCATACTCTAATACAAGTCCCTAGTCTCTGGAGCACATGGTCATAAAACCTGGTCCAACTTCTTACAACATTTTTTAAAAATTATAATTACATCATTTCTGCCATCTCTTTCCTGCATTCTGAGATTGGTAAATAAAGTTCCCCACAGCCTGTAGCTGGGCAGAAAAGAGGTAGGTGGGGCTTGGTTCCTAGGCTTAGTGTCTGAGGAAAGAGAGGAGGAGGAAGGCCCCATGGGGTAGGTGGATTATGAGTGCATGGCCATGAGAGCTGGCTGGCCTGGGAGTAGGAGTGGAACACAGCAGGTGATAGTTTGGGATTATTGACAGGGAAGTAGACAAAATAGCATAGAGGACTGGTATAGGCTTAACTCTAGTGCTTTAAGGATTGTAAATATAAAGGCTTTTGTGTCTTTTTTTTTTTTTTTTTTTTTTTTTTTTTTTTTGGAGACTATATGATCTAAGTGGGATAAGAAACTGCCAAATAATATTTACCACAACAAGATGGCTGTAGTAACAACAAGATTGTTTGTATCCAATGATTGAGAAAGAACAGACTGCAGAAGGTTCTCAGTAGTCATGGCTCTGGTTCTTCCTAGAAACGGTCATACTGTTTTCAGACACCTTTTAAAGGAGATGAGGGAGGGAATTCCTCAGTAACCTCTCATTAGCACTAGAGTTGAAAGGCAGGGGTGATGCTAACTGTGGTGGTGCCTGCCTATAATCTCAGCACTCAAGAGACAAGGCAGAAAGATCATGAGTTCAAGACCCATCTCAGCTACATGATAAATTTGAGGGTAGCCTGAGCTAAATAAAACCCTGTCTCACCTCCACCCCAAAATATTTCATCAGCAAGAATATAGAAAAATTTTTATGAATGCATACATATATACATATTCCTTTCTAAATGTTTTTATTATCTATAAAAGTATTGGGAAAACAGGGAGAATCCCTTATAAAATATTAAAATAAATCTCTGTGGTAGGGAATCAGTTTTTTTTAGCTTTTGGCTTTTCTCTTTTGCATCTGTATTTTGTCATTTTCTGTATCAAACATGAATTGCTTGTGTAGCTTAATCAAAACCTAAAGATGTGACAAATAGTGGCCATAATATGTATAATTTCATTCTAATTTCTATGAATTAAAAAAAAAGCTAATACACATTTATAGCCAAGCTGCAGAGGTCACACATGGATATGAAGAGTCTCTAGGAGGAGAAGGACAAGAAAATTTCTAGTACTAGAGATATCCCTATTTCTGGAACAATAACATAGAATTGACTCACTGTGTTGGTCTTGAGATCATTCCATCATGCTCATGGCCATCTGAACTGTTTGCTACTGCTGCTGCCTTTGTCCTCGCTTGTTGGTGGCTAACAACAACCCAAGGAAAAATGAGACCCATGTCAAAGGCTGGAAAGGGAATCATTTCACTAACTATCACTCTTAGTGGCCCACTAGGCAAAATTGTTTCCTTTTCTTGATATAAGTTTTAGTTTCAGATTTGAGCTTTCCTACCAGTAACTATACAGCAAATATTCAGACTTCCCAGTGGCCAATTTCAGCATCTAATGTCCTTAAACAAACAGGATAAGAAAGGAATAACAGTGTTAGAAAGGGTGATTGATTCATATTACCATGGAGGAAATTAAATTGCTTCTTAAAATGGAGGCAAGACGGCTTATGTATGGATTGTGGATGGCTTAGCAGTCATTTTCAACCTTTCTAAGGCTAGAATTCTTTAATACAATTCCTCATGTTATGGTGACCCCCAAAGCATAAAATGATTTTGCTGCTACTTCCTAAGTGTAATATTGCAACTGTGATGAATTGTAATGTATATATTTGATATGCAGATATTCTAAGGCAACAACGTGTGAAAGGGATTTAGATCCCCAAAGGGGTTGTGACCCACAGGTTGAGAACTAGTGGTTTATGGCATCTCTTAAAACTGCAATGTCTTGTGATTAAAGGTAATGGGAACCTACAACAGCCTTATCTTCACAGGATGACAAAGGGCACAGAACCATCACAAATGAAGTTATGTGAAGTGGAAGTTTCTGGGTATGTCAGGTGATGCAGACTCCTGTGGTACTTTGCTGATGCAGACTCACATGGTGTTTTGCTGAGGCAAGACCCATGAGAAGATATACATGGTTGGAAAGAGTATAAATGGGATTCAATGGACAGTGAGGGTGTGCTTGCATAACTAGCTTTGCAATGCTTCACTGGTCTTGAGTTTTTGTTGATCTTTTTTTCATTGAGAGACATGGCATTGAACTTCCTGCATCCTGGCTGGTCCTGGTCACTTCAGCTGATTTGTGCTGATTCGGTGGAGGCCTGGCTGTTTTTGCTGAATCATGCCACTGCTGCTGATTTGTGTTTGGTATCCTAACACTACTGAACTAGACTGCTGGTATCCTGACAATGGAAATTGGAATTGCCCCAAAGAACTAAAAAAACAACAAAAACCTTTATGAGACTGTTACTGTATGGGTACATGGAGTTTGAGTTAATCTAACCTTTGTTATTAGGTCATAGAAACTGATATTTGGCTCCAGAATTAACTTTCATGATTTGAATGTGAAATGTCCTCCATAGTTCATGTTCTTGAACACTGAATCCCAAGCTAGACATGTTGTTTTGCAGTTTGTATAGCCATTAGGAAATGGAGCCTTCTTTGAGAAATGGATTGCTATAGAGTATTTAAATTTTATACCTGTTGGAAATTCCTATTTGTTCTGATTCCTGAATTTTGACCCAATTCTCAAACTAGACTCCCCATACTCCCCAAATCTTTCCCATCATAATAAAGTATTTCCCCTAGAACTATAGCTATAATATACCTTTCATTTTTTACATCAAGTATCAGATATTTTGTTGTTGCAAAGAAGACAGTTGCTCAAACTTTTTCATGTTCCCTTGTAAAAGTATATTTTTCTGTCACCATTTTTTTTTTTACTCTAAGTGTCATGATCCATACACAAAGTTTCCATTGTATATTCAGCCAAGCCACTGCCAGGTAGCAGCTTATATCCAACTATTTAGCTTCATGGTTCCCGTTGAATTGTCCTTAGACATTTGTGACCTGCAATGTGGGTGCTAGGAATAAAACCTGGGACTTCAGGAAAAGTGGCCAGTGATCTTAACCAATGAGAATCTCTCTAGCCCCTCTAATCCACTTTTAGTAAAGTGAACTTGAATACCATACACAGTAGATGGAAAATAAGTAGAACATTGGGCGACCCTTTGAGAAATCTGGTCTAAAGAGAAGCTATGTATGTTGTTCCTGACAGAGCTGGAGGAGTTGGAATACCTACGACCTTTGGAGTCCAGGTAATTTCATCATTATTTCTAGATGCTGCACAAGGAGATTCAAGATTAGATGTTTTCTCTGCTGAATTTTTGTCTTGCTTTGGTCTGTTCATTCCTTGTTATGCTCTTGTTCGTTCTTGTTATGCTCTGATTCTTCTTCCCTCTTTCTCCTCCTCTTCCTGGACTAGAAATGTTCATTCTGTGGCATTATATGTCAGTAACAGAACAGTTTTGCTTATGGATAAGGTCAGGTAAAAAGTAGTTATCACTAAGAGTTGAAGAAACATGGTGGTTAAATGGTGTCTTAGTCAGGGTGTCTGTTCCTACACAAACACCTAGACCAAGAAGCAAGTTGGGGAGAAAAAAGGTTTATTCAGCTTACACTTCCCCATTGCTGTTTATCACCAAAGGAAGTCAGGACTAGAACCCAAGCAGGTCAGGAAGGAGCTGATGCAGAGGCCATGGAGGGATGTTGCTTACTGGCTTACTTCCCCAGCCTTGCTCAGCTGGCTTTCTTCTAGAGCCCAAGACTACCAGCCCAGGGATGGCACCACCCACAATGGGCTGGGCCCTTCCCCCTTGATCACTAGTTGAGGAAATAAATGCCTTACAACTGGATCTCAAGGAGGCATTTTTCTCAACTGAGGCTCCTTTCTCTGTGATAACTCCAGCTTGTGTCAAGATGACACAAAACCAGCCAATAAATATGGAAAAGGCAACAGAGTCATATTTGAATACTTGCAAAATAAGTTTTATGGTTCTCATATTTTATGTGTATGGTATTTTCTTTTATGCATCTCCTTGTATTCCACTCATGAATGTTAGTCAAGGAAGGCAGAAGAAAGTGTTAGTTACCCTTGGAACAAGAGTTAGAGATAGTAGTAAGCTTTCATATGTACTCAGAATGGAACCTGGGTGCTTTGGATGAAACTTCAGTCTTCTTAGCTACTAAGATATTTTCCACCAAAAGTTTTCTATTTTTGATAATGCTTCCTGTACAAGGCAGCCTATTTGAAGTTCAGACATCTGTTGCTTATTAAAAAGTGGAATTACTTTCCAGGTGAGAGAATTAGCCTCAGGCAGGGATGAGCTTCCTAAATTGTTTATCCAATATAATATGGCCAGCCATGAAACCATATACATACAACCAACAAAAATGAACATAGGAGGTTATATTTATATATTTAAGCATATTTATTCATATGTTTTTAACAAGGAAGAAATTGGAAGCAAAGTTTTTGGGAAGGGGTGGATGGAACACAAAAAAGGGGAAAGTCATATAATATCTAACTAAAATGTATACTGTGGTGGGTTGGCTTGATGCTGTTTGTATTGTGATGTTAAATGATGAACAGTCCATCACATACTCAGGTGATGACATATGGACCTCCCCATTTTAACTGGTCAATAAAGGCTAGAGCCTGTGATTGGACAATGCAAGGAAAAGGTGGGACTGAAGGTTTGAAAAGTGTAGGGCAGGTAGAAAAGGAAAAGAACAAGAGGACAGAGGAAAAGGAGAAGCCACAATGGCTCAGAACCTTGTAGAGAGGTAGCAAAGGATCTACCACTAGATTATTATATAATACTGTAGATTAGATCTGACCAATCTAAGCATAAAGTATATATGCCTGGTTATTATAATAATTGGATTGTGTGTTTTTTAATATGGACTTAGTCATTGGTGCACCTGAGATAAAAAGCCTTAACACACACACACACACACACACACACACACACACACACACACACACACACATAAACAATTAGGGCTGAGCTCTAAAGCTGCAGCAGGGTGAAAATTAAACACAAAGTGGGTCTAAAGGGTACCAAAACACAGTTGGGGTCCCCTGAGTGTCAAGAGGGACCAAGGACCCTGGGGCATGATTGCCTATGAAGCAGCCTTCACAGCTAAGGACCAACAGTTGAAAAAATAATGGCAGCTCACTTTCCAAAGTCTTCTCACGGCACAGCAGGCTGATCTTGGCATCTCCACCCAAGTGATCCCTCCTGTGCTCACTTTCCCATCTCCCCCCCCCCCACCCCTCCTCCTGTCTTAACAGAAAAGACAGATTTGCTCTCCCGACTACTTGCACTGTAGGCTGCCTAAGATCGGTTCACAGACTGCCAGCTACAACCCAAACAAAAGACAGAGATGCTCAGGAGCACAGAAGCCTCAGGGTTTTCTACTCCCTGCAAATAAAAAAAAAAAAAAAAAAAAAAATTGGAGGACTGTAGTGACATTAATAGAACAGCAGAGGGAGACAAAAGTACAAGAAGTTCCAGATCAGGTAATAAGAATTATAAATTGATAGTAAAAAGATTTTTATTAGAAACTTAAAGATGGAAAACAATAAATGCCTTTTGGGTTTTATGGGAGGCTATTTGGAACTGTTTGAAAAGGATGGATTTAAAGAAGAATGACATCTTGCCAGTTATCGTTAGTACAATGTTAAGTATCTTGGTTTACTATGCCTTCTCAAAAGATAGGGCCCTAGACAAAATATTACTAGCCTTAAGAAAGGGATTAGAAGATTTTATAGAATAAAATGCAGGAAAATTAAATGATGGCTGGAGAAGGGAGATGGAAAAGATGCTAGAACAAAAGATGCAGAACTTCACAGATGAGACTGAATAACAGAAATTTAAGACTTGGCAACACGGCCTACAGGAAACACTAGAAATAAAGGTTCAGAAATTTATAGGTCAAGATGAACAACAGAGAGAGGAAAATGAAGATTGGAGACAGGAGCTAGAGACAGCACTAGAACAAAAGATGAGACAGCTCACAGATCAGACTGAGCAGCAGAGAGAAAGTAATGAGGCTGGGAAGCAAGGCTTGGAGGAGAATCTTTTAAAATTAATCAATCAAAATAAAATAAGCATCAGAATATCATAATTACAACATTTAATTAATAAATTAATATTTAATTTAATAAAATTAATTAATATTTAATTTAATAAAAATTAAAATGTGTAAGAAGAACCTTGAACAGAGGATACAGGAACTTGTGGATGAACAACAAAAGGAGAGATGTGAAATATGGGCACAGAGCTTAAGGGAGGAACTTAAAGTATTAATTAGAAAAAATACTCATATAGACACAGAAGATAAACATTAGAGAAAGCCAACCAAAGGTTGTCAGAAAACAAAAAAGCTTTTAGTTAAGTTTACCTGGTTAGTATACAGCAAAGCCCAGCAGATGATAATCATCCACAAAATTATCAGGAATTTGGCAACCTGGATGTTTTAGAATGAGGCAATTTAAGGAAAGTGTTACTAACTTTAGAATGCATGTTGTTTGTAAAACAAATCCTGACTTCTTGGGCTATTATAGAATAATCTTCCAAAACTGAAAGGATATGGCAAAAGCAATGTTAGAACCTGGGTCACATTTACAATGGTTCTCATAGTGGAGAGACGTGGCGAAGAAGCACCACAACAAGATAAAGTCAGATGTATAAATATTTCTAAAGATCTGCTGCTTGGTGAGGGTCATTTTGCTAAGGTAGAGATGCAGGACAAATATGATGAAGAAACCTTGACATTATGTCACTTAGCAGCCATAAATGTCTGAGACAAGGTTGTGGAACAGGGAAAGGACTTGAACCATTTTCTCAGGTCATGCAAGGTCCCAAAGGTTGATTTCCATTGTAGAAAGAAGTATATCGGATCCATTAGCAAGAAAGGCACTATTTGAGTGTTAGCTTTTGAAAATTTGAATCCTGAATGCAAAGAAATAGTGAGACCATTGAAGCCAAAGTCAGCATCAATAGATGAGTAGATTAGACATACAGTTGATATGACCTTAATAGGAGAAGCCACCACTAGAGGCCTTGAGACAATCCAAAATCTCAAATGTCTTAATTGTGGTGTTTAGGGTCATTTCAAAAGAAACTGTACAGAAAACCAAATTAGTGCCAAAAGGGAGCCTAGGCCTCCTGTATTATGAAAGAGATGTGGCAAAGGCCAACATTGGACTAGTGAATGTAAATTAACAACACATAAATGAGGCAACATTTTACCAAAAAACTCCAATGCTAAAAAGGGAGCGTTCTCTTCCTCAGGACAATTAAATGTCACTACTCTGAAAAATGTGGGGTCTGCCCCCATCTACACTCCATGTCATAAAGGATCCAGAGATAGGCAGGGGACCAGGTCCTTCGAGGCATAGGCCTGAATGCTGCAAATCCCATGTTTTCATTGTGTCCTTTAGGAGCCACTTGGTGTAGCTGACAGTTAACTTTGTTCCCATGGCTAAGAATCTACAGGGTTTGGATTAAAAAACACATAGCCTGTAAGAGTTCTGCTTGCCTCCTTATATTCTGCCTACCAGAGTTGGGTCATGAAATGTCAGTTCTAGGTATGGTCAAGTATGCAGGCCAGATTTGAGTAGGGTGGAACTGGCTTGAAAAAAGGATAACAGAGGGGTCACAGCAGACAGTGTGGACATTTCTCAGGCAATTTTCATATAAATGAAAGATGTCAGTGCTTCCAGAGAAGGAAAGAATTGCAATGTTATATTCATTAAGGAATTTATTTCTCTATAAAATAACAGTGGTTGTGGCTAGACAAGGTGGTACTGTGACATAGTGAATGGAACACAAGAGGTTCAGAGCATCACAACAGAAGCTGTTATCATTGACAATAACCTCCAAGATGGAACCACATTCATACATTAATGCTAAAATCTCCCTGGTAAAAATAGAAACCTTTGGAAAATAGTTGTTATTAGTACAACAATGCCAGTAGCCACAATACCCTTCTAATGGACAACATTTACTATGATCTATTATAGGATGGTGTAATGCTCACTGGAAAAATGCTCAGCATCTTCTTTTAGGGTAAAGGATACTTCTTTCCTAGGCTGAGCTATTTTGTAATATGCTAAATCACTGTCCTGAGTCAAGACATTTCAGAGGAGGCATATGTGCCTATGCAGGATCTGGCCTATATGCCTGTCAACTTCAATAGCTGGGTGGCTGGTTGTATAAATGGGTACAGAAAGTGGTCCAAGGGTAGGCATACCAATTGTAGTCTGGAGAAAGAGGCTATATACTGTCTTTCCATAGCAAAATCTAAGAAGTCTCAGCTATGATCTTATTTGCTCCTCTACTGCAAAGATGTGCCATGCACATGTCCCCATGCACATGGACTCATCAGAAACATCATGGGTCAATAACTGTGAGGCACGCCTGTTATTGGAGCTACCTGCCTGTGTCAAAGTTTCTTGTTGCCTGCCTCTCTAAGTGAACAACACATTTTAGAGACCAGCCCTGAGGCTGTAGCCAGACTCAGCCCCTAGACAGTTGGGTGAGCATGGAACCTCACGCTCAAGTAGAGGATAGACACCATCCTCCTGGAAGGTAGGGATTAGGCCTTCTTGATATTCTGGAATGATATTCTGAGTCTCCTCCTAAAGGGTTTAATGGACAATTGTAAGTCAGAATGATCATAGCAAAGGCCTATCTCCCAAACAGCAAAAGAGAAGCTTCTCACTCCAAGTCAGTGGAAATTTTGTGAGAAAAATGCTACACTTTAAGAAAGGCTCTTTTGTAAAGAGCTCAAATGCACAACAGAGTGTCATCTGTTCACTATCCACACACACTTTCTCCTGGACAAAGTGAAAGAGCAGAGGGCTTGTTTTCATTAAACAAACAAAAAAAAAGATACTTTCTAAAAATGCAGCTATAGAAACATAGGCAAGAAAGCCCATTTCCACGCACTTTTCTCTTGCTATGAAGCCATGAGTGAAAGACTGAATCCATTCCTTACCTCCCACAGGCACTCGGGCACATTTCAGTGTTCTTTCAGGACCTCATGATGGCTCTTGGTAGCCATACTTGAATTCTCTTTTTAGCTTCCTGGGGATTCTCTGCTTCAAATGGACATTGCTTTGACCTTGAGGCCTAAGGAGAAACTGCTTCCTAAGAGTTACCACCTTCCAGGCAAAGTTAAACAGCTGTGGATGGGGAAATAGGAACAAACCTGTAAGGAGGAGGCAGAGGTTGTGGGTGGCTGGGGCTGATGACCATCCCAGGAAGATGATAATTCTTCTTTTCCTCAAGGAAAAAATCAGCAAGGGTTTGATTATCTGGAAGTACTAAGTGTCTTGCTCCCCAGAAGAACCTGGATATGGTTGTTTGCATTTGCTTCGTGTTTGGCCCAAGAAAAGTTCAGAATTAGCCTGGGATCCAGGTTTGAAGTTAATCTTGCACCATGGAGCCTGGCTGTTTGCTCTCTCATGGTTAAATGATTTTAGGAGGATTATTCCCAAAAGCTCTTTTCTAGCAGTGAGCCTGGGAGAGCTTGGAACGAAAGATATGAGACTGATATGCATGGGATTTTCCTTTTGACAGACTCAAGCCCCAAAGTTGTCAGGTCCCTCAAAAAAAAAAAAGAAAGAAAAGAAAAGAAAAACACACACACACATTTGGAATGGCCATACTCACAGGCCTGGGGGATGGTTCTCATACTACAGTTGCAATCTTAGAATTCCAGAGGCTGAGGCAGGAGGATTTTGTGTTTGAAACCTGCCTGAACTACAAAATGAGAATCATCACATAGTAGGTTTGGGGTGTAGCCCAGGAGTCTGCATTGTGACAGGGGCTGGTTCAGGAAGCACCTGCCTCACCCTGTAAAAAACTCCAGTAATTGGTGGCTAAGACCAGTTTTGAGGCAGTCATACTCAGTTTCAGCTTCCCAGGGAGCAATGAGATTAGCTGCTCATCCTGTCCTGGTGGGAAGGTGAGATAAAATGTGTACCTTGTCACCTCCTAGGACTTCAGGGGCTAGGTGACAACTCCCTAGGGTTGGCAAGGTAAGCCCATCAAAACTTTGCCTGTGACTTTGAGATGCCCAATTAGATCCAGCCTCTGGCCCACCTCTCCTGGGGAAGTGACAATGAGATTGTCTTATATTCACTGGTGCCTGGGTTTGCTCTCAGGCATCCTATTTTTCTGGCGAGATGACTTCCTTCATGTCACAAAAGCCAACAAATATGTAAGGTCGCATGAAGGTTCATGTGACCAGTTTTCTGACCAGCCAAGGCCTAAACAAACTTGGAGGTAGTCACTCAGGATGGATCCTAATTCACATTTCTCCATAGTCCCATGATTGAGAACACTTGGGTTTCCATGACTAGTCATTATCATCAGTACAAACTCCTAAAAACAATATATAACAGAAATCCCCAAACACAACAGAAAACCACTGGTTTTAGCAGCCAAGATCTCTATCCCAATGATTTAGGATTCTTTGTCCTAAATGCTGGATGACCTACAGAAGGAGGCCAATGAATCAGTGCCAAAGGCTTGCCCATAGAAGTCTTCTTACCAATGACATCATAACTCATAGAGAATGTTTGGGTTGGGAGATGGACCAAGTGCATTCTGGCATTTCATTCAGCTTGTTACAAGTCAACAGGAGAGTGATAGCTACACTGAGAGGGGAAAGGCTAGAGAGATGGATGTAGGTAGATGTAATCAGGTCTTTAAAATTAAAAGTGAAATATTTTCTATATTTGATAAAAACATTTTCTCTTTCGAGGCTCTGAAAGTCTAGAGTCACATTTTTTGTAACCCTCCACCTAAATCTAAAATGTCTTAAAACACATGGCTTAACAGTGGCTGCACAGAAAATATACACCCTCAAAGTCTGACTTTCATTTAAATACAAATATACAAAATGTAAACAGAGACAATAGAGAAATTTACAAAACTTTCCTTTAAAAATAATAAAGACAAAATTCAGTTCTAGTTATGATGCTATTAAAATCCGTGCAAGCTGTCATATCCCATTGGGTTTCTATTGCAATGTTCAACAAGAAAAATTCTAGTCCACCCCAGCTCGGGGCCACCTTGAAAAACAGACCTGAGTGGAAATTTCTTTGAGAAACTTGGAGGTTTGTTACTGGGGGAACAGTATCCTATCCTGGTTCCCAGTGGAGCTTTCCTGGCCCCTGAGCCACAGTGGAAGCTTCCCTGGTTACAAGTTCTGCTTCCAAGTAGAAGACACATGGCTGGTTCCACTTTTGACTTCAAGGCCAGAGCTGAAACTAGCTGCTTCCAGTGGAGTTTGAATTGATGTGGTTTGAATTCATGCGGTGGTTACAACTGGTCTTAGGAGTAGGTGAACTCTTGGAATTGTTTTGATGCTAAGGAGAAGAAAGAGAGAGTCAGTTTTTGGTAAACTCAAAGCCAATGGATGACTCATTAGTGGTAGCTATGGAACTAGGGGAGGTAGAATCCAGAATGTTCCAGCCTACTTCTCTTTGCTTTTGTGCATTTTCCCCAGCAGACCTGAGTCTACTGGCTGCTCCTTGAGCAGAGGGTTTTATCTGGTTCCTGGGAAGATCCAAAATATATGAGCAGAGGGGAAGAATAATTTATTTCTTGAACTTGTAGTTTTACTTGATGGAAATGTTTAAGCATTTCATTATGTTACAAAACCATGAATATATTACAGAGTAGGATGTGAAACTTACATGAAGTTCTTATTGAAAACACACAAACTTGGCAGGGGGCAGAGCTCAGAATGCACTTCCCATGAGCCTAAAGATGCTTCCTGCTGTTTCCCAGATAACAGATATCCTATGAGGTCACCAGATGTGTGAAACAGAGTTAAGTTCTTTGACTTCTCTCAGCATCAGTTTGCTTAACTGAAATAGGGCAAAGGAAGCCCACATGTGTGTTCATACTTCACAAAGGTACCCACAGGAAGTGAGTAAGTCAGCTCCTCTCCTGGTACATACATAGGAGGTACCTAACACACGGTGGTAGGATGAATGAGTTGTTGGATAGAAGCTGAGGTGTATGAATATAAGTTGTCTCATCTATAATGCAATTCTGTAAATAACCACCTTCTTCCCTGTTATCTGAGGAAGTGACTTAAGATTTCAGGTCAAGGGACCACAGGTGCATCCTTGTGTAGGAAACAAGTATAGAGAGGCTCCCTAGCACTAAGATGAGAATTACAGGACTCTAGCATCTTGAATGGCCAGGCCAAAGGGGTGCAACTGCAATTGCCTTTGTAGCTGTGAAGTCGGGCTCCTGGGTTATCTCCCCCAGAGCTGTTTTTTCATTTGGTCCATATCAATCCTTCCTGTAAGGATAAACTTTGAGGGGAAAAAAGGGATCTATTCCAATTGGAAAATTCCTTAGGTGGCAGCAAGAACAACAGGACAGTGTTCCTAGTCTGAGGTGGTTTTGCTATGCAAGGGGCATTTAGTGGTGACTACTGGAGAAGGGGTACTGAGCTGGGTTTACCTCTGTGTCTAGTGAGCAGAGGTTGGTTATGCTGTTCAGCATCCTTCAGTATGTAACACAGCACTGTGATAAGAACCAACTTCCCTGTGTCAACAATGTTGACGTGAGTCCCTGTCTCTTCTTTCAGTAGGGGTTCCATCACCAACAGGGAACATTGGACAAACTAACAATTCCAAGCTACCAAGCCACCCAGGCAGGGAGCATTCTGAAGCTCTGGTGTACGGAAGTGCACTGAAGTCCCAGAGCTAAGGCCAGGCAAGCCAGGCTGGCTTTCTCACCTGACGCCTGAAGAGTCTGTGGAACAGCCCTTTCTTTGGCGGTTCTGGAGGCTGACTTCTGTTCAGGTCTGGTGAGAGGGTACTGTTAGGTCCGAACACATTCAGCTCCTTGAAACATTCTGTTTCTATCATCTGGAAAAGCAAAACAGAAATACCACTCTCCCTCTGTAGGGCCTCCCTCTGGGACATTCTCTCTGCCCTGCTGGTTCCTCCCCCAACAAGGCTCCTCTGTAACTTACTCTACCCTAAGAAGAGAATCTACCAGAGGTACACTCTTCCCTCTCCAAACCAAATTCTATAGCTTACTTGACCATCATCACTTTAGCATTCTGATAAGCTGACTTTCTCAATTCAATGTCTGTACTTCCAGAAAATGCTCCATTTTTCCTCCCATTTCCAGCCGACCTCCTGGGAAAGGGGTCTTGTTGCTTTCACCACCTCTTCTCTCAGCTACACTGTTGGCTTCTACACCCACCCCAGGCCAATTTCTGCTACCCTACCCAGTGACCCTTCTATGCACTTGCACCTCCATTTTCTCTGAGTATCCATCCTTGGAGAAAAGCTGGTGGCATGCCTTGCCTACCTCATTTTGCCATGGGATTGGCACAGAGCCTGTGGAGAACTTTGAGTAGAAGTCATCGTCCGTATGGTCCAGGTTGACACCTTTCACAGTGGAGAACTGCTCGATGTCCAGCACATCCTTGCAGTACACAGCCCGGGGCTACAAGAGACAGAGGGCTCCATCACATGGGCCTTCCCTGGGGTTGGGGGGGGCCGGGTCCTCAAGCCTGGCCCTTAGGGTTTTGATGGAGAACAGTGGTGACATCTTCTTACGTTTCCCACCCATTTGGGTCCTCAGGCTGAGCTTCCCTCTCTCAGATCCACCAAGGGGACCAGGTTCTAGTGAAATGAGAGCTAGAGGTACCCAGCTGCCCAGAGCTCCTTCTTACCATGGCTTACACACATAGATCACACACTGTAGTCTCCTTCTAGGTAAGTGAGGTAGATGAGAGGTTACCTCTGTGTCTAAGTTCACACTCTAGGATCTCTGGGGCACCTCACCCAAGAAGCTCAAAAACATCAGGAAGGTAGCACTGGTTCAAATACCTTCTCTTTTGAATGAGAGGTTGTGCTCATCACAGTTTGGGAATCTGTGGTTCATTCCTCTACAGAGAGAATGGATGCTTTGGATGCAGCACCAAAGCAAAAACACAAGAGGGACTCTGTCTCAAAACATAGTGCCACAGAGAAGACAGTCTGGGTGTACATGGCAGGAATATGTTCCAGTTCATTCTCATGCAGGGAAGTAAGCCATGTGTTTAATCCAGACTCTGTAGCAGGTAGTCCTCACTGTGAAATTTAGCAGCCTTGGGAAAAGCTACATGTGTCTCTAAAGCCTTAGTGGGAGATGTGCCTACACCTGCTGGAACTAAATGCCCCAGGGTAGGGTAGTAGAACTTTCTTTATCTTGAGAGGGTTAGGGTTAGGATGGGACTGAGAAGAGAAGAGGGAGGGGAGCTGTGATCAAACTGTAAAGTGAAAAAAAAATTAAAAATAAATAAAAATAAAACACAGGGTCCCCTGCTTAGAAAGTATTAGATTTTAAGACAGCAATTAATAGGGCATTGAGCCAATAGGGCCAGGATGACTGCATGTGTTAAGCCCATGTAGCTAGCCCTGGGATTTGTTCAAGCCTTGGGAGTTGTGACTGCCCTCAGAGATATACAGATAAATATTTTTGTATTGATAAAAATGTACTGATAAAATTTTATCTTGTCTTTTTAAAAAGATTTATTTATTTCATATATGTGAGTACACTGTAGCTGTCTTCAGACACACCAGAAGAGGGCATCTGACCCCATTATAGATGGTTGTGAGCCACCATGTGGTTGCTGGGAATTGAACTCAGGACCTTTAGAAGAGCAGTCAGTGCTCTTAACCACTGAGCCATCTCCAGCCCAATAAAGTTTTATTTTAACAAGTCAAAACCTATTATCTTATGGCTATTATTTTCTTAGAGAGTTTCCTTTTGAGATACATTTATTTTGTCTTTGAAAAAAGTCAAATGGAGTGAAAATGATTAAGCCAGTAATAGTGCCTATGAATTATGAATGTGGTTACTACCTGAAGGTGATGAGAAGAACTATGAATGGATGGTTGTAGGCAGAGGACAGACAAGATAGTAGCAGGTCACCTTCTTCTAGGGCCCACAATCTTCCTTCACCACTTACTCCAATGATATGCTAAGAGCTTTGGCTGTCCAGAACAGGGGCCATATGGTATGTGGACTATTTACTGTGGACCAGTAAAAGGGAATATTGACCTCTATACAGTACACTGAGGAGCCTCAAAACCTAGTTGGGGGGGCACTGTCACACCCAAGGTGACCAATTATGCCTATTTGTTCAGTACCTCAGACTTGTGGCAATAAAATAAGGACAGTCCAGGTGGCTAGCTGTCTCCCATGCAACACTCCATGACATGGAGGACTTCTTTTCAGCTCTGCCCAGCCAGTACTCTGAGTATGCCACCACTGCCTCCCCTTTCCTCCCCACCTCCCCTTCTTTTCTTGTGACTCCTCGTCCCAATTTTATTTAAGGGGTGTTTGCTAACATTTCTCTTCTTTGGACTGAGATTTCCATGGTAATATATCCCAGTATCCTAATAATGATGTATCCCTTGGAGCCTGGTGCATGTGATGGAGAGATTGAGAAATACATCCTGTGTCATGAGTGATCTCACCCCATCTCCATAGCAATAGGTTGCCCAAGGACAGAAGGAGGTTGCGAAGCCACAGCTTACAACTGTTGTGTCCTTGCTGTTACTCTAGACATTGTCTAGGGATGCTAGTGGCCATACCACAGCTCTCAACAAACTTAAAAATACCTACCAAACAACAAACAAAATTTGAAAAATTCTGATGGACAAAGCTTGGTCCAAGACTATTTGGGATCTAGGTATAAAATTCATACTTCTTGGAGGGAGGACAATTTTGGGTGCCATCCTTGGGAATACCATATGCTTCCTTTGAGATGGAGCCTCTCCTTGGTTTGGAGCTCCCAATTCTGCATGACTGGCTGGTCAGTGAGCCCTGGAGATCCTCATGTGGGTGTTGAGGATTGAACTCAAGTTCTCATGCTAACAATGCAAGCAAGCATGGTACTGAAGAGACATCTTCTCAGCTGCTCTACCCATTTTTGAGAGAGGGTCTCATGTAGTACAGGCTGATCTCTCAAAAAAGGCTGTACAGCTAAGGTTTTGAATTTCTGATCCTTCTGCTTCCACTTCCTTTAAAAAAAAGATTTATTTATTTATTTATTTATATTTATGAGTATGCTGTTTTCAGACACACCAGAAGAGGACATCAGATCCCATTATAGGTGGTTGTGAGCTACCATGTGATTGCTAGGAATTGAACTCAGAACCCCTGGAAGAGCTGTCAGTGCTCTTAACAGCTAAGCCATCTTTCCATCCCCTGCTTCCACTTCCTAAGTGCTGGGACCACAGATGTATACTACCACACCTGGTTAGTATGGTGCTGGTTGGACTTATGATGTGGATGCCACATCTGGCTACAGAGGTATCCAGTGAGTGACCAAAGATACTGTTTAGCATCCAGTAACTAGTCCTGGCTCCCCACATCTGCTACTGCCCTCCTACCCAGATGATCAGGGAACCTTCACTTATAAGAAAACAAGATGCAAGGGTTGTTCCTATTTCCTCAGTGCTGTGCAAACAAATAGCACTGGAAGAGGTGTCTCAAAAAGCTCTGATTTGTATTATTCACCAGTTGCTAAGGTCTCAACATTCCCATCCTGGTCTACTGCTGGCTCTTGTCCTGAGGTGACTGAGAAGAGGGCTTGGAAGAGATGTGTACAAATATTTGTCAACTTTCATGAGATAGCACAAGATAATTCCCATTTCCAATATTTCTGTATCATCCACAGTTCTTGGATCCATCTCCAAGGCCCCAACAAGGACCCTTAATCTGCTGGGACTTTGAAAGTATAGAGACTCAAAAAGACCTTGCTGGGTGGGACTCCTTTGTGTATGTGACCCCAGGTTATACAGACCCAGTGGAGTATCCCAGGGAGAATCCTAATTGAACTGGACAGTAGATGCTCAGTTAAACTGAGTGGTCCTCAACACTCATTTTCCATTTCAGTTTCATTTCAAATTTCAATATATCTGCAAGATTCAGAAAGGGAGAGTGTCTTGGACTTCACTGGACTGAAAAGGACCTCAAGGTTGTCTAGGTGCCCTATTCTGGAGAGAGTACCTAAGTCTCTGAACAACCAGTAAGGGGGCTCCAGGGTTCACACGACATCTTTACCTTCTGGCATTAAGATCTGTAACACTATCAGAAAGGAAAGTGGTGACATAACAACTGAAACTAAGGAAATTCAAGAAATCATTAGATCCTACTACAAAAACTTATACTCCACAAAATTGGAAAATCTGGAGGAAATGGACGAATTCCTAGACAGATACAAGGTCCCAAAGTTAAACCAGGCCCAAGTAAACCATCTAAATAACCCTATAACACCTAAAGAAATAGAAGAAGTCATCAAAAGCCTCCCAACCAAAAAAAGCCCAGGTCCAGACGGGTTCAGTGCAGAATTTTATCAGACATTTATTGGGGATATAACACCAATACTCGCCAAACTATTCCAAAAGATAGAATCAGATGGAATATTACCCAACTCATTTTTTGAGGCTACAATAACCCTCGTACCTAAACCACACAAAGACCCTACAAGGAAAGAGACCTTCAGACCAATCTCACTTATGAACATTGATGCAAAAATACTCAACAAAATCCTTGCAAACCGAATCCAAGAACACATCAAAACCATCATTCATCATGACCAAGTAGGCTTCATCCCTGGGATGCAGGGATGGTTTAACATAAGGAAATCCATCAATGTAATCCACCATATAAACAAACTTAAAGACCAAAATCACATGGTCATCTCACTAGACGCTGAGAAAGCATTCGACAAAATCCAACACCCCTTCATGTTAAAAGTCCTGGAAAGAACAGGAATCCAAGGCCCATATTTAAACATAATAAAAGCAATATACAGCAAACCAACAGCCAACATCAAACTTAACGGTGGGAAACTTGAAGCAATCCCACTAAAATCAGGAACTCGACAAGGCTGCCCACTCTCCCCCTACCTATTCAACATAGTACTGGAAGTCCTGGCTGGAGCAATTAGACAGCAAAAGGAGATCAAGGGGATACAAATTGGAAAGGAAGAGATAAAAACATCACTCTTTGCAGATGACATGATAGTGTACTTGAGTGACCCCAAAAATTCCACCAGAGAACTCCTACAGCTGATAAACAAGTTCAGCAAAGTGGCTGGATACAAAATTAACTCAAACAAATCAGTAGCCTTCCTTTACTCAAAGGACAAACATGTAGAGAAAGAAATTAGGGAAAAGGTACCCTTCACAATCGTCACAAAAACTATGAAATACCTTGGTGTGACTCTAACTAAGCAAGTGAAGGACCTGTATGACAAGAACTTTATACCTCTAAAGAAAGAAATTGAGGAGGATCTCAGAAAATGGAAAGATCTCCCATGCTCATGGATTGGAAAAATCAACATCTTAAAAATGGCCATCCTACCAAAAGCAATCTACAGATTCAATGCAATCCCCATCAAAATTCCAACCCAGTTCTTCATGGAATTGGAAAGATCAATGTGCAATTTCATATGGAATAACAAAAGACCTAGAATAGCGAAATCCATCCTCAACAACAAAAAAACATCTGCGGGAATCACTATCCCTGACCTCAAGCTATATTACAAGGCAATTGTGCTGAAAACTGCATGGTACTGGTACAGAAATAGGCATGTGGATCAATGGAATAGAATAGAAGATCCAGAAATGAGCCCTCATATATATGGTCACCTGATTTTTGACAAAGGAGCAGTAAACATTCAATGGAAAAAAGACAGCCTATTCAACAAATGGTGCTGGTCCAACTGGCACTCAGCATGCAAAAGAATGAAAATAGACCCTTTCTTATCTCCTTGTACAAAGCTCAAGTGTAAGTGGATCAAAGATCTCCACGTTAAATCAGATACACTGAAACTATTAGATGAGAAAGTAGGGAAAACCTTAGAACACATAGGCACAGGAGAAAATTTCCTGAACAAAACACCAATGGCTCAAGCTCTAAGGTCAAAGATTAACAAATGGGACTTAATGAGATTGCAAAGTTTCTGTAAGGCTAAGGACATCGTCAAGAAAACAAAATGGCAACCAACAGAATGGGAAAAGATCTTTACCAACACCACATCAGATAGAGGCCTAATATCCAAGGTGTACAAGGAACTCAAAAAACTAGACACCAGAGAATCAAATAACCCTATTAAAAAATGGGGTACAGAGCTAAACAAAACGTTTTCAGTTGAGGAACACTGAATGGCCGAGAAACATCTGAGGAAGTGCTCGACATCCTTAGCCATCAGGGAAATGCAAATCAAAACAACCCTGAGATTCCACCTCACACCAGTCAGATTGGCCAAGATCCAAAACTCAGAGGACAGCAGATTCTAACGAGGCTGCGGAGAAAGAGGAACACTTCTCCACTGTTGGTGGGGTTGCAAGCTAATACAACCACTCTGGAAATCAGTCTGGCGATACCTCAGAAAATTGGATATAGTACTACCTGAAGACCCAGCTATTCCACTTCTGGGCATATACCCCAGAGACACATCAATACACAACAAAGATATATGCACCACAATGTTCATAGCGGCTCTATTTATAATAGCCAGAAGCTGGAAGGAACCCAGATGTCCTTCAGAAGATGAATGGATACAAAAATTGTGGTACATATACACAATGGAATACTACTCAGCCACCAGAAACAATGACTTAACCAAATTCTTAAGAAAATGGCTGCATCTAGAGAACATCATCCTGAATGAGATAACCCAGTCACAAAAGAACAGACATAATATGCAGTCACTGATAGTGGGATGCTAACACCAGAGGCTTGCACTCCCCCAGAAACAACCCACAGACTATATGAATACCAAGAAATAAAGAAAACAAAACAAAAAAATATTTACAAAACAAGAAAACTTTAACTATTTCCATGTTACATTTTGTTTTACATGTACTTTAGCTCATTGTAACTATTAAGTTTTCAAGGCATACAATCAAACCTTGAAAAAAATCAAGTACTGACTAAAAAATATATTCATATAGTTTTATGTAAAAATTATGTTAAAATCTGAAAAAAAAGTACTGACAAAAATTGTATAATTTTAAGCAAAAAATGTTTAAAATCTGTACATTTATCTTTGTTTTGTAAAATAAAGTTGTAAAAAAAAAAAAAAAGATCTGTAACACTGCCACAAAGTAGTCAGAGTGTAAGAAGGGGCAGTAAGCAATCTTTGATACTCCAGGAAGACAGATGGGTTAGCTGATATGAGGCATTGTGTGAGGCACAACTCGGGATCTGATAGAAAGCATAGCCTGGAGAGATGACTTTAGAGCTCCTGGGAGCAATAGTGTCTACTCACATCTGGAACAAAGGGAGGGTCCAACATCCCAGCCTCCAGGCGCTTAAAGTTCATGTTCCTGAAGAAGGGGTGCCTCTTGACCTCGGCAGCCCCCTCCTCCTGGCAGCCCAGCCTCTGCTTCGAGTCTTTGGTGAGCAGCTGTGACAAGAGAGTGATCATGATTGAGCCTTTCCATCTGCCCAGAGGCCAGAAGGACAAAGAAATATCTGTGACTGTAGCTCTAGCCTCCCCAGTGCCACCTTTTAAAATTCAGCCTGAACAGGGATGTCTCCCCAGATAGAATTGACATATCAGCAGAGAAAGGACCAGATCATATCTTTGTCATGCTTTCAGTTGCCCTCTGTACATTGTCAGGCTGGTGGCTCAGGTTAATGCTTACATCTGGGCTTCTCTTTTCTATTTTATTTTGTTTTATGTTTACTTATTATTATGTGTGAATGTATGCGCCACAGCATATGTATCACAGGAAAACTTTGTGCAGTCAATCTTGTCCCTCTACCTGTCACAGGGGTTCCAGACTTGAATTCAGGTCACCAGGCTTGCATTAAAAAATACTTCACCTGCTGAGCCATCTCTCTGGCCCCAAGTTTCTCTATTCTATATATAAGTAACTGGGCTATGCTCTATCCTTTCCAAGAAACACTGAAGAAGCAAGGCTGTGCAGTGACTGAGACTGTCAATGCAGTCCCTAGAGCCTGCAGTGCTGAAGACTGGCAGCATTATCAAGGATACGAAGATGAAGAAAAGGACAAGAGCTAGAGCTGGGTTGCTTATCAGCTTCTGCCAGGAAGAAATGGCAGCTAAACAAGACTTTTGCTCTCTAAAAGAAGTGCTAGAAAATCAGGTTTATACTCTTCATTTGAAAGCTTGGTTATTAAGCTGGAATTTGTCTATTTCTAAAATATGCTATACAGGTGTAACAAAACATCTACCTAAATGGTATCAAGGATGATACCAGGTATACATTAGCACAAGAGAAGGTGTGAGTAGACAGAGTAGTCTTTATATGAAAGACCACGTATGATCTGGAATGACTAGGAGATCCAAATAATAGACTCAAAGGAGTGTGGAGAAGATACAGAGATGGGACTCAGCAGGGTCCTCGGCTTCAGCATTAGATCCAAGGGAAAGGGAAGTTGGATGAGTGGACTTCTAAATCTCAAGGGACATGTCTGCCAAGATGAAATGAGAAACAACTTCCCTGTTTGTGTACCTTAGCCTGAGTCAGCACCTGCTAAAGGAATAAGAGCAGAGTGGCTAGACTGAGATGCTGTGGATTGATTATAAAAGGATAAATTCCAGATCAGAATCCAAGACCCCAAGAGAAGACAGAGCAAGATTTGAGGTTTCTTGTGGTACTCAATGTGTCGATCATTTAGCACTTTTCAGCCAACACCTTTCCCTCAGTGGCCACAAGGGGGCAGGAGAGGGACAGTTTTAGTCCTGGTTACAGCAAGAACTCCCGCTTACAAAACCTGGGGTTGAAATGAAGGTTTGAGGGGAAGTAGAATGTTAGTAATAGGGGTAGTGGTTATAAGTGGAGGTCACATTTGCCTCATTCTCTCAGTATATCCATGTCCCTGTTGATGTTTCTTGAGATCGGCTTCTTGTAACTCCTAACCCTAACCCTAACCCTAACCTTTACCTCCTAGTCTCATAGATACCTGACCATGACATAACAAGTATCACTGGCCTCCATCTCTCCACATTCCTAACCTCTGCTGCTTATTCCTCTACTACCTCATCCTTACTGCACTGCTGTAACAGTTTGACTGGTTAACAGGTTGTAGGGCTGTGGTCTACATGTTACATGCCTTTCTTCATCATTTCTTTTACACATGTCAGTGGCAGAGGGACACTTCTTCTTTTAGATATGACCAGAGGACAAAACCAGCCCCAAATCCTTACCATAGCTCTGTGACACAGAAGTATCCAGGCAGGGGTGGTTGTAGGAAAGAGATTACCTGGTAGTTGGGTAGTAAAGCCCCCAGGGTTCCCTGGTCTTCTGAATATAGAAGCTTAGTTTAGTTACTTCCCTTCAAGTTTCCAATCCTGGTCTTCCCTAAGCTCCACCCTGGGCTATTAGTGTGTGTATATACTTGAACCTGCCCCAGGGCAACTTGGGGACTCAGGAATGAGAGGAGAGGCCCCTTTCAGGCTGGGTTTCTCTGATGCTCAGGGTATGGTGTGGCTCCAGAGGAAAATACTTTGCAGTGTGGGCTTGCAAGTGTGTAGATCTAGGTCCTTTCTGTCCCCATATGGTTAGCATCAGAGGGCATCTTCCTATGGTGAGTCTTTGGAGACTGAGAGCCAAGCAGGAGCAGGAAGTAGCTGACTCCATAATAAATCCAAGGAAAGGCCTAAGAACCAGTTATAGAAGTGTCCACCCTTGGTTGAGGGGAGAACCTTATAGCCCCCACTACTCCTTCCTCTCTCTAGCAAGTCAAGTATCCACAACTGGCTCCAACATACTCCAGTCATTCTAACCTCTTCACTTGAAGGTACCACCCATCCACAGAAGCTGTTACACAGAACTTGAGCTAGGACCACCTTACTACATAGTGGATGGAAAACTGAGAACATGTTTAACAACTCCAAGGACATCAACACTTGCCTTGCAGTCTTTGCCCTCAGTCCAGTGTTTAGAATCCAGAGCTGAGGGGACAGGAGGCCAAGTTCAAGGGCAGAAACTTGCCTGTGAACTATCGTGGGCCATCATCTTTATTCTTTGCTGACTTTTCCACAAAGCTACATACCTTCATGGGTGTTCACCTCAACCCTCATTCCTTGATTCATGGGGTATCCTGTTCAATATGCCAGGTGTTCTAGGCAGAGGCTAGACCCATCATTGGGCAGCAGCCTATTGGCAGCATCTGGCTCACCAGGAGCTTACCATGTTGCAGATGGACTTGGCCTCTTCAGAGAACTTGGGGGAATATACCTCCTCAGTCTCCAGCACCCGGCGATCCACCTCTTCCCGCTTCACTTTCTCTTTGCGGCCTCGAAATGGTGACTGGCCCTCAATCATCTCATAGATCAGGCAGCCCAGCCCCCAGTAGTCAGGGCTCAGGCCATATCGCTGGTTGTTCAGAACTTCTGGGGCTGAGGACAGGAGGAAGGGAGTGAGTGATGGGCAACCAGCAGAATGCAGCTTAAGTACACAGTCCAATGCTGCTCCTCATCTCAGCAGTACCCAAGGGTGTAGCAGTCTCACAGAAAGACTGGAGTTTTAAGCTGGGGCTACTTCCTTCCAACCTCCAACTGCAACCCAGCAGAAAGCCTATCTAATGGTGTATCACTGTGCCCAATTCTGACAGTAGCATCAGAACTCTGATTATGGTGGATAGAAATGTCTCCTCAGACAGAACACACAATATACCTTTCACTGCTTTGTCTCCAGTGACAGGCATGGTTTCCTGATACAGGACATATTGTATATATTCTTATTTCAATGAAGAAAAGTGCCCATCTAAACTAAAGATTAAATTCAATCTACTTGGAGTTTGAATCGTCTTAGGGGGAGGGGTGTAAGAGAAGGCTCAGTGGCGAGCAGCATAAACTGACTGCTGTTGTAGAGGACCTGGGTTTAATTTCCAGTACCCACATGGCAGGTGATTCCAGTTTCATGGTATCCAACACCCTCTTCTGGCCACTGTGGAGACCAAGCACACACAGGGTACACAGACGTAGATATAAACACAAAGCCCATACACACAAAATAAAATCTCTTATTGTATCTTCACTACCACTTTGACAAAATGATTCATAGGTTAATCATAGATGTACAAAAGAGACCACTACATCTCTTGAGGCCCTCCAGAATGAAAAGCATGTATACATGACAAGCACCAGTAGACACATGACAGAGTCCATATGTAAACAAATAATTCAGCACTGTGTCCAAAAGGAGAGCAATACAAATGTGTAAGCATATTTCCATGCAGGTACAGGTAGGTGTATCTGTATCTATACATCTGCCTGTCTGTCCTTCTATGATCTATGTATCCACCATCCATTTATCTATCATCCATCCATTCCCCGATCTGAGAGGGTCCTTGCATGTGTCATAGAGAAGTGAACCATGTTTGCAGATAAGAATGAAAACCTGGTATAGATAAACTTCATCAACCTGGATCAGACTTCAGGAAGTCTAATAATAAGCAGTTTATTCCCAATGTATTTATTTTGAAAAAAAAGTTTCCTGGTATAATAAATTTCCTGGTGTAAAAAAACAATTTACAAGAAAGCATAACTCAGAGTAGTATAAGTCCTTTCAAGGAAAAAGGCTCTAGAGATAGGCTACCAGCACTAGCCTAAGGGCCTAAGGGTTTGGTCTGGTCTCAGTCAAACAGGTAACATCAAGGTCATTTGGACTTATTAGCCCCCTTCTGATCCTGGTTGTGGGAGCTTGTGGGGAGCTTCTGGCTATACACGTCATTTAGATTTCCAGCTACCTCCAGTCCTGGTTGTAGGAGCTTGATATGTCCTGGCTCCACAGATAACACAGATGACCAGGCTCTTAATCACTTCTAATTTTCAGCTTTTTGGATGGAAGAACAGGGTTTTCATCTTTCCCACTGGAAAGAAAATCCTGTGTGTTTAACATTCCTGGTTTCTCTGTAGATCTGTGGGTACAAGAACCTTTGTGCTATAAACCCAACACCTATCCATCTGTTCTCTATATTGCTCTCAGATCTATCAGATCTATCAGAATTAGCACAGTCCTATATACACATATCCCCCAGGTTGCCAAGTGTTTTGTTGTCTGGGCCCTGAAGAACCAGAGATTAATATATTGAATGCCAAATATCATCTGTGGATGCAGGCCTGGGCAGAGGGCAATTTGGTCTAAAAAAGTCTAGAACATTCAGGGGACCCTGACACCCTCTAGGGTCTTCTCAGGAGTCTCCTCAAAAAGATATCTATCTGACACTTCACCCAAGTAGGTCCTAGTTCAATAAGGGCTTCCCTAGAAATGCTAGTGCCAGGCTCTGGTTACCAAACTCCCAGGATGGCTTGTTTTTGAGACCTAGGTTGGCCTGTGGTTAGGGACTACAGAGTACTCAGTTTAGGTCACACCTTTAGTCCTAGGGTACCATTACCAGGCATTTCTGTGGAAAATCAGCACAGCAATTCTGACCAGCACAACGGAGACTTGAGGGATTTAAAAGTGGATGCCCTTGGGGAGGCTCAATGTGTGATAGGTACAAGTTATTACTCACCCATATAGCCAACAGTGCCTACCCGACCACGGATAAGGTCTCCTTCAGGGATCTTCACAGCTAGTCCTAGGTCTGAGATCCTAATGTGGCCTGTTGGAGACAGCAGGGTTAATGGGTTCCTATAGTCATGTGGACACCCTGGTCAGGGCCACAGACTTTCTAGGCTTCTGTCCAATGAAGATGTGACATCAGTCTGCTCTCTCGGGGTAGCCATGTAACCTCAAAAGAGTGTAAATAAGACGTGTAGAAATTGCACATAATGAGGGGAATATTAATAAAGATGCAAAAAGACGCTTGGACAAGGCTGGCCACTGGCCGACCTGCCACATTTAATGCCCCAATGAGCTTCCGGAAAGGCTGAGTTCACAGAGTTTAAAATGTCCTGGCTGATTCTGTGATTGCTTCACAGGAAAAATATGAGGTACTTGACATTTTGCAACAATTTGCTTAAGGGGAAAAATTGTAAAGCAATTTGGAAAGCCACTCCCTGCCTTCCTGATTGGTCTTTGGAGGTGGTTTGTTTTTTCCCCTTCAAAGAGATGGAGAAATGAGAAGGGTGGTGCCTGGCCTGGAATCTGAGCTCAGTGTCTGCTTCCTAAGACTTGGGCAGCATCACACTGAGAGTTCTACTTCTATCTCTGTCACAACTCCTAGGCAGGGTAATGGTTACATTTCATGGTCATGAAAGAACACATTCCTTTGTCCATAAATGCCTGTCAGGCCTGAGTGGCTTAGATGGCCTCCAGTTCTGTGGTATCTGACAGAGAAGATAGTATGTGAGTACCAACTGTGGACTTCCCCTTGTGGGGGCAAGTAGTTAATAAATGCAGTGAGTAGTTAATAAAATGCACTAAAGCCTAGACCTCCCAGAGGACCCTGTGTTCCCCATTCCTCCTCACACAGCTCTCTCCAGGTCACCAATGGTGGGTGGACATGCTGTGTGTCCCAAAAACATGCAGAAGACATGGTAGTGTTACTGTCAAGGTCAGGCTGGTTCCTCTGAGCCCCAGGCCTATTATATGCAAGATAGACACTTAGATGCCACTTTCCCTTCTATGGAGATGAGAGGAGCTAGTCAGATACTCGAGAAAACTACTCTGTAGGTGTAACGGCCTAAACTGTGTGAGGGGCTGCTTCCCACATGCTAGCACCCAAAAACAAGTAATAATGACAGTACACAAATAATGACATATTTACAGCTGGCTAGAATCAACAGGCTGCTTTCATTGGGCCATCATGTAGTACTCTCACTGTGTGTGTGTGTGTGTGTGTGTGTGTGTGTGTGTGTGTGTGTTCTCTCCATAGGACAGTCCTGAGGTCTCTGCCTCACAAACAGAATAAGGAGCAAGACAAGTAGCATTTATGTTCAGTGCTGACACTGGCTCTGATGTCACAGTCAACTAAGCTACTCTGCTTCACAAAGTAGAAGCTTCCCTCAGGCCCAAAAGTACAGGAGTGGGGTTCCTCTGTCCCATGGGCTTCATCTCTTCCCACAATCCTGGCCCAACCCCCTCCATTCCTAAGAGTCTCTGCAACTCCCTCCTCTGGATATCTTAGAACACTAGCCTCAGATATTAAAACAGAAAATGCCCTCATTTTCCAGCCCTAGACTTACCATAATCATCCAGCAAGATGTTTTCGGGTTTTAGATCTCTGCAAGATGAAAACAACAGACCTCTAAACATAGCCATTCCAGGAAGCAAAGACAAACTACATCTGAGTTAACCCTCTGGTGCCTGTCAGGCCCAGGCATCATAAGATATGTGCCTCCTACCTCTGGACTCAGATAGTCTGGTCTCTTTGGGTCAAGACCACTGTGAGCTCATTTTTCTCTTCTAAGTAATTTAACATAAATGCTGAGGTTTGCCATTGGCTAGGAGGTTAGTAAAGGCCAATTCTAGTGCTTGTCCTCACACAAGTGTTCACAAGAGAACACTGGCTAATATGGTCATAGACACCCTGGAGAACTGGGAAGACCAGACATCACAGAATACCCTGTGGGCAGAGCAGGTCCTGGAAACAAAGAGAAGTCACAAAGCTCAGAGCATCAGCTCTACCATTGAGAAGAAAGCTGTAAGATGAAGAAGGGCTAGAGGAAAGACTCCTATGGATGGAGTCCCAGGAAGCTGGCACACCTAAGTCCAGCTGTGTCAAAGCCTGGAAAGCAGCTCAGGCAGAAAACACAGATGCCAATGTAGTGGAGCTGCTTCACCTTATCCCCAACATCTCCTATCTTCAGTGACAGGATTTTACTCATAAAGGGGAACCTCTGCCTCACCAGAGAGAACAAGCAGAAGATGCTGGATTTCCCAGTAAAAGCTGGGTAAAGGAGCAGCTTAGATTAGGATATGTTCCATGCTGTTACGTCCCAGGGATGACAATACTGGCATCTGGATGGAGGTGCCAGTTCTGCACTAGCCAGCTTTGTTTACTTAATGGCAGGTGTCCTTGTGGGTGGTACATGTACCCAAATCCTGGGCATTCTCATCAAATGAGGTGGGTGTTTGCATATCCTTTTTTAAAATTACAAACTGTCTTTGCTGATTTTTATTATTTACATGGGTTTCTTTTGATGTCCTAGTAATTCTAAATAAGGTCAAGAACTCTCAACTCAAGATACCAGTGTACCAGTGGCCATGTGTTAGAAACCACAGCTTGTCAGAGACACCAGACAGGATCAAATTTACAGATGATCCAGAGAAGAAGGTCAGGACAAGAAGGAATACCTTAGATCAGTGGTTCTCAAACTGTAAGTCTCAACCTCCTTTAGGACGGAGGTTAAATGACCTTTTCACAGGGGTTGCTTAATACCATCATAAAACACACAGGTATTTATATTATAATTCTTAACATTAGCAAAATTATAGTTATGAAGTAGCAATGAAAATAATTTTATGGTTGGGGTCACTACATGAAGAACAGTATTAAAGGGTAAATATATTAGGAAGGCTGTGAACCACTGTCTTAGGTCTTGGTGCTGCACTAGAAGAAGGAAATTTGGAACTCCAGGGTTGCCCACCAGACTCCAACACAGTTTCTTTTAAGTAAAGACAACCAAGGAGGTTGTTTTCAGCCCTTAGGAGAAATCTTCTAACTTTTTACTTCAATTAAAAAAATAAAAAACAAATCCCAGAAACACTGAGACTAGAGTTTAGAGTAAGAGGCATGGAGAACAATTATTTGTAAAAACCTCTTGGGGCACCAAGATAATCTTTACACAGAAATTCATGTAGAGTCAACTGACTGTGTGGGTGACTGAGGGTCTGTGAGGACTGGCAGGGTTTCATATGCTGACAGTGCCCAGTATAGAGTTCCTAATAATATCAGTCAGTCCTTACCTTTCAGGCACTTACCACAATTTTTTTTAAATAGATGATGGTGAAAATCAATTTGCTACAATAATTATATTCCAGTGGGTCCCTTGAAAAATGTGGTATAACTAACCAATATCTAAATATCAGCCCTTTCTCCTGAACACATAAGGGAGTATACAGTTCAAATGCAGTAGGAGAGGCAGGAGAGATGGTTCAGTGCTTAAGAGCACTTAATACTCTTCCAGAGGATCAGAGTTTGGTTCCTAGCACCATTTCAAGGTAGTGTACAATCACCTGTAATTCCACTTCCAGGGGAATCACTGCCCCTTCTAGACTTACCAGGTACAGATGCAGATACACCCACAAACACATACCTATGTAAGTTTTAAAAAATAAAAAAATTTTTTAAAGTTCAGAAGAGGTAACAAAGCTTTAAAAACTTCTTTGCACTATGAGAATACCATGAAAGACCTGCTCACTGCTGAGAAGCATTTTGTTATGGGGTTCTATAGAGTCCAAGCCATGGTGGTATTGAAAGGGGAGGAAGGTGAAGGTTAAAGCAGGCTCAGGATTGGATATGGCAGGATATCTGGCAATGTGATGCCCTTGGACAGTGACTCTCCCCTGATCTCCCTGGGACTGAGTCCAGATAGTAGCCACCAGGATCCACTGACTATCCCTGGGTACAGAAAGACAGAGGGGCAGTGATCACAGCCTCTCCTTGAAGGAGAAATTTGAAGAATATAATTTTACAAGGTTGTTTTCTCTAATCATTAGAGGCCAAAGACACCTTAAGGAGAGTGGTCCATCTCACTAGCTGGGATCCTGGGAATCCTGGGATACTGCTGGAGGGATTGCAGGGGCCCAGCCAGACTCTGGGAGCTGCTCACCTATAGACAGTGTTCTCACGGTGTAAGTCTTCCAGGCCACAGAGGATCTCAGCTGCATAAAACAAGGCTCGCTCTTCCTCAAAGCCAGGATTCCCCATGTTATAGATGTGAAACTTCAGGTCACCCCCATTCATAATGGTCAGAACCAGGCACAGCGCATCTTTGGTCTCATAGGCATAGGCCAGATTGACCTGGGAACACAAAGAGCAGCATTACAGTGAGGTCATAGCAACTGTCACTGACTACCCTCTCCTTCCCTTGAATCAATAAAGCTGGGATGTAGGGGAATGAGGGTACAAAAAAGCTTATACTCTATGCTACACCTCCTCTCAGTGATTCTGCCTGCTTTCTCTCATACCCAGTGAATAACCTGTGCACAGATCTTCTAATAAGTGCCTCAAAGTAAAGGGCTAAAGGGGACATGGGTTGGTAGAACCCTGTCCTTCCAGAAAGTCTACCAGGGTGGTACATAGCAGAAAACCATGTGCATGCATTAGTTGTTAAAACTAGATGTTGTCTAGTTGGCTAGTCATAAAAGAAAGGCAGAGCAGAGTGGCCCTTCATGCTGTAGGAAGGACAGTGAGGATTTTGGGAACAGAACACAGCCTTGCAAAACATGCAGGACATGTCAACGAACATGTAACTGGTAGATTCCTGATTCCCAAGGTGCAGTGAATGAAGCAGGTGGTGCTGGTCTGAGGCAACTTAAACTGTGCTGTGGTCTCCACTTTGGGAGTATGTATAAATAAAATCTGGCCACTGGTGGGCAGGATAGGGATAGGCCAGGCTATAAAACTTGGATGTAACCCATCATGAAGAACCAAAATTATTTCTGAGGCTAGGAGAGAAAATGCTAGCAGAGGTGGTGTGAGCTCACAGGCACTGGGTTCCACTACCAACTGCTGGAGATGACCCTCTTCCTTCCACACCTGCCCATGTGAGCCCCAGGAAGGGTCCAGAAGGTATGTCATGGTTCATATGAGTGTCCTCTAACTGGTACTCAGGGTGGTGCTATTGGGAGGTGAGAGGACTTATTTGAGGACTGTAGGTCATTGGGGAGTGTTCTAGAAGGTGACCACCTCTTGTTTCTTTATTCTGCTTGCTTTGAGTTCTTCAACAACGGGCCTACTTGATGTTGGATGGGAACCTCCAGAACTGGGAGCCAAAATGAATGTTCTTTTTACTAGTTAAATGTCACAGGTATTTTCTTATAGTGACAAAAGCTGATACCTAGTGTTAGTGTGGGAAATCCTTTGTCAAGGGTAGTGGATAGACCCCACTTAAGGAAGGTCTAGCCATTAAAATCAACAGATCTTGAAGATGTGCCAGCCCAGGCTTCTCAGACATATCATGCTTTTCTTAGAAGGACCCACCAGCACTCCTTCACAGATAGGGGCCCCAGTGGGCAGAATCAAGCTGACAACCCAAAGTCAAAATAGCCCAGGCCAAACCAGGCTGATGCAAGTTTTGTCCAAGTCCTCCTTCACAGTACCACTGAATTCTCTACTCCTCCCTAAGGTCAAGGATAACAGCTGAGATAGCCTAGAATGAAACCCAGAGACCAAAACTTCTGTCTTGTTTGAGCATCACTTCATAAAATCATCCTTCTCTGAGGAATGATCAAAGGTTAATGATTACATCCCTCCCTTATCACACAGTTTAACTAGGGTAAGCTAGTTGGGACTAACTTTAAGACAGTGTGCATAGCTCTTATTATAGTGATTCCTCTGCTATAAATCTAGACCCCTGGCTACATTCATAGAAGCACACCAGAAAATGTTTGAAAGTAGACATCACAGCATGGTTGATTGAGGTTTACAAATGAGAAACAACATCAGTCTGTGGGAATTGGCTATACAGAGAAGTTATGCCTAGCTTTAAAAAAAAATGGGAAGAGCTGTAGGTCTAAACATGAGAAAAAAAAAACTTCAGGGTAAAAATCATCATAGTATAAGATGTATAGGACAGCCCTGTTACATGACTGAAATAACTACTCAAAGAAGAAGGTGTTTTTTGTATGTGTGTGTATCTTTCTATGTCATTTGAATTTTGTCTCTCGCATACATTAGTTTTTATAAGAGTGGAGAGATGGCTCAGTAGTTAAGAACATTTGCTGTTCTTTCAAAGGACCTGGGTTCAATTCCCTGCACCAACATGACAGTTCACAACTGTGTATAACTCGAGATTTAGGGGATCCAACATCCTGTTCTGGCCTCTATGTATATATGGTGCACATACATATGTATGTGGGCAAAACATTCATACACAGAAAATAAAAATATTAGTTTTTATAACAACATGCAGAAGAAACATTTATGGTTTACCAAATATTCATTCACCTCCATGCTCCCCAACCTCCTATGCAGGAAGCTTGTCCCTGAGATGACTAAATGTGACCAGTGAGCTACAGGTAGAAGTATGAAATGCCAGTCCAGCTGAGAACAGTGGGACATCCCTGTTGAGACCCACCAACAGTCTTTCCTGGCTTTGATTGGGGTAGCAAATAAGTGAAGAGGAAGGTTCAATCTGATTAGACTTGATGTGGCTTTTTTTGTGTGTAGCTACATGAAATTAGGGCTAATTTGTTACTTGGGCAGAGCCTAGTCTAGAATGACCACAAGGCACATAAAATATCATCTCTCTAGGAAACTCCACTATGATTGTCTCTACCACAATGAAACCAGCCAAGAGCATTTGTGAAACCCAGAGATCCTGTCTGTACCTAGAGTTGCCTTGTTCTGTTCACTGGGGAGTTCATAAGGTGGCCATAGAGAAAGAGATCTTGGAAAGAGGCAACAGTAGCAAGTAGTGCCATATAATAGATAAAAGTTACTTTAGCAGAAAGGACCTGATTACATCTTTATGGAAAGGCTTCCAAAGGAAAAACTGGTATATAGTGAAATCTGGTGGACACAAATAGAATATGTAAAGAACATATTCCCAAACTAAAGGTTTATCTTGCTTGGTTTTTTTTATTTACCTGCAAGAAATCATAGAAGTAACAAACTTAGTTTGAGAGAAAAAAAATGAAACAAAACAACTCTTAACCCGTGGCAGACAAATATGAAACTTATTTACTAATATAAAGTCATTTAAATTAAATTTATAAAAGTTTAAATAATGAAAGCCTTTATTATGTGTCTCCCAGAATCTCTAAGTTACTCAAATATTAATAACATGATAACCAGTAAAACACAATGACTCTCCAAATATTTAATTTCTTTTTTCCTCCCTTAAACATGAAATAAAATAAGAAGGGTCTCAGAGAGAGAGAGAGGGAGAGAGAGAGAGAGAGAGAGAGAGAGAGAGAGAGAGAGAGAGAGAGAGAGAGAGAGAGAGAGAGATCTCAGAAGTGGGGATGGGTTTTATTGGAGGACCATTATGAACTTTCAGGGCAAGAAAGTCCTAGTCAGCAGAAGAATGGGCTTGTGGATAGACCCTGGACACTCACCACAAACTGGCTGTTGACTTTCTCAAGAATCTGCTTTTCGTTGAGTGCCATGGACTCTCCTTTCCTCTTTTTGATCCTCTTCTTCTCTAAGCGTTTGCAAGCATACATTTTACCAGTGGCCCGAACCTGGCAGGCACAGACCTGCAGTGGAAGGGAGATACTCAGGTCATAGTATACTACAGAGGTCTACCTAACTCCAAGATTAGGATGTCAGGTTTCTAGAGCTGGAACTGGTGGGGTCAAATCTAGCAGGTCTGTCCTGTGTTTGCTGTAGTTCAAGATATCTAGCTCTATACCCTGTGCTGCTTGGACTCTGCCCTTATGAACTAGCTGCATGAATTCTCCTTCCCTGAGAAGATTCCTAACCTTGAAGGTACTAAACTGGACACAGCATAAAGTGACTAGTTAGAAGCATTGGGTGCTACCTACCCTACATCAGGCATAACTAAAATTTTTGCTGACAGCTTGGAAGAATTTGTTTGGGGGTTGGGGACAGTGAAGGAAGAACCTTATAAACCCCAACTTTACAGTAAAGAAATGGGAGGAGGCACTGAGAGTTTAACACTAGTTCTGCTCTTTACTGGCTGTGTGACCTAGCCTAAAACACCAATCATTTCTGAAGAGTTTTTCTTGGCTCTAAAATGAAAACAAGGCTGGTCTCAAATATTGAGTGTTCATTAAATCTCAATTCTTATAATAAGATATACCAATAGTATCACATGAACTCCTCATTGGCCAAGGTTTTTCAGTACTTTCATGTCTTTGAATTTCCCTCCTCAAACACAACCCATGTGATGATGACCCATCCTTGTCTTGAAATCTCCACTTGTGGCTGGCAGGAACAAATCTCTACTTCACCTGCTCAGGGCAGCAAAGGCTTTATTACCCTCTTTTCTCCCTCAACAGTGTGTCAGCACCTAGGCCAGACCCTTTACCCTCCCTCTTTACTACCAGAAGGCCAGGACAGAGCAAGAAGATCCTTCTGAAAGCACTACTGATCTTACAGAGTGTAGAAGGGAGCAGAGGCCTGCCCCTTCAATGCTCACTCACCTCTCCAAAGCCCCCTTTGCCCAGCACTCGGTACTGCCGGAAAGTGTTTTTGGTCACTGGTTGTCTGAAAAAATATCAAGAATCTGATATTTGTCTCCTGAAGTTAAGATTTAGGACCCATAAGAACAAGCCCAGGGCATGTAACATCTTCCTCTGAGGCTGTGCTGGAGACCCACACTATGGCTTTGGTTCCTAGGAAGCTAGGGGTTGGGCCACCCTGGCTTGGTAAGAAGAATAGGAAGAAGGTTTGGAAGAATAAACTATATTGAGTCAGGACTGTCCCTCTTGCAGGAGCTCAGCTCAACCCAGGCAACCAAAGGCTCCCTTCCCCTGACAACATCCCTCTGTTCTCACCCAAATTCACAGCCTGTTGCCAGACTCAAAAGGAAACCTTGCTTTTGGTGTGTGGGGGTTAGTGCTCAGAGACCACATAGACAAACAAAGCCCTCTCAACACCTACAGGGCTCAGTCTGCCTATCAGGGATCACATTCATTGCTCTGGGCACCCATTAGTAAATGCATCTTGCTTAAAGAAAAATTTGCCAGTACAGGTCTTGTCCAGATACTCTGTGATCATCAGCTCTGAACCTTTCCTTCACAGGGACTGCTTTGTTATATTTACATCCATCCAGGACACTAGAAGACCCTGAATAGCCAAAGAGGTGGTGATAAAATACCCATCATTTTCTGTCTCTCCTTCCCAGTTATGCTGGCATAACCATGTACAATACACTAGGAATAAAGTCACTACTGGTGCAGAGCTCCTCTACTAGAAAAATGATTGTCCTACAATTTCTTAGGAAATTCTTGGTTAACACTGGGAGGGGAAATCCCCTTAATATTTCAATAATATCGTGTCATGATTGAGGAGGAAAAACTGGAGAGATGGGGTACCATCAGTGATATGGGCAATTCCTAAACTAGAATCCTTACCTTACTGGCTCTAAGTACCTTCCCAAGGTTACATCTACTCGTGAGAGACTTTGAAGAGACTGAGGTAGCAAATAAACCACAGAGAGATGTGCAATCTTACTCATAATAAAGTGGAAATAAAGAATACCCCACTGCTCACTAGTGGGGAGAAAATCATGAAACCAATATAGAGCACAAAAAGGGCTCAAGCTGACAGAGTTGCAATCAGGAGTTGGCCACTTTGGAGAGCAATTGAACCGTCCCTTACAGGTTACAATCAGGTGCCTGTAGAAAGAATCTCTTATAAGCATCACCTGTCAATTAAAAAAAAAAAAAAAAAAGCATATGGCCAGTGAGCTGAGGCAGAAAATAGAAGGTGGGACATTGGCAGGGACAGAAAAAATTCTGAGAAATGGTCAGAGAGAAGAGAAATTTGCCCCAGAACATTTAGGAAATGGACATAAAACAGCAGGTAGCTGAACTCAGGATAGAAAAAAAGGGAAGATTCATCTCAGAAACTCTGAGGAGACAGATGTAAGAAGACAGAAAGAAGAAATCAGCTATGTAGCTGAACTCAGGTAAGAATAAAAAGGACAATAAGTCAAAAGCAAGTCATAGAACAAGACAAGGATTATGGCTTAGGTATTTATTAATTAATAGTTAGTTTCTATTTGTCCCTGTATTTCCTCCCGTGAGTGCTTTATTTTCCCTTCTAAAGAACTGAGGTATCCACATTCTGGCCTTCCTTCTTTTTGAGCTTCATAAGGTCTGTGAATTGTTTCTTGGTTATCCAGAGCTTTTGGGGGCTAGTATCTGCTTCTCAGTGAGTGCATACCATGTGCGTTCTTTTGTGATTATGTTACCTCACTCAGGATGATTGCTTCTAGTTCCATCCATTTACCTAAGAATTTCGTAAAGTCAGTTTTCTAATAGCTGAGTAGTACTCCATTGTGTAAATGTACCACAGTTTTTGTATCTATTCCTCTGTTGAAGGAAATCTGGGTTCTTTCCAGCTTCTGGCTATTATAAATAAGGCTGCTATGAACATGGTGGAGCATGTGTCCTTGTTAGATGTTAGACAATCTTTTGGGTATATGCCCAGGAGTGATATAGCTGGGTCTTTAGGTAGTGCTATGTCCAATTTTCTGAGGAACCACCAGACTGATTTCCAGAGTGGTTGTACCAGCTTGCAATCCAACCAACAATGGAAAAGTGTTCCTCTTTCTCCACATCCTTGCCAGCATCTGCTGTCACCTAGGTTTTTGATCTTAGCCATTTTGACGGGTGTGAGGTGGAATCTCAGGGTTGTTTTGATTTGCATTTCCCTGATGACTAGAGATGTTGAACATTTCTTTAGGTGTTTCTCATTCAAGTTTCCTCAGTTGAGAATTCTTTGTTTAGCTCTGTAACCCATTTTTATTAGGATTATTTGATTCTCTGGAGTCTAACTTCTTAAGTTCTTTGTATATATTGAATATAATAAGCCCTCTATCAGATGTAGGACTCATAAAGATCCTTTCCCAATATGTTGGTTGTTGTTTTGTCTTTTTGACAGTGTCCTTATCCTTACAGAAACTTTGCAATTTCATGAGATCCCATTTGTGGATTCTAGGCCTTAGAGTTTAAGACATTGGTGTTCTGCTCAGGAAATTTTCTCCTATGCCAATGTGTTTAAGGCTTTCCCCCACTTTCTCTTCTATTAGTTTCAGTGTATCTAGTTTTATGTGGAGTCTTTGATCCACTTGGACTTACGCCTTGTACAAGAAGATAAGAACGGATTGATTTGCATTCTTCTGCATGCTGACTGCCAGTTGAACCAGTCCTTCTTAGAAGGGAGAATAAAGCACTCACAGGAGAAAATATAGGGACAAATAAGAGGAGCAGGGATTGAAGAAAAGATCATTCAGAGACTGTTTCACCTAGGGATCCATCCCATAAGCAGCCACCAAACACAAGCATTATTGCTGATGCCAAAAATTGCTTACTGGCAGGAGCCAGATATGGATGCCTCTTTAGAGGCTCTGCCAGAGTCATACAAATACTGTTAAGGATGCTTGCTGCTAACCATCAGAATGAACACAGTGTCTGATCTCTATATGAATTATCATAATATGAACTCTGTACCCTACCTTACACTTGCACACACTCATGTGAGTAGTGTATATAGTACTCACCTTTCTAACCATTTCCACTGCAGAAAACGGTCAAAATACATGCTGTCCAGGTACTCATGGAAGGGGTCTCCTTTCAAGTAGTCATGGACAGACCTAATCCAGGATAACAGAAAGATGAACATGTTATAATTCCTATCTTGAAGGACATAGACAGAGTCTAGTAGGTACTGCCTTCAGACTACAGAGAAGCCAAGTCCCATAACAGATATCCCACATCTGGCTAAAGGCCTGTCTGTTCTGCAATGGTTGCTTAAATTGGACTGACCTTGCAAGTATGTATAATGCCCTGCCATGAGGCAACATGTCTTTCTGGCCCTGTAGTAGGGCAGAGAGTATAGAGTGGATACTCAAATGGGGACATAAATCAGTAAATCACAAAAATTAAGTCAACATCCCTGAGATGAACTATACTAAATTAGAACTTAGGAACAATTATCTGAAGACACCATGAGCTGAAGTGGGACTAGACTTGCTGAGTTAAGAGGAAGGATTAAGAGGTGGTAAAGAATATAATGAGATACAGTTCCCCAAACCTAGACTTTGGGTTTGGTCTTGAACCAGCTAACCCACTCTCTTTCAAAGAAGATAGGGTCTATGTTGGTGAGAGTCTGTTCAGGTAGGTAAGGGTCAGCCCAGGTAGTCAGAAGTCTGCCCAAATAGAGCCCAGGCAGACAGAGCTTTTGCCCAGATGGGCAAAGCATGATGATAGAACACTTACTGAGCACAAGCAGAGAAGAGTTCTTTGCAGGGGCTCTGCAGGAGCTTCCTCTCTGTCTGAGAGACCAGGTCCTGTCCAACTTGGGCAATGAAGACTGGGGACTGGAAGAAGGAAAGGATTTATCAGTGAGGGTGAAGGAACAGGGTAGCTGGAGTTGTTCCACAGATGCAGAGTGAAAGACAAAGATATCAGGTGATGATAAAAAGATGTAGCTACCTATCCCTGCATGTGGTCACCTGCCCTATCTGTCCTTCCCCCATCTCCCCAAACAAACTGGCATAACATACATGGACTGTGTTCAGTGTGGTGGTAAGGGGATTATTAGATTAGATGGCAGTGAATGAACCCAGACTTAGGCTAAGATTTCTGGCCATGTGACTTTATGAAAGTCATTTAGCATCTCAAAGTCTGGTTTCTTCATCTTTTCCCTGCCACTCACTCTTGACAGCTGCTCCCAGGACTTGACTCACTAGGTGGATGTCAAGGTGGGATCTTAATAAGTTAGAGGGAAATTTTGAGAATACAGCAGGAAGTGGAAGTCAAAAGATGGAATGTGAATTATGAAATTATGCTTTCTCTCCCTGCTACAGAAATGAAGCTATAGGGCTGGGAGACTTGCTAAGGTCCATTAGGCAGTGCCTACAGGAAGATGATCCTGGGGAAAGTGGCAGGGGCAGTAGAAGCTGACAAATAACTGTTGAATAAAGATCATGGTTCACTCTCTATTCCTCTTGGTTTTAAATTTGGAAACTCATTCCTCCATTCCCAGCCCTACCCTCTGTGTGGGCTCATCCCCCTTGAGACTACCTCCTCAGTTGGCTGGAGAGGCTCTAACTCTGGTGAAGATGGCCTGTGGTGTGTCTGCAAAGCCAAGATCATCCAGTCAACAAATGGTAGAGAAGGGATTTGAACCCAGGATGGACTATACTTGGTTGAGATCTGACTGGAAGTAATAATAATGGTCATTTGGTCCCCTTGTCTATCTCCCAGTATAATTTCAGCCCTTTGAGGCTTTGCCAGTGTAGAAAGAAAGATACTCTAAGGTCTGTCAGCAGCCTATAAGTTCATCTGGGAAAAATTGAGAAGATGAAGTCAGAGACAAAACAATACCTAGCCTGAAACCTCTTTACCCCTCTTCAGCCTTTACCTGTAGATGAGGGCAACAGACAAGATTCTCAGGGGATCAGTCTAAGTTTAGAGGTAACCCATCTGTGCACGTATCAGGCAATTCTCATACTTGGGGTTGGCTGCCTAAAAGCAAAGAGCCCTGGCAGGGGAAGCTGTAGAATAATGGCTTTGGGTAAGAAAGATAATATCTTAGAAACTGTGGCTTTAAATTCAGCTCTTGGTTCAACATAAAGAGGTAAAGTGATTCAGACCAAATCCTCTTTCCAATGACTCCAAGGAATGAGTTTTGCCAATAAGAAAGGACAGGTCTAGACTGGAAACCTGAGCCTGCCAGAAGACTCAGACAGAAGATGCCAGGTCTGTGTGCCACTCTCCTAGGCAGACTGCTGTGTGCTCACTGACTTTTCTTCTCTGTCCATTACTCTTCCTGTGGCTTCCTCGACTTGTTCTTGAGAATTCTATCAGCTTCCCAAGCCTAAGTTTACCAAAACATACCTCTCCAGGAAGAAAAAGAAAAAAAAAATCATGTAAGAGTTTTCTTAGGTACTGCCATACAGAGAAAACAAAACAAAACAAAACAAAAATATTCCTTTCTGAAGCAGGGCAGGCCCCTGACAAGGATGGCCTTGTCCCTTCATTTATGTCTAAGCCTCTTTCCCTCCTTTTGTTTTTACCTCCTATGACATCCACTCTGTGACCCAACTAGCCAATACAATGCTCAAGTGTGGCACTCGAGGTCAGTCATGCATAATGAAGGCCAACAGGCCTTGGAATGTGTAGAAGAAATGTTTATGGTAGGGGTTTGATTAGATGGAAGAGTTGGGGAACTCTGGAGCTGTGTAGGTAAAGCATCAGATCTGGAATGAGTACACGCTTGGTTGGGGGTAAGTTGGAGGTTGAGTGTATGTGGTAAGTTACAAGTTCTCCCTATCCCAGTGTCCTGAGAACAGCACTGTGTAGTGCTTAGCTCTCCAGAGTACTGCCTGTGATGTCATAGAACCTTCAGTGCTTAACCCATAACAGAAGTAAGCCTGGGAAATTTGGAGACTGAGGCAGGTTGATGAAGAGAGTAGAAAGGAAGGCATAGGTCTATTCTGGGACTACCAGTAGAACTTTACTTAGGACTTAATCCAAGAAACATGTAGATCCTCCTGACCCCCACACAACTAAGGACTCTGCTGACACATGCCCACTGTTGGTGACATTACAGAGAGACAGATCCAAATCCAAGGGCACCTAGCAGTCAAACACAGCACCACTTTTGCCCAATCAGCCAAGGCCAGCAGTCTAACAGTTGATACCTGAGATGGTGCTACTGAGCACCTCCAGTACTGCTTCCCAATAAAAGGGAAAGGTCACAGGGCCAGCTTTCTATCCTCAAGGGTTGGGAGGCCTGAGAAATAATCTTGAAATAATCATCATAGATCACTTTCACCCCAGCAGTATGGCCTTTACTGCAACAGTGAAAGGGGAAAATAACTGATCAGTTTTGAAAGTGAACATTGAATGGTTTAAGATAAAAGCTAGACCTCAAGGGAGACAGAGGATTTACCAAATGAAGAGGTGAAAGCCTGGGGTTGCACAGTGAGACCAGTTTAGAAAACAGACATAGAAAAGGAATCATGAACAGGTGGAGGCAGCAGTCTTTAGCCTACAGTAGGATCCTCAGTTGGGTCATCTGTTCTCCTGGGCACTATTCCTAGAGACTACAAAAAGAAAGAGAGAGAGAGAGAGAGAGAGAGAGAGAGAGAGAGAGAGAGAGAGAGAGAGAGAGAGAGAGAGAGAGAGAGAGAGAGAAAGAGAGAGAGAGAGATATTAAGAAAGGGAGGGAGGGGAGGAAACTGTGCAGAGAAGACCCAAAAGTCTAGAGCACTTACCACCAAAACGTTGTCCCTTCATCACAATCTGTTGTTTCAATAATTCAAAGTGGAAAGATCATACACAAACTACTGTTTTGAGATCATCAGACTCCTCCACTCCCATATCTCCTCAGTGGTCATCAATAGTCCTCTGCCCTACTCTGAACCATCTTGGAAATACCCTACAAATGGGGTGAGAACTCTCGAAGGAGAAACCCTTGGAGCTCACTCTTAAATCCACCATGACAAACTCGTATAGAAAAAAAGAGAGAAAAGACCTTTAGGGTCCTAATGTTTGTTTGTGGTAGAGCTAAGGAGCATTTATGTAGGCTGTGGACTTGAACCTCATAGGATCTGATTTAGGTCCACAGTTTTGACCTCATGAGCTCACTCAAAACCAGGTTGTCTATATTTTACATCCCCAGCCACCTTGGTCCTAGTGTATCTCCACCTCACCTCACCACTCTGCTTTCCAGAAGTCTCTCCTAGGAGGCCTCTCCTAAATTCCTGCTAATCACTTATCCCTTGACATCAAAGCCCTCAAAGGAGTTTTCTTAAACACCACAATATCTATATCTTCACTGCCTTCAGGATTAAGGAATGAATCTTCTTTGAGTTGTCCCTAAAATACCCCTCTAGACCTGCTTCCCCTTTCTGGCCTCTCTCCCAGTACCTTGGCCATTTCCTGAGTGAGCACTGGACTTCAAGCCATTAGGCCCTTGCTTGTTCCCATGGATAAAACTTCTCACCCATCATGGTACCCATGACCCGAGAGAGGCTTCAGAACCCACAGTCAAAAAATCTTGAGCAGCTAGGGCCTTTCCACTTAACCCCACCTCCCAATTGTAACTGCCATAATCATTGTCCTTACTGTGGCTGCATGGTGAACACTTCCTTAACATACCAGTTATAGGGACTAGGCACAGTGTGATCTTGTATGACTTTCTCAAGGCAGGTTTTATTGTTGGTATATCTAGATTACCGATGTAAAAACAGCTTAGAAGTTAAGTGACTTGCTCAAGGTCACACAGCTGAGATTTAAAAACCAAGTTTTGAAACCTGGTACTTTGGCCAGAATACCATCCCTAAACAGCAGCATGATATGAAGGACGCCAAGGTCCTTCCTAGGTAGTATGTAAGAATGTGACTAGGGCCTTGAAGAGCAAGCCCTGCTAGGAGGCCCATGTACAATAGAAAAGGAGGCTTGGTAGATTATATATATTTTGATGAATGCTGCTTATATGGTATGTCACATCACACGTAGTGCATGCATGAGCATATGAAGAGATACACATGCAGACAAAAAGAAAGCTAATATCCAGCATATGTTCTGCTTCAACATAGGAAAATACCCCCCTGAGGAGCTCAGTGCTCATTAGCAGTGGTTCTGTTAGTAGACAAAAGGTCAGGCCAGGAGACTGTCCACTCAATCTCCAGACACAAGTACTTAGGTCTTAATGATGTGTATATTTTCATATGTAGGCAGCTGACATTCCCCATGTAAACTATCTGCAATAATCTTCCAGTTTTCTCAGGATAAGCAGAGCATCAGAGTGGCAAGACTCTGAAACAAATGGGTCCTAGTGGTTCCCTTACTTCTAAACAAGAGTAGTTTGACCTTCTGGACAAGAATGGAGGCAGCTGTTTTGGGGGCTCCTCATTTCTCTTCAGGGAGGGGAACAAGAAACAAACACTCCCAGAACTGTATCCTGAATGGTCCTTGACATGAGGAGATTTACATTAGCTACAGGAAGAGTTGCTGCAGGAGTGGGAAGAAGTGGAAATCAGGCACCTAAGCAGGAGCCAGGGTTGGAGGCAGTGACTATAGGCACCAGGGGGAAGGGCTGACTTAACAGCTGTTGGCTGAGCAGAGGCCATGTGCTGAGCCATCCCCATGAGTTTCCTACCTATTATACTTCAGCTGCTCTTGGAAAAGATGATGTATAAATCAGAATCCATGGTTCCAGGGTCATGGACATGTATACTGAGACTCAGAGAGCTGGAGGAAAGCAGGTTAGTGTTTCATCCCATTATGGCATATTCCATAAGGTTCATAAGAGACCAAATATTCAAGAAATGGTGACCTTGACTCTTGATTCAAGGTGAACCTCAATTCCAAACCTGAAATCTATCTACTCTACTTGCTGAAACAAATGGATGAGGTTGATAACACAGGAGATACTGAACATGCTTGTTAAATAATGGTATGTACACATACATGTTAGGGTTAGGAGTCACTCAGTGGAAGAGTACTTGCCTAGCACCTGCAAGATCCTAGGTTACAAGTCTGGCACCACATTTTTGGATAAAAGAATCCCCTCTTGGGACACCAGGAGCATCCTCATGAAGTCATTTGGTCATCTGCTTTAATAACAAACTGAGCCTAAGGTCAGGTGAATTTCAGGCAGATACTTAGGGGTAAAGATTAGGGGACACTTATCTGCCTTTAGGAGACATTTCTTGGGTCCAGGCACTTTTCAACCCAGTCCAAGCATTACTGTGTCTCTTATGGGTCATTTGATGATGGAGGGAGGGGGTCTCTGCCTCCAGATTTCTAATAATTGCCCCACTGAGCAGCTGGAAGATACCACCTTGTCACTTTCTAGACCTAAAGAATTGGGTAAGGAGAGCAGAAAGTGAAGGAGCATAAGATAGGGAATTATTCCAACCTGGCTCAAAACTGCACATGCTGTCCAACCACAACCAGAAGACAAAGGGAAAGTAACTGGACTGTAGCCTATGGAGAGCACCCCCTTGCTTGGGGACTGACTTAAGGTCTGGCTGACAGGAATAAAATACAGCATTCTTACACCTTTTTAATCAAAACCTTAGAGCCATGTGTTAGAGCTGCTGCCGTCTGCCCTCAAGTCCATCTGGGGCAGTTCCTCTCTGTCTGTGGCCAGGCAGGAGATACAATCCACAAGCCCCAAACAAGAACAGATCAAAGGAGAATGAAAGGTTTTGTTTTCTGGGTCACTGAGGAGAAAGAAATCAGTACAGCTCATGAGCAAAGCACCCTCCACACTGAGTCTATTAAGTTCATATCCAGTTGTTCATGGCAGGAACAATTCCTCTTCTTATGTAGGGTCCCTAAGATCAACCCAGCAGGTCAACAGTCCTGATCACTGTCATGGTGTCTTGGAGCCATGGAAAGGAAGCCCAGAAAGGTAAATTTCCTCCATTAGGTAGCTCATCATGCCTTTGACCTTTTCTGATCTCCAGTCAGGATCAGAGGCACTTGCAGTAGAAAATGTTTAAGCTTGGGGTTCTCTACTTGCGCTTTCGAGTCAGCAATATTACAGAATATTTGGTAATAATACAGAATATTATAGATGGGGAAGGGAAGCCACTTTCAATGGACAAAACAAGATTTCTTTAAAAACAAGACAAAACAATTTCAGTAAACAGAGATGATTCCACAAATTTTATGATTTCTTGCTTTATTTTCAGTATTCACTTTTGTACATGATGTGCTCTTTTCAAAAATAAATACTTATTTTTATTTTACAAATGCTTTACCTACAGTATGCATGTATACCATGTGCATTCCTGGTACCTGTGGAGCAGAGGAGAGTAGTAGATGTTCCGAAACTGGAGTTACAGACAGCTGTAAGCTGCCATGTAGGTACTGGGAACCCAACCCAAGTCCTCTGCAAAAGCAACAAGTGCTCTTAAACACTAAGCCATCTTTCTAGCCACCTAGAGAGATGTTCTTTTCCTTCCTTCCTTTTTTCAATCATTTCTTCATTCGTTTGTTCCTTCCTTTCTTCCTCCCCTCTGAGGCATAATCTTTTCTTCATTTTATGTGTATGGATGTTTTTCCTGCTTGTATGTATGTGCATCATGTGCATGTATAATGTGTTAATCAAAAGAAGGCATCCAGATTCCTTGCAACTAGAGTTACGATGGTGTGAGCCAAATGTGGGTGCTGGGAATCAAATTCAGGACCTCCGCAAGAGCGGTTAGTGCTTTTAACAGTTTAGCCATCTCTCTAGCTCCAGGTTTTTCTGGAACTTGCTCTGTGCTCAGATCTGTAGGCATAATGTTTTTGGGCAGTAAAGATAATCCTTGTTTTCTTCAAGTGCCGATTTCTCTGCCCCATACCTTGTTGCAATCCTGACTTGGCACTGTAATGTTTATTCCAAGTATCTCCTGTTTCAAGTTTGTGTAAACATTGCTTTCCATTTATTCTCTGACTTGATGATCACCCAATAGCCAAGAAAAAGAGATAATGGGGCAGGACTTCCACTAGCCAGGAGAGGGGAAGAGAGAAAGAGTGGGGAAGTGGGGATTGCCACAGGAATAGTCCAGCAGATTCTATGAGAAAATAACTCAAGCACAGAAAGCCATAAAAATGCAAGTATATCAGGGATTCTGGCAGATTGCCAGATTAGCTTAGAGGAATAAAACAGAGTAATACTCTATTGTTGTGTCCTTAAAACTTGTAAAATAAATTGAGTCCAGTCTCAATTATTTGGGAGCTAGCTGGGTTAAGAGAAAAACTGCAAAACACATATTAAAATAGCCACTAACCCTGGCTAGCCCCAACAGAGATTTGCCTGCCTCTGTGCTGGGATAAAAGACATGTGCCACCATGCCTGGGAACTCCAGTTAAGATTTTAATCTGTGAACACTGATGATGAATGAGGAGTAGCAATCTTTCTAAGATGAAAGGAATTCATCCAGAATTCCTCATCCCATCAGTCATACCTGTGCCCATGGCCTACAGGAGAAAGTGGCACACATGAAACACTCTGAATGGTTTGGAAGTAACAATATCCCATATAAGGCTCACAATTCCATCAAAATGCCACCACTCTGGTAACTAACTCTTTGAGTGTTGAACTCTTGAGTGGTGACCTTAAGGACAGCTCAAGATCCTGTTTGGCCAAGAGTAAGCAGAAAGGACATTGTGTGATCATTTAGACACTCCTCCAGCTGGAGTCTAAGCTGAGTCTGTCCTGAGTGTCTATCCTGAGTTCATACCACAGAACTCAACACAATAACCTAAAGATCAACTCAATTGTCCATCAGGAGTAGTTACAAACCAATGAGGACTGTGGGTGGCCAAGTGTAGACAACCTCTTACTCTCCAGGAAGAACTACAGAGATTGTCTCATTAGACAAAGGTGCTGTACAGCCGAGGCAAGGTATGACCATGACTAAAGATGAAGTGGACTAACTAGGTAATAAAGAGGTTCCTTCTTTCCATTTCTTGTGTTTGTGCTCTAGGAAGTCTTCAAAGAAAACTAAAAGAAAAATTCTGGAAGAATTCAATTTTCTCGTATGGCAAAACTGATAAATATTTCTGGACAACTTTCAGAGAATAAGACAACTTAAGTGAAGGCAAGGAAGAGCCTGGAGCAAGCCCCCACTGACTTGGCTATGGACCCAGGTGTCCCTTTGGGTCAGCAAAGTAGAATCACAGAATCCTTGAGAAATAGCCATGGGAGAACACTCAGTGGGCTCAAGAGATCACATTTTCTTGGCTTTTCAAGTGGCTTCACAGAAATCAGGATGAAAGACTCTTGAGCAATGGGAAGACAGACAGAGAACATTTTAAACAGCATTGGAATTTAACCATTGGCACTGAGAGCTGGATAGCTCTAATGAGAAGAAAAGGAAATCACAATAACTCTGACCCAGACCTTGACCCTTTACGTCAGAAGCAAAAGAGGATAATTAACGAAAATGCAGTGTGCCCAGACATAGAATAAGAGGCCAGCTGAGCTCTGTCAATTTGATAATCCCCAGTTGTGACCTGTGAACCAAAGTGTGCAACCAGAGATGTTTACACAGGCTTTTCATGTGAGGCCTGCAGCCTCAGAGAAATTGCTGGAGCAGAAGGGGTTCTTCCTTGTGGTTTACATCTAGCCTGCTTGGGAAGCATGAGTCAATGCCATCACAAGCAGGTTCTTACCAATTAGTACTCTGATCCCAAGGCACTGAAGTGCAGAATATTCCTACAGGAGAGTCACTGAGGCTCTGTGTGTGAGAGGTGAGAACACAGCCAGCTGGTTTTATGTCTTCTAGAATATTCACTGCTCTCCTGTTCCATAGCTTGCAATCTAGTCTACATCTAAAAGGGGGCTAGATTTTTCTCTAATAAAGATCTTAATCTATAGATGTTTGAGACAAAGAAGGGACGAGAATTTCTGTCTATTAGATGTCATGTCTGTGCCCAGGGCCTAAAGATGGGGGTGGGAAATTTGGATATACTGGGAGTCAGCCAAGCACAAATACTCCTGGGACCAGTGTCCTGCCCACCCAAGACAACTGGGGCAGGGATGCCCAGGAAGCCTATGGCTAGTCTCTTACTTCAGACACCCAAAAAAGAATTCTGAGCAAGAAAAACACAGAGAAAAAAAGGAGTTCAGAGGCAGTGCTGGCTCTATAGGTATCAAAGGGATGCCTAATTTTCTGATCTGAAAGGTCACCAGAAAGGTAAAAGGGCTCAAGAGGCCTGCATCATCTTTCTGTGAGAAACTGAAATGAAACCAGACTGCAGACAAAGACATTTTTGTTTCCAGAAAAGAAAGCTGTTCAGGAATCAGGTACATAAGGGTGAAGGACAACTGCATAGCAATTTTAAAGAACTGTGCAGGAAACCCGTGACATGAAAAAATTATTTATGATTTAGTCCAGTTTACTCCAGTATGAACATGCTGAAGACACCAGCCCCACTCCACTCCAGCTATACCCAAAAAACTGATTCAGGAAACAACCTTGTCCTAGGTTAAATTCTTAGAAGACCACAAAATGGAGGGACCACAGACTCTAGACCTGAGCGAGTGAGGTTACATGCCAGTCTTACTCTCACTTTCTCACTCTTTTTTTTATATTGAAGAACTTTATTTTAAAAATAAAAAAATTTAAAACAACAAAGATAAATGTACAAATTTTAAGCATTTTTGCATAAAAGTATACGAATACATTTTTTGTCATTGCTTGGCTTTTTTTTTCCAAAGGGTTGATAGTGTGCATTAAGATCTTACTAGTTACAATGAGCATGAAGTACACGTAAAACAGGATGTAACCTGGAATTAGTTGAAGATTTCTTGGTGGGTAAGGAGTAAACTTAACGTTTTTTCTTTTCTTTTTCTTTTTTCTTTTTCTTTTTCTTGAACTTCACACAGTCTGTGAGTTGTTTCTGGGGTGTTCAGAGCTTTCTGGGGTTAGTGTCCAATTATCAGTGATTGCATATTATGTCTGTTCTTTTGTGACTGGGTTATCTCACTCAGGATGATATTCTCTAGATGCATCCATTTTCTTAAGAATTTGGTTAAGTCATTGTTTCTGATAGCTGAGTAGTACTCCACTGTGTAAATGTACCACAATTTTTGTATCCATTCATCTATTGAAAGACATCTGGGTTCTTTCCAGCTTCTGGCTATTATAAATAGAGCTGCTATGAACATTGTGGTGCATGTGTGTTTGTTGTATGTTGGAGCATCTCTGGGGTAAATGCCCAGAAGTGGAATAACTGGGTCTTCAGGTAGTACTATGTCCATTTTTTCTGAGAAATCGCCAGCTTGATTTCCAGAGTGGTTGTATCAGTTTACAACCCCACCAACAGTAGAGAACTGTTCCCCTTTCTCCACATCCTCACCAGCATCTGCTGTCATCTGAATTTTTGATCTTGGCCAATCTGACTGGTGTGAGGAGGGTTGTTTTGATTTGCATTCCCTGATGGCTAAGGATGTTGAGCACTTCCTTAGATGTTTCTCAGCCATTTGATATTCCTCGATTGAGAACTTTTTGTTTAGCTCTGTACCCCATTTTTTAATAGGGTTGTTTGATTCTCTGGTGTCTAGCTTCTTGAGTTCTTTGTATGCCCTGGATATTAGGCCTTTATCTGATGTGGGGTTGGTAAAGATCTTCAACTCTGTTGGTTGCCGTTTTGTTTTCTTGACAGTATCCTTAGCCTTACAGAAACTTTGCAATCTCATTAAGTCCCATTTGTCAAACTTTGACCTTAGAGCACGAGCCATTGGTGTTCGGTTCAGGAAATTTTCTCCTGTGCCTATGTGTTCTAAGGTTTTCCCTACTTTCTCATATAATAGTTTCAGTGTACCTGGTTTAATGTGGAGATCTTTGATCCACTTGCACTTGAGCTTTGTACAAGGAGATAAGAAAGGGTCTATTTTCATTCTTTTGCATGCTGAGTGCCAGTTGGACCAACACCATTTGTTGAATAGGCTGTCCTGTTTTCCATTGAATGTTTACAGCTCCTTTGTCAAAAATCAGGTGACCATATACGTGAGAGATCATTTCTGGATCTTCTATTCTATTCCATTGATCCACATGCCTATTTCTGTACCAGTACCATGCAGTTTTCAGCACAATTGCCTTGTAATATAGCTTGAGGTCAGGGATAGTGATTCCTGCAGATGTTTTCTTGTTCTTGAGGATGGATTTCGCTATTCTAGGTCTTTTATTATTCCAGATGAAATTACACATTGCTCTTTCCAGCTCAGTGAAGAACTGGGTTGGAATTTTGATGGGGATTGTATTGAATCTGTAGTTGCTTTTGGTAAGATGGCCATTCTTACAATGTTGATTCTTCCAATCCATGAGCATGGGAGATCTTTCCATTTTCTGAGATCTTCCTCAATTTCCTTCTTTAGAGGTTTGAAGTTTTTGTTATATAGGTCCTTCACTTGCTTAGTTAGAGTCACACCAAGGTATTTCATAGTTTTTGTGACTATTGTGAAGGGTATCTTTTCCCTAATTTCTTTCTCCACATGTTTGTCCTTTGAGTAGAGGAAGGCTACTGATTTGTTTGAGTTAGTTTTATATCCAGCCACTTTGCTGAACTTGTTTATCAGCTTGTAGGAGTTCTCTGGTGGAATTTGTGGGGTCACTTAAGTACACTATCATGTCATCTGCAAACAGTGATGATTTTACTTCTTCCTTTCCAATTTGTATCCCTTTGATTTCCTTTTGCTGTCTAATTGCTCTGGCCAGGACTTCCAATACTATGCTGAATACATAGGGGGAGAGTATGCAGCCTTGTCGAGTCCCTGATTTTAGTGGGATTGCTTCAAGTTTCCCACTGTTAAGTTTGATGTTGGCTGTTGGTTTGCTGTATATTGCTTTTATTATGTTTAGGTATGGGCCTTGGATTCCTGTTCTTTCCAGGACTTTTAACATGAAGGGGTGTTGAATTTTGTCAAATGCTTTCTCAGCATCTAGTGAGATAACCATGTGGGTTTTTTTTTTTTTTTTTGAGTTTGTTTATATGGTGGATTACATTGAAGGATTTCTGTATATTAAACAATCCCTGCATCCCAGGGATGAAGCCTACTTGATCATGGTGAATGATCATTTTGATGTGTTCTTAGATTCGGTTTGCAAGGATTTTGTTGAGTATTTTTGCATCAATGTTCATAAGTGAGATTGGTCTGAAGTTCTGTTTCCTTGTAGGGTCTTTGTGTGGTTTAGAAATGAGGGTTATTGTAGCCTCAAAAAATGAGTTAGGTAGTATTTCATCGGATTCTATTTTATGGAATAGTGTGGAGTGTATTGGTATTATGTCGTCAATAAATGTCTGATAAAATTCTGCACTGAACCCATCTGGACCTGGGCATTTTTGGGGTGGGAGGCTTTTGATGACTTCTTCTATTTCTTTAGGTGTTATAGGATTATTTAGATGGTTTACCTGGTCCTGGTTTAACTTTAGTATCTTGTATCTGTTTAGGAATTCATCCATTTCCTCCAGATTTTCCAGCTTTGTTGAGTATAGGCTTTTGTAGTAGGATCTGATGATTTCTTGAATTTCCTCAGTTTCAGTTGTTATTTCTCCACTTTCCTTTCTGATTTTGTTAATTTGGATACTCTCTCTTTGCCCTCTAGTTAGTCTGGCTAAGGGTTTATCAATCTTGTTAATTTTCTCAAAGAACCAGCTCTTGGTTTAATTGATTCTTTGAATGGTTCTTTTTGTTTCTATTTGGTCTATTTCTGCTCTAAGTTTGATTATTTCTTGCTGTCTACTCCTCTTGGGTGTATCTGCTTCCTTTTGTTCTAGAGATTTCAGCTGTGCTGTCAGGTTGCTGGTGTATGCTCTCTCCAGTTTCTTTTTGGAAGCACTCAGCAATATGAGTTTTCCTCTCAGTACTGCTTTCATTGTATCCCATAGGTTTGGGTATGTTTTCATTTTCATTGAATTCTAGAAAATCCTTAATTTCTTTATTTCTTCTTTGACCCTGCTATCATTTAACAGAGCGTTGTCTAGTTTCCATGTGTATGTGGACTTTTCGTTGTCTTTGTTATTGTTAAAGACCAGCCGTAGACCATGGTGATCTGAGAGGATGCATGGGACTATTTCGATCTTCTTATATGTATTGAGGCTCGTTTTGTGACCAATTATGTGGTCAATTTTCGAGAAGGTGCCCTGAGGTGCTGAGAAGAAGATGTATTCTTTTGTTTTAGGATGATATGTTCTGTAGATATCTATTAATTCCAGTTGGTTCATAACCTCTGCTGGTTTTACAGTGTCCTTGTTCAGTTTTTGTTTCCATGATCTGTCCATTGGTGAGAGTGGGGTATTGAGGTCTCTCACTATTATTGTGTGGGGCACATTGTATTTTTTGAGCTTTAGTAGGGTTTCTTTTATGAATATCGATGCTTTTGTATTTGGAGCATATATGTTAAGGACTGAGAGTTCCTCCTGACAAATTTCCCCTGTAATGAGTAAAAAGTGTCCTTCCTTATCTTTTTTTGATAACTTTTGGTTGAAAATCTACTTTATTCGATATTAGAATGGCCACTCTAGTTTGTTTCTTGGGGCCATTTGCTTGGAAGGTTTTTCCCCAACCTTTTATTCTGAGATAGTTTCTGTCTTTGTCTCTGAGATGAGTTTCCTGTATGCCGCAAAATGCTGGGTTTTGTTTATGTATCCAGTCTGATAGCCTATATCTTTTTATTGGGGAATTGAGTCCATTTATGTTAACAGTTATCAAGGAATAGTGGTTGCTGTTTCCTGCTATTGTTGCTTTTGGAGGTTGAATTGTGCCTGTATGTCTTTCTTCTTTTGGTTTTCTTGCTTAGGAGTTTTCTTGTTTTTATTAGGATGTAGTTTCCCTCATTTTATTGGGTTTTCCACCTATAATTCGTTGTGGTGCTGGGTTTGTGGTCAGTTATTGTGTAAATTTAGTTTTGTCTTGGAATATCTTAGTCTTTCCATCTATGGTGATTGAGAGTTTTGCTGGGTATTGCCAGCTTGGGCTGGCACCTGTGTTCTCTTAGGGTCTTCATGATGTCTGTCCAGGCTCTTCTAAGCTTTCATAGTCTCTGTTGAGAAGTTGGGTGTGATTCTGATTGGTCTGCCTTTATATGTTACATGACCTTTTTCCCTTACTGCTTTTGGTATTTTTTCTTTGCTTTGGGCACTTGGCATTTTGACTATTATATGTCGGCAGGAATTTCTTTTCTGGTCCAACCTATTTGGAGTTCTGTAGGCTTGTTTTATGCTCATGGTCATCTCATTCTTAAGGGTAGGGAAGTTTTCTTCTACAATTTTGTTGAAGATATTTACTGGGCCTCTTAGTTGATATTCTTCGCCCTCTTCTATTCCTATTATCCTTAGGTTTGGTCTTCTCATTGTGTCCTGGATCTCCTGGACATTTTGGGCTAGGAGCTTTTTGGTTTTTGCATCTTCTCTGACTGTTTTGTCTATGTTTTCAATGTTGTCTTTGGCCCCTGAGATTCTGTCTTCCATCTCTTGTAGTCTGTTGGAGATGCTTGCATCTGTGACTCCTGATTTCTTTTTTAGGTTTTCTACCTCTAAGGTTGTCTCTTTTAGTGTTTTCTTTATTGTGTCCTTTCCCGTTTTAAATTCCTTCTTCCATTCCTTCATCTCTTTGGTTATGTTTTCCTCTAGTTCTTTGAGTTCTTTGAGTGTTTTTCTTGTTTCCTCTTTAAAAGCTTCTAATTCTTTATGCTTTTCCTCCCATTCTTGTTTAACGATCTCTATCATCATCTTGAGGTATGATTTTAGGTCTGAGTCTTCTTTTTCTGGAGTGTTTGGCATTCCGCTGTTTGCTGTGATGGGAGAGCTGGGTTCTGGTGTTGCCAGGTTGTCTTGGTTTCCCTGGGGTACGTTCTTTTGCTTTCTTCTTGCCATCTTATTGTCTGTGTTTATACGTGGTCTTGTTGTCATTGATTGGTTCTTTCCTCTCCCTTGTACCTGGCCTGTGTCCCTGGATCTCCTGCTCCCCAGCTACTCGGAATGCTTTCTCACCAGGCCTGTGTCCCTGGATCTCCGCTGTTCCTGGTGGCCTCACTTTCTCACTCTTACACGGCAAAGCACAAACATATGCTTTAATCATTTTTAAATTCAATAGTGCATCACTAGCTAGGGAGCAGAGAACATTTCCAAAGATAATTTAATGGTCCCAGGAGAAGCAAAATTGACATTGAGGCACTCAATCCTGTTCTCTTTCAAGCCTCATACATCAAGTCTGAGCAATGTGCTAGTATGCCACTAGCTCACCTCTGACACATACTAATCTCCACACAGTAAGAAAGGTTCATCCAATTCAGAGCTTTACTTTCCAGTTATCTCTGTAACATATGCATAATGGTTTACCTTACCACTCATTCGCTAAAATATGACTTAACTCAGAAGAGAAACGTTTATCATTGTATTCATGAACTGCAAACATAATGAGATCTATGAAAGCTGGTAGTGTTGAGTCTAGTGCTGCACTCACCCCCTTCATTCCATCCTCAGATGACTAAAGATGATGCTCTGGTTTGAATCCAAAATGTCCTCAAAAGTTTAATGTTTTGAATACTTAGTTTGTGAAGTATTCTGAAAGCTGTGGAAGTTTTAGAGGGTAGAGCCTGGATAAAGACAGGAGATCACAAGAGCCTTTGAAGACTATACCTGGTGCCAGACTGTACTACTCCCTGTGTCCTGGTCTTCTACCACATAAGGAACTTTTTTACTGTTAATCGATACAGGAGGGTCTGCCCACTTTGGGCAGTAAGTACCATTCCCTGGACAACTGATCCTGGATTGTCTAAGGAAGCTCCTTGAACATGAGTCTAAGTAAACCAAAGAGAAAGCCAGCAAGCAGCACTCCCCCATGGTTTCTGATTCAGAGTTCTGCTTTAGTACCTACCTCAATGTTCCTCAATAATGGGACCTCAAAGTATTAAACTAAGAAACCCTTTCTTCCCCTAAGTTATTTTTGGTAAGAGTATTCTATCAAGAAACAGAAAAGAAACTAGAATATACCTCAAGGTTCTGATACTACAGATGGAGCTGCTCTACCATGTTTTCCCTACTGTTTGAACTTTGAAACTCCCTAAAACCATGAGCCAAAATAAACCTTTCTCTCTGAAGTTGTTTCTGCCATGCATTTAAGAACAGGGATGCAAAAGTTACTAATATAAGGTCCAGGGCTTGGAAGTTAGCAGGGCTTGTCTTCTATGCATCTTGACAACAATGAGTGAAGCTAGCTGACTGCCCTAAGGCCAGAGCTGAGAACCAGCCTGATGTGCCTTGCTCAACATCCTGGTGCAATGTGTCAGGCACAAAAAGGTGAAACGAATAAGAAAGAAATGAAGAAAAAAATTGGATTCACTGTTCCTTTTCATATAATTCATTTCCTTTTTGCAAGGGTGGCTGTTTTCTCAAAGAGCCAAACAAACATTAGGGATAGATTTCTTTTGTGAAAAAGTAGGCTGATAGGTTGCTTCCCCCATAACAGGAACAAAACTTCCCTGTTTTACCCTGTCATTGTTTATGCAAACAAAGAGGCAGCCCTATGTCTGCATAGGGCACAGAGAACAACATCCTGCCTGAGAACCTCTGGCCGAAAATAAACTCCAAATACCACCTGGGCTGGGCATTCCCAGCATCCCAAAGAGGAATACTACAGTAGTTCATGTCAATCTATTCATCCCACCTGTCCACACTTCCTGTCCAGGAAGAACTCTATACAGGCCTTAAGTTCCTGCTCTAACTTCCCTCAGTGATAGACTATGATCTGGAAGTATAAACCAAACAAACACTTTCCTCTAAGTTACTTTTGGTCAGTGATTGTGTGTATGTGTGTTGGTAGTTTGGGGGCAGGAGGCAACAATGCCCCAGCATTGAACTTGATATAGATCCACTAATACTTTTCAGCAAATTACAACTTAAATGGGAACCACCTGCCAAGCCTTAGTCATTAAGATTTCAATAATGCAGACCCAGCACAATGGTTTGTGAGCCCAACTAAAATGAGACATAGTAAAATGTCCTACAGATAACCCTGCTTAGGCAAGTTACTCCACCACAAGCTAGCTTTTCTTTTTAGACCTCAGCTGCCAGGTCTGTAAATTCGATGCATGAATGCCCTCTTTGAGAGTTGCTAGGAAGATTCATACAACTGTAAAAAGTCAGTGCAGTGCAGTGTTGCACTCCAAGGAACCTAAAGGCTGTTGTGAAGAGCCAGGCCTGGTCCTGATCTTTCTGACAGACATCAAGGCTTTGGTGCTGCAGAGGAAGAATGGCTTATGAGACATCAGGCACACCACAATTTGCTCATTTTGTCTCTACACACATCCTGTTTCCAGAGGAACAAAGGGTTTCTTAGGAAGAAATATAAGGCAAGACAAGCCCAAGCCATTTGAAAAACAGGAATGAAGTATGAATTTCTTCAGAACATCATAAATGTCTCAAATGATTCCATCAAGAAAGTGAAAATATGAGGCCCACAATGGAAAAAATGGCTTTAAAACATATTTGAAACAAGACTTATACCTAGAACATACTATTAGGAGGTAGTTTCCTGAGTTCAGCCATCTTAGGTATGAGTTCCATCTTGCTTGCAGGGTCAAAACTGAGTTCATGTTCCCATGCCTTGGAACTCAACTCCTATCTTACTTCTTCAGATGTTTTATACTTGTCTGTTAACCAGTAAAGGATGTAAAGAGAAAAGATGCTCTTATCTCATTATCTAAACTAAGGCACATAAGTCATAAATGTGTTGTCTTGACTTAATTGACTAAGTAAGTGGGGCTTGCAAGTTCCTTTATTTCCTTATCATTCTAAAATTCAGGGCCAAAGTCCAGGAGGGGACCTGGCTGCAAAAAAAATTCAAGGACCCTGAAACCAGGTAACCTGGATAAGGCCCAGTTACCAGTGTTAACTACCTTACTTAACCTTGTATCAAAATGTGATTGGTCAATGCAACACCCGCCCCACTGACCCTTGCTTTGTATTCCCATCCTATAAAAATATTTTATAATTTCCCTTTGGGGATGGGGTTCAGATCCTGAATTTGCTGCCTCCCTAGACACTCAGAAAATAAAGCTTTCATTTTTAAGCTTCCATATCTAAAGTGAGTTTTCTTGGCTTCCACCCTGTATCCAATAATACAAAGAACTCTTGCAAGTCAATAGCAAAAAGACAAACAACTAGCTTTTAAAATGGGCAAAGAATTTGAATAGACCCTTTTCAAAGAAAATATACAGGTATACCTCATACCCACTAAGGCTGAAAAAAAATTAAAGACAAAAATCTGAAGACTAAGGAGGTGGGTCAGTGGGTAAAGTACTTACTGCATCTGCATAAGCATCAGGACTTGAGTTCAGATCCCCAGGATCCACATAAAATCTGGGTATGATGGTGATCCTGTAACTCTAGCACTGAGGAATCAGAGACAGGAAGATCTCAAGGCTTGTTAGCCAGCCAATCTAGTCAAAATGGTGAACTCCAGGTTCAATGAGAGACTGTCTCAAAATATAAGGTGGAGTGCAATATTGGAAGACACCTAAAATCAACATGACCACACAAATATGTCTTATTAGTTCTATAAGCTCATTTGCTCACCCCTATCCCCTCTCCCCATGTGTACACATGCACACACATACACACTGAGTGAGGAGGAAGAGGGATAAAAAGAAATACTGATGAAGACATAGATAAATCAGAACTTTCAAGTGATGGTTACATGGCCTAATATAATTTATTTCATTTTCATTTTAAATGTTTGAGTGGTTTTCCTGCATCTAACCCTGTGCACCACTTGTATGTCTGGTGCTCACAGAAGCCATGAAACATTCTTCTCCTTTCCCTTCTTTGGCACCAGGTTTCTTCCTCCTCCTTTCAGATCTGCTTTGGTAGGATGGCCTCCTGGAAGTTCTTCAGGTTCACTGGCTGTGCTCACAGCTTTTTGAGACAAGCTTCCTTGTGTAAGCTCTAACACTACTGCCATCATAAACATTTAATTGATTTTCAACTGGGTTCTAAAACTTTCTACACAATATTGATTTGTATCAGACAACTGATCGTCCAACTGGGCTTCTTCCCACACTGAAGCAGAGAAGCCCAACAAAAGAATAGGTTACTCAGTACCAGATCAGAGCAATGGACTGGCTAATGGCAAAGGAAGCCTTAGGCACTGGAAGGCATTAGAACCTAACACATGTAGACACAAGGGTGACAAAGATGGAGCAGAGAGTAGCATTCTTAAAATAGCAGGAACAAAGACCAATTAAGCTGCACATCATGATGGATCTGGAAAGGATGGACACAGCACCCAAGTTGTATCTTGAGCAGAGCCCTAGGGTATGGATTTAGTTTGGGGGGCATTGGCCCTGGGGCTTCATTGAAGCTATCAGTCTCTAGCTCAGGCCCTCACCCAGCCCTTTGTTTGTCCTGAACCACGGTCTCTGCATCACTGAGAAGTGAAGCAGACTTTGAAAAAGCTCTTTCAGGAAAGGCCAAGAAGGCAGTTCAAAATTTATGGTAGGAAAACACTCAACCCAGGGGACGGCCTTCCCCAGGCCCCTGAACTGCAGCAGATGGTGTGGTTTAAATTTCAGAAACTGAAGAGTACTTAAGGAAAAAATGTTGGCAGGTATCAAGGCACTTACAGAACCATCTGAGCTGATGAAGGAATCTAAACCTCATGCCTCTAGGAGACAAGGTAGCATGAACAGAAAGAGGGAACCTGAAGGGCTCAGATGAATCTTCCGACAAAGACTCTGCACTGGGGGAAAAAAAGGGCAGCAAGATGAGAGTAGGAGTTGCAGTGCTTTTCAACCCCATACACTGAGACAGGCCACAGAGCCAATTCCCTTTTGTGCAAAACAAATGCTCTATCCTCACCAGGTGATTAGGGCTGAAGCATACTGAATGGGAGGACTGATAAATGATATCTCAAGTGAAAGATCTAGAACTCCAGGATCTCCCAGACTGGGTTCAAGTTCTGGCCTTGACACTTTCTAGCAGTGTGGCCTTGGAGGTGATAGCTGGCAAGCCTCCCCTTCCTCAGCTGCAGGATGGACTATAGCAATAGCAAAAATTCTGAACTAATGCTTCACATAGCAAGTAAAAATACTCAACAGCTTTCACTGTTTTGGACAGCCACATGTAGGTAGCAGCCTCACTGGTAGTACAGACCTGGTACACTTGTAGTAGGAAGACGCCACGGTATTCACTGGTAAAAACTCCATGGGCTGGCAGCAGGAGGTTTGATTCAGCAGGCCCTGGCTGCCCTATTAGCAACCTGGAAGCCTGGCACACTAGGAGCTCAGCCAGGGAGCTTTGCCACAATCATCCCTCAGGATATTTCCTCCCCTTAGAAGCATTGCTTCTAGACTTAAGACATCTGTTCACACTCAGAGTGCTTTCTGTGTTTCATATGGTGGCTAGACCAGAAATGCAGTCACCTTCAGCTTGCATACTGACAGGGATAGCATGTGCAGAATGAGACAGGGTAGTGGCTCACAGATGGAAGCACACATTGGCCAGAGCAGGCTGAGCAGGTTTTACTTTAAGGTATATTACCAGCATTAATTCTGCCAGTTTTGAAAAAAATAATGCCTGTATACGATTAAGATGGAAACACAGGGGAAGAGCCAGGGCAGAAGAAAGAATATGGCCAGTCATTAGGCATTTGGAGCAGCAGAGTGATAAAGGTCACACATTGGCTGGAAGGAAGTGACACAGCCATGACAACTGTAGTCATGGATGAACACGCCTGCTTTAGACAGGTACTGAGTATTGGGAGAGAGTGGTGGCTAGGACTTTGTCCTGCAAGTGTGGCAACTTGGTCTATCAGTAACCTGGGACATCCGTCCAGGAACTGTGCCCAAAGTCTAGGGACCTGAACAGGATAATCAATGACCCCAGGGGGTAAGGAATTGCTCACAAAAATATCTCTCACCTCTAGTGTTGATAGAGTGCACCAGGTGAGTCCAATGGGGAAATTAAAACTGGTCATAGTTGCACATGTCTATAACCCTAAAAAGTTGGATGCTGAGGATGATTAAATATTTGAAGGTTAGTGAGATGGCTCAGTATATAAAGTCACTTCGCACCAAGACTGAAGCCCTGAGTTTGAGTGCTAGGTTCCACATGGTGTAAAGAGAGAACCAATTCATTAAAGTTCTTCTCCAACATCTACACATGTCATATGGCACATGTGTACATGCATGCACGCAAAATAGATGAATTTAAATAATATTTAACATTAGACTACACAGTGAATTCTCAGCTAGCCTGAAATAGTTGAGATTTTTGTCACCCCCTGACCTCACCCAAAGAGTTTCATTTAGGTTGCTTATAGGAACATGGGTGAGGGTGTCTTCCTCAACCAACAACCATTAACTGGCTATATAGATACTCAGAGAAGAGTAGGAAAGACTCCATGAGCCCTCCCTCATGATGGGCTCAATCTTATTGTAGATCTTGTGTAGGTAACTACAGTGCAAATGTTAGTTCAAGAGTTCAAGAACTACTGGGCACACACTTTCAATCCCAACACTTGAGAGGCAGAGGCTAGCAGATCTCTGTGAGTTCCAGAACAGTCTAGTCTACAGAGCAAGTTCCAGGACATCTGAGGCTATACAGAGAAACCCTATCTAAAGCAAGCAAACAAACAAACAAACAAAATGATGCCAACCATGTCATACCTAAAAGACAGTGCTCCATAATATTCCAACCCTTCCCTTGGATACATTCTTTCCACTCTTCCACAACGTGCCCTGAACCTTGATCAGAACAACAGAGATGAGTGCTCTCAACCACCACTTATTCTCAACACCGATCAATCATGAGTCTCAAGACAATGTTGTATGAAAGGGAAGCAGATACTAGAAAATTCAAGTTCCCTGGCATGTGGGGCAGTGCCACTTTGGTTCATTCAGTAACTGGATAGGTATTAAGATCAAGGTAGACTTTTGCCCTTGAGTATTCTCTAGAATCTCAACTCCACTCCACCCCCCCCCACACACACACCCTCTCAAGTTTTCCACTGATAGCCCAGCTCCAATTTGCTTGATCTACCTCTTCTTCCTGGTCATTCCTGGCCATGTTCCTCATTATTATCTTACTAGAACTGCTTCTTACTGAGACCTTTCTTCTGTGTACTTCCAACTCCAAATTTAGTGAGACACTCACCTTCCTGTCTAAATATGTGTGCAGTGGGCAGTGGGCAGTCAGAAGATCCTTAGAAAAGAGCAGGTTTCCTACCCTATGCTAGTACTATCCTGGACCAGCTACTTCTGGCTCTGTAAGGCTGAAATATGTCTAAGTGAAAATGGAAACTATGGGACTCTAGAAACCACAGAAAGTCACCAGCCCTGTAAGTCAGGGATGCCCACATTCCCAGACGGGGCTTCCCATTCCTCCCAATAAGAAGTTTAGGAGAACTCTTACCTTTGGAGTGAGGTACTTGGTCATTATTTCCTTCCCCTTTGTCCCAAGGTTTTCATCTGGAGTAATTTCATATTCTGCCTAAAACAGGAGGAAAAAGATAAAAGTTTTGATGCTGAAGTTAGAATAATTATGGAGCCTTGAAATCTCTTGAAAACCACCTGACTAACCACCTCCTTCATCAGAATAGGTAACTGGTACAGAGAAAGGAAGGCCTGTCCAGGGAGCCCAAAGTCCAACAAAATATTCTACCCTCCATAGGAATGGATTCACCCACACATGTACTGAAACCTCTGAAACCATGAACCCAATAGATTTCTGCTACAAATTTATTTATCTGTAATTTTAAGTTGTAGGTTTTTAACCTGTGGTCGCAAATCAGATATTCTGAACAGTAGCAAAATTATAGTTATGAAGTAGCAACAAAATAATTGTGTGATTAGGGGTTACCACAATATGAGAAAATGTATCAAAGCATTATGAAGGTTGAGCACCACTGGTATAGTCCATCATGGTGAGGGAGTCATGATGGAGTTCATGGCATCAGGAATAGGGACCCAGGCTAGTCATATTTTTGTTAAATCAGGAAGCATAACACTGAGGCTGAAAATAAAATTAGGGTGTAACCTGCAAGGTTTGCCTCTAGAACATGTCAGCCATGGGGCCTAAGTTCTCTATCCCAAAGGTTCTATAACCACCACCACCACCAGAATCACTATACTAAAGACAAAGTATTCAAACGCAAGAGACTAGAAACATTTGACACCCAAACCATTCTGTTCTTGGTCCTATAGGCTCCTCAAGGTTTTCTCATAAAGAAAACTCTATCCAGCTCAACTTTAAGAGTATTCTTAGTTTCTATGGTCCCAATAATGTTCAAAAATCTAAAATCTTTTCTGAGATACCTGAAGCCTAAGGCATACAGCTCAACTTTAAGAGTATTCTTAGTTTCTATGGTCCCAATAATGTTCAAAAATCTAAAATCTTTTCTGAGATCCCTGAAGCCTAAGGCATACTCTTAGCTGTGGTCCCTATAAAAATTAAAAACAAGTTACATTCTTAGAATATATAGCAGTAGAGTAAGCATTCCCATTCCAAAAGGGAAGAACAAGAGAAAAGCAAGATGAATGAACCAAAGAAAGAATGAAGTGGAGCACAGCAAACACCAGACTCTATAACTCCATGCCCTGCATCTAGGGTTTGTGGTAAATTGTAAGCTTCAACAGATTTGGTCAGTACCATCTCTACAGCCCTGTCAACGACGACACATGTGAATCCCTGCAGGAGCTATGAATTGTCACACATTTCCTGGCCTCATTGGCTTTTCACAGAATAATGGTGCAACTATCCATGACACTGTAACTCTGGCATTCAGGATAACTGCAAAGTCAGCAGCAGGTGGATGATGCTGTCAGATTCTTTTACTAGCTCAGGATGCATCCAGGATCCCTTTTAGTATAGCTACTAAGATATTAGGTCTTTGAATGTCTTCTCAGAGAATGTGGGAAAGAATAGTAGGGTGTCTTGGAAACTTAATCTCACCTACCCCCCCCCCACACCCTACACTCTACTTTCAAATTAATTTGCATTTTTATGTCCTGGAAGCTTCTAAGAGTGAGGTCTCACTCTCAATACATCTTTCCTATTGTTCCTATGCCTCATAGTGCTAATCATGATAACTATTTTAATCCTTGGCTTTTTCTGTGCCACCCTGTCTACAACTTTAAGTGCTCCCACATCCTTTTCTTCGCCAGTTTAACATTTTCTTAATTTTTCTCTTCTACTTTTTGCTCAGAATTCTTACTGTAAATCAAACTAAAAGAAGAGAGCAAAAACTAGGCCACAGTCTGACTATACTGTTTGGAAATTTCTTCTACTAAACATATTAGTCCATTACTTTAGGATTTAATTTAGCATAGGTAGAACACAGCAAACTTCTTTGTCAAGATGTAATATGAGTAGCTTCTAGTCCAATTTCCCCTAGAATTTGCTTCTCTCTGAAACTGTGAACTTAGCCTTTACTATCTACATTTCTACCAGGATTTGGATCCTCTGAACTCCCAATAGAATGAACCATTAAGCTCTTCTTACATCATTCTAACCTGCAGCTCCAAATTCTTCTACATGCCTTCTGCCAACTATATCTGAAGACCTACAAACCTCATGGTTATGTCTATCACACTAGTAATCCCCTTTCTCAGTAGTGTTTGTTTTAGTTAGTTTCCTTGTTGCCATAACAAAATTCAGAAGCAAGTTAATAAGGAAAGTATTTATTCTAGCTTGGAGTTTTAAAGAATACATTTCATCATGGTAGGAAAGGCATTGTGAAGTTTATAGTAGTAGGGGAATGAATCTGAACCTATCAAATCTTGATGGATCAGGAACCAGAGAGTCAGAAAGTATAATTCTACACTCTTCAGTAGTAGAAAGCCACATGCCCAGAGTCATGGAGCCAGAGGTGACATGTTTGGGGCTCTAACCTTCACACCTAGAACTCTTTCTTGGCACCATTAAAACATTTAGAGATACTGGTCAATCCAGGAAATCTGACACACACACCCAAAAGTTTTACATTTTCTTTGAGACAAGATAGATTCCTTTACTCATCCAATGCCCTTGCTAAGTAGATAAAAGGTCTTATGTGTAACAAGAAGCCTCAGTGAGTTTGCCTTCCTCACTAAGTCAAATCAACTAATTGCAGATGGTACCTAACCACTTCAAAAACCCGCCATTTGAAAATTTGTCAGGTCTCAACACCAAAGTTCAGCCTAAAAAGGCATGGGAATGACCAATACTTTTACAGGTATTCAATGGCACAGTAGATACTAGGCCTCCTTGCCAATCTAAAGGGAGCTCACAGCTCAGGATCTAAGTTCTAATTCCCTTATGCCTCCCAAAAGACCCTCCTGGACAAATACACAAAAAGAACCAGGAAGCACGTGAAAGGGCCACAGAGGGAGTAGCACATTTCTATCCAAAGCAAGCAAGTTTCCTTGCCTTGCTTGCCCCTCTTCTAATGAAACAGCCAAGAGTCAAAACACTCCAATGTAAAAACATGAAGCCTATGACCATTTGGACTATGGGTGTGGTGGCTCTAGAAGGAATTCAACCATTTATTTTATAGACTAGAACGAGGCTCAGAGAGGCAAAGAATTTGCCCAAGTCCCCAAAGCTAATAGCAGCAAAGTGAGGACTGGCCCAATAGGCTCTGATTTCCACTCTGCCACCAGGTCACAGCATATTTCTCCTCACCAGCAAAAGGAGGCTTGAATACTGAAACTTTTGTGGTAAATTGATTTGATTGATGACTTTTTGAGCTTCTCTAATGAGGGGAGTTAGATCTTTCTTTTTGTCTTCTTCCTGTTACTTTCTTCACCTATATTCCAAACAATTCCCCTAAAGTTTGGATAGGCATACACATGAGTGTTCTCTTTCTTGTTCTCTCTCTGTGTCTGTCTGTCTCTCTGTGTCTGTCTGTCTGTCTGTCTGTCTGTCTGTCTCTCTCTCTCTCTCTCTCTCTCTCCCTCCCTCCCTCCCTCTCTCCATCCCTCCCTCCATCCCTCCCTCCTTCTCTCTCTCTCGCCTTCCCACACAGAGCACTAATGACAGACTTGCCCAGCATGGCAGGTAAGACTGTTCCCAATATACAGAGGAAAATACTGAGGTTCCAGGCTTCAAATATAGTAAAGCTGGTAAGCAACAAAGATTCAACACTAAGGCCACCCCACCCCACCCCGCTTTTCCAGGGGGAGCAGAGTATCCTGTGTTTCTGGAAGACTAACCCTGTGGTCTGGCACATAGACATAGCCAGACTGCTTTATAGGGCCAGGTCCCTGCGCAAATGGCTGACTACCATTTGTGGTAACTCAATCCTACTCTGAACACTGAATTTGCACTGTCCCAAAATACACCTATGAAGGCAGTTCTATTTAACCAGACGGAGGTCTGGGACTCACTGATCAGGCTGAAAATATTATTGCTCTGGGTTCTAAAAGCCACGTTAAAAAAAAGAAAATAACATCATACTCAGGTCATCTGTCTCCTAGCAGAGGCCAGATGGGCACAAAGCTCCATAGGGAGGCAGCTGGGATCACTTGGGGACAGGCCTTCCCACTCCTGGATCAAAAGGCCTTTCTTTGACAAGACTGTGGCAGGCCACCACCACTTGAGAAGCATTAGTTTTGGGAGGCAGAAAACCAACAGCAAGATACTAGCTGGGTTTTCCACACTGATTAAGTCAGCTAGAGTGACAGGCCTTGTCTCCAGAATGATCCCTATGAAGGCTGGGGCTTATGGGGACAAGAATTGAGAGGCCACAGAGAGAGAGAGAGAGAGAGAGACAGAGACAGAGAGAGAGAAGGTGTTGTAATGAATGGGCTCAAGGGAGATTACATGACACAAGGCTGGGAGCAGTCCAGAAACCACCTCTCTGCTAATATCCCTGCGAGTAGTGGGGAAAAGCTTCAATCAACTTGTAACAGCTCATGCCAAAAAACTGAAGCAGCAAACAGAAGTTTGTGTCAACAGACTAGAATTTCCCTATCAGATCTGGCTTCAAAAATGACAGGCAGATGAGGACTTCAAGGAAGAGAGATAGCTATGTATTGAGAATAAATGCATAATTTCAGCACTTAGAGGTTGAGGCAAAGGAATATCTAAGTCAGTTAAGTCTCCAAAGTAAGACCCTGTCTCATAATTTATAAAAGACAAGAAAGGAAAACCAAATGCAAGGAATGTCCTTTGAACTCCATTCTAGATGGTTTCTCCTACCACATTAAGTAGCAGGCCATGCCCCTACCTCAGCAGAAGACATGCTTACTGCCCTCTTTTCTGTCCACTTGAGTCTTTCCCAGTGACAGTAGATGCTCTTTCTCCTCTTATACTCACCCCAGGTGCAAACAAGAGAGGTAGCATTTCCCCAGCTTCTCAATGAATTATAATAAATAAAGGTAGCTTGAAAGGGGGCAGATGCTGCCCTAACACAAGAAGCAAAGTGTTCTACTGAGTTTATCCAACACAGGTTTGGTCATCTATCTATACTGCCAGAGAGCACCAACATCACTGGACATCTCAGCTTATAAGCCTGCCATTTCATGCTCTGAGCCTGTTCAAACTTCATCATCAAATCAGAAAATGCCATGGAAAACAGGTCCTAGCAGGGAAAGCCCCTCTCCCTCAGATGCTTTTTTAAGAACCATGTTCAAAAGAGCCACTCTGGATCAAGAGCAGCATTTAAGCTGAATATGATAGCATACACCTTTAATTCCAGCACTTGGGAGGCAAAGGCAGGTAGATCTCTGTGAGTTTGAGACCATTCTGGTCTACATATTGAACTCCAAACCAGCCAAGGCTATATTCAGTGTGACCTTTTCTTTAGAAGGGTAGCAGGCAGGCAGAGTCTATACTAGTTTCTGATTCACTTCTGTTGTCTTAGTGTCACCTTCTCTACAACTGGCAGAAAGATGTTTCTGTCATACATACTATGAAACTGCTATCTGAAGCTTCTGTAATTCTTGATGTGGTCAGCTATTCTACTGACTATGATACAGAGGCCTGTAACATGCCTGGTCAGCAGTGCTACTCCCAGGAGACCTTTCTGGAAAAATACCAAGGTCCACCCATACTGGTCATTGTTATTTGCATGTGCAGATTACAGAGGCTGCCCCTCCATTCTTTCCTACCTTGTAGAGGGTTAGGACAAGTATAAATGAAGTAGTTGTCCTAATTTTCTTCCACCTCTGGCATCTCATTCCCAGACCTTTTTATGAAGACCCAGCTCTCACAGGCCAGCCTCCTGTGCCAGTCCCTTTCCTCATGCTAGCATGTCAGAACATGGTGACAGCACAAGGAAAGCACATTTTCTCACCTGTGTGCACTTTGTAAACTTCCCTGCTCTGAACCACATTTACGTTTCAAGCGGGTGTCCATTTCCTGGGAAGTCCCAGGAGATAGTCTGCTCCATGCTGCAGGGGGTGGGCTCTATAGATACAATGCTGAGCCACTGCATGGGGAACAACTTCAGAGGAGGTCCAGAGTCAGATAGATCTGGCTCACTCCAAAAATTGTGCCTGACTGCTATGTATCTTCATTTGAACATCTCACTTAGGCCCCCAGGTCAGAGATCCACTATGTCATCTTGGCACAACATATGGAATGGGATCAGTAAAGGAAGGAAAGAACAGACCCCTATCTACACTAGGGTGTAGAATAAAACTACCATGAATGATCTTTGGACCTTAACCTGTGAGTAAGATCTAGTCTAGAACAGGTACTGGACAGAAGGAAAGAGTCATTGGGCCTCCCAAGGTGGAAGTGAGTAGTCCCATGGACTAGAATCTCTATTATCAAAGTCTCGTGGCTGAGGAGCTCTGGTACACCACCTTCTGTCTATTCCACATTCTTCTTCTGAGACTCAGCCCCAGATGGCTCTCCACCCGCTCTCCTGCTAGCTACTTTTCCTCCTCTCCCTAAAAAGAATTTGCCAAGATCATCGGAACACCACATAAAAGCTTGTCCCTGTCACTCATGGTTCCAGATGAAAGGAAACTCAGACTAAATGAGCTGAGGTAAAACTTTGTTTGCTTGGCTCCTGGGACCAAGGGCCAGTTGACAGCCAGACTGTAGACTAAGTGGAATGCAGCTGGGCCCAGGAAACAGGAACCAAGGATGTAATTCCCTGGAACCCTCTCTTCTCCTATGCAAGAGTGCACACATGTATATGTATGTATGGATTTCACAGTCAGCATCAGTACAGACTGGCTGGCTCACTTATAGAAGTCACAGTAGAGAACATGGCAGTTAACCATTTGCTGAGTACCCTGTTCTAAGCCTTCCTTAAATTAAAATATATTATCTTCTTTGGTTTATGCTCATGTTCACATGTGTGTGTGTGCATGCATACTCACTTCACAGATACAGATCCATGCATACCATAGTATGCATGAGAAGATCAGAGAACAACTTTTGGGAATTGATTCTCTTCTTCCATGGTGGCAACCAGGGATGAAACTCAGGTCATGAGGCTTGGCAGGAAGGATTTTTAACTGCTGGTCCATCTCAATAGCACCCTTCTTTAAGCTTTCTCTGTGAGAGAAGGACTTTCCTTTAGTCCACTGACTCCACAGAAAGGCTTCCCTCATTTGTCTCAGCTCATAGGCTCAACTCTGATCTAATAACTAACTGCAGTCTAGGCTTGCATCATTTAGAACACACATATTCTAGGACAACTATTTAATTAGAAAATATAAGTGGGAAATCTAGAAGACTGGACAAGTTTAAAAGTGTCCACTAGAGAACCTCATTTTAGAAGAAGTACTCTTTTCAGATGAAGTTGGCTGTCATTGCAAATGGTCTACAGGTCTCTCTTTGCATCTAAAAATGTATGACCCTCTGGCTGAGGATGTAGTTCAGGTTAGGCAGAGTACTTGGTTGATATGCATAAAGCCCTGGGTTCAATCACCAGCACCATATAAAACCAGGTTAGGTAGGGCACATCTTTGATCACAGCACTTGGAAGCTAGAGGCAGGAGGATCAGAGGATCAAAATAATCTTCAGTCACATACTATGTTTGAGGCCAGCCTTGGCTACATATATCCTGCCTCCCCCCATACTCCCCAAAAAAGGGAAAAATAGGACTTCATAAGGAAAATAAGAACAGTAACAGAAATACAAAAAGAAATGGAACACTTAGCGCTCTGATAAGGAAGAAATTATCATTTTACAACAAAATTCTTTTTTTATTGGAATCATACATTTTATTCCCCCCCAAATTTTTTATTGGAAATTATCTGCATTTACATTTCAGATGTTATTCCTTTCCCACAATCCCATCTCCCCTTCCCCTCCCATTGCCTCCATGAAGGTGCTCCCTCTCTCAACCACCCTATCCCATCTTAGCACCTTGGTGTTCCCCTACACTGGGAAAAACAAGCCTTTGCTGACCAAAGGCCTTTCCTCCCATTGATGTCAGAAAATGCCATCCTCTGCTAAATATGTACCTCAGGCCATGGGTCTTTTCATGCAAACTCCTTGGTTAGTATTTTAGTCCCTGGGAACTGTGGTGGGCTTGGATAGTTGATAATTTTGTTCTTCCCATGGAGTTGTAGACCCTTTCAGCTCCTTCCGTCCTTTCTCCAGCTCCTTCATTGGGGTCCTCATGTTCAGTCTGATGGTTAGCTGCAAGCATCCTCCTCTGTATCAGTATGGCTCTGGCAGAGCCTCTGAGGAGGCATCCATATCAGGTTCTTGCCAGTAAGTACTACTTGGCATCAGCAATAGTGCTTGATCACAATAAAATTCTAAACAATCATATATAAGGCCACTTTATGTGTGCTCATCTATAATTTTAGGCCAGGGAAATGCTTGACTTGACTTTTTAGCAATATTCTGATAGAAAGTTTCATTTGCTATAGCATCATCTTTGTAACTGCAACAAACAAAATGAGCTTAGTAACCCTTAATAACTCCAGTTCTGGATACGTTTCTTCTTATGCTGACTCATGCTAACACAGATACATGCTAACATGTATCTACTGACAGCAGCATGGATGCTCTAGAACTAGGTTGTAGCTCTTACTATGCTATTGTACTTCTTACTCTAGAGAGAGCCAGCCATAGTATGAAGATGCTTGAGCCATCCCATGGAAAGAGCTGCCAGGAGAATGGCTGAAGCCTCTTGCCAAAAGCCAGCACCAACTTGTCAGCAATGTGAATAACTGAGCAACAGATTAAGCCAACATCCTGATGTGACCTTTCCAGATTCTTGAGCCAAGAACACCTGCCTCGCCATTCCAAAATTCCTAACCCACAAGAGCCAATAGGAGCTAATAGGTTGATTCTTACTCTTTTTTTTTCTTTTCATGTTTTTTTCTTTTGTTGAAAATAATATTCTTTTCTCATGCAATATATCCCAATGACAGTTTTCTCTCCCTCTACTCCTTCTAGTTCCTACCTACCTCCCTTCCCTCTGGATCTACTTGATTTCTCTATCTTATTAGAAAAGAACAGGCTTCTAGAGATAACAACCAAACATGCAAAATAAAACAGAATGAGATAAAGAAAAAAACTGTCATATCAAGGCTGAACAAAGCAACCCAACAGAAAGAAAAGAGCCTTGAGAACAGGCACAAGAATCAGACACTGTCTCTAATATATTGATTCCTACTCTTTTTTTTAAAGATTTTATTCATTTATTGATGTATATGAGTACACCGTTGCTGTCTTCAGACACACCAGAAGACATCTTATCCCATTACAGATGATGTGAGCCTCCATGTGGGTGATGAGAATTAAACTCAGGACCTCTGGAAGAGCAATTAGTGCTCTTAACCACTGAGCCATCCTTCCAGCCAACAGCTCTATAAACTTACAGTTAGTATTGCTTACTTCTTTTTACTTATTTTCCTATTTGCTGATTTTTTTAATCCTTTCTTTATCCAAAATGATAATTCTTTACCATGCAGTAAAGAATCCACCTTTCCGTTCACTGTGGAGCCCCCAATTACCACAGATAGCCTTGATCATAGGAGACATCTAATCAACACATATTGCCAGGAACCTCTTATCATTCCCAGTGGGTATGGCCATACCAGCATACCAAAAAATCTGGCTCAATATCCAACTTTCCCTCACCCACCAAGAAGAGACTATCAAACTCTAGGTGTTATCTAAATGTGAGTTACAAGTGACTGGCCAGCCAGTAGTTAAGGTCTTCAGAGCAAGGATTTAGGGACTAGACCATCCATCTTGAAAATGCTTATGGCAATATCAAGTGGTTTATGTGGTTGACACTAGCTTGAGCCATCCTCCAGTCCTTGGACAGATAGCCAAATCTTTCTTTGCCCTCCAGAGGTCACACCTAGATTACTGACTCTTCTTCTCCATTAATGGACTGTTGAAGCCCTTCATAGCCCAGACTGGATGATGTAGCTACACTTTTTGATAAGAAATACACAGGATTATATTCCCAAAACTATCAGGTCCTCTTGAAAACAGCCACAGTTTGTACTTAACTTGAGAGACACTCAGATTATGAGACTGCAGAGAAGAGTATTTCCTAGGCTTTGTTACAACTCTGTGAGGGCAACTCATTTTTAAGAAGCTCTACTCAGTGAATATTTAACAGAGAGGTAAGAATTCTGAGGATGGCACTGGCTAGGCCACGAAGTATCAGGGGTGGTAATTAGCTGCAATACCAAGGATGTTGTTATTTCCTACATCCTCCATCTAGTCAGGATAGAAAAATAATAATAATTTCAGATGAGAAGTTATGTTGGCACTAGAAAACTCAACAAAGTCTTCAAATGTGAAAGAGGGGTCTAGAGGCTGATTATGACAACAGGTCGCAATGATTCCCAGCTAAATTCTCAACTAATTCCTGGCTAAAAGTACCAAGGAAACAGGTCAGTCTTTCTAAGTGGGGGTTCTGTCAAGGTGTATGTAGAACATTTGGCTCATTAATGCAAGAGCCAGACTCCCATTTCCTTTCTAAAAAAACAGCTCTTGGTACTGGCCCAGTAAGAAGGGAAGGACTGCACAACCAAATGAAAACGGGCATCCATTGAGTTTTATTTTTCCCTTCTTGTGGAATAAATGCACCTAAGAGAACACATGGTTGGAAAATTCCACCAGCAACTCAGCTCAGCCTGACCCTGCTCTGCCTCATCAACTCTCCAGGCAGGTCTGCTGCCATCTCATCTTTTCCAGATGCCTGGTCCTGCACTTGCAGACACTGGTCCTCTTTGCTGCTCCAGCTCCCACTACTTGCTGGGTAAGAGAGCCCCCATAGCCCAAGGCTTTATGTCTCAGCTGTATGGTGACAATTCCTGGTTTTCCATTCCCAGGCCAACCCTTCCTCATGAGTTCCAGATATGGATGCCAATCTTCCCTGGAATATTTTCAAATACATGCCTATTAAACTTCTTCACTGAATGCTGAAGAGGCTCAGACTATGAAATGAAACTCTTAGTCTTCCCTTAGCATGATCTCCCCACAACCTTAGCCTTGCTTTATTCTCCTAGTTGTTCAAGTCAGAACTTAGAAACTGTGATGGCTAAATTGTCAATCTGACATGATTATAAGCATGTCCATGAAGAGCAATCTAGATGTGGTTAACTGAATTAAGAAGACCTATCCTAAATATGAATGTCATCATTCATGTCCTCCAACTGTATAAAAAGGAGAAAATAGGGTTGAAAGATGGCTCAGGTTGGGAGCACTGGCTGCTATTCCAGAGGATCTGAGTTCAAGTCTCAGCACCCTTATGGCTGTTTACAACTGCTTGTAACCCATGTGTCAGGGGATCCAATACCTTCTTCCAGTCTCCAAGGATACCAGGCATGCACATGGTACACAGATATTCATGCAAGCAAAACACCCATACACACAAAAAACTTAAAATGAAAGAAAGGCTTTAGTAAGAAAGGAGGGAGAGGAGGAGGGAGAGGTAGAAGCAAAGACAACCTGTATCTATCACTTTCTACTTCCTGACTATGGATAAAATATGACCAATTGCCTAAAGCTCCTGATACCAAGAATTCCCTGAATGATGAACCAAAATGAGTCCCTGCTTTTTTAAGGTGTTTTTGTCAGTTAACAGTCCCAAAGCAACTAATAGGGGAACCATTCTCAGCACTTCTATCTCATCTCTAGTCTATCAGAGAACCCTGGAAATTCCACCTTCAAAACATACCCACTGATCCCAATCCAACCATCTATTCTAACTTTTTCCATCCTGGCCCAACACTGTGGCTCTCACATGGATTGCTGTAAATGGCTTCTCGGATCTCCCAGATTTCACCCATGTTCACTTAGGTCATATCATGCCATCTAGTGCTTTGCTAAAGTGCTCTACTGGTTCCTTCACTTCATGTAACATAAAAGCCAAAGTTCTTCAGAGGTATATGGCCTTGCATAATCAATGCTTCTTCTCCTACTCCTTATGCTCTGCTTCCTCTCCAACCATGGACACACTGCCAACAGGCCTTATCATGGCAGGTTCCACTCCTTCTAGTCTTTAAGCACATGTTACCTTTGGAAGAATACCTATGCTGACCACTCTTCTCAACACTACAACCAGGCTTCCTTGGTTACTCCCAACACTGATATCTGTTCCAATTATTTGTTTTTTTAGCCCACATACCAATTCTTAGAATTTAAATTTTCTGTCCCTCTCAGTTATGGCATACAACAAACTCTTTCCTGGCTAGAAGGTAACATCACAAGATCAGAGATCTTAGACTATTCATCACTTTATCCCAAAGACTAAAGACTAGTGAGGAGCTTGATTCTGGGGCATTTCATCCTGGCTCAAATGAAACTTTTGCTATGTGTCACAGTGTTCTCTTGACTGAAAGAGAAAGGTCCCTGAAGAAAGGAAACTGAGGGCAAAGTGTGGATTCTACAAAACACAGTCTGGTAGTGCAGTAGGTGGGTATGCACAGATGGCTCTGGTATGTGCTTGACCAATAGTTCTCAGGTTTGATGGCCATAACTAAAGATTCGAGAAAAGAGAAGTCCCTCATACACAGAAATCAACACCTTTCCAGTCTTACAAAAACTACCATTCTACCATCTCTAGACCTAACAATTTCCATCAATAACTATCCAATACAGTGTAATAATGATGTAAGTGTATACAGGAAACAAGGACTTAAGGGAGAAGGAAAGTGATTTTGGGAAGACTCTGAACGGGGCCAAGAGAGCCGGTAGGCACCTGCCATAGAAATGAGATCACGAAGAGGCATCTTAGGAAGAGAGGGCTCAGATAGGACCATGGAGCTCAACTTAGCCTAGCATGTCAGAGCTTGAACAAACCAAGTGCTTGGGGAGAATCAGAAGTGAAACTTTTCTCTGGTGATGGGAATTAGAGCAATGAGGAGTCTTGATGGTAGTTAATCTGGTAAGAACCTGGGCATCATCCTGATATCAATACTTCCCAACCCCAGATACACAGTAAAGTCCTTGAAGATGTGAAAAACACCATTATGTACTAGGAATGATGGCTTATCTGGTGACAATGAGCAGCCCTAGAGCCACACTGTGGTTCCCAAGTGCTACTTTCCAGGCAAAGAAATCAAGTTTCTTGGTGTAATATAAGATGAACCCAGAACACTCACTACAAACAGCAAGGAATTGCTAGTGAGTCCTGGATTCCTTGAGTACTCAGAGGCCCAACAGAGGGGGTTTCTACTAGCCAACAGTGACTATAGGAAGAAAAAAGGACAAGAACTTCAGTGCATTGGAAAGCATACAACAGACTTAAAGCCATGAGTTCAAAATTCCCATGCATTGCCATGTGATTGATTCGAAGTTCTTTAACCTTTGCCTTTTCCACCTTGGCAATTCAAGCCACAGACTTAGGACCCAGAACATTGCCTCCCCAGTGGCAGCAGATCTCGTCGTATCTGTCATTGTAATTGGTCCTAATAGCTTCAACCAGCTTAGCCAGAGCACCCTTGTCTTCTGAGTTAACCTGTGTGAAGGCAACAGTGGTGCATGTATTCCTGTGAACCAGGTGCCCTAACCTGGCCTTTTCCTTGACAATGTAGTAGGGCACCCCCATCCTTAGACACAGGGCAGGCAGGAAAACCACCAGCTCAATGGGGTCTACATCATGGGCAATCACCACCAGCTGAGCCTTCTTGTTCTCCACCAGGGTGACTGTATTGACTCCTGCTCGGAGGACCAGTGGTCTTTTAGTTGGGACATCCCTTTTGCCAGCAGCTTTCTTCTCAGCACGGTCTAATAGCCTTTGCTTCTTCTCTTGCTTTGTCTCTGGCCTGTACTTGTGGGCAAGCTTAAGCAGCTGGGTAGCTGTTTGCCTGTCCAGGGCCTGCATGAACTGGTTAATGGCAGTAGGTACTTTGAGTCACTTATAGAGTATGGCTCTTTGCCACTGCAGCCTGATGTAGCATGGCCTTTGACAAAGCGTTAGATCTCTTTTGGGCTGTATATCCCGCCCAATACTGAAGTTCTTGGACCTTTTCTCAAACAAAGGAAAGCCTCCTGCTTCTTGAAGACAGTGGGGGCCAGGGCCACCCACCTTCTTCCCCTTGGCCTTCTTTCCTTTGGGCATCTTGCTCGGCTAGAGGAGAGAGCACCAGCAGTGTATTTTACCTGAAGCATTTCAGCTGGAGAAAGAGCAACAGCATCCAACAGCTATCTCGACATTACAAACCTTCCTCATTTCTCAAGAAACAAAAGTTTAGATTCTTCACATTTCAAAACCATCAGGCCCATCTTTATTTCCAGATCAAAACAAAACAAAAACAAAAGCAAAAACACTTGCAGAACACAGAAGACCCAAGGGTTGCTTGGCAGAGACTTACCACTAAGTCCAGAAACTGAATGTAGCACTCCAGTCCAGGCCTGGTTTCACAGAACTGTCGAAAAAGCAGTCTTCCAATTGGTTGCTTGTCACATAGACTGTAGTAATCTCGGTCTGGAGACAAGATAAGAAATGTGTGGTGAACAGAATTCTGGGTAGATGGAGCAAGATAATGGGGAACTGGAGTCATTATCTTGTAGGGTCTGCAGACACAGAGAGAGAAGTCTAGAACAGAGAATGGTGCCAGGTCACACCTGGCTCTATTCTACAGTACTATGATTTCTTTATGAACACACGAGTGGTTCTGGCTATTATGGCTTTACTTCCTATCTGGCCAAACAACATGAAACAGATTCTGGTGACTGGGTAAAGGTTTCAGGCTCAGGGCCTAAGCCAAGCCAGCCAGTACTTTCTCTTGTTCTGGAGGCCAGTGACTACAATGGTGTCCTTGACCTTGTGTGAAAAGCTGCTATGAGAAGGAGGCTGAACTAGGGCGTCAAAACTGAGAAAACAGCAAAGTTGGTCCCTTGTAATATCCGGATACCTAGATCAAATCATGCCTATAGCTCATACTACATCTGAAAATCTGATTGAAGGGAACACATTCCCTCTGTTTAGAGCAATATATAAAAAAATCCTAAATTACTTATAATTCAAATCATCTTACTGGATAGTTTTGCACTGGTTCTTTCTTTTTTTCCCTTTCTTTCCTCCTTCCTTTCTTTCTTTTTTTTCTCTCTTCTCTTGTCCTTCTCCTCCTTCTCATTTATTGCTTTATTTTTCTCCATTTTTTGCCCAGTTGGAGCAAGGCCCACTCTTTGGATGTCTCTAATGAAGACCATGCATTTCCCAGATGAATAGGCACAGAAAAAGTGACTATCCTTTAGCCACTAAGCCACCAAGAGGGTTCTGAAGAAGAAGGTGATCCTTCTAGCCCAAAGCCAGAAGCTGAAGTGCTAACACTGGGTGTTTTGTTACCTCGATAGGCACACTGTACCCTCTTCCACCCACTTTGTTTTCCCTCCTATGAAAAACAAAGGGGCTGTGACCAGGATTCTTTCCCTGCAATGACACTACAGGATCTTTGAGCTTTGGCCAGCCAGAGGATACTTGAGGCATTGATTGAGGCATGCTGTCCCAGATGCTCCCCAGCACTGGGTATTTTGGCCTTCCAATCTGCAGCTGCCCATCAAACTGACAGAGCTTGGGATCAACTTGGTGTAAGAGCAGAGCTTTAGTCCTTGGCAGCTAGGGAGCAGGAACTATTGAGGATGGGGTGGGGTAAGACTGTTATTAGTCTGGATATAAATTCTTTTAATTTATTTCATCTTTTCTTCTAGGGAACATCCTCTCCCAAAACCTCTGAACAAATCCCCACCAAATCTTCTCTTTCTGGATGCTGGTACCTCTCAAGTTCATAAGATGGTTTGTGACTCAGCCTTAGCAAATCAGAGTAGCCTGTCTTCTGGCCATGACAGGTTCAAAAATGGGCAAATGCAGCCAGGGCAGTGGTGGCATATATCTTTAATCACAGCACTCAGGAAGCAGAGGTGGTTATCTATGAGTTGGAGGCCAGGCTGGTCTACAGAGAGAGCTCTAGGAGAGTCAGGGCTACACAGAGAAACCCTTTCTCATAAAACCAAAAAAGAATGGGTAAATGACTCAGCCCCATCTGATCATAACCTTCATTCTCCCCTACACAATGATAAGGTTAGGCACTTGACTCAATAATAGCCAAATTGGAGGCCTGTTTCTTCCTAAGTTCAGAGAATGGTTCATGTTCAGACCCAGCCACTACAGTTAGGGTCTGTGACCTTAGCCCTGGAGCTGCTTCTAAAACTTCCTGGAAAGAGGCTTGCTTATTTCCAGAATGCTGAGGACTTAGGATTGATGATTTTTTTTTTCTTCCAGGTAGGTAGAGCCTGGGTCTAAGCCTGGGCATTCATATCTGACATTAACTACAAAGAGTGTATGTACAATGCTCTTTTCATGAGCAAATGGCTCAAAAGCAGGGGCTAATTTTGGTAGAAGCTCATGGGTTATAAATATATATAGAAGTCAGTCACAAATGTCTTTCTGTAAAGCAGATACTTTGATCAACATGAATGAGCCCCATGCCAAGTCATACTCAATGTGGCCCCTCCCCAGCTGCTTGCTTCAGTCCAGCCCAGTGGTGAACTCTTGCTTTAACTCTACCCTTCAATGCAGGCACAGGCTCCACATCTCTAGGCACAGATGATTCACCCATAGCCACTGCATCAAACATTTGGTCTCACTGTGTGCCAGGTTCTGAGGAGGCAGAGAAGAAGGTTACTCAGGTGGAAGGAGCAACATGAGTACATGTGGATGAGCAGATGTGAAACAAATGAGAGTTATAAAATGGCATGATAGAGAGGAGTGGTTGTCAGCCACAGGAAGAATCCTGGCCACTGTGGTTCATGGCAGGTTGTAGTCTGTACCTGTTAGCACAAGGCTGAGTACACAGTCCAGTGCTCACTGACTCTTACTCAACACACACACACACACACACACACACACACACACACACACACACACACACACCTTCACACACACAGCCTGGGAAAAAAAAACAAACCTTTGCACCTTTTTCCAATCAAGGAGAGTTCTCTATAAAACTCGGGAAACAGAAAAAATTACCACATATCAAACTTCAGTGTTATCTCTTATTTGATTTGGGTAAGGTAACCCCCTATTTCCAAGAGTAATTATGAGATTTTACGCACCATATTGTTACTTCCCTAAGAGTTCATCTGACAGAATTTCTTCCCCTATATAAGATGTTTCTTGTCAGTATGGAAACAAGGCTGATATAAACACAGGCATGGTAAATACCATGTGATTCTGACACAAGTTGTCGGGAACACCCTCACCCCCACCCCCCCACACACATTCACTGCTTCTCCAAACCATACAGAAGATCCCAAACAAAAAAGCAACTTAAGAGCTGGCCAGTAAAGGTCAAAGAACCAGGAATTGTCTTTCCAGGTTTTGTTCTCAGCCTCCAATAAGAATCTTCTATTCTTCTCGACAAAATTAAGTGAAACTCAGATTCCTTTAGGAATGGATGAGGCCGTAGTAGTAGGAAAAATATGGACATGGGAATGATCAAGGTGACGGGAGGAAGTGAAAAGCAACGTTCTCAGTGTAGCAAGACTAATGTGAAGAGCAAACAGTCCCTGCGAAGTCTAATGATAATGAATTGGAGACATGAGAAACTATGCAGGTTGCCTAGGGATACACCCTCTTTGATCTTGCATTAGTGCTGACTGCTACTCACAATCAGGTTTTCAGTGTTTCCTGGGAAGTATCAAGAGGGTGGAAGGCAATCTTCCACAAGGAACATGCACACTGCATATGCAACACACACACACACATACACACACACACCAACTCTTATAAAACCTGAATCCTTGCCTTGGGCCCTATACCTCACAGGCATGTTCCTCCCAAGCATTCTGACTTTGTTGTTTTGCTTCCTTTATTCACCCATCAAACTCTCTTCTAAGGCTTCTTGCTTCTTGGTACTAGAGGTTCTTTTAATTTTAAAGATCACTTCTTGAATAAGGACAGAGTATATAACTACTACAGGATGTCACAGAGTATATATAGAGAAATAACTTAAAGCAAGTACAAGGTGCTTGGGGATAGGGGCCAAGGCAGGAAGGAATGAGCATCATCATGTCCTGTTAAGAGGGAGTATGAATTTACCTGGTGATAAGTGTAAGTGTCTCAATACCTACACTCAAACACACAGTACAGCAAGCCTCTTATTCTTCTATCTCCCCAGGCCAGGCTGATATTTGCCAAAATGTTAGCCAACTGAAGGCATAACAAGACCAAAAGGCAATGTCCTCAGACCTTGCCTTAGCAGTATTCAGGTGCCTGTTCTGGGCCCCACAATCCAAAGAAACAAGAGAAAGTGCTGGCTAGAAGTAGTCTTCTCTGTCAATCCATGTAATCATTGGCTTGAGTTTCTAGGCCTTTCTCACCTACAAAATAAAGGCATCAGAATGATCAGCTGCTGAGTCCCTTCAGAGACTGGAGCCTTCCTTGTCTTCCAGTTTCACAAAGGAAGTTGTGGTTGTAGCAAAAGCTTCCATAAGCAGGTTTCATTGTGCAAGCACCAGCAAAGAAAGAAAGAACTCATTATAGATAAAAAGTAAGATCCAACTTTTACTACTTAAAGAAAGAAAAAACTACCTTTTTGTTGAATAATTTTTTTAAAAAGCCCTATGCTTGTTAGTAAGAAGAAACTTGCTGTTAAGAAGAAACCTGCCTTCTTTCTCTCCCTATTCTACTCGTTCTCTCTCTACTCGACTTTTATTGTCATCAGTCCTAGTTCTTGTACTTTTTCAGTATACATGATCACATGGTATTCCAAGCATCTTTATTCAAAAGTTCACGAAGAATTCAAACATAAATTCAAATCATAAATCGAATAAGAAGTTGCAACAGGAATGCTTGCATGTGTTTCCATTAAGACTAGTTATTTAACTAAACATTTATTATCTGCCACTAGTTCCACAGGTTCATTAAGAGTTTGAAACAATAATTCTTATGTCTAAGTTAGCATGGTTTTGTCAAGAAGCAAATCATCTGCTCATTAGTGCCTCATTAGTATTGAAATTTTGTATAGATAAATCTAGTCAATACTTTATCTTTTGTCCTTGCACCTACAATAAATGATTCATTTCCAGATAATGGCTTCATGTTCAACCTAAAAGAAATGTTTCCTGGATCAAAAATCTGTTTCAACCCTGCTTTCTATGTTAGTGTGATTAACACATGACATGTGAAGGTTTACAGAGCCCTAATTACTTAGGAGGCTCAAAATTACTTGTATAAATTTAGAAAATTTTTATTATCAGTATTAGGAAATAAGAAATTTTCTATTGATCTCAATAGAGGAGTAAGAAACATGGGAGGGGGGAGGTGTTCAGAAGCCACAGGGGGAAAAATGCTGCCATCATCAACACTGCCTTAGCTGCCAGTGCAGTTGCAAGCCTTAGCACCTGGGAAGGATTATGTGCTGGGAGGGGAACATGGGTTCCTTTGTTTAAACAATGGAGGGGCAGAGCAAAAAGAAGAGGCCAAGGAATAAAACAGATTTCCCCAATTTATAGCATTACTACAAGAGAGTACATCTTCGTTGATCTACAGAAAATCTGCTAAATAGGGTGGGCTAGTGTCCAGAAATTGTTATATTAATTTAATAATGACAGGAAAGGCATATCGGTTGCAAGAATCAATCCTGAGATGAGGTTTCTGGATGCCTTGCAATTCAAAATTATCTATTGCAGATTATGCAATACGATGTGTCATCTCCAGAAGGACACTTGTATGCTTTTAGTCTTTCCTAGATGGCTCCTGACATAAGCTTGCTTCTTCAGTAATAAAATGAGAAAATCCTAACTGTGTCCTCACTCAAGGGTGCTGTTGCTCCAAGCAGGGACATGTCTGCATCGCCCAGGAACTGGAGTGCCCCTGCCTCCTTTAGACTAACTGGATCTAAATTTTCCAGGTGGGATCCAGATCTGTGCTTGAACATGCTGCCCCAATTTGGAACAGTTCCCCTCTCCTAAGTGAGGGAACATTATTAAATTTCTAGCCCATCATGGATGGAGACACATATATAAACTCACACCACTAGCAAGCTGGATAATAATTGCCTGCCTAGAACTCATGGAATGTGAGGTGTCTCCTGCACATGCACCTGGATCTACACCACATGAACTGGCTGTGAAGGTTAAAGTATGTCTATAGTTACCACAATCAGAAGCGGCAGAATTACTGTTAAGAAAGGAACCATTTAGTCTTTTTTTTAAAATCTTTTTTGGAGTTGTTTTGTTTGTTTGTTTGTTGGCTTGTTTGTTGAGACATAGTTTCTCTGTGATGTCCTGGACCTTATTGTGTAGATCAGGCTGGCCTCCAACTCAGAGATCTACCTGCTTCTGCCTACTGAGCGCTGGAATTAAAGGTGGTCACTGTATTAGGGTTTCTTCTCCCAAAATCTTAAAGGCTTAGCAATACCTGTACGAGCGCTGCTGGTACCTAGTTTGTGGTTATAAAAGGGAAAACAACAACAACAACCACAAAGAATGAAGATGCAGCTACATCAAGTTGAGCAGTGTCCCAGATAACAACCAAAGTCTAGATCCAGTCATATCCAAAGCCATGGGTTTTATTTCTGTTTGTTTTTTGTTGTTGTTGTTTTGTTGTTTTGTTTTGTTTTGTTTTTTTGGTTACATGAACCAACAGATTCCCTTTTACCCTTTAGTTCATTTATTTTAAGTTTTAGTTTATTACAACAAAAATTGGCTGACTAATAAGCCTTTCAGCTCTGAACAGTATTTAGATGACTCAAAACGAAAGCCTCTGTACAAACTGTTACAGCAAGGTCCTGTGTCACTCACAATTAAGCACTGCTTCCCCTTCTATTACTAAGCTGGATCTGCACAGAGATTCTAGAAATTATGTTTTCACTGCTGATTAGTACACCAGCTCAGAAATACCCAAGCACCCCATCCTTCTTGTATCCCAGAGGCAGACAGGGCTGCATGACTGGGTGAGAACTACTACAGAATAAGTGATATGTTGGAATCTGAGTCCTAACTGTATCCTTTGACTCAGAGTATAGATATTCTCAGCAGTGTGTGGATTTTGCCATGTCTAAACCATGGCTGTCTTTCACAGAAAGTGGTTATAATTGATATATTAGTATGTAGGGGCCACAGTGCCTGAGACATCCACTCGATATAACATGATTACCCAACTACCCACAAAAATAATGCTGACAGTCAGCAAGTGTCCTTGGGTAATGAGTTTGTCTTGGGTAAATCCCTTCCCAGAGGCTCAGCTGCCTCATGAAGACACCAACACATAGGAGCACCCCACCCAGTCCTAGCATATGGTCTGCCCTGTGTGAATAACAGATGATAGAAATGAAGGCTTTTACTGCTTTGAAGTCTCAGAAAGGTAAGTAAATGGAACCCATAAAAAGCAGCTTGATACCCTGACAACATGAAAGCAGGCTCTCAAGCTGAGTTGCTTCTCTGTCCCTGAGCTCTGGGAGGGCTTGGCTCTATTACCAGCTTTGCCTTGCATGAAGACCCTCACTCTGAATGAAGCCACATGTCTCTCAATAGCTCATGCCTGAGGTTAAGATCTTGATTCCTTTAAGACTCGGAAACAGGAATGATATTGATAGTGAAGATAAATAAATGTTGTCATTGTTTTCATTCTTTTCCAGTTACATGAAATGGGAACATACTTTCTTAATTAAGACTCTGTGGTATGCGGGCACTTAGTGGGCAACCAGATCTCCCAACAGAAGGCCAGAACACAGACATAGAGGACACCAGAGCTCCCCTCTGATATCCACAAGACCTGAGTTCAACACTAACCACCCAATATCCACTCCACCCCTTGGGGTTTTTGGAGTCTTGGCAGCAATCCTTCTTTAGCAAGCATGGAACATCCATGGGTGGCAGTGTAGGAAGGGGTAACCATGACTAAAACCTGCTTAGGACTGTTTTCATTGTTGCCCCAGGCACTCCTTGAACTTGGGCCAAGGAAAATGTACGTTCCATTTCAGAAATAAGAGCAAGAATGAAATGTGGCTTCCTGAGGAAATGGAAATGCTAACACCGGAGCCCTCTGAAATGAAACCACATGTTATAGTAAACTGGGGGTGGAGGTGGGGAAGCCTCCAAAAAGAATTCCTGCTGCCATCTCTCTACTAGATAGCTACCCATGCCATTTCCCTGAAGCACCAGGTTATTGGCAAGAAGATAAGTGCTTCATGGTCCCTAAGACAATATAGGAAACCAATGTAGATATAGAATTAAAGTTCACAAGCCTTCATTCTGCCACATTCCAGATCTGATACAATAAACAGAAAAGGTGATTTGAAATCAACATTCTCTCAAAAATTCCTGCCAAAGCTGGAAAAAGCAGTCTGTGATGTTAGAGAGGAATGATAGCATCCTGAGTAAGGGCAGTTCCTCACAGTCTGCCTCTTGGAAGGAGCAGGAAAAGGGAAACATTTGGTATTTAGTTAGCAACAGCTGAGCTGGTTCTGATTACTTCAAGAATGATGTTTTATATGAATAAAAATGACATATGGCACATTACACAAACACATCCTCACCAAATGCCATCTTCTTGTGCCTCTTTTCCCCTCATTCTGGTCTCTAGTTTTACCAGTGCCTTGTGCTTGTCACATATCTTGGGAATATCATAAATAGAAACCCCAGGTTTTACACAGTTGGTGGCACTTGGATAAGCCACATGTCAAAAATGTCTTTTGGAGCCCAGGTTGCCAGTAGGAGGAAGGAAGAGAGCCTGACTGTAGCTTTGAAAAAAAGAGATCTGGATACCAAGGATTGCTTGGGGCAGGGTACTTTTGGGTGACTCTCAAAGTGTATCAGAAAGGTACCTGGAAGTCTAGGAAGGGACTACGGCTAAGACTGGCAGAGTGTGGAGATACAGTATTCATATCAGGCCCCTTTAAAGTACCATAATCTCAGTCAGGCAGTAACCTCCTCCTTATTCTCAAAGTACAAAAAAGCAGAGAACTTAGATATTTTCTCACAGTGGGAATCAAATAAAGAACTGGTAAATTAAGAGGGGTTGAGGGGAGATGAAAGGAAGAGCTAGGGGAGACGGGCCCAGAATCCTAGGAAGAGCTGGAGGCAAAGTCAGGATCTGACTCTCTTACTTGCCAATTCCAAAAGGAGAGGCTGGACTTGAACTTGCTCTCCTCTACCCCAGAGCATCTCAGTGACTGAAAAACCTCACTTCTGCACACTACTCAGAGGATATGATACCCTGCAGCAGAAAAGTCACTTGGAATATCAGTGCTGGTACTTTTGAATGCTGGGAGCAAGTAAGAAACATAAATGCAAATCCTATGCTCACTTCTATTTCAATATACTTTGACAAATTTTGAATTTCACAAATGTTGAAATTTTCACAGATGAAGAAAAACAACACTTCTAAAGGCCCAGCTTAAAGAAATCAATGAAGAACCTGGAAAGCAAAGATCTGTGACTGTCAGCCATCCAGGTTTGTGCAGGGGGTAAAAAATGGGTGGTGCTCAGAACTGTTTCACTTCAAAAGCTGAGGCAGAACTTCCCAGTGATTTGAGACTAGGCCTGCCACAGAGCAACCAAGGACAGTCTGGGGTAGGGTGAATGATTCTCTCTACTCTGGGGCCCTGCTGCAACCTTCCTAAGGATGCCACCCACTTACATGGGCATTCTTTCACTTGGTTGTTTATTTGTTTTATCTCAAACCTGTACAGTTTTGGGAGAATCAATACCCAGGCCACTCCCAGACAGACTGTATCAACACTGAGGCAGAATGAATGTTTTGTGGAAGTTTATCAGGTGGTTCCAACACTACATTCCCTATAAGGTCTGGGTCACTACCGTACACCTGCAACAGTACTTGGCCCAAGCAGCAGAATAGGTGAATGCACAAAAAGAATGAGCTATAGAGCAGCAAACTAATGGAAGCAACAGTCCTACTTTCAAATCTCAGGTCATTCCCTGAACATCCCTCCCTGGTCAATCTGCTGGAAATGAGGGTCATGCAAAAGCACTAGGTGGTAGGTAATTGTTACTAACATGCCTCCCATTCAACAGCAACAAAGGAAGCCCAGGTGGCTCACTGGATTCTTGGTACCAGTCAGAGCTATACCATCCCCAACCCTGAACAGGTGTCCTTGATTTTTCCTGGGCCACTGGCCAGGGTATAGTAAGGCTAACAGCTATTCAGCCAAGCGTAGCTTAAGAAGTGAATGTCTCCCAAAAGTCCTGATGTCTCTGGGTTTGCAGTTTCTCAGTTCTCAACATGATTTCCTTCAACATGATTCCCACTGGAAAATTCAGACAACCTTAGCCTGTGTATTCATAACAGACATTTCACCAATAGGTGCCTATTTTTCAACCTGGCGCACAGAAACTCAGTATGTTGATACATACCTGTAATTCTAACACTTGAGGAGTAGAAATAGGACATCAGAAGTTAAAGTTCATCTTTGGCTACATGCCTAGGCTTTTGAGGCTAGTTTGACCTACATAAAACCCAATGCAATGGTAGCTAGTAAATGGCTGCATGCAAATATTGTAATTCCAAATTTCTCCCTATGCTAGGCCAGGCTGTGTTCAGCCTTAAAAGGAAAAAAGTCTCTTACATGTAAGCAACATATGAGTAAGGGCAAGTCCTTTAATTAAAATTTTAAGACTCTAGGCTGTCAACATGGTTCAGAGTATAAAGACACCTGCCACCAATTCCAACAACCTGAGTCTGAGTCCCAGGACCCACATAGAATGTATTACTGCACGTGGTCCTCTAATCTCACATTTGCAGAATGGCATATGCAAATCTAAACCCATAAGTAAAATATAAGTTTAAATTTTGAAAAAAAAAAATCAAAGGGCCTAGAGAGATCATTCAGCACTTTTTGCTCTTGCAGAGAACTTAGGTTTGGTTCCCAGCACATGGTTGTAAATGGAAGATTACAACCATTCCAATTCCAGGAGATTCTGCTCCTTCTTCTGATCTTTGCAGGGACCAGGCTTATACATAGTGCACTGCATGCATAAAGGCAAAAATCTCATACTTATAAAATAAAAATAAATAAATCTATATTTTTACAAAATAGGATTGTTTTTTCTGTGTATGCTAAAAATTGAACCTGAGTCCTCTAGAAGTGCAACCAGAGCTCTTAACAGCTGAGCCATCTCTCCAGCCCCCTAAATAAATAAATCTTTCCTTAAAACTTCAAAATTTTCACTAAAGGACCCCACCCAAGCCTGGTTCAAGGACCCCAGTGGAGGCCATTTTAACCTCCTCCCTAGGATCTGACACTTTGAACACCACAAGGCAGAGCTGCTCTGTCATCCCAGAAGCCTGTGATGGATGCCATACAGGTGTCTTATATAAATCTTCAAGAGCCTTCTCTGCATGGAGCCAAGTAGACACTTTAATCAACAGAGCAAAGAAAACAAAATGCCTCATGAATTTTCATTTTTATCTCAGTAAAAGAGCACAATCAATTTGTCAGCATGCAGTACCACTTCTTGCCAAACACCACTTATTATAGACTAAAGCTTTCTCAGCTATACAAACACTGAATAGACACAGGCGGAACCATGAACACATGCTTCTCTTTGCCTCTTCCTGTTTTAAGAATTCCCACATATCTAGTAACTGTCTAGACCCCATCAGCTTCCTCACAGCTGGCACACTGCTCACTGCTTCTGCTCCTTTCTTCCCTTTGACAGCCTTGAAACAAATTATTTACCTGATGGAAAACCTAAAAGAAATCCTCCCAGGTGACTTAACATGAATGATACCTGGGAAAAAGAAAAAGTAACTGGGTTGATGAAAACCACAATTGTGGTGAACTCCTTATTTCTAACTGGTCTCAAATTATATAACCTATCATGGTTGTTTGTTGCTAAATATTTCTATACTGGAACTGACCATATTTTTTGTTCTTCCATCTAAGCAATTAATTGGAAAAGGGATTTGCTTAGGAAAATACAATAATAAGGGTGAATTCAGAGCTCCTCAAAATTACTTTGTCAGAGTGGAAAGCTCCCCAAGTAAGCCTTCCTAAGCCTGGGTTCTGAAAGGCTGAGCTGTGCCTATGCTTTGTACTGAGCAAGGACCTGTTAGGGCAGCTAATTGTTGCTCACCAGGACAGCACAGCCTAAGTCACTGTCTCTAGGAGAGAAAATGTTTGGAGTATCCACATCCTCCCAAAAGCAGCACCTAAATCTCCAACTTGAAAGCACAATTTACATACAATGTTCAAAGTTAGGGTTAGGGCAGAAGAACCAACAGCTCATCCTGACCACTAGACTCAATTCAAGAAGTTACAGACCTCCAATCTCAGAAGAAATTTTTCTGGATCCACTTCATGCTGGTTGTTAACTGCCTCAACTTCTAGCCCATCGTATAAGCACCCTTGTTCAGTTCGTTTGGCTGGGGATGACTTCCCCCATCCCTTTGTGTATATGTGTGCATAGGTGTTTATGCATATTTATATGTGTACATGAATGCATGTGGAGAGCAAGTCAAGTTTAGGTATTCTTCAGGACTTGTCCCCTTTGTTTTGGCTTTTAAATTTTTATACATTATTGGGTGGGAGTGACTGCACACTAGTACAGTGTGCATTTGCAGATCAAAGAACAACTTGTTGAAAATCATTTTTGAGACAGCATCTCTCTACATCTCCAGTGCTAGGATTACAAATGTGTACCATTACATCCAACTTGTTACAGGGGTGCTCAGAATCAAATTCAAGTATTCATGACAACTACCATCCCTGACGAAAAAGCTCTAAGCTTTTCCCTGATGCTGACCTAAAACTCCACTGGAATGAGATAGTAGAGAGCCAGAAGCAGGAAACCACTGATAGATCATCTAGACTCAGATATAGGCCCTGTCCTTTCTTCTTCACCTCCAACAGTGCAAAATGCAGACAAGGTGGGGTGACCTTAAACCATATCAGTGAAGACAACATCCTACAGGCTGCTAACTAAATGATAGAGGCTGAAAGCTTCATAACCAAAGATAAGAGTTTCCATAAAAATTCTAGACCTCATAGTACATTGCTCCTTAAGAGAGAAGTGGTTTCTTATTGAAGTTAGTTTATCAGTTTTAGTGGTTAGAGGAGGGTGTCTTTGTTATAGTAACTGAACCTACATTGTCTGACACACTGTGTACTAAATGTATGACCACCACAGAGATTTATTTTCTGGGTCCTAAATGGATCTCATAAGTACAGATCAACATATTCAGCATACTGCCTGGCAATATCATTTATCTATTATAAGCACTAGACATTCTTGCCTTATTTTTTTATTTACCACTTTCACTTACTACCTAAGAGAGAGACATAACATCAACTTGCCCATAAGGGGTTAACTGAAATAGAGGGTTCACCTGCATATATCCAGTAAATCTAAACAATTTCAGATGTTGCTTTGTCAGGCAATGCAAGCCCCAGGTGTTACTTCAAATGTAGTTCACCCACTGACTTCTTTTAATTTGACCTATAATAGTGCATCAAGGTCTCATTCTTCTCATGGTGCAAGTAGAAGACTGAGGAATTAAAGTTCTTAAGTATCTAAAAGTATGTGTTCACCTCAAGATGGTAGAGGCAGGAGGATCACTGCCAAGTTCTAGGTCACCCTGGTATATGTAGCAACTTCTAGGTTAGCCAGGGTTTCATATTGAGAATTTGTCTTAACAAGTAAATAAAAGCAGCATATCTTCAAGGATACAGCTGGCTTTGGCTATGGGATCTCCAACTGCATGCCAGAGTAATGGGAGAGACTTTCACAGAAGAGGTCAACACAGTGCCTGCCGCTGCCACTTGCTTTTCCTATATGTCTAAGGACTGGAATTTCTACCTGCGACAAATGTTTTGTCCCTGGGGATAATACAGAGCTTTCATTCTATGGGTTATGACCAAGGTTCTTTGAAAAGTCTGAGGAAACAGACTGGCTCTGTTTATTAACAAAGAGCTATATAACCAGTGAATGGACCATCATCTATGATTTGATCTACAGTTAAGATATACAAGAGAAGAAACAAAATGGGCAGCAAGAAGACAGCTCTGAAAGCAGAAGTTTTGGATAATGCTTTATAATATACATACATGTAATTGATTAATAAAAACTTTTTAGAAAAAAAAGAAAGAGCAAACTAAGAAGGGTTTATCTGTGCTCACAGATTAAGAAGAGATGCAGTCCATCATAGTGTAAAAGACATGGAAGTGGGCAAGTGAGACAGCTAGTCAAACTTCATCTATAGTCAGGAAGCAAAGAATGCTAGTCTCAACTCTCTACTTACTAAGACCCTAGTATATGTCTTGGTGTTGCCAAGTTCATAGATAGTAGGTCTTCGATCCACAGTTAAAACTCTAGAAATATCCTCAAAGACTCATGAAGAGTTGTGTCTTTTAGAGGATTCTAAATGTAGTTGATAGTGAATAATAATCATCACAAGAGCCAACTGTATGGTGCTATCCAATGTTCATTTACTTCCTACTTCCTATTCTGAGGCCTCTCCTCTGGGTGTAATAGACCAGCTTCCCCCAAGAGTACCAGAATTGTTCAGTGGACATTGTCCAGTCTGGCTCAGGAAGCAGTCTCTGTACTGCATCCAAAACTGAGTGTTGCCAATCAACTCTCACACAACTGGTGAGTGGTTACCTGGACATAGACCTCTGCAGTGTGACCAAGGCAACAAGAATCCAAACTGATGCCTATCCTTGGGTTCAAGGATTGAGAGGCAGGATTAGTAGCTGTGGCATGTATAAACATCTCCCTTACTTTAAGTGCCAAATTGCACACCCAGACACTGCTATGAGATGCCTTGATGATGGTGTTTCAGCCTGTTTCACAGGGATCTGCAGAATTGACATAGGTCCCCTTGGAGGGTCCTCCAGGTAATACTGAATTAGTTTCCAGCTCAAGGAAATATGCCCAAAACAAAGCAACAGCTGCCACAGTAGAAGGTCACAGTCTGCCCTGCCTTTTTTGGACAATTTATCTTTGTAGCATAAGCAGGGTTAACCAATATTTATGAGCAAATGACTATGTCTTACCTAGTCCTTCTCTGCCATTTGAAAAGAGAAAACACCACTTCTAGATCAGTCTCAGGCCTTTGAGAGGGTGAAGGGTCTAGCATCACTTCACTGTTTAGGTTGATGGCTCTGGTGTCCTTGGCCTCTTCATACCTCACAGGTCATGTGTAATTTTTCTTTCCCTAGACTAAGCCTCACCCACATGTTCTTGGGTGGGCATGGTTGCTTTCCATCATCTCTAACAGTGAGGTGCACACAAATAGGTCAGCATTTATAGGTAGCTAAAGAGAAGGTTGTCAGAGCAAATTTTAGTAAAGTAACCTTCCTTTATCAATTTTCAGAAGAGTTCCCTATGAGAAGGTAAATCTCCCTACAGACTCTGCTGAGGGCTGGCTGAAAGTTCCTCCCTCCCTTCCTCCCTTCCTCTCTCCCTCCTTCTCTTCCTTCCTCCCTCCCTCCCTCTTCCTTTCTTCCTTCCTTAAGGGGAAAGGGGTACAGATGCCATAGCATGTGAGTGAAGATTAAAGGCAACTTGTAGGAGACCCCTATTGGCTGAGCCATCTCACCAGTCCTCACTTATGATTATTTCCACCTCTGAACATCTCCAGCTGCATTCCAACAGGAGTTTACTTATTTAAATACAAATCATACTTTTCTATTTTTTTCATATACCAATATGAATCTGCTATTATTTCATTTTGAATTTTTTTATTCTTCAAATCCACTTTGTTCTTTGTTATACCTTCTTTCTTACTCAGCTTTTAAAGTCTCTTACACTGCTTTTAAATTTTTCCTTATTTTTAATTGTGTGTGTGTGTGTGCTAGACATGTGTACACATGAGCACAGTGCCCTTGAACAACAGAAGAAAGTGTTAGAATTGAACTTACAGGTCATTGTGAACCACTTGACATGAGTGCTGAGAATCATACTTGAATCCTTTGAAAGAACAGTATTTGCTTTTAACTGTTGAGCCATCTCTCTGGACCTCTTATACACTTCTTGAGAAAAAAAAAAAATATATATATATATATATATATATATATCCATAGACTGCGCACCTTAGATCTGTGTAAGGGTTCAACACTATTCCGACTAACAGAACATGATAAATGTGATTCTTGTAATTTCATAGTTTAGGCCACAAGTATAGCTTTTATCTCCTGCAATGCTCCTTTGTAATCAACCACCACGTTGTAGGGGGAGCCTAGGACACATGGTAGGACCACATGACAAAGAACAAGAGACCCACCAAAAGCCAGATAAGCAATTAAATTAGACATCCAGTTTTCAGCTTTAAAAATCTTAAAATAGATTTCAAACACTATGCTGAGGAAATTAAATATCTGGACTTTACTATGTTTGAACCCAACACAGAGACTCTGTAGATACAAAGTGTTGCTCTACACCTCCCCATCATTTGAGTGTAGTAACCAGAATGCTCCCTATAAATCTGTAGGGCCTAACTCAAGTTTGGCAGCTAAAAGTTGTTTAATAAATATTGTTGGCTTTGTGAAGTATATTAGTAACATATTATTCCTCTATAATCTAGAGCTGTCTCTTCAAAAAAAAAAGTCCTATGGCCATCACCAGACAACCTCAGTCCCCAGATCAAACAGAAAGGATTGTTCTGTTGCTTGCCAGTGAATGAAAGTCCCGAGCATTTCAGAGAGGACAGACTTCTCTACTTCCAGCTCCTCAATAAGCTATGGGGATTGGTCACACTGCTTCTTATTCTTAGGATCCACCTTCAATGAAAACAGGCCACTCTTCTCTCAGGTTTTCAAAAAAATATTGCTCTTGGCTGGGTAGCTTCCATTTTATCTTTTTCAAAAACCAGGTACATCAAGGGTAGTGATTCTCAACTTGTGGGTCATGACCCCTTTGGTGGTCAATGACTCTTTCACAGGAGTTGCCTAAGACCATCTTCATATCAGATATTTGAGTTATGATTCATAATAGTAGCAAAATTATAGTCATGAAATAGCAACAAAAACAATCTTATGGTTGGAGTCACCATAACATAAGGAACTGTATTAAGGGGCCACAGCATTAGGAAGGTTGAGAACCACTGTTCTGGTACAAAAGTGATGTGGAAGAAAGGGCATCTGCTTCATTAATCTAAAGCTAAAGCCAAGCACACATAGAAATAATCCTTAGATGTTGTCCACTGACAAGAACAGTTAACACAGCACCCACTTCAGAACCCATGGATCTCTGGGGCTCCTCTGTGTGATGTGGTGTGGTGTGGTGTGGTGTGGTGTGGTGTGGTGTGTGTGTGTGTGTGTGTGTGTGTGTGTGTGTGTGTGTACACAGGTCAAAGAAACAGAGCCTCTTGGTGGCCTGGAACTGGTCAAGGAGACTAGGCTGGCTGGCCAGTAAGCCCCAGAGATCTGCCTATATCTACCTTTGTGCTTATGGGATCACAAGTATGCCACTACACCCAGCTTTTGTACATGAGATCTGAGGTGGAAATCAGGACCTTATGCTTGTACAGAAGCACTTTAACATACTGTGCAATCTCCCCACTGACTGCTTTCTGAAATGTACCATGCCTCCCTCACCCTATCACCATCTAGCCTTCACTGCCAGGAGCCAGAATGGACCTGCTGAATCCAAGATAAAAGTAGGCTGATCGTGAAAAAGTCAAGATAGGCTTTCTATTTCTAGAGCAGAACATCAATGGTTGCCAACAGGAAGCTCTGCAGGACCTGCCTTAATGGCAAATGAACCTGCTGTAATTAGCATATTAATAACATTTGATTTCTAGTGTCCTAAGAAATATCTCTCCAACCACTTTACCACAAGGCTCTGGGGTAATCACAGAACAAAGAGCACAGGAGGAAACTATCTGTATGTACCCAGCACCCACTTCAGGAATTACTTCTCACACAATCTTCTCCTAGCTTTCTTCCCACAGACTCCCTCCAAGTGGAAAGAGCTCATTTCAGACCCATGTGAAAGCACTCATTCTAAAGAGGCTTTCTGGAAGCAAGTTTTGATATGCGGACTAGTCAGTCCCCAGAACAAGACTTGCAGCTCTAAGAGTCAATCATGGTGAACTCTTGAGAGATGAGAAGCCCAGGGTGAACCCAGGCTTTAGTCACAAGCAGAGGGGCAGAGAGAATGTGCTACCAAAGCTCCACACTTGCCATAGCCTGTACTGGACAATCTCCCACTAAAGAAAGGGCTCTATGAACTAGATAGCAGCTAGCCCAGGATGCAGATGAGAGACTGGCATCTGGAAAGCTGAACTGATTTGGATTCAAAAGGGTCTCTGGTCTTTTCAGCAGGATAAAGACATGGTGGGCTATAGCTATATGTTCTAATTAAACACACAGACACACAGACACACAGACACACAGACACACACACACACACACACACACACACACACACACACACACAAAAGCCCGAACAAACAAAAACAGACACATGAGCTAGTTCTCATTGCCAAGAGACTTTTTTTTCTCCATTTAACTGCTGGGTTCATGCCACAAAAGGCACTTTAAGGGCAGGACTTTGGTTATCCACATGCATATACATGTGTGGACAGACTCCCTGAAAACCAGGTAACCAGTGAACTGAAAAGATAGGTAATCAACTTCCAGAAAAACTCTCATAAGAACTAATTGTTGAAAGAACTGTGAAGGTATCCTTTTTCCTTTTTTTCTGCTTCCTTGAAACAATATGGTGGCTGGAGCTACAGCAGCCAAGTCAAATCAGAAGACATCTATAGAGCAGAGACATAAGAGCTTGGGTCCCAAATGACACACAAGAGGCAACAAACTGGAGGTATCATTCATATAAGAAAATGTTTAAGATACTCACACTTAAACTTTTAGTCAAAGGACATGATCATGTCTAGATTTAGAGAACATTCTATGTTACTCTCAAACATCCCTTACTACAGCCTACCATTCACCCAGTCATTTGGCCCAAGAAACTTCCCAGGATTACATCCTAGGGTGGAAAGAATAATTTCTTTGATTGATGCTATGTGGGCGCAGTGGCTAAGAGTTTAGGATCAGAATTTCAGTAGGCCTGGGCTTCAATCCAAGTGTTCTTAGTTAATTAACAGTCACATTATATTAAGAAAAATCATGTCACCTCAGTTTCCTCAGCTCAGCTCACAGTAGAGGTGGCCCAAGGATTAGATGATAACACCAGTAAAGATCCCACCAGCATGACATGTATCTGAACATCTTTTTCAAACATAAGCCACCTTTACCCAAACCAAAACACATAATCATGGCAATTGTCACAATATAGCCATGTCTTACATTGAAAGATTTTAGCAGTAACACACAGAGTGGTATCACAGAGTCACACTGCTAAATGACATCTAAGTCTTCACAGTTTGTGAGGGCATACTCTTTGCTTACATAGTGATAAGACTGGCTAAAGAACGTGTCTATTGTTAAACAACTTGGAATACAAGTGACTTTGATATCTTCTTTATCTTGGTTTTAATCAAGTTCTCTTCATACCTTTCAACTTAGCCTTTCTCTACTGTAACATATAGAACTTGTGCTATAGTTGTGATTTTCTTTCTTGTAACATATTTTAAGATAGATAATATATTCCGGCACTATTAAACCACTCAAAATCATTTCACATCCCAAGTGGTATGGCTGCCAACCCTATGATTCTGAAACAAACATCGAGGAAGAAACTACAAATTCTATTACTTATCTTCATGAATATTCCAAATCCAGAAACACAGAAGCACACTAAACAATTGCCTAGTTTGTCTTTGAATGTTCTTGCCCAGCCATATTAGAGACCTGGAGAGAGGACCCAGGAAAATTCCATTCTAACACATTCTGAGATCTGTTCAAATTCCTCCAATATGCTTGATGCATGCTCTAATCAAAAATTACATGCTAAGGATGTGAAGACAATCCTCAAAACCCATGTGTTCTTTTATAAGGCTAGGCTTGGGGGTGTATGCTTCTAATCCCAGCACTAGGAAGATAGAGACAGGAGGATCACTAGAACTCACTGGCCAGTTGACCTAGGTGAGTTCCAGGCCAGTGAAAGATCCTGTTGTTATTAAAACCTCCCCACCCCACCCCACAGACAGACAGACAGACAGACAGACACACAACACAACACACACGGGGGGGAGGGGGTGGAAGGGAGAAAAGCCTAAATATGTCTAGCCTCCACATTTACACTGGACATGTGCATATGTTAATATACAAACATATAATAAACACACAAAATCACATGCTAGAAATAAGTTGTCTGCAGAGGAATCTGCAATCGCTTCTACAGATGCATCTGTAAAACCCAAATGGCTTTTTCTGTGATGAGATTTGATTCATTTCATGGTTTCCTGGCAAAACCAGTGGAACCCAGCAAGGACTTCACAAAACAGGGATTCTTAGCCGAACAAAGAAAACCTTCAAAAAAGCACACTGCACCAAAACTGGAGGCTAAAATTATTCTTCAATAGTATTTCCATCAGGTAACATGTTCCTTATGCAGAATTGTGGTGAAGCTTTGAAGTGGCAAAGCCCAAATAAAATGTAATCTGTGACAAGAATGCTTTGGCCAGCTTCTGTGTCAGAAACACTTTTGAGCAATGAAACCATTTCAATGGAAAACTATGAGCTTGACCTATTAAGAAGCAACCATGTAAAACGTTTTTTGGCATTTACTAGATATTTGATTTGGCAAATTCATACCAGCTCGGCCCAAAAAGCAATTTACTTCTCCTACCACCTCATCTTCCTGTGACCAAAGGTGAAGATGAACAAATGAGACAGGTGTGTAGGAGGTGAGAACTGCTTGGGACCAGAGACTTGGAGACCTACATGAAAATGGGGCTTGAACAAAGCAGAAGTCCCACTAGGCAGGAAAGGGCTGAACCCTATAGCTTGCCTGGGTTTGCAAAGCTGGGGTTATAATTGACAGTGATCTGCGAAGCAACTAGGAACTTGGGTGAGCCTGGCATGAACTATAAATGGGCAACTGAGGCAAAATTTCAGAACCTCATTTATAAAACAAGAATGAAAAGACCACCTCACTGACTGTTTTCAGTAGTTGAGTGTAATTCAATGGTCAAGTGCTTGCACAGCATGTATCTCACAAGACCCTGGGTTTCAACCCTGGAACTACCAGAAACAGAAGGAAAAAATGTAGCACATCACTGGAAATCAAAGTCCACATGGGGACCTTCATGAGCACAAGAAGGCAGCCATGAACTCCATGGGGGTGGGTGGGACACACCTGGAACAACAGAATATGCATGGGGTCTGGGTGTTAAGACCCATCAAAGGATAGTGGCAGTTGGAGGATCACAGGAATCCCAGGGATCCTGGAGTAGTGAAGAACTGATTCAGTCCTAGGTGAGAGAGTGGACTTTCAGATGAAGATCTGGCTGAAAGTAACCCCAGCAAGGGCTGTCCACAGGATTGCAGAGATCTAGGCCTAAAGCCTACCTCTTTTGTTCCTCCTACATGGGCTATCATCAGGCTCCATGTATAAGGACCCTCCTCACTGCAACTTGGTTGATGTTAATGGGGACCCCTGAGAGATAGGAGTTATTTGCCCCATGATGCATGTAAAGAATTAATGACAAAGGCCAACCTAATCCTGTGCCTAGAACTCACTTTAGAAATCATTGCCTTCCTTCTAGAGTTCTGTAACAAAGTCTGACGCATCATTTCATCCTTTTCCCTCCCAGCATTTATGATGTTTGGCTGCTGTGTTCCCTGAATCTTTTTAACAGCTAAACCACAAAGTCAATGGCTATTAACTGGGTACAGCAATAACTCCTGCCTCCATCTCTATGGACCATGGAGCCTCCTACCCTCTGACTCTTGTCCCTCTGGCCAAGCCACAATAAGTTCTTGAAAATAGAAGTGACCTATACTGAACATCCTGCTCCCCAATTCAGCTTTATATGGTGGAATGCATGGCAGTTGAGAAGCACTAGTGGAAGTTGTTGTTCAACTCTTGTTATTCACTCACTAAGTCTAAAATAATTTCTCCTGCTGCTGGCCAGGACTTCAAAAGCAGCCCTCCAGTGGTGGCAAAATAGGACAAGCTAGAGTCTGACCCACCTTTGCTGTATTTATGTCTCTCCTAGGGTCCTTTGGTCAATGTCATCACCTTAGAGCGCTAAAAATCTTCAGTGTCTATCAGGGATGAAGCATCAGAATCATGTATCTGTCACTAAGGTTTCCCCTATGACACCTACTTTCTTTCCAAGGCACTTTCCAAATGACTGGATGGCCAAGCCTTTACTAGTTTCTCCAGATTGAGGAAATAGCCAACTGAAGCCAGCTCTTGCAGCACTTGCTCCTTCAGGGTTTACCATCTAACATCTAAGGGTACACAATGTCTCTTGTTTCAGCACATAAATTTTCTGGAGCCCAGGGAAAGAATCAGCCTGGCAGTGTACAATATGCTGACTGGGACTTGGGAACCCCGGCTTCATCCCACTCTCCTTCGTTTCTCACCCAGGTTGGGGCCCCCATCTTAAGCTACTAATGTAGCCTCTGAGTTACATCTGCCTGAGCAATGTTCACACACCCCAGTGGCAAGTTGGAACTCAGAACCACATTAGGCATCCAGGATCAAAGCCAACATTGTTACAGGCTGAAGCCAGGTTCAGCAGAGTATAGTCTTCCCAAAACTATCCTTGAAACAGCTTTGCTTCCCATTCTATTAAAGATAAATCTGGCCCTGAGAAAGGATAGTCACAGAGAACTGAACAGTGTCAACACTAGCACCCAGTGAAAGTGTGAGGGTCCCATGCTAGGCAGAGGAGCTCTACCAGAGCTGGGAGGCTAGCATGGGGCCATCTGCATGCTCAGGTACCTGGGTCTATCTCATCAACACTCTCTCCTTTCCTTGAGAATACCTCAACTGGCTTGCTGGTATTATGTGCTTGTCCACAGCTCCCTCAGGGTCCAGGCTTTGGGCTCCCAAACACAAAGAAGATACCAACTGGGGAAGATATGGCTGGGCCTCTGATTTTGGGCAAGAACTTCACAGTGATAAACCCCAAATTCCTTTGCAAAAAAAAAAAAAAAAAAAAAAAAAAAAAAGACACCTTTTCTAGGTTAGGAAAATGACACAGAGAAACCCAGTGTCTGTCATGTAATAACACCTTGATCAGTAATAGCCATGACAGTCATTTGTATTCTGTTTCTGCAGCTCAGAGAGGTTATAAAACTTGTCCAATGCTTCACAGATCTTAAACAGAGAAGCAAGGATGTGATAATGTCCCTTGGAAAATATGTAGTACTCACCAGGTTAGCAGGTTTACCCACTGGCATAGGAAAAGCCTGAATATTTGTGGAATAGTGCAGACAAGAATACATGGTATATGAACCACAGGCACTGGATTTAATGTATGCTAGGGGCCTCCATTTTAACATCTTCTGAGAAGTCAAATTTTTTCTGAATATTAAAAAAATGAAGTGATCCAGAAGAAAAGACAGAAGGAGAGAAAGAAAGGAAAAAGACAGCTATGATCAGGGGACATAGCTCAGCAGTTAAGAACTTGGTGCAAAAGGATAAGAACTGGAGTTCAGATTCCCATAAACCCATGTACATGCCTGATGGGTATAGTGACCCATCTCAGGGTGAGAGGAATAGAAAAGCCCATCTTCCTCATAAGATCATCCTCTCTGACATTCAAGTGGTCAACAGGTAACAAAAGACATCCCAGCTTGACTCTCCAGCCCCCATGATTCAAGCCTTAGAAGGGGCAGACAGGGGATTCCCCAAGGCAAGCTGGCTAGCAAAATGAACCATATTGGCAAGCTCTGGGTTTAATTAAGAGACCCTGCAACAGTGAATAAGGTGGAACAGTGAAAGTTGTTTCCCAACATTAACCTTGGTATTCCATATGTATGTGCAAATATAAATGTCCCTATACCCATTCATATATGCGCCCACACATCCAAAAACATGCATATACAAACATGCACAATGCAACACAAACACATACCCATAAAAAAGAGGGGGGTAGAGGGAAGGAGAGAGAAGTAAAAAGAGAGAGATAAAAAAAAACAGCTAGAAACAGAAAACCAATGAAGAGGCCACTACTGTGCCAATATGGGCAGGGTAGTAAATATGAAGACAATGAGGTAGAAAAGTGGGTAGAGACCCAATCACTGTAGGAATCCAAGAGGGGTTCCATATAAGAGGTGGATGGGAAGTTCATACAAGTAAGCAAGGCATAGGCCATACCTCTCCTGATCAGATGGTGACAAAAGACAATAGCAGCCCCAGGAGAGAGAATCTTGTAGCTGGCCAGACAATGGGACCATAAGAAGTGTGGGGCCTCCTCTGTATCCTACACTTATCTGATCCCTCTAAGGGATTTCCAAGGTTTATGAAGACAGTTCACCATTCAGGCCTCACTTCAAATGGCCTTGAGTCTAACTCATGGGTGGGTAGCAGGCACCCCACCTGAATGCAGGCAGACAGACAGTATGACATCCCTGCCCATCTGCCATCTTCTAAGAGGTCCTGCATGGAGAAAAGGGTGAGAGGACAAACAGCAGGAAAGCAAGAAACCAGTCCTGAAAAGGACAGGGAAGAGACAGGTGGGCAGTAGGGAACAGCTGCTAACCTGGAGACTTCTGGCAGGTGGTGCCACAAGCCATCCTGTGACCAGTGTTGTCTTCATTGTCCTGACTGCAGGTGGGAATCAGCTCCAGCTGCTCTGACTCCTATATTACCACCTGAACCTTGGGGCTAGTGTCATCAGAAGTGGAAATGTTTGTGGTCCTGTTTATATAGCTGGATTATGTCCCTTCCTCCCAGGTACATAGTAGGCCAACCACAAATATCTGGAAAGTAAGGGATTATACCTCTTATAGTCCTAAAAGCTAAGCCTGCTTTTGCTCACAGTATCCTTTTGGTATCTACTCTTAAGCCCCAAGGGTAGCTTCATAAGCTACCAGAGCTGTACTAATTTTTCAGGCTGGAGATATAGATAATGCCTGTTGCCTGATTAAGTCTCTAACCTTCACAGTTTTCTGCAGGAAGTTCACCAAAGCAGTATGGATATTGACCTCCCAAATGTGTCCACATCCATGAAGAAATCCCAACCAACATGGAGATGAGTTTTTGCTTTGTGGCTGTGTTTGAATCTAGGATTTGACTCTACAGAGCTCTAAAAATCTCCAAATCCATGAGGCAGAACTAGAAAGTGATCTCAGGCCCAAAGGGTTTTGCAGTGATAAGTATGTCCCTCAGAATCACCTGGTTAGATGATCCTGACAGTGCTGAGCCTACTGACCTAGTGGATTCTAGTCCTCTAATCTGTTCAACCAGCAACCACAGAGCTGTCTCTGATCTTTCTTCCCCTTACAGTTCCTCTGATTCTTGGTACTGAGAATATACATATGGCAGCTGTCCTACTACCCACAGTGTGACCCAGTGTCAAATATGAGGGGTTTTTTTGTTTGTTTTGTTTTGTTTTTTGTTTTTTTTTTAATCCATCTTCCTAACTTAGGACAGGTTCAGCACACCTAGAGTAAAAGGTAACTACAGGCAGTGTTCAGGACTGGCTATCATCTTCATGTGTGTGGTAGATGAGGTCCCTCCTACCTGGAAGCAGGAAGATGATGAGATGGGCTCAGAGATATCATCCAGGCAGGCCCTCTAAATCTGCCCAGTTAATAAAGAGATATTTGAGAGGCCAAAGGAGCTGAGGGGAAGGATTCTATTCAGGATATATAAAGGAAAAAATGTGAACGCCCTAGGTCCCTGGAATGAAGAAATTAATGAATCAGTGGAAGAGCAGACAAATTTTACAACTAGTACTTGGCCACCAGCAAACCAAGAGGAGCAAGAAACAAGCTCATTATTGAACATGGCTTACTAAAATAGTGACCACCATGATATTAAAGAAGTAGAGGATGAAGGTGAACAGTGGGCCAAGTCTTCCTCCCTAGTGTTGTCATATAATTCTCCCAACACTCCTAGACCCATTTGGCAGAGAAGAAGACAGCTCAGGGGAATTTAATCACTTGCTCAAAGTCACAGTCAGTGAAGACAGAGCCTGTTGCAAACCCCAGTCTCCTGTCACTACAGTTCTGTTCCTTGTTGTCTCCCTCCAGCCTCATTGCTCAGGCCTGGTTCAGAGCTCATTCACTCCCTTTATTCCCAGAACCTGATTGATGAGTCAGGGCAGTACTTTCCTTGTTCTGCAATCCCAAGCCCAGTGGTAGGGCCATTACACACAGCTCTAAGCAGGGGTTCCCCCCAAAACTTCTAACAACAAAACCAAGTACCTAGCTGTGCTAGCAGAATGTCCCCTCCTCCAACTCACCCACGCCTCCCCTTGAGGCCTGTTGAAGCCCAGAATTAGATAAGTACCCTGAGCAAGCATAACTGAACTTAGCTCCCTGGGTTCATTTCTGACAAAAGAAAAAAAAAAAGCACCATTTTCAAAGCTGATGGCAATGGTTTCTCTCAGCCCACATTTCCAGCCCGACTGAAAGAACTCAGAACAGAAAACAAGATCCCTCAGCAATCAGTGCAAAAGACTTCCCTCTCTGGAGGAGAACAAAAATGTCCAAGCAAGAACTCAGAGGGGTTGGGGGCAGAATTCTGTGTTGAGGAGCTGGCTGGTAAAGGTGCCTGTGGCACATATCCAGTGACTTGAGTTCAATCTTCATAACCCAGGTAAAGATAAAAGAAAAGAACTGATTGCACAAAAATGTCTTCTGACCTCCTGCTACCCACCAACACACACACACACACACACACACACACACACACACACACACACACACACACACACTGTGGGAGGGGCATACATCTGGTCAGGCATGGCAACTTCCCTGTAACTCTAACTGTTAAGAATGCTAAGGTAAGAGAAAACAATAATTTGAGGCCTACTTGGGTTACAGAGTAGTGAAGGCCAACCTAGGCAACTTGTTAAGAGCCTGTCTTATGATAAAAGGGGGTAAGAAGGATGATAAAACATTTACTTAGCATGAATGAGGCCCTAGACTCCATCTGCACAAGTGGAAAAAAGTAAAACATGACAAAATAATAGCAATTATCTGGCCTCTGGGCCAGGAAACATGACAGCTGGGATGGGCTATTTCCTCCTATTCCACAGTATTTGCTACTGGTGGTTATTGCTTTGTCAATTTTACATTTCTTCTTTCTAAATTGTTTTTAAAATTCCATCCATAGATATATGTTTAACATTTATCTGTCTATCTGTCTGTCTATCTGTCTCATGCTCCAAGCACATATACAGCAGAACTTAGACAACTTTTGGAAGTTCAAATTGAGACAGGGTCTCTCTTGTCTCTGCTGCTGCACTTACTCATGAGCTTCAGTACCATTGTTCTGTCTCTTATTCCCATCTCCCTTGGGAGTTCAGAAATTGCAGGGACATGCCAACACATCCCTATTTTTCATAAATTCCACAGACTAAACTCATGTTGTCAGGATTAAGGAACTAGCACATTTACCCACTGAACACCATTTGTTTATTTGTTTGTTTAAACAATGAAAAAATAATTAAAAGATCATTCAAAGGTAATTTGAAAAGAGAACATAAAGATGACACAACTGAGAATCAAAAAAAAAAAAAAATTAAAGCAACACTCAAGCTCTCTAGATTATAGATTTTCTTTCTGTGACTGTCCGGAGAGGGCTGCAGTTAGTAGCCAGTAAGCACCCAATGCCCCGTACAGATCTTTAGAGGATCATCTTGTGATTATTGTGTTTAATTTTTAATTTCAGAAGTTCCTGCATGCCCCAAATATCTGTCTGCCTATCCTTTTTCTTGTCCCCTCCCTCCTTAATGCAAGCTTAGAGTGTTCAGAACAAGGGGCGCTTAATTCACTGAGGTAGATGCCAAGGGAGGCAGAGGTAGTACTTCGCTGGGCTTCACTGCCAAGGTATTGCCATACACAGGGCCCTGGGAAATAAGTTCCATAAATAGATTCTGGGCAGAGACCACTAAAAGTGTTGGTCCAACATCACTTTATAGGGCAGAATGCTGACATACTCAGGCTACTGCAGGTTGGCTGACCATTGGTGTTGATCTGAGGTCCCGGTTGATGCATAAAACAGCTCATTTTTCCCATTTTCAGTGCTGAGACCTAAAACACACAGAAGGCCCTTCTCTTGCCTGCTAACTGCAGAAGATGGGGGTTGGAGGGACAGAGGCTGTTCACATGTCATTTGCCTCCTGGGCCCTATCCCAGGTCAGGTTAACAGTGTCTGCAATGCAAGTGTAAAAGTGGACATAGAACATTCCAGAGGAAGTGAGAGCAGCAGACAGAATACTGTACAGAGTGCTCTGATATAGTTAATGTATTTTAGCCTTCAAAAAGATAGTACTGAGGGCAGGAGATGTGGCTCAATGCTACAGTACTTGTCTAGAATCCACAAGCCCGTGGGTTGAATCCTAGGCACTGCAAGGGAAAATAAAATCAGTGCAGCTTCTCAACACTGAGCAGACGACTGAAAGGCTATGGTGAAATCCAATGACTTCATCTGAATAGTGTAATGACCAAAAGTGTATGGAGTGAGGATCAAAATAGTTCAGCCAGTAAGATCAAAAATTCAGATGACAGCAGATGCTGGTGAGGATGGTGGGTTGCAAACTAGTACAACCACTCTGGAAATCAGTCTGGCAGTTCCTCAGAAAACTGAACATAGTACTACCTGAAGACCCAGTTATTCCACTTCTAGACATATACTCCAGAGACGCTCCAACATACAACAAAGACACATGCACCTCAATGTTCATAGCAGCCCTATTTATAATAGCCAGAAACTGGAAAAAACCCAGATGTCCTTCAGTAGATGAATGGATACAAAAATTGTGGTATATTTACACAATGGAGTACTACTCAGCTATCAGAAACAATGACTTTATGAAATTCCTAAGAAAATGGATGCATCTAGAGAATATCATCCTGAGTGAGGTAACCCAGTCACAAAAGAACAGATATAATATGCAGTCACTGATAATTGGATACTAACCCCAGAAATCACTGAACACCCCAGAAAGAACTCACAGACTATATGAAGCTCAAGAAAAACAAAGGCCAAAAAAAAAAAAAAGAAAAAGAAAAAAAAAGAAAAGAAAAGAAAAGAAAGCCTCAGTCCTTCTTAGGGAAAAAAAAATGTATAGCACCCTCTCAGAGTATGGTACACCTGGGACTCAAATCATTAATAATCCAAGAGCTAAGATAATAATAGCCTTGTGGCAATTCACAGATCATCATGCTTAATATATACCCAACAAGAAATCTGTTTCCATGTTATGTTCTGTCCTACATGTACTTCATGCTTATTGTAACTAGTGGGATTTCTATGCATGCTATCAAACCTCTAAAAGAATTAAGTACTGACAAAATTATTCATATAATATTATGCCAAAATGCCTTTAAAAATCTGTAAATGTATCCCTCTTTTTTTCTTTTTTAAATAAAGTGGTAAGAAAGAAAGAAAGAAAGAAAAATAAATAAATAAATAAATAAATAAATAAATAAATAAATAAATAAATAAAGATAGCTCAGCTAGTAAGGGTTCTTTAACACCAAGCCTAGGACACAAAGGTGGAAAAAAAGAACCCATTCCTTAAGATGTCCTGACAGAGAGGCAGGCAGACAGACAGACACACACACACACACACACACATATACACACACCATACATACATAATACATACATACAAAAATACAGATACATTCATTCTCTCTCTCTCATTCACACGCGCGCACACACACACACACACACAGAGAGAAAGCCCAAGTATAATATGAGGTAGAGTTCTGCAGGGCTTTACAGACAAGGACCTATTGTCAAGATAACCTGAAAAACACACACACACAAGATATACATGCTAGAGAGAAAAGGGCTGGACATATGGGCTGATGTTGGGTTGTAGGTAATAGGTGAGCTCCCAGTACTCCACTGATGTAGTCACCCAGCTACAGAAGTGCCACTGTGAGAACATAAACACTATTCTTCGTTCATCAGTACGCTCCTAATTACATACACCTAATAAATATGACAAATGGGAAAGGGATTTGATGACAGGGAAAATACTTTTATATCATGTCAGAAAAAAAGCAAAAATGAGAGAATAGATTGGTAGTAGAGAGCTTACTTTGTAAGCATGAGTTTGATACCCAAAAGCCAATGTTTTTAAAATATAAAAAGCCAGGGGTGGTGGTGCTTGTTTACAATCCAAGAATTGAAAAGGCAAGACTGGAAGACCTCTGGGCTTGGTAAGTGGGGTGGTGAAATAAACCACACAACAGCTGAGAGTGTCCTCTGGTCTCCATACACACAAATACATGTGCACTTACACACACACATGTACAACATATATACCCCCCTCAAAAAAGGGGGCAAGGACAAAAATAAAAAGAGAAATATACTGAGAGCATGTAGCTTGGTGACAACATTCATTCAGGAAGCCCATGGTTCACTCCCAAGCACTCCAATGGAAGAATAAAAAAACCAAACTTCATGTAAGGAGAAACATAAGGAAAATGACAGAAGATATTACTTAAAACTATGAGACGGGAGTGGTAGGGCACACCTTTAATCTCAGCACTGGGGAGGCAGGGGCAGGTGGATCTCTGAGTTCAAAAGAACAGCATGGTCTAGAGATCAAGTTCCAGAATAGCCAGGGCAACATAGAGAAAGTCTGCCTCAAAAAAAAAAAAAAAAAAAAACTTAACTATGGCTGGACCTGAGTGGTGAGTTTAATGTTTTGGACAAAGGTAATCTACCAGTTGGTATCACTGAAACAACAAAATGAAGAACTGGGAATGCACCATACAACATGCCTAGGAAAATAATCTTCCCACAGACATTCCTCTGGCCAGTGAGGAAACATCAGCCTGGGCCTATAAAAGGAAGGAAGGTGCCACCTCAGACCTACAGAACCAAAATCTTTCAGACCCATGGAACCCAAGATAAGGTATGGTATGGGTTCAATTGAGCCTTTTTAAGAAGTTAGGTTGGAATTCTAGCCTCCAGTAAACCAAGATGTAGCTCTATTTGGAAATAGGATTCTTACAGAAGTAATGAACTTTAAGTGGAATCATCAGGATAAATCTTAAGCCAAAAGAACTGGGCAATTTATAGAAAATGAAGACTTGAACAGAGATGGGAGTTACATTTACCAGGCAGCACAGGGGTCATCGAACTGCCAGAAGCTGGGATGGGAATGTTTATAGGGAGGAGTCAGCTCTGATAACTCTTTGGAATTGAATTCCCAGACTTCAGAATCATGAGAAAGTAAATGCTGCCTTTTAAGCTGAACAGTGTGTGGTGTTTTGTTAGAGCATCTCTGGCAAACTGATACAGTGAGAAAAATTTCCCTCGGAGTTGCCTTAGCAAGTTTTTCTAGAAAATGTAAACAGTGGAGTTTCAAATTTGGTTTTAGTTTTGGCTATGAAATAAAGTTTATACAGAAAAACAAGTACAGAAAGTTAAAAAGGCCTGTCCAGGTAGATACCTGGCAAAAATCCCACACACATTGTACAGAGTAGCCTCTGATAATCTGAAGTCTAAACCCCTGCCAGAATCCATCCCAAGAATTGCCAAAGCAGAAACCCACTGACCAACAGCACAGCCCAGGCTATTCCTTCAAGAGCATTAAGCCTGTCATGAAAGAAATAAGAAGGACCTGGAACCTAAAGCTGACCTACCTTAGCCAGCTGCACACAGGTTACCTGATGCTCTAGACCAGCCACATCTAAAATTATCTTGCCCTCCAAGGACAAGCATATGCTGTGCTTTATCAGAGCATGGTTAAGTGGTAGAACAGATGTAATGTGACCTTATCACCCCAAAGTTGGCAGTGACGTCCACTGATACTTGGTTACCCTGGTAATAAAATCAAGAGCTCACTGCTAGTCTGACAGTCTGAAAGGCACTGGGTCAGAGGAACATATAAGACTCGTGTGATTGTCCCCTCTTGGAGTACAAAGTCACCAAGTAATAAAGTAGCAATTCTCTGCAGTGACTATGAAATCCAGTCTTCATTCACTGAGTGTTTTGGGAGTTTTGAGGGGACCTTTGTTTTTGTTGTTGTTGTTGCTGCTGCTGCTGCTGTATTTTTCTGTTGGCTTTGGGTTTTTTTTTTTTTTTCTTCTTTTTCTTAAAAAAATTAACTTATTTTTCTTGTATGAATGTTTTGTATGCACGTCTGTATACCACATGCATGCTTAATACCCAAGGAAGCCAGAAAAAGGTATCAAATCCCCTTTAACTGGAGTTACAGCCAGTTGAGAACCTGTCATATGGGTGCTAATAAATGAACCCTAGCAGCAGTGCTCTTAAACATTGAGCCATTTTTCCAGCCCCAAGTTGTGTTGTTCTGTTTTGTTTTTTTGTTCTAACAGTGTCTCAATACAGAGTCCAGGCTAGCTTCAAACTTATGGCAATCCTCTTTAGCCTGTACTGCTTGGATTCTGAGATTATACTTGTGTGCTATCAAGTCTGGTTATACTTATTTAGTTTGTAATGAAACCAAGTACATGCCTTCTTTTACAAAATTACCTTACAAATAAAATTGAGACCCTATGTGCCTGACTCAGTGATCAGGTTTCTGAAACATATAGCTTTTTAAGAAAAACTTCTAGCCAGAAAAGGGGTCTGGGCAGGATGTGATGCTTTCCAAAGTCTTATGTGGTATGTCGTGCATATATTGATAGGAGGTAGCTATATGGAGACTTACGGGTAGCAGAAAGTGCTCCATGAAAAGGAGGGCTCAGATATATAATTCAAATCCCTGGGACACTGGACCCACCCACTCACCAACCTACCCACCCACTCACTCACCAGTGTCAGTCAAAAACTGGTGGCCCCATTCATCACTCAGACACAGTGCAACTTTTCTAAGAAATTCAGAAGTCCTTTCAAAAGGTCCTTAAATCAGTGCCACCATGATAATGGTAATGAGAATAAATATGAGATAATCTGTTGCCTACCTAATGTCTCTACCAAGTTGACAGAAATGTCTCCATACAAAGACTATAACTCAAAGAAATCAGTAATTTGCTATATAACGCTTATAAGAGGAAAACAGCAGAGCAACTCTTTACCATTGTCAGCACTGATGGAACCATCCCACCCAACAATATCACTTCACCAGGTGGCCAAAGACACAACACCAGTACTATAACTCCCAGGTCATATTATTCATTTATTGATGTTGAATAAATAGCCAGCAATTTGGCTAATTGAAAGTAGTCAGTATGGTTTGGGGTTTTCCTGATAGTGAACCTATCTTCCTCTGGGAACGTCGCCAACTAAGCTCCTGGGAAAAGGTAACACTTTGGTATGTCGCTATCTCCACAGAGCAACTCCATTTCTCCCAGCCTTTCTGCCCGTAAGTGCTGGGGGCACATGGTGACACACTGGGCACAGTAGCCATTTCCTTTCAATAGCCTCCTTACAAGTACCACTCCTGCTGGGGTTAGGGAAGGCTTTGATTTATTATATAACTATTTCCTACAGAAATAATGCCAAATGGTGAAATAGTCAACCCTTTCACTCAAGTAGCCATTTACTTTTTTAAATAAAAGGATAAAGTATGTAATGATCCTGAACTAAATAAATAAAAATGCCACACTTCTGCCCAACAGAACCAGCTGCGTCACTGAGAAATACTTGCAGTCCTCAACAATCTTTTATCTTTAGAATGACGTTTTTCAGTCTTTCAAGCTTTAGACATTCTGAGAAGTTTGATTTAGATTCTCCAACAAACTTACATGAACAATTAGCCTATTAACTAATAAAATTGGAATTGGGCCCCATCCTTCTCTCTCATGCAGCTGTGGCTGCAATCTCTTAACTCATGTCTGGAACTCACATGAAAAGCAGATACAAACAGGAAGGAATCCCTGTCTTAATACTTATTACTGCCAATCACTGTTTTGGTGTCTAGGGCAAGAGAGTAAAATATAGCCAGCCATTTCATCTGTCTATCAGCCTTACACTCATCTGTTCTTTTCTTCATCCACCTCACTGTATCACAGTGGAGATTCAAATGGAGAGAAAGTGTGGTGGTTCAGGCCCTTGAAAAACCTCACGTAACAATGTTATGGAAGGCTAGGAATGATGTGACTTCTTCCAGGAATGTTCTAATGGGTGAAAATGTTTGCCACTAGTCTCCATTTAAACAATTGGTCCCTCACTATAATGGAATATTCTGTCAGGTGTCACATCTCTCTGTATTAATCACTGTCTTGATCACGCTCCAGGGGGCAAGAATATGTTTTGCCTGGTAGGTTGTGCCCTAGTGGGTGACACATAGCAAACACAAAATAAATATTACTGGCTAAGTAGATAAGTGTGCAGTGCACAACATACAAGACACAATAAAGAGACAGATGGAAACATCTGTTCCTTGGAGTGAATAATGAGTCTCTATGATCTAGTACTAGTTGGAACCAAGGACCCAATGTTTGCTGGTGGTGCTAGGTAGTGGAAAGCTGTAGTTAAAAACCATAGGATAATAAACCAAGGGATAATACTGTCCTAGGTGGGTGATTCAGCTCTGAGACCCTGTCCACCAATTATAAACTAGAAAAGGAGTTTTATTTAATATGCTCCCAGTTTCTTAAGTTAGGGATTCTCTACAAAGCTAACATCACTGTGTTAAGTACTTAAGTTGCAGCTTTACAGGGTCATGGGCTGATCCAATAGTCCAGACTTGCCTTCCTAAACAGTGTATAAAAGACCATGCTTTAGTGTATATCACCATGCTGATATTCCTTCTCTTTGAGAATAAGAATGAGAAAGCTGTTAAATTAGATATTTTCAAATTTAAACCCTTAAATCTAAACTATCATAACTTAAGTCAAAAACATTAGCTACAGTTAAATTTGGTCACAGCAAATACATCATAACTTTTTTTTAAAAAAGAGTCCTAGTTTCAATCTTCATTTAGCTAATATTTAATAAGCCCTATTATGTGGCAAGCAGCACTTCAGGAGTAAAAGAGGTAAAAAACAGCCACTTCTAACCCAGAACAGTTAGTCCAGTAGAAAAAAAAAATACAAGTAAATGAACAAATGAAGATGACTTTAAATGGGGTTATGAACAGAAACCATTCAACAAGCAGCTCTACCTGAAAGAATACAATTAAGCAGGCTCTTCTTTAGATGGCTCTCTGTTAGAGTTGATGTTTAAAGTCCTCTGACAAAACAAAGTGTGAGAAAGAACATTCTAGGTGGAGGGAATAGCAAGGGCCAAAGCGTCAGAGCTGAAAAAAAGTTTGAAAAACTCACAGGACTATAAAGTGTCCAGAGCATCTGTGAATGGAGGAGGGAGTGACCCAACGGCACTGAGGATGAACTGCAGAAGGCAAAGGAGAGACTGTGATGCCAAGGGACTGTGCTCTCCTGTGGAAAAAGGTATCATCTAGCCTTTCACCAAGGAGATCTACCAAAAATTCACTCTTCCTTTGACTACAAAGGTATAATACAATGCCCACAGTAACATTAGCAGTGCCTGGTACTTGTTACCAACAGAAACTGCAAATCTACTCATATTGTAATTGCTGCAGATATCCAAAAATACCACTTATGCTCATCACAGATACAAATATACAATAGCTATTAACCAGCTGTTAGACCTTGTTATTTCAAGAATTAATAAAAAAGCACATATATTTCTAAATTTTACAATTTAAAAGTATAAATTAACTGTATATGAAAAGAATTGGTTTCCTTGGTAACTCTGTGTATTTCATTTCGCATATAAAAAAAGTATTATTCTGAAAAAGGGTCCTCAGGCTTCACACCAGCCAAAGCTTTTTGTCACCCATGACCTACAACCCACAGGTCAGAGATAGAGGTTCATTCCAGGCAGGGTAGAAAAATGACTGTGGGGTGGGGTACAACAGAAGAATAATTGTTAGTTTCTAATGTCATCTGGGGGGCTGGGTAGAGAGGATCTTTGGCTGCCCAAGGCAATGCTGAAGGTAGGAGAAGCCTGTGGCTTTTAGCAATCACTGTTCTAGATGATTCTAAGGAGGCAGCCTCTCAGGGTCTTTGTCAGCTTGGCTCCTTCCTTTCTCTGGTGCACAGCCTTCCCACTGTACCACCCCACACTGCTCAGTTGGCTCTTTTCAGTGCCTATCCTGGGACATCTTCCCAGGGAGCTTCAAAAAATGAGCTCATGTGTCCACAAGAAAAACAAACTTAGTCTTTGCCACTGTTTGGTTTGTGTATTGGTCTAGAAAAGAAATGGGATTTTTATGTAAGAAAGTCTTCCAGCAGGACCCCAGCAGCTGCTGGGCAAATACCACAGCGACAGACTATAAACAGGCAGAAGGCCCAACTCCTGGCCCAAGCCCATATGCGACAGACCCTCTGCCTACATCAGCCTTCTTGTTTTTTCCAGCCTCTTCCCCACTGCATCAACACACAGAGGCTTTTCAACACCCTCTCAGAGAACCAAGAGTCATTTTCACATGGCAGGCGTAGTTCTCATACCCATGGGTAGGCTCTACCTACAGACCTGTGGGCTGGAGCTGTTGGGTGAGAGTCCATGATCCAAGAACGCCAAGAGCATAATCTTGTGCTCCCAGCTCTCCAAATCAGAAGTAAACAGAATAGGGAAGAAACAAGGTATAGGATAAACAGGAAACCTCTTAGGAAAGAAGAGTATAATGAAGGTATCTGAGCAAGAAAACTTGGATGAAATTTGGGTACAGCTAGAGTCTGGGTAAGAACACCTACCCTCAAAGGAGAAGTCCTTCAGAGAACAGAAGTAAATAAGAAGGAATGCTGACCTTTGAATCTAGGACCATGCTGTTAATGAACTGAATGTCTGCATTCAAATCAGGGTACACATACCAAACCTTAATATTCAACACAATGAATTAGGAAGGGAGCCCTATGAATAGCATCAGAGCCCTGAAATGAAGAGAAATGAGAAACTGTGTTTCCTTCTACTATGAAGGACACGAGGAAACCATCTATAAAGTAAAAACAATCCTTCATCTTGAACATCTAGAAACAAAGAAAAAGTGAACATTTATTGTTCAAGCCACCCAATCAATGTTATTTGCAATAGTGGTCTACACTGACTAAGATAGAGGCTATATGGGTCAGTCTGGAAGTAGGTTTGTCATTGCAGGTGTAAACCAAAGAATCAGCTTCCAGATGCACTGTCTGCTTCTTTCATTTTTTTTCTTTCAGCTTTATTTTTTTTAAAAAAAGAGAGAGACGTGTACAGATTTTTAAAGGCATTTGGCATAGCGCTATATGAATATATTTTTGTCAGTACTCAATTCTTTTAGAAGTTTGATAGTATGCATTGAAATCTACTAGCTACCATAAGCATAAAGTACATGTAGAACAGAATGTAACATGGAAACAGTTTTCTTGGTGTGTATAGATTAAACATAATGATTTTTGAATACCAAAAATTGCCACAAGGCTATATTCTTAGCTCTTGGATTATTAATGATTTAAGGTTCATGTCTGATTCTTTCTAAACATTTACTTTTAAATTATTTATTTTATGTGATAGATATTTTGTCTGCATGTACATACATATGTACCATGTACACCTGGTATTCAAGGCAGCTAGCAGAAGGCATTGGGTTTTCTGAAACTACAGTTACAGATGGTTATGGTTTACCATATGGGTTCTGTGAATCAAACCTGAATCCTCTGGAAGAGTAGCCAGTGCCCTTAACCACTGAGCCATCACTCCAGTTCTATATGTTCCTTTCTAGAAAGTATAAGTTGGTTCTTTTTTTTTTTTTTTTTTCTTCCTGGTGAAGAAGTAAGGGCCTTTTGTCAACTTGCACTAACATATTAGGCTTTGCTCTCCCTCCTCCCCCAAACACCCTATCAGGGACATAACAGAAGCAAAAGGAAAAAATTTTTTATTCTTTAAATCTCAATAGCTTCACTCATCTGCCTACTCTCTACATTCCAGAATCTTCTATGCTTCTGTGAGCTTCCAACTGCCATTGGTAGAAAGGACAAAGAATACTGCATCTACTCCCTATTGTTTGGAACCAGAAGTACCTGAATTTCATATTTGTATGTTTTTATACTCTTTAAAAGCACATGAACCCAATACAGCAAAATATGCAGACTTCTTTCATCTGAATGGAAGGAATATGCTGTGTTCAATAGACCCATTTGGTGTGTTTGCTCATAGGAGCTAAGCAAAGGCTGTTGTTGTTGGAGGTGGCAATGTCTGGGCCGAATAAAGACAACTAGGCTGAGTCAATGAGCTACTAGCTCCACCATGAATACCAGCCTTCCAAGTGAGAGGGATGATGAGCCGGAAACAGAGTTGCCTCCCAAGAGCAGGATGTATGGGATCCAGGAAAAACAAGGAGTTCTACCTGGGGACTCCTATAATGTATATTTTCCTATGGTTGCTACAAAAATTACCGTAAACTAAGTGGACTGAAGCAACAAACACATCACAGAATAATCTGTTCACTGTGGACTCCAGCTGGCCCTGGGTCATCTTCTCTGCTCTGCCTTGATCTGGGACAATGGGGGCCAGTTAAAGAGCCATTGTGTTCAGTTTCTCCTTCTGAAATTAAATAACAGCACCTACCTCAAAGGATACCTGAGAAGTAAAAGTTTATCCTAGTACACACAAAATAGTGATCAAATGCTGGTTGTACCTTTAGGCCTATTAGCAAAGATGTCAAATAGAGCCAGAATTCCTGTATATGCTTAGTTGAATTGTATTGGCCCGGTTGTACAGAGGCCTTGGAAGCTAATGTGCTCCTTACCTATGGTCCTTCGAAGGTCTTCACACTGGCTGATGTGAGGAAACTTCAGGATTTCCTTCCACTTCTTGCTTTTCCCTTTGCGCTTTCCTCCACCCCCTGCAGAAATAGAAAAATGCCACTGATGTTGGTGCTGCCCAAAGCTTCAGAGCTGGCATCCTACCCCATGAGCCTCTCCACTAGCTTCTAGGCTTTAAATAAAGCCACTTATATGTCCCAAACCAAACACACACACACACACACACACACACACACACACGCACACGCACACACACACACACACACACACACACGCAGGAATCCCAGACATATGGATTCAGCTTCCAGAACAAGGCCGACAGATTGTGGAAGACAGAATAATGTTACTCAAAGATATCCTAATCCTGGAAATCTGTGAATATGTTAAGTTACACAGAGGGGGGTAGGGTTAAAAACTGAATTATAGGCAACAATAGAAACATTTTCTTGACTTACCCAGATAAGTCTATAATGGCTAATCATTGTCAACTCCACTACATTTAAAATCACCTAAAAGACTGGTATGGTACACTTTTGAGTGTCTCTATGAGGGTATTTTCAAGCAGTATTATTTGAAATGGAAAGTCTTACACTGAAGACATGGCATCATTCCATGGGCCAGAGGTAAAGAAAAAATTAAATAAATAAATAAATAAATAGATAAATAAATAAATAAATAAATAAATAAATAAATAAATAAATAAATAAATAAATAAAGCGAGCCACCTATCAGTTTCCTCTTTTCTCTGCTTTCTGGCTCATTGTGATACAAGGACTCTATTCTACCATGTTCTCCCAGCCATCTTCAAAGGTTCTGAACCCACTGAAACCCTGAACCAAAATAAATCTTTCCTTCCTTGTGTTGTTTTTGATAGGTCTTAACAACACAATAAAAAGTCCAGTGGAACAAAGGGAGGCAGAATCATCAGATCTGAGTAAAGAAATGTGAGAAAAATCTGTTCTGGCTCTTGTGAGCTGTGTAGAGGTAAAGGACCTCAAGCCAAGGAAAGTAGAAGATCTATAGAAACTGGAAAAGAACAGAGAATAGATTATTTTCTAGAGCACCCAGAAGAAGCCTTTCACTCACACTTTTTTAATTCAGTGAGACATGGATCAGACTCCCATCCTATATAGAACTGTAAGTTAATAAATATGCAAGGGTTTTAATCCATAAAATAGTATGTGTTGTTTCAGTACACTTAAGAAAATGATACTGGATACTTTGAACAGGGGTGTTCTCTCCCCCACAAAAATGACCTCCACACCTATATCTGGCCCTTTAGTTCTGCTAAGGGTCCCATAATAAATTATCCTTCTATAACTCAGGCAGATTGTAACAATGCCTAATGTTTTAGAAGTCACCACTTCCAGACAAATAGGCCAAGTAGTCTGTTGAGTTGCTAAATTACATATTTAATGACTAAAGGTGTTAACATTCTTTATTGTTTCAAAAGAACTTGATTTTTGGCTGTTGTTTTTGTCAGGTTTGTTTGTTTCGTTGGTTGGTTGGTTTTTTTGAAACAGGATTTCTCTAGGCTATGAAAGCCGTGGCTATTCTGAAACTCAGCTCTGTAGAGTATGCTGGTCTTGAACACACAAAGATCCGACTGCCTCTAAACCCCACACACACAGTGTTAGGATTAAAGATGTGCACCACCACCACCACCTTAGCTTATTTCTCTGTATCTTGAGATATAGACAAACTATGCCCAATCCGGCTACTGCACAAATTCTTCCATCATCTTGGTCATAGTAGCTGCTGGGCCTGATGTCCTACTTTAGTGTGTTGTCAAGCCTACAAGGGGTTAGGATCCTATATCCTACCTCTCTGCTTCAAAGGGCCCAGTCAGGACCCTGCAGGAATAGCTAGTTATTTTCCAGGCTTAACCAACCACAGGCTCAGCTCACTTTCCCTGGCCATATTCAATCCTGGTCATCTTCTGCCTCACCTTATTTTTCACTGGACCACTGCTTTCAGGGCCTTTGCACTGCTCTACCAGGAATATCCCCTTCCTGCTTTTCTTAATGTTCCTCACCCTTGCTTCAAGTCTCAGATTGTATCACCATCCTGGAGGCCTTCTCTGACCTGCACAGCTAAAGAACATCTGTTTTCCACCTTATCCAAATGGCTCCAACAGAGCTTTGGTTGGTTTCTCAGTCTGTCTCTTGAACATACACATCAGCTTAAGTTCATTCATCCATTCTCTCAGCACTTTTCCATTGACTTGTTTGAGACCTTCATGTGAATGAACACTAACAGTCAGACCTATATTCAGAGTACATAAAAATTGTTCTAGGAAATGGGTGTGCTTGCATACACTGACAGTAGACAATACTGTACAAGAGACCTGATGTGGTGGTTTGGAGGTATGGCCTTATTGGAGTAGGTGTGGCCTTGATAGAGGAAGTGTGTCACTGTGAGCATAGGCTTTAAGAACCTTATCCAAGATACTTAGAAGCCAGTCTTTTCCTAGCAGCCTTCAGAAGAACATGTAGCACTCTCAGCTTCTCCTGCACTATGCCTGCCTGGATGCTACCATGCTTTCCACCATGATGATAATGAACTAAATCTCTAAACCTGTAAGCCAGCCCCAATTAAATGTTGTCCTTATAAGATATGTCATGGTCATGGTGTCTCTTGATAGCAATGAAACCCCATAAGACATCTGGTCTTGCATTTTCTACCATTCTCTCTCAGCCCATGGTAAATACTCAGTGTATGATTAGATGTGAATGTGTGCTTCATCTCAGGCACATGTAGGCTCAAGTATTTACCTTTCCTACCCCTCTAACTACCAAAGCTCCACTTTTGGTCTCTCAGAATAGCTCCAACAGCCCCTTTTCATGATGTCTTTGAAAAGCAGAGCCCTGTCTGGCACTCAGACTCCTTAAAAGAGTGAAGGAAGACAATGATGTGGTTAATACAATACCTGGTAACTGCAAGCTTTCTTCATGTCTACTTAGCAGAAAAATAAATGATTGCTTGTGGAATTGATGACAACCTCTTTTCTACTGTAGGCCTCTGAACTAGCTGTACATTGAGTCTTACTCACGGATGAAAATCCTGTGCTTAGGGAGAAAGGCTCACCAAACCAACACTGTCACAACTGCAAGCAGTAGCTCACAGTCATCTAAGGATACAAGTAGCCTTGAACCTCTGTCTTTCCTGGCCTCTCCACTGTAGCCTTACCGCCTATAAAGACTACCAGTCTCTGTCACCATGAAGGCTACAGCTCATTCCCAGCATTAAAGCTCAATGAAACACCAGAGAGTAGTGGTCAGAGTCACAGAGGAAGCATGGATATGGGTAGCCTCAGATGGAGGATGGCCTAGAGATAGGTAGGATGGCTCCCACCACAGAAAAAGAAAGGCACAAGATGTAGGGCTGAGGTGCCAGCTGAACTATGCTCGTTCATGGCTCTAGGGAAGGAAGGCCACAAAGGACCAAGAATATCGGCTTTAAGCAAAGGAGTATAAGGGCAAAGCCTGGGAGGGGGGACACTAAGAAAGTATGTGTGTTTCTGGACCCAGGTGCCTCAGTTTTCTGCCAGGTCCTTCATGGTGCAGACTCTGGAGATACTTCTTATCAAATGTCACCTTCTTGTTTCTGCTTTCTTAACCACCAAGTAATAATGTCCTCTTCCTCTGATTAGGGAGTAACAGGAGGAAGTGGGGAGCCAACAAAATCGTGAACCCTGCAATGGGAAAGTATTCCTCAGCAGTGAATATAATACAGGACTTGCCAAGTAACAAGTTAGCCTTTATGTCTCTATTATTTATATTGTCATTTAGACAGAGCCTCACTATGTAGCTCTGGGGATCCTGGAACTCTCTGTGGGTAGGCCTTGAATTTACAGAGGTAGATGGGCTTCCCTCTGCCTCCTGAATGATTGTGCCACCAAACTCAGCTATTTAATTCAGAATTTAAAGATATGTGGTTTTTCTTACACACACAAGGTCAGGGAACATGGTGATGAACCCATCCTCTTTTAATCTTCATATAACCCTAGGGATAGATCCTAGTTAGTGAATGAATTTTGTAGATGGGAAAATAGACTCATAGAAAGGAAAGAACTTCAAATCTTAGCATCTATGTCACAACTCTAGCAAAGGCTCAAGTGACACTCTCGGACTGATGTTCATCTCCTCTTTTAAGAAATGAGTGAGGGGATAGAAGGGAAAAGAAAAAATGAGTGAAAGAAGAAGCTGAAGAAAAGTTTGTGGAAAGCTTTCTTCTTGTTCTTCTGTTGTTATTATGGCACTTCTTGGAGCAGCAGCACAAGGAACATTGTTAGAAATTCATGTTTCCACTGCTGAAATGAGAGGGACCAGGAGCCTGTGAGTCTGATGCAAAGTTCATGAGAAGTACAAGGAATATGGGATAATGGCTTGCACTTCCTAGAAACTTCTTGTTCCTCATTACCCTGCCTACCTCTAAATAAGATCTATAGAAACATACAGAAGTTTGAACATGTCTACTGAAAATATTCCTACCAGTTCCAAAATTTGGCGATCATGGCTCTGACCTGTCATGATAACTGACCAATTTTTCTGTGTCTTGACTGACTTGTATCACAAGATACTTGGCCACTATTAAATCCACAGAGTTCTCACGACCTTTCACCAGCTTTCTATCTTCCTGTCCTGATTATCATGTCCCTGAGGAAATCTGACTGACTGGCTCATCTTCCCTCTTGAGGCCATGCATCATGGTCTTGCCTGGAGTCTGCAATAGTCTGATAGGTTCCATCACTGTGAATGGAAAGGAGACCATGCAAGCAAGTTAGAACAAAAGTACTAGTGGTGCCAGGTGCAATCAGAGGTGACATGGGAGAGCCACAGAAACCATATGCTTATCCTCCAAAATTGTTTGGAATACTGCTGTTAGAGACTCGGTGTACACAGACCTGAGGCTTCCTGGCAGGGCCCCACCTAAAAATTAAAGACCTATGGTCTGGTAAGGTCTATGCTATGCCTATACAAGGGACCAGTTTGTTATAATTGAAGTCCATGATAGCAGAGAAATGGTATGGTAGGAACAGCTAAGAGCTCACATCTTGATTCACAAGCACACAGCAGTGAAAGCACATGGGGAATATTTTAAGTCCACACCTCTTAATCCTTCCCAAATATTTCCACCAACTGGAGACTAACTAGTCAAATCTATAAACTTATAGGAACCACTCTCACTTATGAACACTATTGTGGGTCTTGGTGTCTGAGTATTTGGGAATTTCCCAGCTAGACATACAACACCAGAGATGTGAAGGATAAATAATCAGAGTTCTAAGAACACAGAGCAGTTCCCTATCCAATCCTGATTCTACCACATGGCAGAGATCAACCCTGGGTACATGAAAAAGCCATCTCAGAGACTCAGGAAGAGCTGGAGATCACATAAGGTTGGGTCATTCACACTCCACTGATATTCTTGATAGTCTGATATATCAAGAATCAGGCCAGGGAGCAGCTTGACAAAACTCAGTAAGACAGGGATGAGATGGACAGAGAGAGAAGTCAGAGGAGCTACAGGCAAAACAGACTCAAAACAGAATATTTAAAAGCCAATTCATCTGGCTAGTAGTTTGCTCTTTTATTGGCACTTTTATTAGGGGCTTCTGTTTTAACAGGAGATCTCAATGATCAGGCAGAAGCTGTGGTGGGACCAGGAGTCTCAACACATCCTAAGCCTCCCAGCAGTCCTTGCCTCTGCAGGACTGGATGTGGTGAGACGAAGACACACAGTTGTAACCCAAAAAAATTCTGTGGTACCACAGTTTCCAGCTAGAAGAACCCAAAGCTTCCAGAGCAGAGCATGAAGAGGCATGGTGTACTGCCCAGGGCATGTGGGGTCTGTGGTCTGTAGCAGGTTCCAACATCTCTAGGCCCCACCTCATGGCCACTCCACAGTTGGGGTTTCAAGAGCAGAAAAACCTCAGCCACAACCAAGGGATCCCAAACCTCAAATTAGAAAAACCAAAACCAACACAAGGCCTGGTTACCGGTCACCATGGGGACAAGGAGACAGGCCTCCTTAGCACCAGCACACTGAGCCTGAGAAAAAATTCTGGCACAACTTAGAAGAAATGCACAGTTGAGGAAGACCCCTTGGGAAACTCTTACCCAAGGACAGTGCTAGCACTGGAGGCTGCATCCTTGAGTAGCAGTCATTGTATTACACATCAGCAGCCTTACAGCACCGTAACTGCAATATAAACAATACCACTGTGCTGAGCCTAACATTAAGTCACTCTGTGCTTTTCCCTGCATATAAACAGGTAAAAACTTATCACTTTGATTTATTGTGTTAAGAACACCTCAAGAGCACCTTAAGAGTGCCTCAAGTTCAAAGTACCTGGCACAACGTAAGTGCTACTCAATGTGGTAGTCGACATCACCCTTATCTTCTTCATCATCATAGCTATCCCAATTATTACCACCTCCATTATCACCAGCATCCCCTTTGACTAGCAATAACATCATCTCTATCAACACCACCTCCACCATCATCACCATCACTACCACCATCATCTTCATTGCAATGATCACCATTATCATTATCACACCATCCCATTACACTTCTATCCCTATTTATTCAAGCTGTTTGTAAATGACAGAACTAAGGACTCAGAGCTGTTATGGGACAAGTCTTTACTTAACCAAATTTCTATTCCAAACTTACCTCACCACTACCACCACTAACCACACACACTCCATCATCATGATATCCAGATCTGTCCCCACACTGCCAGAGGTGTCACAGAAATCAGGCAGGCACTGGGCAATATAGCCCACTGCTTCTCATGTCTCACATCCTCCCTTTGTGGGTGCTCATTCCACACCAGCATTCTCTTCTCATTGCTCCTCAATCTCCTGAGTGTGCTCTCACCTAATGACTCTGCTATAGCTCAGAAGTCAGTGACTTTTCTCTGTAAAAGGTTACAAACAGAATTGTGGGTCACAGAGATAACATATAAACCAGCAAATAACACTATATTCCAATAAATTTTAACCTATTAAAAAAAGTGGCCTCAAAAGAGGGGCAGAAAAAATTGTAAGAGCCAGAGAAGCAGAGATTTTGCTGTAAGATTGTGTCTCCTAGGAATGTCAGACACTGCATCCACAAACTCTCACCAACATGATTACCTAAACATGATCTGAACAAGGATGACACCAACAGACATGCTGAGGTGGATAAGGAAAAGCTGAGGTGGCTTCAACCCAACAGGAAAAAAAAACAAAAACAAAAAACAGGTAACTAAAGAATTCTGAGAATTATATAGTCCTCCAGAGGAAAAAGCATACCACTTGGTTGTCCAATTCCAAATGGTTAGCCCTGATGACATACATATAAATAACATTATATAGACTGAGTGTGTGTGTGTGTGTGCGCGCGCGCGCACGCGGACACACACACACACACACACACACACATACCTCCCACAACAAACATGTTGTCACACTTTCACATCCATATTTTCTCTGTGACACACATAGAGTTTCTTCAGAACTACCTGCCATCACAGAGAAGTCCAGGCTGACTGACTCAAGCAAGGGTAGGCAGCATTTCCCAGGATGGGTAGCAGTCATGGCATTCCTGCTTCCTGTGCTTGCCCTGCCCAGCAGTCCTTGAAAGAAGCCTCCCTCTGCACATTCTCTCCTTGTGGCATGTTTGCTTCCTATGCATGGTCACTTTACTGCAATTTCTCTCTTTCCAATCTCAGTGTCACAGTGACTATACCTGAGCCAGAACTTGCAGCCAAACTCCTAAAACAACAGCAAGACCTTTATACACAGGCTCACTGAACTCTAACCCCAGGCTCAGGGATCTGACTAGACAAAAAAAACTGAGGCTCACAATCTTGCCTTTGGTAACAGCTGGGAAGAGAGAAGACAGGATCCCACCCAAGTCTTGCTAACCTTGAAAGGCAAACACCACAGTATAAGTCCTCAGTGCCCAATCAAAACAGAATGCAGGCCAAGGGGACAATGCAATACACCATGTTATGGGTCTGTTATAAAAGGAAAAATATTAACTGATTTCAGTAACATTTTGTTTAACCCCACATATCTAAAATACTACCATTTCAATATGAAATAGGCATTAAAAATAAAACAATGTACATGTTTTTATACTGTCTTAAAATTCTAGTATGCATTGTGTATTTCAGCATACTTTAGCACAGGCTCCCTGGCCACAGTTGGCAAATAGCTCTTATGACAGTCGATATAGTCCTTAAGCCCTAGAGAAACACTGAGGAGACAAAGGAGCATACTAATTCAGTCATCCACCCTCCATTCATTCACCTAGTCATTCAGTCACTAGTCCATTCAACTTTTCATTAAACTCATCTATCTATTCAACCATTCAGTCATTCAGTCACTTGCTCATATCCATCTACTGGGTCACCCATTCATTCATTCACTCACTCATTCAGCCATTATTCCACTCATTTAGTCATTCACTCATCTAACTCTCAACCAATGTTTACTGTACTTACAAAAAATGAGGCAAAAAAATAGAGTGAGACACACTTTGAATAAGATGAAAGCAACCCCTATCTCCCAGGTTTATATTCAGGGTACAGGATATGGGTAACGGGTCATACCTCCCTGGGGGAAAAAAACGTCCCAATGTCCCACATCTTATACCCACAAGGTAGCTGTAAGGTTAGGACATCCAATATGAGGTATAAAAATGTAAATACTTAAACCTTCTTTATTAAAAAGAAAAAAACACGGTGTCCTGCAATGATGCTTAATCCTTGAACTCTAGAAAATTCACTCAGTTGGTTCAAACTGGTCTCACTATCCCCTTCCCACTTAAAGAACAGGGGGGAAACAGAGACAGTTTCTATGTCCCCACTGAAAGGCTCATGTAGAGGATGGTGAGCTGCCCCTTGCACCAAGCAATGGCAAGCCTTTCTACCATGTCTGATGGAAAAGGTAGGCTGCAGAGCTCCTAGGGTTCCCACCATGCTCTTGATCATGCCTTCCAGTAGATTTGTCCAAAAAGAGATAACAACAACAACACACAGAGAAAGAAAGGACAGAGAGTGGAGGGGAAGGGAGGAGAGAGGAGGGGAGGCGAGGGGAGAAGAGGGAAAGAGAAAGAGAGTTGCAAAACAGGATGGGCACCTCAAGGTTACTGTGTGTTTCTAGCAGGACAGACATGAGCATCCCTGCACACCCCAAGTAAACAGTACAAGAATAGAGCCCACTGACGTTGGGTGAGTGCTGCTTCTTTCGTAAGCTCAGTCTTTTACTAGCTGGTGGACTTTAAGTAAACAGCTCTTTAATTCTTAGTTTCTGCACCTACAAAATGATAAGAGAACATCCACTTTGCTACCCAGGGCTGTAAGAATAATAGAAATTATGGAGAAGGTTTAGTGCACTCAAGCACTCAAGGAAAGATCTAATCATTGTTGGGTATTTTCTTACACCAAGAACAAGCTGTGTGTTGTTAGCATTCCTAATGCTTCAGATTTCCTCCCCTTGTTGTTATACTTTGACTTCAAGAGTTTAAAATCCTAATTTTTATCAATAGGGTTCTTATAAAATAGCCCAGCTCTAAAAAAACATTCTACTATGTGATTCACATTTATAATCATAAATACAAATTTAAGTTTCCTTTGGTTGCCTTTTAACTATAGACTTAAAATGTTTCTCATGCTAAATCTGTACTATCAGACATAGTTCAAAGTATAAGTTTCCTATGGTTGTCCTCTAACTATAAATTTAAGATGTTTCTCATGCTAAATCTTTATGATCAACTATCATATTCACAAGGTTGAGGTTTTGAGTTTCCTTTGTCTTTTAAATGTAAACTTTAAAATGTTTCTCATTATGCTAAATGTATATACATTCAGTCTCTTAGACAGAAAAAAAACAAAAAGCCCTTCTTGCTCCTTTTGCTCCATGAAAGTTTTTTGTCTTCCCTAAGCTCATCTTAAAGAATGTCCATGGTGTTAAAAAATTTATCTCTTTTATAAACTTATAAGCTCCAGGAAACCCACTCAAATCTACCTTTTGTGGACCAAACAGACTTCATCCAGAGAAGTACACCTGCCCACCAATAGCCTAAGTTCCTACCTGTCACTTTTTCTAGAGGATAGGATTCCTCCCCTGTTCCCTAGGATTGGGATTCCCCTCACTCCAACCACCAAGACCTAAGGGCTTCAAATGTACACTTAAGAAAAAAAGATTTCTCCCAAACGTATTTAACTTTATCCTCTACCTCTAATGTATATGCATGTGTTTCAGCATCTTATCAAGTCCAAGAGTTTACTCAAAATCTACATCCAGGACAGCTCCAGAGAAGCAACCCACAGATGTTCCAATCTATTCTCACAGACACAGATACTTCTACTGGAACTGCTCCTTCTACCTACAGATGGTTTCCTAGACAGCAAGAAAAGAGCCAACTAACTCTTCTAGCACTGGATCAATATCCATCCCCATCTCCATTTTCTTACGTTTCCCAGAGACACATCACCCCAATGTCAGTAGGAAATAGCTAAAAATCAAGACAACCTTATTCCTGCTTCGCCATCATATCCTCCTAATTTTTCCTTTTTGAAATTAACCAAAATGAGGGATGTTAGTATTCCTTCTAGGCTTTGCCCAGCAGTTGCCTGTCAAAACCAGGTAGGCCTGGTTTACTATAAAATGGGCTGATTGCCCTCTCCTTGCTCTCTTATTCTCTCTGACTCTCTCCCTGACCCTTTCTCCCTCTCTCCCCCTCCTCCTCTCTCTACACATGTTCCTGGCCACCTCTCCTCCTTCTTCCTCCTCCTCCTCCTCCTCCCCCCCCCCCCCGTCCAGTTAGATCTCTACTCCCTTCTCAACTCCCCTTCCCATGCCCTACATAAACTCTATTCTATACTATACCCATTGTATGGCTGGTACCTCAGGGTGAAGAGATGCCTCATCATAAGACACCCCTCCCATTTCACCATACCTGGCTCCATGAAACATATCCTGTCCCTCTTTTTTTTAATATATAAAACATAACACGTTCTCCTTCATGTTCTCCATGGCAGTTCCCTTGCACCATGGCCTTATCTGATGCCTGGCCTATCAACCTTCATTGCCCATACCTACCTCTCAGTCACAACAACAACAAAATGTGTGTGTGTGTGTGTGTGTGTGTGTGTGTGTGTGTGTGTGTGTGTGTGTATTCCCAAATTTAAAAGTTTCCTAGTAACCCAGAGTTTCAGGTACTCCATACCCTTCAACCCTTTGGATCCAGGAAGGCTATGAGTCAGCCATTCTGGGGTGGCACTGTGAGCCAAGCATAACTCCAAGGCCTGGCAAGGGAGAGGATGCCATGCAACAATGGAGGTATAGCTCACAGGAACCCTCTGACAGGAGACACTGATTCCCCATCTCCCCACACCCCATCCATTTCACCACTATATGACATCTGAGGGAAAATAACAAACAACCAGCTCCTACCAGCAGAGGTAGCAAGCCACTCTCTGCCTATGAACCGAAAACCCCTGCAAGGAAGATAAACTCACAAGATAAAACTACATAAACTGTGAATGGTGGCACATACCTTCAATCCCAGCAGGAGTATCAGAAGTTCAGAGTCACCCTCCATGATATAGAAATGTCAAAGCCAATCCTGAAATTGAACCCTGAGCTTTGTGTATACTAGGCAAGCACTCAACAACTGACCTACATACATCCCCAGCCACACCTCTCAGTCTAAAAATTATTTTAAGAATTTTATTTTTAATTATACGCATGTATGTATGCATGTTTGTATGTGGATGCATATATGTGCAAAGTCCAGAGGCATCTGGAACTGAAACTACAACAGGTTTTATGAACCACCTAACTAACATAGTGCTGGAAAATAAACTAGGGTTGTCTGGAAAAGTAGCAAGTGCCCTTAACTGCTGAGCCAACTCCTCAGTCTTGCCTCTCAATTTTGAAAATATGCTCTTAAATTCTCATAGAACTTTAATAGCACTGAGCACGAAAATATACACATTTGCCCATTTATCAACTCTTTGCAAGGAATGACACTTCAAATTTAAAGAAACAAAAAGCCTCTGCAGCAGGCTGCAGACACAGTAGAATTGAGCTCACCAAAGGTCAAGAGGGATGCCAAGCAGAGGGAACATCATGTGTAAGGATTTCACAACAAGAGTTACAAATGAACACACTGTGGCTCAAGACATGGTAAGGAGCCAGGTGTGGTGATGCATGCCTTTAATCCTAGCACTTGGGAGGCAGAAGCAAGTGGACCTCTGTTGAGATTGAAGCCAGCCTGGGTTAGTAGCAAGTTTTAGGATAGCCAGAGTTAATAGACTCTGTTTCAAACACACCAAACACAGCCCACCACCACCAAAAAAGTGCTAAGGAAGAGGGCAGGGTACAAAAAGCAAAGGTCTGGAACCATGGCAGAGTAATAAATCAATTTCCAGAGGCATTCTGAGGGAGCAGAACTAAATGTTCTTCTGGGTAACAGGACTTGAGACTTACAGAGAAAGTATCTGGATTACCCTCTCCAGGCTATTTGTGAAGACCCAATGAAGAAGAGCAAGCATACAGAGAACAAAACCCAAGCTGTACAGGAAATGCTAAGTTTAGTGTAGGGAAATGGTTCAGTGGGTAAAGTGTTCAGTGTGCAAGCATGAGGATCTGAGTTCAGATCCCAACACCCATGTAAAAGACAGGCAGGCATGGCAGTATACACAATAATCCCAGCACTGGTGGGGCAGGGACAGGTGAATTATGGAAGTTTGCTAACCAGCCAAAATGGAGAGCTTCACACTCAGTAAGAGACCATATCTCAAAAACACATGCATACAAACAAACAAACAAAATGGTGAACAATAGAGGAAAACATGATATTGCCCTCTGTCTTCCACATGTGTTAGTAGGTACACACCTGCTCTTGCTCTCCTGCGCTTCCTCTCTCTCTCTCTCTCTTTCTCTCTCTCTCTTTCTCTCTCTCTCTCTCTCTCTCTCTCTCTCTCTCTCTCACACACACACACACACACACAACACATACACAAGTACTATATATACTCAAGAAGGGAAGGAAGAAAGGGAATGAGAGAAAGAGGGAGGAAGGGAGAGAAATGAAAGGAGTCAGTTTTTTTTAAAAAAGCCAGTTGAGACACATAATGTTCATACAGTGTTCTAGATCTAGCCTGAGGTAGAAGCCTATATGTCACCAATAGGATAGGCTCTTCTCTCTGCCTATAGGTGGGACTAGGGTTTCCCTTTACATTTGGTTAACTGCCATTAGCTGTTGGCTCCCAGAGACAAGAACACCTTGCCTTATTCAGCTCTCTGGAATTACACCTATCATGTACCATGTACCAGGAACTTGTGGAATAGAAGAATAAGTGAATGTCTGAGCCAACAGTACTACCCTTGGCTCCACTGAGGAGCAAAACAAGATAGGTGCAGTATTCCTCCAAGCATGTTCATATAGTGATCTCATACATTCTAAACTGAAGGCACCTACACTCATGTGCACCATCTCACAAACATACATAGATATAAGCTACATGTACCTTCTGTGACACTACATAGTGGAAGAGAAGCTAAACACAGGGCTACCAATATCTGAGGAAGAAAAACTGCTAGAGATGTAAGGGGATGCCTCAGTGAGGGCCCTAGGAATAGAGAGGTTTCATGTAGATAGTCTATCACCTTCTAATACTGTAGACTCAATCAGAAAGCCTGTCACTGGAGCAGACTATAGATCACATCATTGTTATAGCAATGTCAATGACTACAGACGGAATAAATACCCTGTTGTTAACTAGGTGCTTTCTAGATGTTAGGTTCTGCTCTCTGCCAACATCACAGTAGTAAAACATTTAAGTTTCCTGATGTGTGTTTTTTTTTTAATGACACACTAGAAGCTGAAGAGATGGTTCAATATTAAGAACACATAATTCTCCTGCACAGGACCTGAGTTTCATTCCCAGAACATCAGATAACTCATCAGTGCTTGTAATTCTGGCTTTAAGGGATCTCACATTCTAAACTGAAGGCATCTACACTCATGTGCACTGTCTCACAAACATATATACATATACACATGATTTTAAAATAAAATATATCTTTAAGACAAATAGTGACATACAAGGTCATACATGAGGCTTCCCCCAAGGCAGTTTCTACTTCCAAGCCTACAGCTAGGTTCACAGAAGTACCTCGAAGCACACTAGAGGAATGAGGCTTATACACTCTTCCAAGTCCCTCTGGAAGCACCTGGCACTGCCTAAATGACTCCCCTGGAAGGCTGCACCACACCCAGTCCATACAGGTGGCTTGCATTTGTCTTGCTGCTACTAGTTTGGCTGAAAGCATAGTCAACAACATACCAGCAGATACCAGTTCTTACAGGTCAGGAGACTGCCCAAAATATAGGTACCTTTCCTCTTATGAGGTAGAAGCATCATGGGGTGGCCCTACATGCACATTCATCCAGTGTCTTCACTTCTTGGAACACTAGGTGCCTACTCCAAAAGGTTGTTCTAAGGAACTAACAGGATAAGGAATGGGACAGAAGCTTGGGTCAAGAAAACACTGAGATGTCAAGCCTGTAAGGGAAGCTCAGTTTAATCAGCTAGACACAGAACGAGTTGCATCAGCTTACAAAATCAGTGATTTTCCATGGTCCCTTTGGTGACCTGTCCTAAGACAGTCATCCTGGGTTCTTTCCAACAAAGGCTCTTCTACCATTCACCAATGATGGGAAAGAAAACTGCCTAACTCCTCAGGCTGCTGTGGGACTTTCTGTAGACATCAAAAATTAAAGGTTCATCTGCCTTTTATCCTTGTAAAGAGTCCACTTCCAGAGTTCGTATCAGTCTCTTTTGCAACTAGATCATAGACTGTTATCTGTTCTTAGCCAGTGAGATAAAGGAAGTCTCCTGGGGAGCTTCCTCACACACAAAAAAAAAAAAAAAAAAAAAAAAAACACAGAAGAGAATGCATCCAATCTCCAGCTGGACATCAAGTGGGAGCAATGGAACTGGTCCCTATTTTGTGACAGGATGAGACACATAAAGACAGAGTCTTAGCCTTGAAGATACTACTAGGAAGAGGTGAGAACAGCCTAGACCTGGACAATACTGCTGAGCTGGTTCCGGAATCACCCAGCCCCACACTGTGCTATAAAAGATGGTTAGTATTTCTTACTAATTACTGCTTTATTCAACTTTTATCTCTGGGGTCCATTATGCCCAGCCTATAGCTGACTCTAGAACCCCATAAATAAGACATGATCTCTTTCATGGTGGTTGTCATCTTTCTTTTTCTTCTTCCTTCTCCTTCCCCCTCACTCTTTTCTTTCTTCCTCTTTTCCTCTTCCTCCTCTTCTTCCCCCTTCTTCCTTATCCTCTTCTTTTTCTCCTCCTTCTTCTCAGTTGGATCTCATATAGCCCATGCTAGCCTCAAACTTGCTATATAGTCAAGTAAGACCTTGAACTTCTGGTCCTCCTGCTTCTATTTCCTTAGTGCTAGGTATAAGAGTGTACCACCTGGTTCATATAATGTAATGTTGGGTATCAAACCTAGGGCTTCATGTATGATAGTCAAACATTATACCAACTTAACTATTTCTTCAGCCTCAAGTTCTGTCTTTATGAAGATTATAGTCCAAATCAAGGGCTGGCAAGCCTTCTATAAGGGTATCTGTTTATAGATCACATAGTCTATGTCAAAATGACTCACCTCTACTGATGTAGAGCAAATCAACAAACAACACATAAACAAATAGGACTAGCTATGTGCCAAAATAAAAATTTATTTATATAATCAGGGGTTTGGGGCCAGATCCAGCTTGAGAGCCACAGTTACTCTATCCCCTGCCTATATTCTCCAAACTCCTAACTAAAACATCTCTGAGCTTCTCCCCAACTCTCTACAGTAACCCTGCAAGATAAAGTGACAGACAAGCCTGGACAAGTTGAAAGCCCAGCTCCTCTATAGCTTCTATTTGATGTTCTACATGTGAGTCTTGGCCTTTTCCTAAGAATAAGAGTGTCAAGAAAGCAAAGCCTGGAAGTAGGGCTCTCAGACTGAAAACAGGTAAGTTTCCCCATTAAGGCCAAAAGGAAAAACTCCCAAATCCCTCACTTTCAAGAGCCTCCTGGAAACCAAATTTGTCCCTCAAGTTCTGGTCCAGCAAGAAGAAGGGATATGCAGGCCTTGAATCTAAGAGCACCTCCTAGATTCAACCATTCAAAACAGGCACAGCTTCAATTTGCAAAGAGAGAAAGACAAAAATTAAAATGTATCTAAAGACAAAGCTAGGATTCAAACATAGGGGTTTTGTTGCATTACACATTGACACTCAGGCTCAGTTGCCCTTTCCCAGTCTTATAAAGGGTCAAAAGCAAATGCACCATCCTACACCCAAGCTAAGATCAAGGAGAACAGCTGTCCCCTGCTTCCATTGGCTCCAGCTCCACCTATAGAAGTGAGACTCAGTACTTAGCTCTCAGAGCCAGGGGAATTAGCAGGTAGTTGTCAAGCCTCTGAAAATAGAGTGCTCTTGTCACCATAAGACCATGACAGATTCACATGAACATCTCTATCTCTTGTCTATTTCAGGTTTAATGTAACAATAGTGTTCCCACTTCTTTTTGGGTTGGCACTCTGTAGAGTGCTAATAAGTGCCAAACATACTTAACCCTCAGGAACTGAACTCTCCTCTAGACAGAAGACATCTTGCCCAGTTTCCCAGCCATCACACACTCCCATCCTACACCAACATAAAACCCACCAGGCAGCAAGGAAGTGGGTCCAGAAAGAAGTAGATTCACCTGACATTGTCCCATAATGCCCACAGTCACCTAGGTGACAGCTGGTTGGGCAGTATACCAAGAGGATGAGGGAAAGATGGGGTAGCTGAGAAACATCCCAGAATATGTAGTATGTTTGGTGTGAACCCATCACTGAGACTCTATTGAATGCAACCCTTCAAGATCCAGAGTCCTAGATTTTACAATTACCTTAGGGCAAGCTTGGCATTTATCAGTCAATAAAATAGGAAGTGTGCAGAGTACATACAGCCTCTAATCAGATTAGGACAGAAGCCTAGGGTTGGGGAACAACTCAGTAAAAGAGAACACTCGCCTGGCACACACAAGGCCCTGACTTAAATTCCATAGGGGGAGAGGTAGAGACCAAAAAAAATTAGGAAGAGGAAGAAGAAACACAGAATAAAAGTGAACATCACAATCTGGGTGCAAAATGGGTATATTTCTGACTTCTCATCTGCTAAACTGAACATAATCCCTGCACAGTTGACAAAGTTAAAGTAAAACTCAGAGAGAGGAAGCTATGCAATGTCATCATCTTGGACACTGAACATGACTTCATCAGAACTTAATTTCTTCCACTATACAGTGGGTTCACTCCTGGGATTTCTAGTAGGTGAAAAGAGGTGCTACCCTGGGCGGCAGAGCAAAGCCTGGCCTAAGTGGTACCACCTTGAAATGAAAGAGAATATTCTAAAAAAACATTTTGCCCCTCCCTTGGCTATCAGACTATGAAGACAATGGTCCCTAAGGATTAAAATCTTATTCTGAAACAGGGAAAGCCTAGAAAAGAGTAAGTTTGGATCCCTAGTGCCAGCTGCAGGGAAAAGCTTATCTCTCAGAAAGAAATTCCACATGGTTCTTACAATCTGTCACACCATTTTGTAGGACAGATTAGAGCCAGATAATAATGGGACAGTGATGGGCAGACCACACCTCGACCAGGACTGTTCAGTTAGACATACCTCTGGCTCTCTACTCTAAATCTATACCTCATGTCAGGAACTCAAAGATGGACTTGGGGGTCATTGAACCTTTTTGTTCCTTTTCTCATTGTGGCTGAATAAATCTGCTTTCTCTGCTTTTCCCTACAGTTTTTTTTTTTTTTACTAGACTTTTTAAAAAGATTTATTTATTATATGTAAGTACACTGTAGCTATCTTCAGACACACCAGAAGAGAGCATCAGATCTTATTACAAACTGTTGTAAGCCACCGTGTGATTACTAGGATTTGAACTCAGGACCTCTGGAAGAGCAGTCAGTGCTCTTAACTGCTGAGTCATCTCTCTAGCCCCTTATTGAGATTTTTTAAATTTACATTTCAAATGTTATCTGCTTTCCTGGTTTCCCCTCTGGAAACCCCCTATCTCATCCCCCTTCCGCCAAGCCTTTACAGGGCCAAGGGCCTCTCCTCCTATTGATGCCCAACTAGGCTATCCTTTGCTACATATGTGGCTGGAGCCATGGGTCACTCTATGTGTACTCTTTGGTTGGTGGCTTAGTTTCTGGTTGCTCTGGGGCATCTGGTTGGTTGATATTGTTGTTCTCCTCATCGGGTTGCAAACTCCTTCAACTCCTTCAGTCCTTTCCCTATCTCCTCCATTGGGAACCCTGTTCTAAGTCCAGTGGTTGGCTGGGAGCATCTGCCTCTATATTTGTCAAGCTCTAGCAGAGCCTCTCAGGAAACAGCTATATCAGGCTCATGTCAGCAAGCACTTCTTGGCATCTGCAATATTGTCTAGGTTTGGTTCCCAGGTGGGGCAGTATCTGGGTGGCCTTTCCTTCAGTCTCTGCTCCATTCTTTCTTTCCACATTTCCTCCTGTATTCTGTTCCCTCTTTTAAGGACTGAAGCATCCACACTTTGGTCTTCCTTCTTCTTGAGCTTCATGTGGTCTGTGAATTGTACCTTGGGTATTCCCAGCTTTTCGGCTACTATCCATTTATCAATGAGTATATACCATGTGCATTCTTTTGTGATTGGGTTACCTCACTCAGAATATTTTCTAGTTCTATCCATTTGCCTAAAAAATTCATGAATTCATTGTTTTTAATAGCTGAATAGTACTTCACTGTGTAAATGTACCACATTTTCTGTATCCATTCCTCTGTTGAAGGACATTTGGATTCTTTCCACCTTTTGGCTATTATAAATAAGGCTGCTATGAACATAGTGGAATATGTGTTCTTGTTATATGTTGGAACATCTCTTGGGTATATGCCCAGGAGTGGTATAGCTGTGTCCTCAGGTATTACTATATCCAATTTTCTGAGGAATTGCCAGACTGATTTCCAGAGTCGTTGTACCAGCTTGCAATCCCACCAACAACAGAAGAGTGTTCCTCCTTCTCCACATTCTCAACAGCATCTGCTGCCACCTGAGTTTTTGATCTGGTGTAAGGTGGAATCTCAGGGTTGTTTTGATTTGTATTTCCCTGATGTCTAGAGATGTTGAACATATATTTTGGTGGTTCTTGGCCATTCAAGTTTTCTCAGTTGAGAATTCTTTGTTTAGCTCTGTACCCCATTTTTATAGGGTTATTTGATTCTCTGGAATCTAACTTCTTGAGTCCTTTGTATATATTGGATATCAGCCCTTTACTAGATGTAAGATTGATAAAGATCTTTCCCTAATCTGTTGGTTGCCATTTTGTCCTCTTCACAGTGTCCTTTGCCTTACAGAAGCTTTGCAATTTTATGAGGTTCTATTTGTTGATTCTTAATCTTAGAGCATAAGCCACTGGTGTTCTGTTCAGGAAATTTTCTCCTATGCCACAGTGTGTTTGAGGCTTTTCCCCACTTTCTCTTCTATTGGTTTCAGTGTGTCTTGTTTTAATCCACTTGGACTTGAGCTCTGTACAAGGAAATAAGAATGGATCTATTTGCATTCTTCTGCATGCTGACTGCCAGTTGAATCAGCACCATTTGTTGAAAATGCCGTCTTTTATCCACTGGATAGTTTTAGCTCTTTTGTCATAGATCAAGTGACCATAGGTGTGTGGGTTTGTTTCTGGGTCTTCAATTCTATTACACTGATCTACCTGCCTATTTGTGTACCAATACCATACAGTTTTTATCATTATTGTTTTATAATACAGCTTGAGGTTAGGGATGGTGACTCCCCCAGAATTTCTTTTATTATTAAGAATAGTTTTCAATATCCTGGGTTTTTTGTTATTCCAAATGAATTTGCAAATTGCTTTTTCTAACTATATGAAGAATTGAGTTGGAATTTTGATGGATATTGCACTGAATCTGTAGATGACTTTGGGCAAGATGGGCCATTTTCACTAGATTAATCCTGCCAATTCATGAGCATGGGAGATCTTTCCATCTTCTAAGATCTTCTTCCATTTCTTTCTTCAGAGACTTAAGTTCTTGTCAGACAGATCTTTCACTTGCTTGGTTAGAGTCACACCTAGGTATTTTATATTCTAACCAAGCTTATCTTTTTAATTGTCCTCATTGAAGACAAATGGAGAGTCTGCCTTTTAAGACTGTTGGGACCCAGGTTTTGACTAGTTTCTAACAGCTCTAGTAACAAGGAACTCAGGACACCCAAGCCAGGTGATTAAAAAGTGTCACCAACACCACTTGAGAACACCACTCTTGACCCCAGCCTGTCCAACAAATAGCAGCCAAAAGTTTATGCACAAGCTCAAAATCTTTCCCCCAAGAGTAAAAAGTAGATTTAGGGTAGTGTTTTATTTTTGTTTTTAGAATTCTCTAAAAGATTACCCAACAGCTACCAACCTAAATACAGTGAGGTGATTAAGTCTTGAAGCCAAGACACTAGGTGAGGTGGTAATGAGGCCAGAGAGAATGGGACATGCCCTGAACAGGCAGATGCTTTCTGACTATGCCCTAATACTGACTGCAGATGCTACATAGACCTTAACTCTGCTGTTGCTACAAAAGGGGTAAAGACTTCACTGAGCTTCTAGATATGTTGGTAATACTGAAGAAGTTCCAATGAACCTTCCTGTGCCTCCAATGCCAGCTTTCAGAAATTGGAAGAGAAACAGAAAAGTTATGGAGGCAAAGTGGTGCCTTATTCCAATATGCCCAAAGCCAGGCCAGGGGTTTCCATCACTTTGGTCTGTTTACTCATTCTTAAAAAGCCAACTCAAATATCAACCTTTTACAAAGCTCCTGACTACTATGACCAGGTACCTTTTCCCATCAGCTGCACTCTCACTGCTAGGAACAGAGGGAACAGAGTGGCCCACCACAGAAAAACTCAGTACAGATAGCAAACAAGAAAATAATGACCAAGTCTCAACAAAAGGTGAGAACCTTGAGAATCTGGACAGCAAGAAGCCTGGAAAGGGGAAGGAAGACTGAGCAAGACAATGGAGCCATTGTGTGAGAGACAAAAATCAAGGGAGATTTTTTAATACTCAAGGTACTATTAAGTACAGTGAAGAGGGAACCATGTAGAAAACCCCATCTCAAGTATGGGTGGGAAAGGCGTGAACCAAGACTAAAGAAGACATGAGACAGAAGGCATTAAGGGAAGACATTAACTACAAGGATAGCTGAGTTGAAGAAACTATCTATCACTAATTCCCCTCCTCTCTTAAATAAAACTGTCTGAGGTCTTCATCCAAGAACCCTTGCTGAACTCCAAGTTTTAAATGTTAGAAACAAAGGTATGTAACACTTACCTTTGCTGAGAAGGCTAAACAAGAACCTAGCCACACAATGGGAAACAAAAAGAAATATATCCAGACTATCTGGGTTAGGCCAGAGGGGTCAGTCTTCAGGGAGGTCATGAAGAAAAGTACAAGAAGGCCAAGAACACAGGAAGCCCTTCCTTCTCCAATCTACCTATCATGGCCCAAGTAGTGAAACTATGGCCAGGTTACCAACCCTTTCTGGTTCTCTGACTTTCTACCCTAATACAAAGACAATGAACACTTCATATATCAACGTATATCAAAATGTTTTCTTACGGACCTCTGTGGGCCTAGTCAAGTCCTAGGTCTTAAGAAAGTAGAGAGGGAGGGAGTGTGAGAGGGAGGGACAAAAAGAAGTACTCAGAAATCCTCCATCAAGACAAACACAACATGTAGAAAGCTGTGAAAGAGAAGATTGCTTCATACTCACAGCATAGCTCTGGGTAACCCCACAACACTAAAATAAGAACCAAACAACCTGTGATTGTTCATATTCACTGCCAACCTCATTAAATTTAGAATCACTATGGAAATATGCCTCTTGGGTATGCCTATGAAAGGTTTAACATAAATGTGAGTAGCTGAGACACAGGAAAAAGCACCATCCCATGGGCTGGGATCTGGGGCTAAATAAAAGGATGAAGAAAACTGACAGCCAGTGCATGCTCTCTTTCTTTCTGTCTGTCTCTCACTCTCTCTCTATCTGTCTCTCTCTCTGTCTCTCTCTCTGTCTCTCTCTGTTTCTGTCTGTCTCTGTCTCTCTGTCTCTCTGTCTCTCTCTCTCTCTCTCTCTCTCCCTCTCTCTCTCTCTCTCTCTCTCTCTCTCTCTCTCTCTTTCTCTTTCTCTCTCTCTGCTTTCTGACTGTGGATGCAATGTGAGCAGGTGCCTTTAGTTCTTGCCGTTCCTACCATAATGGCCTGTGTCCTTAAACTGTGAATCAAGGCAAATTCTCTTTCCTTAAGTAGCTGTTGGGTATTTTGTCATGGCAACAGTAAAAGGAACTAATACATACTCTTAGTCAGTATTCTCACTCCACCCCAGAACCTGTTTTTTAAGTAGAAAGAATTCGGAAAAATGATAGTTTCTGAAAATAAAATCTGCTCCTTTCCCATATTTTCTCATGAAGTTAAAAATACAAGTGTTGTAGGGGGGAGGGGTGTTAAGGTCAGAGGAGGAGTGGGGAGAGGATGCTTTGTGAAAAAACAGTCTTGGCCCTCATCAGCAAACTCTCTGGGAATGTGACCCAAAAGAAGGCTGGGGGACAGAAAGCCTTGTTTAAAGAAAAGGTCAATGGAACACCCAAAGTATGGACTAGTAACACAAACACTGCTGTCTCCTCCCATGACTGGACTTGAGTGTCTGGGAGATGGAGAAACATGAGCCTGGTGCCTGAAGAGGGCCAAGATGGAATGAGAGAAACCAGCACACTGCTTGTGATGAAGGGTGCTTCATACCCAGGAAAAAGCTATGGGCTGTCCCAGACAGGCAGGAACCCACCATGTCATTAGGACAGTGACACAGAGGGAAGCAGTAGGGTAGCTATCCACTTTAAGTAGGACCCTGAATGATCCTTGGCCTGGCCTACCCACCTCTCTACAATACTAAGACAACCCATAATTTAAGCCAACGTCGGGGAAGTAGGGTATAGTTTACAGATCATCTATCCATTCAACACACTTATTAAACACCTACTGTTTTCAAAGTCCTGAAACAAACAGGAAGTGCAGTAAACAAACAGACAAATTCAGTATACACAGATTGATATTCATGTGCTCAGAGCCCCTTCACTTTTTCTTTTTTTTTTAAGTTTTATTTATTTATTATATATAAGTATACTGTAGCTGTCTTCAGACACACCAGAAGAGGGCATCAGGTCTCATTAAAGATGGTTGTGAGCCACCATTTGGTTGCTGGGATTTGAACTCAGGACCTTGGGAAGAGCAATCATTACTCTTAACCACTGAGCCATCTCTCCAGCCCCCCTTCACTTTTTCTTTTCCCTTCCCTACTATCAACCTTGCTGGCCACCAATGAGTTTTGAGCTTTCAGAGGCAGTAGACAAACTATGCCCTTGACCCACAGGTTTGTAAACTCCAAAGGCAAAGAACAGATCCACATAGCTGACTATATAAAGGAGGAGGCACCTCCACTTGACAACTGTACACAATACTTAGCTCCTAGCACCAGGAGAACACTGCTATCTGGAGACACAAGAAAGGCCCATTCTCACCCAGGACAACAACCCAACCAATAGAGAAGATCCAAAATAAAGACCAGAGAAAAATGTACATAGGAGTAGAACATCTTGCCAAAGTCCCAAACATCTTAAAGATGATATGTCATTTGAACAAAGCCCTGAGGATGGTAAAAACAACAAACAACAACAACAAAAACCCTCTCCAGAAAGAACAAGAGTTACAGATTTCAAGCCAGAGGACACTGGCATTTTAAAGTGGATCTCTCTAGTGGTGTCTCCTTATCCTTAAGTGAAATATATATGCCAAATTACTAGTGGACAGCTGGTGAGGCATTGCCTTCTCTCCATTTTGTTACTTTTATTTTTAAAGTTTTAAATATATTGAAATTGCCATATAAGTGTGCATGTTTTAGGGTGACATTTCAATACAGCAAAACACTGTATAATGATCAGGTCAAGGGATTAGCACATGTACCATGACATTTGTTGCCATTTCTATATGTTCTAAACATTCAAAACTCTCTCCACTGGCTTTCTTGAAACAATTGTTGTCAAACCAAATATGATGGTGCATCCCAGAATTTGAGAGGTAGAGGCAGGAGGATAAGATTCAAGGCCAGTCTTGGCTACATAGAATGTTCCACACCAGCCTGAGCTACATGAAACCCTTTCACAAAAAAAAAAGAGGGGGGTGGGCAGCCAACCACAGTTAACCTACGCAATATCAAAGCAGAAGCTATGCCTCCTGTCCAACTATATCCTGTGCCTTTAGATTCTCTCCATCCCCACAACCATTTGTAACAAATGTCTATTCTCTACCTCTGATTAATTACTTTTGCTTCCACATATGAATGAACTGAACAAAATCTTGTAGCATTATCTTTTACATTATCGTCTATGTTGCTGAAAATGGCATAGTTTTACTGTTTTTATGGTAGGGCAGTACTCCATGGTATGTGGGTCATTTGTCTTTATCCACTCATCTTTTGATGAATACCAAGGTCAATTCATCATCTTGGCTACTGGGAGTAGTATTGCAATGAACTCTCTTCCTTCCTACTTTTCTATTTTTAACTTCATCAATGTGTCCATATTCCCCCATTACCCTTTCTTATGCTCTTTACATTTACGCTGACCCTCTTCTTGTAGTCAACTAGGAGTTCCCTTCTAAGTCACATGTTCATTCCCATGAAAAGTTTTTAAGTCCTAAAAGACCATTTATGCCTGGAGTCTATGCAATGAATAAACTTGGAATACAGTGAAGCTAGTAAAAATAAGTTCCTGAGTTTATGGGGTACTTCTCTCTGTCACTACACCCATGTAACCTATTCAAAAAATAAAAGGTAGGAACCAGTGGCCCCCTTTTGCAGATAGAGAAACAGAGATTCTGGCTTGCCTGAGACTCATTGGAAAACCATGCAGAGAAGCTTGGACTATGAGCCCAGTCAGAGCCTGCTGCATGGATTCAATCTCAACCTGCCCAGTTCCAGCTCTGTTCTTCAGCTCCTGCCCTGTGGATTTGGCCATAATCATATGAATTGTTTACAGAATGAAATATCTACTGAGACTCTTGTCATAGTGCCATTTCACATGCATCTGCACCACAGTGCTGGATTGTAGGAGTGATATCCTTGTGCCCAACCAGCTGTGTACAGCTGGCTATTTGTCCAGCACCCATCATTAACGTTAGATCTTCAGATGTAGTCAGGGTGTGCTAACCTTTCTCAGACTCCAATGTTTCCAGTACAAAGATCAAATCTCAAGGAATGCACACTCTGTTTCATCTCAGCTCACCTCTCTAAAATCTTGTCTGGCAGGATCTTGCTAGGGACTGGCTGCAGATTCTCTAGATCCCTGTCACAATGCAGAAAGAGGGGGTACTACTCCCCAGGAACTACCCATGTACAACTAAGAACACACAACCTGGAAATGTTTTAGCCAACCCTTTTAACCTCTTTCATTCAGCATTCATTTAAAGAAACACTACTAACTGTCCCCATTTTGAGGGGCCCTTAGAGGCAACCACCACTGTAACCCTGTGCCTGATGGATATGATAATTTCATTCCCAATATTATTCCATAAGTATGATTCTCTATATATCCAGCTATCTAATATTTGAGGTTCCCTTTAGCTCATAAAAACAAGCAATGCCAAGAGTCACTAGGGTGATACCAGTCAGTGCCAAGGGCAATGGGCACAAGCAGCTTGAAAATCAATCAACAATCAACATGATCAAGATGGCACTAGAAATGGAGATGTTGGAAGCTCGGTTCAAGCAGAACATGGGCTTAGTATTAGCAAGCCCTGGGTTCAATTCTCTGCACATAAAACAAAACCAAAGTACCCACTAGGTTTTGAAAACTTAGCCAGAAAAAAAATACTAAAGTACCTCATTAGTAGTTTTATATTGATGATGTGTTAAAATGATAATCATCTGCAAACACTAGGTCAAATAAAATGCATTGTTAAAACAACTTCAGATGTTTCTGGGAGGGGGTATTTTGTTTTAAATATATCTACTGGGATTTTTTCTGTTCCAGAAGAACTTCCATCAACTGCTATTGGACAACACTGGTCTAGATAGCAGTTAACATAAACTCTGGGATCTGAACTTCCACTCCATCTGCTGTCTAGATGCCAGGCAATTTTCTTTTTTAGGTGTAATTTCCTTCCTCATTGGCCCTTGGGGGATCAACATCACATAGATTAGCACAATTGCCACAGTTCTTGGTTTCCATTTTCCAGTGGGTACTTCCTAGTGTCACAGTTATGATCTTTAAAACATTTCTTTGGCAGAATCATCACTAACCCAGACCTTGAAGAACCAGATTCATATCTCAGCTTTGCTATGACTTCTGTGACTTGAGCAATCCATGTTAAAACAAGGTTCATACTCCAGTATACTATGGCCCTTGATGCTTTCCAGATCACATAGAAGCCACTAGCAAAGCATCAGACTCCACAGGGTATCTGACCTAGTTCCATCATAAGGACAAGCCTCCCTGGTAATAGGACTGTTTTATTTTTTAACATTTTTAATTTTTTAATTGTGTGGGTATGTGTGCATAAATGCAGGTGCTTGAAAAGGCCAGAGGCATTAGAACCATACACACAGACACTGCCTCTCTCTCCTCTCCCTCTCTCTCTCTCTCTCTAACACACACACACACACACACACACACGCACGCACGCACGCACGCACGCACGCACGCACGCACGCACGCACGCACGCACGTTTGTGTACTCCCCAGGAGGTGGATTTACAGGTAGTTGTTATAGTCCTGGGAATTGTACTCCAGTCTTCAACAAGAGCAGTATGCTACTGTTAAGCCATCTTTCCATCCCATTTAGCTTCATTTTAAACACTTGTTTTAAGACACAGTCTAACTAAGCAGCCCATGCTGGTCTCTAACTTATGATCCTCCTGCCTCTACTCCTCAAATTCTGGATTACAAGTGTATAATTACCAAACCCAGCTTCAATGGACCTTTGCTACCTGAGGCTCCATGAGTACATAGCAAGAGATCCTGGAGATTCCTGAGACTTGACAAATCAAAGAACCAACAATCTTGTCAATACCCTGGATCCTGGAGAAGGAGGGAAAAAAAGTAAAAGGATAGAAAGGAGGAAATGTGAATGGTCCATATTATCTCGAAATAGAACTAACTACCTATATCCTATCACAGGTCCACCCTACTTGGAGCACATTAGGAATTAAGATTTCTTTTTTTGTTGTTTGTTTGAAAGATTTATTTATTATATATAAGGACACTGTAGCTGTCTTCAGACACACCAGAAGAGGGCATCAGATCTCATTACCGATGGTGGTGAACTATGTGGTTGCTGGGATTTGAACTCAGGACCTCTGGAAGAGCAGTCAGTGCACTTAACCCGGAATTAAGATTTCTTAAATCTTCTGGCTGAAGAGCCAAAAGACCAATGACTCACTGCAATGATAGCAAAAAAGCTGTTTGGGCAAAAGGTTATATTGTGTGACATACTGTAGCTTCCACAGCAAAAGGTGTTTGTTTGTTTGCTTGTTTGCTTGCTTTTGAGGAAGGGGTTGCAAAAGCAGAAGATGGATATGAAATAGAGAGATGAGTGGGATTGAGGAGGCATGATGTGAAATTCACACACACATACACATAAATCAATAAAAAGCTTTTGTTAATATTATAGCTCTATCCCTGAATTAAAAAAAAAAAAAAAAAAAAAAAAAAAAACAAAACTCAAAACAACCAAAAAACTAGGCAGTAAGTCAAGCCTCTCACCATCTTTGAGAGGACCCAAAATGCATCTCAACTTTACAGAACCTATCCAGGACAGCCATGACTCACAAAGTCCTGCTGACTCATGAGGATGCAGCTATAAGATGAGATAATAGTGTCTCAGAGTCTCCTAGAAAATGTCACAAAGCCCCCCAGGACCTCCGAAAGACTTTTGGTCTCTATTGACAACTCCCAAAGACTACTCTGACCAGTTGTTCCCATATCAGATGAAAGAACTGAACCTAGAGGAAAAGAGTGCCTCAATTAACTCCCACTGGTGGATGCCCATGGTTTAGAGGCAAGGCCCAGCTCTGGCTGGCAAAGCAATGGGCCTAAGGGACAAGAATGGAGTTATCACACTGGAAACAAGAGATAGATAAGGGCCAAGTTACAAATGGACAGGGACTAAGAATCAGGGGCTTAAAAAGAGGCCACAATTTCCAGTTTGGGGCAATAAGAGACTCTAATGAAACAACCTACTAGTCTCCACTGCATCTGTCTACAAAACTCAATGACCAGCTGCTTGCTACTCCATCAATACCACAGGGTGAAAGCATTTAGGCAGGCTTCTCAATTTGCTCCATGGTCAGATGACCTGATGGCCTAAATCAGGAGATGTAACAATGAAACACAAGCTTCTAAACAGGCAGGAGCCCAAGAGGGGAGGTGGCCAATTACCATCCCTAGGAATCAAAGCAGTCTGCCAATATGGAAGCTTTAGCACACTGACACCTGAGGCCAGCCAGATTCCTCCTTGTAAAAAGGAAAGCACCATAAGGGTATGCTGATATCAAGCAGAGGCTTGCATACAAGTAGCAGTCATTAGCACCATCATAATGAGCAGGTGCTCCACACCTGAAGAGCAGGGGACAGGGCCAAATGCTCAGGGCAGAGACTGCCAACTAATCAGTTAGTAAGAAGAATTGAGGACAATGGCCAGACCCAAAAGACATGCTTGGGGGTGGCAGGGAGAAGCAACTCCTTCCCAAGGAGTCATGAAGGCAAAATGTGCTCTAAATTCTTCAGAGGGGGAATTAAGAATATTGTAAATGAGAGCAATAACCTGACCCAAATGCAGGTGACCCTGAGGACACCAATCAGTTTGAATAAGGCAAAGCCCTGGGGCCAAATCTAAAGAAGGCCTGAGTTTGAAAGAAAGCCTAGAAGTTCCATCCTGCAGGCAAGCAACAGGCAGTGCATTCTAGAAAGAAAATGGTTGGGCAGCTCCTCAAAACAGATCTCCTCTTCTCTTTCTAGGAAGACATCCAAGAATATTTGCTTTTATTTTGTTAGAGAAATATATTTAACTGAACTCCTCTAATAACGTAGGCAAACAGAAGTCCTTGGTTTTCTGTGTTAGATTTCTAAGTATGTCAGATAAATATGGAATAGTTACTTAGTGAGATAGAATTCTATAAAAACTAGGAGATACAAAATCAGGGCTCTGTCTGAAGGATCACTGGCCACTCAGAAAATAAACAGCATTCCAAAGGGTTTGCTTTCTTTACAGAAAGTGTCAGTCACTCCACAGGCACCTGAGGCACAGTAACTGGATTCCCCATTCTTTTAGGGATCGATTAAAAAAAGAGAGAGAGTGGTTTTTTGTTTGTTTGTTTGTTTGTTTGTTTGTTTGTTTGTTTTGAGACAAGGTCTTGCTATGTACCTTTGATTGGGACTAGCTATATGAACCAGTCTGACCTCCAGCTTAGAGATTGCCTGCCTCTGCCTCCTAAGTGCTGAGACTGAAGATAAGAGTCACCATACCCAGTCCATGAAATATTTTTATTTCAGAAAATCTGAAGGAAAGTTAATAAACTTTTTCTTTCCCTTTCTCCTTTCCTTCCTTTTTAAACATTAATTTATTCTTTGACAATTTCATATACATATCTAATACATTCTAGTCACACTCATCCTTCACCTTCTTATTTTCCTTCCACCAAGTGCCCCATTACACTTTCATGTCTTTTATTTTGTTTGTCCAAAGAATTAAAAATTAGGACTTAAAGAAATGCTTATACACTGGTGTATTCCCATCCTTCCTGAAACTCCTATGATACTATTAAAAGAAAAAAATCTCCATGGTAGAATATTTGCCTTGTACAGATGAGGCCTTGGGTCTGACCCCCCCACACACACATATACACACCAGGCAAGGAGTAACCACAAGCTTTTCTATTTTTCTACCCTGCCTCTTTACTCCCAGAATAACAACTCTGAGATTTAATTATTTATTATAATGCTTATGGCCATAAGCTTTGGCTTGTTCCCAATTAGCCTGTAACTTATATAACCCATTTATTTTAGTCTATGTTTGCCACATGGCTAGTTACCTCTCCTCAGTTTCATGTGCTGTCTCCTCCAAGCTCAGGGCAAGATCTTCTGAATTTGACTGACTCCCACAACTCCTTCCCCATACCTCCACCCCTTTGTGCCAGGTATCCCACCTCCTAATCCTGCCTCAGCGAATAGGCTATTTATTGACACCTGATACTTCCACACAATACATAGAGATTCTCTCTACAGCAGGATATGGAGGAATATGTATGACCCTACAAAGGTAGGGAACCAGACAAAAGATGATAGCATACCAGAGCTGTCAGACCCATTTCTGTACATCAGCATGGCTAGCCAGAGAAAACTGACATTCATATTTCTATAAGTAGCAAAGCCAGCAAAAAAAAAAAAAAAAAAAAAAAAAAAAAAAAAAAAAATCCCCATTTGTGAACTAGCTCTAATTATTCATCAGTCTGCAAATGCTCAAACAAAACCTGGTAGGAAAAGTAAATGTGACGTGTCACCCTACCAACTTTTAAGTCCTTTTCTTTCTTTACTAAAGTTGTTTCCTCTAGGGTAAAGGCCTCTAACACAGTGGGCAGAGAATAGAACATCAGGCATAGGTAAAGTCTCAACATAACCCACATATACATTCAAGGTTTTTCCCCTCTGTCCTAAACACAATACTCCCAGAAGTCAAAAGAGACAGTGCATCAAGAACATATGGACTCAACACAGGCATATGCAAGAAAGACAGGTAACAACTTTTCCAGAAATAGAACAAATTTCACACTTCCCCATAGCTGCGTAAAACAGGGCATGCTTCCCCAAGGAAAACACTAGTCACAGATCATGCAGACACAAGGTTATCACACAGCACACAGTCTTCCTCTCCTCAAAGGCTACTGTTGCCTTTACCCAAGTGGATCAGTGAGCATGGAGCTCAGAAAGTAGTAGGTATAGTATTTGCCCAGCATTCAAGAAGACTTGAGCTCAATCCCCAGTATTGCATACACTAGGCATCTTGGTGTTGAGCCTGGGATAAACACTGTCTAAAATAAATTAAATAAATAAATAAAAATAAAAACTGTCATCACTCTTGGATCTACAGTCTTACACTCAACCCAGGTGGTGCCTGCTCTTTTATTAAGGGGTATGAGAGCCCATTTGTCAAGGGGACAGAGAAAATGAACCCAGTACTTTATTCCATAGACAAATACCTTTTCAATATACAGTTTACACTACAAGGCATAACCTTGTCACCCTGTCATCAATGACAAGTACCAGAGAACAACCCCACATACAACTGTCAAAAGTCTGCCAAGTCTCAGACACCAGACACCATTCAGAATGCAAAACCAACAGGCAGAGATAATGAGACAGTTATTTTAGAAGGAAATGCCATTAAGTGCCCCCACAGAAGCTAGAACATGAAAGTACATGCCTTGAATCTTGCTTGGGTCTCCCTCAATAAGTTCCTCCTTCAAAATCTGTATGTACACACATTCAACATCTGTCACTGGTTAGCTCTCCCCCCACCCCCTTGTCGAGGTTAGACATCTCAAAGAGAAGTGTATGGTTTGTATTTCTGTGATCATGACAGTGTTTCCTAATTCATCTGGATTCTCCATGTTCTCAGCAGGTAAATGTTATAATCTGTCTTTGTCCTTGGAAGTGTGTCTCAGTAGACCTAGTCTCCAGTTAGCTAGCTGTTAATGGCTAATCAAATTTTTCTTCAAACCAAGCACCCCAGGGCTTTCAAATTCAGAAACTTGAAAGAAACTACTTGAAGAAACCCCACAAGAATTGAAGAGGATGCTGTTTAAAAAACTAGAAGCAATTGTAGAGCTCAGCCACCTTCTGACAACTACACAAATTCCAAACCAGCACAGAAAAGCAAGCAGCCAAGGGAGACAAACAATAGAGAAATGAGTCCTGTCAGGTAGTCAATTATGCTCCATCCACACCTGTGCCCTGAGAGTGCCAATACTGGTTCTTTGGGAAGGCTAGAGAACTAGAGGCTAACACTCTGCCCCAAATATCCACTATACATGGAGTAACTCACCCTACATGAACTTATTCAAAATCCTTTGAGAAAGCCTCTGTGTACTTCCAGACTTTACCTCCTAAAACTCCTGACTTGATATACAAAGGCAGGCAACAGACTTCTGCAAAGGAATTCCATGTGGAAGAGACCAAGTTTAAGTCTCCTTTGTATGAGTAACATCAACCATGACCCAACCATGACCAGCCTCAGAACAGATACTGGGATACATCTCAAAATTAGTCTTGCACTTGGAATAGAACCACCATGGCCCCCATTCAGAAACTACACATAAACTCCCCCTCTCAAATGTAAAGCCACTTCCAACCTAACTATGTTCATATTCTGGTCATAAAGAATATACATGGTACCAAAGGGAATCCTAGAAAGATTTTTAAAAACAAACAAACAAACAAACACTTTGAAGGTCATAGGAGAGAGACCATTATATTCATGTTCCTCCTTAAAGCTCTATCCAGCCAGCTTGAGGCCTTCTGATGAGCAGGCCTTCCTAGGTCTATACATGGGACTATAAAAGACATACAAAATCTTAAATATGGGACAGGATCACCTGTGTGTAATCAGTCTGCTGTTCCTCTAGATTCTGAGGCATCCAGTGTCCTGCTCATCACTGAGGCTGCATTTACCACAGTGATCTGAGTTCATGCTAGCATTGTTCAAACACCTCACAGGCAATGGTGCAGGTAATTCTTTTAGCTGTCTAGGGAAGGGGTCTCTCATGTCTCATGTTCATGTGTAAGAATTTTTTTTCAATAATTTATTTTTTCCCTTGACAAACAGCATTTTTCTTTTAAAGGTTTGATCGTATGCATTGAAATCTTACTAGTTACAACGATCATAAAGTACATGTAAAACAAAACGTAACATGGAATAGTCAAAGTTTTCTTGGTGTGTAAAAATTAAACATATTGATTTTTAAATACCAAAAGTTGCCATAAGGCTATCTTCTTAGGTCTTGAATTATTAATGATTTAAGGTCTAGATGTACCCCACTCTGAGAGGGTGCTATACACTTATTTTTTTTTTCTAAGAAGAACTGAGGCTTACACTTTTTGCCCTTTCTTTTTTTGAGCTTCATATGGTCTGTGAGTTGTTTCTTGGGTATTCAGAGCTTTCTGGGGCTAGTTTCCAATTATCAGTGACTGCATATTATTTCTGTTCTTTTATGACTGGGTTACCTCACTCAGGATGATATTCTCTAGATTTTTCCATTTTCCTAGGAATTTCATAAAGGCATTGTTTCTAATAGCTGAGTAGTACTCCATTGTGTAAATATACCACAATTTTTGTACCTATTCATCTACTGAAGGACATCCGGGTTCTTTCCAGCTTCTGGCTATTATAAATAAGGCTGCTATGAACATGGTAGAGCATGTGTCCTTATTGTATGTTAGAGCATCTTTGGGGTATATGCCCAGAAGTAGAATAACTAGGTCTTTATGTGTAAGAAATTAAGTATCCTAGGAAATTAAGTATCCAGTCTTAGCTCATAAAGCTAGAGAGAGACTGGCATGGTGACATACACCTTGAATTCTAGCACTTGGAAAGCCAAGTAGGTCCAAGGCCAGCCTACTTGTCTACAGAGCTAGTCCTGGGACAGCCAGACTACCAAAAAAAAAAAAAAAAAAATCCTATATCAAAAACAAACAAACAAACCAACAAAGATAGAGCAAGCATAAGCCTGTGTGAAAACCCAGGTCTGTCCCATTTGGAATCTGTGCCCTTGGCGCCCTGTTAAGCAAGCACAGAGCCCCGTGTGAAGAAAATTCCAGAACATTTGAAACCATTTTGGATGATTGGGACAATACTACTATGTCCATACAGATCAAACCAGTCTATGAGGTTATGCTCAGGTTCCATTCTGAGTCAAGTGGGTACTCAGGAAAGTCCTTCCCAGCAAAATCACTGAAACATATGAGGCACACAAACAAAGCTCAACAGATAATGAAGAACAATCTCATGCCAAATTATTCCCAAAGATCATCTTTGGCTTCACAGCAATCCAAATCACCAAGAATACTCATTAGATGAGCAGCTTCTGTGATGTCCCAGAGCTTATAAAATACTGGGACTCTGACCTGAACTCTTGAAAGTCAAATACAGAGATTCTAAGCTGCAATTCATCATAATCTAGAATTGAAGCATTTTTCCCCCTAGCTAATCAGAGGCTAGTCACCCTACTGCTGTTGCAGTTGGCAACAGAAGCACTCACACCCAGCTCGGGACTCATGCTATGAGTCACCAACAAAGCTCTAGACTATCCAAGGTCTTCAAGTTCAAGGAATAAATGACTCAGTGTAGTTGCCTGTTGAGGGCTCCAGATTTCTCTTTGTCAAGTATACAGATCTGTATATGTTAAATGTCTGTTTACTAAAGCAAAACAAAAAAGCCAGAGCAGGCAAACAAAATCTGTAGGAAACACATTGTCTCAGGCGTCTCTGGGGTCCACAGACAATAGAAAAGGCCTCAGAGAGTTCTGCACAAGAAACTACCCTAGAGTTCCAATTCTAAAGACCACACTGTATCTCAAGACAGAAAGAATGAAAGCCTCCAGGACAGTGTGCAAGTGCCTGCTGGAGATCCAGGCTTCAATTGACCAGTGCCCCAAAGGGCGTGGAGGATGTAGCTGTACATGTGTGGACAGGGTGGGGTTTCCTGCAAATACTCCATCCCTCTCACCCTGGCGCCTTCCCAGATCCTTAGTGCTATCTGACCCTGACGGTGTAGCTTACGGAAGTGTCTGTCTACGATTTAGGTGGGTCTTATTGTTATTATTATTAACAAAGATAATATTATGACTAATAATAATACTGATGACATTTCAAGGGATTTTGCCCTCTCCTTCATCTTGGCTCTCTTGAGGTACAAGAGTTCAAATTCCACAGTTGTGCTCCACTAGAGGCTCAACATGACAGTTTACTCAAATACAGTTGTAATTTCCAGAGATTTCTTAAGAGCTCAAGAGGTTTTTCTTCTTTTTAACTATGCCAATCACACTGCTGTTTAAGCTGCTGGACAGAAAAGGCCTATTGTTTTACTTAAGCCTCCCTTAACCTCACACTTACCCCCAAGAAACTGCTGAAGTCTCTTAAGAGGCCCAGCCTAACCAATTCATATATCAGAATACCTGGCATTTGAAGATCTTCAGTAAAAAAGGCTGTGGGCAGTGTGAAGTAAGCCACACCTACCAGTGAGAATAACAGCTTATTTGAGAATTGAAGAATTGGTGGGAAAAGGCAAACAAGAAAGTACTAAAGAGAATATACCAGGTGAAACTGAGTATTGGACTGGAAGGCAGAATAAAGAGGCTGGAATACTCATTCTGATGTAAATATCCCAAAAGGAATGTTTGGGTCAACCCCTGCAGGTCAGTAAGCAATCAAATGACAAGGGAGTTGAGGGGTTGAGCACATTCAAAGAACTCAAAGGTTGTCAGGAACAGAGAAGTCAGGAGGCTAACTAGCCTAAGGGAGGTTAACCTAGGGTAGCAGGTAGTCAATAACCCAGGCTAAAGCAAGAGATCTATCGAGCAAAATTGGCAGTTCCAGTTAGCCTGACAGCTTCTCCAGAATTAAAAGTATAATGTCATCTGAACAGGGCTAGCCCATGGGAAGCCTCTAGAACAGCAGTTCATGACAAGGCTGAACACCACCTGAGGAATCCTGGCATGTATGTTAAGGGATCAGGATGCTCTCAGGAAACCACTTCCCTGGGGACAGTAGCTCTGGCCACCCACCTGCACCCATTCTTCCCTCCCACAGGAAACTGTACCACCATTGTTTGTTGTTCTATAAGTCACTCTGATTGTGAGAGAAGAGACCACATGCATTAACACCTCAATAATGGGAAGTATGTGTCAAATCATCTAATTTCCTGCAAAAACTCCCACTATGATGGAACAAATACTGCTGACAAATAAGAAAAAAGAAAAAAGAAAGAAAAAAACAAAACTGAAAGCACACAAGCACACAAGGGTACAAGACAGGCACAAAAGTGAGACTATAAGGAACAAAGACTGAAGGAATACCACATATCATCCCTATGGGTCCAAAACTTTGCAAGGTCTCAGAAAGGCCACTCAATTTGAATCAGTACTAGCAAAAAAAAAAAAAAAAAAAAAAAAAAAAAAAAAAAAAGCTTCTTCCTCAGGTCTGCAAAATCAAGTCAGATGTGAATAAAACTAAGGACATGACCACTCCTAAGTATGGTAGCGGAAAAGGTTTTTTTATTATAGATATCAAAAAGAAAGCAGCCTGAGACATCTAGACTGTTTATGACTTAGACTGAACATGGCCAGCAGAACAGACTGGCCATGAGAAGAAAGAGATAGATGAGTAAGAGAGGAAGAAAAAAAAGGGGAGACAAAAGACCAAGTGTAGGTTGATGTCAAGGCAATACATGATTGGACAGTAGAGGGTGGGCAGGAACAAAGTTTTGGTAAAGTGGAAGAGGAGGAAAAGCAGGAAATTCAAGAGGAGGCAACATGGAAGCAAATGTAGATGTTTCTCTCGGTACATCTCTATATGGTTACGATTGTTATGAATATTCTATAAGGAATGGAACTGTACAGGATCATTTGACTTATCTAGGTGGGCAAATTCTATCATACCAATTGGATCAGAGTATTTTTGGTGTGTTCTTTAACGTGGTGACTTAATTGAGTTCATAAAGGGTGTAGTGGCAGAATGCATAAAGCCTGCCAGGGAGTTGAGGTGTGTGTATGCAAGGCTTGGCAACAACACGCCAAAGGAAAGTAAGTGAAAACACACTGGGGGCAGCAGTGGACCATTTGGGACAGAAGCAGCTGGGGTGGGTGAAGTAGACCATGCCTGGGTCAAAAGAAGCCAGGGTCTGTGAATACTTAGAAGTGGTGTGGAGATGCTAAGATAAAGATACCCCACAGTGCCATGTGGCCCTACAGGAGCTGGCACTAGCACAGAACAAAATGTTGTCCCTTTTTATTATTACTGCAACAACCAAAAAAGTATGTGGTCAAAATAGCTAGCTTATATAGGAATCAGAACTAAAGGAAAGTAAGCAAAACTCAACTGGAAAGGTTTAGGGTAGAGGTCAGAGGGTTAGGAGTGTTGAAAGGAGTCAGAACTCTGTAGTATGTATTTTCAGAACCAGTATCTGCATCTCAATGAGTCATTTGTCCCCAGTTTCTTTGGGACATATGAGGTCACAATTCCTCCTGGTGCCACATTCTATGAAGCAGCACTTCAGGGTTTTTTTTTTTTTTTTTTTTTTTTTTTAGTTTTAGTTTTGTTTGATGTTGGTTTTGTTGATTTGTTTTGGGGACAGGGTCTCTTGTAGCCATATATGCCTCTGGTGATTGGAATGTAAATAGCCCCCATAAGCTTATAGAAAGTGTCACTCTTGGGAGGTGTGGTCTCGTGAGAGGAAGTATATCACTGAAAAAGAGTGAGGCTTTGGGGTTCCAGAAGCCCAAGCCAGGTCTAGTGCTACTCTCCTTTCCTGCGTGCTGCTTGCTGATCTGGATGCAGAACTCTCAGCTACTCCAAGCACCATGTCTGCCTGCATACCTCCATGCTTCCTACTATGATGCTTTCCTTTATAAGATTTTCTGTAATCATGGTGTCCTTTCACAACAATAAAACCCTAACAAAGACAGCCTCCAACTCATTACATAGCTGGAAATGACCTTAAACTCCTAATCCTCCTGCCTCCACCTTGAAGGTACTAGCATTTATAGGTAAGTACTACCTCAGGTTTAGGACCTGGCAGGGTAGTGGGTTGAGAAGTATGGGTGGCTGAGCAGGTGGGGGCCCCAGTCAACTCATCGCTTTATCTGACCCTGTCTGTCATTTCGTGCAAAACATTACAGATAGTAGTCACTCAGTCTATTTGGTGTAGAAGCAAAACTAAACCAGCTCCTGTGAGTAAGCCTGCTGGACTCAGCATAGGAATAGCTCTCACCTGGCCATAAAGAAAAAACCTAAGGTACATCCTGTCCTGCAGCTATAGCCCCAGCCCCTAGTCTGATATACTACATCTATGCCTCATAGCATCTCCCCAGCCCACAGCACTTTCATCATATCATCCCACCACATCTACAGCCTGTGGGAGAATAGCTGTTTCCCCATTAAGCAAGCTCTATTCAGACTCCACCTTCCCTGCCTCCTACCCCAGCTGCAAGACCAGAAATCTAGTGCACTGCCCTGGCCAACTCTCCTGATTTACTCATTAACTTCCTCACCCTGAAAAACATGCAAGTCATGAAAGGGAAGGAAAAGCTCCCTGGAGAGGGCTGAGCATTGGAAAGGCACTCCTTCAAAAAAACAACCACCATTGTTTTTAACAAAGGGGAAAAAACAGGCAGCTTGTGGATCAGGCCTTGTGTAATTCCAGCACTTGGAGATGAAGGCAAGAGGATTAGGAATCCAAAATCACTCTTTGCAGTATACAGGGCCAGCCTGAGTTACATGAGACCATGTCTTAACCTACACCACCAGGTCCCCCCCCCAAAAAAATTAAACTGTTTGGAGCCACACAACATCCTCAAATAAACTTCCCTAAAACAATTAGAATTGTCCTCTCTCTGGGTGGTCTGAATCTCTCACTGAGAGGCAAGAAATCCTCAAAGGACCTCAAAATTGTTTCTGCAAGAGATAAAACTATCTGATGAAACAGGGTCCTACACTTGTAATTCAGCAGATCCCAGGCACTCCAATGGTTGTGTTGGTCACTTCTCAGCTGCCAGACTCACCAGCACTGCCCTGACAAAGCTCTACAGTCAGGGAGTTTAAAGAACAGGAAGTTGTGGCTCACAGCCCCAGAGGCTGCAATCCAAGGTCAAGGGTTAAGGACACACAACAACTGGCCATCTTTTCCATGATGGGGAAAGTTGGGTGGGAAGGAAAGAGGCCAATATTTCAGAGAAGTAGAGCCAGCAGCTTTCAGGAGAGGGAAAATCAGAGACAACCAATGACTCTACTAGCCCCACCCACAACTAAGCAAGAGCCAAATTCCCTAGAGTTGTTTGTTTACTGAAGCCAGCTGGAGTTGGGTTCCTGTCACTTCTACCATACCTAATGGCAGTCATCTTGCTGGACTGGAGGAAAATCAGGCTGTGAATTGACACAGAAACAAGATGCAGGTGCTCATGATGAGCACAGGAGGCAGCATGAAAGCAACTCATTGTGACAGCATTACAAGGCTCCACAGGCCTGTCAATTTTGAGAGTAATGCTATGAGTCTCTCCATGATTTACCTCCCTCCTGCCATCTGTCTTCTCTTTCACAATGCCCATGAAGAAAAAGGAAAAGAACCACAGTAATTCATCCATTTGGTTAAAAATCTGGGGAGAGTTAGGAAGAAAAGAGCCTGAACCAAGAGATTTAGCATCCTCCCAGACTAAGGGCAATTAAACCTTTAAGTTTGAAAAGCTGACCTAGGCCTGATAGCACATTGCCTGTAGGGTGGAATATCTAGCATTCAAGAGTGAAACTGCCTCAAAAAAAATTTTTTTGAAGAACTATAAATCTTTCTTTCCCTAGCTGGTAAAATCAAAATTCAGTTCCTTGATGTCATATTCCAAATATCAGTAATTATAGCTACCTGGTGGTTGCTTCCATAACAATCAGGGTCAACAGAAAATTTCATCATCTTTAAAGATTCTATGTACACATCACTGTTCTTAGCTCTATGACATAGCTCCCTGGTCCATTATGGCTATAGGTGACATCAACTGAGGGCTCTGCCAAGAGCAAGGACTACCATCTACTGATTTCTATCTTGAGAAAAGTCAAGAGAAACAGTCAACTGGGCAGCAGGGGAAACATAGGATGAGACACATAATAAGTAGAAAAGATGAGAAAGTACCAGCAGTAGACAGAGCCACAATGAAAGAAGAAACTTGGAGAGCAGCAGGTGAAGGGAACCATCTAGTACCTGGGGAAAGGCCTATCCTGCCACACCTGAGTCAGACTAGCAAACACCCTTCAACCATGACTGACATGTCAACTGACAAAGCCTTTACACAAGTGTGCCAGGGAATGAATGACACCCCCACATCAGCCTTAGCTAAAAGTGGGGACTGATTTCCACAAACCTAAATCCATAGGCCCTAGGTTAGGAAAAGACTTTGAGGTAATTTCTCAGTTCCCAGGAAAACAAAGTGACAAAGGTTAGTGAATCTGATTATACCCCCTTTATTAGCATCCTTTCTTCTGTCACTCTCCAGTGCCCTACTGTACTTCCTGGTATAGTGACTCCAAATAAAGTTCTTACATGCAAATTATTATCTCTGAGTCCCCATCTAGAGAATCCAAACTAAAACAGATATGGTAGGCAGAATGCATCTGTGTACTTGCAACTAAATAACCAAATACAAGTTGGTTCTGCTCGATTTTGAGAACAGGAAGATAATAAAAGATATATTTTATACACTGCTGATGGGCATACAAAGTGCACCACTCCTAAAATAACAGCTTGAAAAGTTCCTTCCAAAGTTAAACATCCACCTACTAACCAACCAAGCATCCTACTCCTAGGTATTTACCCCGTTGAAATGTTTGCAATGTTTATAACAGTTTTATTCATAATCACCAAAAAAGCTGGAAACAATCCAAATGTCTTTCAACTGGAAATAAGATTAAAAAGAAAAATGAACAGTGGATTAGCACTCAAAATCCAAAAGAAGCCAGCACAGGAACATGGCCAATCTTCAAATGCTGTGTGGGGTGACAGGAAGCAGACTTAAACATGGTCAACAAGAGAGAAACCATGTCTGATACAAGAAACCTAGCTATAATAATGGTTACTGGAGTAATACCTACAACCTCTCATTTACTAAGCTAGCATAATCCCTATCAACAATCTATAAGCTATACATAACTGTAGTCTTCACCTTTCTTTAAAGAAACTATTTGTAGGGGCTGGAGAGAGATGGCTCAACGGTTAAGAGCACTGACTTCTCTTCCAGGTGTCCTGAGTTCAAATCCCAGCAACCACATGGTGGCTCATAACCATATCTGAAGACAGCTACAGTGTACTCATATAAATAAAATAAATAAATATTTTTTAAAAAATAAACTATTTGTAACAGAGATCATTACAGAAAACCACAACCAATCAAAATGCAGAACTGTGAAATCCTATCTCAATGCATGTATCTACAAGAAATCCTACACCTAAGGCTCATGAAACATTGCAGAGGAGTGGTAGAAAGATTGTTAAGAGACAGAGGATGAGGGAGTTTGCTGTAAGATTGTTTCTTCTAGTAATAGAAGCTACACCCAGAAAGTCTCACCAACAGGACTGCCCAAACATGAGCTGAACAAGAATGACACCAATGGACATGCCAAACTGGACATAGGAAAGTCAGTAAGTCCTTAACCCTACATAAAGAACTTTAGTCAATTGAGGAAAACTCGGCACAAGAGAAGTGGTTTTTCCCAGAGAATAGTAACACAATTGGTTATTCAGTGCCAAATGATCAGCCCTGAAAACATACTTACAAGTAAATAATACACATACATACAGAAAGACTGAACAAGGTATATTGGGAATATATGAGTATATACATAAGTGCATGCAATAAGTAAAAACAAAGAGGCCATGAATTTGAAAGAGAGCAGGGAGGGATTTGGAAGAATGAAAGGGAATGGAGAAATGTAACAATATTATAATCTTAAAAACATAAATTTATAAACTCTATGTGTGGTAGCACATGTTTGTAATACCAACACTCAGGAGATAAAAGCAGAAAGGTCAGAAGTTCAAAGTCATCCTTGGCTAGGTAGAGAGTTCAAGGCCTTTCTGGGTTCCCTGAGACCCTACCTCAAAAACAGAAATGTAACTATCTAAACCCATCACAATATGCTGTCTGCAAAGGAAAGATGGACAGAGGAGATCAACCTTTCTTGGACATCAAGAGATAACTGAAGACCATTACCTTAAATGAGTCATAATCTCCTGCTCCCTCAGTTTCTCCTTCCTTTACAATGGGTTCACTGGCCACAATGACCTTTGGGACCCTCCAACCCAAGACACTAGCTAACTGTGAAGGTGGTTCCCCTAGTCACTCAGAATTATAGGAGTCATTTCAGCACATGTACTTCATCCTCTCCTACCATGGTTTGGTCTACTCACTGCCCAGTTAATGAAGCCGTAAGATTTTCTATTAGGTGAACTTTCTTCTTTTCCCAGGAAGCTCTACAAAGGGGCTATGTTTGTATCAATATAGAAATTACTGTGCCCTTGAAAATGCATGTGTACCTACCTACACTCACAAGACAAAGGAACTCACACACCCAGCACCTAGGAATCCTTTTTCATCACAGAAAACTCCCAGAGGCTTCTTCTGGAAGAAGCTGCATTTTTCTCAACCACAACCCTAACTGACCCTCACCAATGCCCCAAGTCAGGAACCAGGAACTGAAAGTGAAGGCATTAAGTCCACAATCCTGCTTCTTACTAGGACACTTCTGGTTGTGAATCAGGAAAAGGATAAAGTGGAATAATTTCACAAAAGGAGGCCTGGATGGCAAGGGGTCAGAGTACAAAAATTCATCAACTGCTGATGCCTCCTGAACATCAGCAGAGGCAGCCAGCCTCCCCCTCTACCAAAGACCCTGCCCCAACTTGCCCTTTACAAGATATGGTCTCTAGAGCAGTCTTGTGGTATGCTTGTATAGTTGTATGTATGTATGTGTATATGTGTGTATATGTGTTTATGTGTATGCAAGTGAACTATATGCACAGGAATATAGAGATGAAAACCTCTTACGTTGTTTTTGAGACAGGGTCTCTTAATTAAACCTGGAACTCATCAACTGACTAGGTTAGTTGGCCAGTTAACTCTAGGAATCTGCCTGTCTCTTCCCTTCCAGCACTACAGTTATAGACTCATGATGTTAGGCTTTGCATGGGTGCTGGAGACCCAAACTCACATCTTTATGATCATGCAAAACGTACTTTACTGACTAAACAATCACTCCAGCTCTTCTAGGACAGTCTTGCTACCCACATATCTGCCATACAACCTAGCCTGGTAGATAACTGCCTACTATCCCTCCCCACACAATATGATGCACTTCATTCTGCCAAACCAGGGCCCAACCTGGCACAGCTGCCCAGATATAGCACTATCTCAAAACAAGATGAGAGTGAAAAAAGACAAATGGCCCAATACTCATGGAAAGGCTGAGGATTGGAAATGTACAAGCCATAACAGGGCACAATTCAAAACTACCAAAATCTAAGCCAACGGTTCTTGACTCCCACCCTGAGTAGTTTTGTCTCCAAGAGACATTTGGCAATACTTGCAGTCATTTTGGGTTGTAATAATGAAAATGTTGTTCCTGGAATCCAGTGAGTAAGACCAGTGGTGTCAATAAACACTCTACAATACAAAGACCAAAGAATTTCACAGTCTCAAATAGCAAAAGTGCCAATGTTAACACATGCCTCATAGGTGTCTGCCATTTAGGAGTTTTTTTTTTTTTTCTTTTATTTGTTTCCTCAGATACCTTTCATCATTACTTTGTAGGATACAGCAAGAAAATAACAAGGCAGTACAGCAATTACAACTGTAGAGAAATACTTAAGATCTGAAGGAGCACTAGTTTTTCCTGTTATGGTGACTTAGCAGCTGGTCAGTTAAAGGAAAGGTGCAGCATTTGGGAAACAGATGACCATACAAATAGACTTAGGCTGACATCCCAAGGGTGTCCTTAATAACTGAGGGAACCCAGAACAGCCATGATGCCATCAACACACAACCCAGCCTTGTGTGTGCAGGATGTAGTCTGCTTTTTGTTTTAATATGGTTTTAATCAGGGAGTCATGATACATCCATTGTTCCTCCAGGAAATTCTGTCAAACATTTTGCATTCCTCATAGAGTACTATTGTCTATGCAAATTAAGAGTCCAAGTTTTAAAATTCAGACTGGGCAAGTAACATTTTCTTGTTTTCTTAATATCATCATGAAAAAAGACAAAGAAGAGGAAAGAATGCAAATGTTCTTCTCTGAAAGTACACACAAACCCAGAAACATTTTCCCCTCCTGCCCAAGGTCAGGAATGTAGGGGAAATTTGTTTTGTAGACATGCCAATGGAGCATGAGAAGGTCTGTTGAAAAAGCCTAGGACAGAGTACAGGAACAAACCTAAGAATAGCCTTTTCCCTCAAGAAGGGTTATCTATTAGAACAGCATCATTCTCGGCATGACTGAGCAGCACAGACTATGACACAGGGGATCCAGAAAACACAGCAACATGAACCATTCCAAACCCTCTTGACTCAGAACCAGAGGAAGGAACTAAGCCACACCCTCTGACATTCATTTCTGCTTTTTCACAAGGCTCTGACCCAGTTATCAAGATGTGATTTGGAAACTATGCAGATGGAAAATGTAGCATGTCTGACACCTCCTTCAACCTTTCTGGAAGCAGGGTAGGTGGAGTAGAAAGCATCACAGCCCCCTCCACACACCCAGCATTTAGATTTAGCTTTCAGACATCGATGGAGCTCATTAACTCTGAACTCCTCAGTTTCTCCATCTGTGAACGTCTTTAAGATTACAGGGCCTAAGCAGAGATCTTTTCTCAACAAAAAGAGGAGCAAGTTCCAGCTAGAAGAAAGCACTTACAGGTCCGGGCATGAGGTTCTGAGAGGAACTATGGCCTTGAAAAGTCAGGTTAGAGGTACAAATCCATCTCTGAAACATATCTGTGGAAAGGGGTCTGCAGGAACTACCAACATGCCATTTACCAGAAGGACTGCTTCCAATTACTGTTTGATTTGACTTAAAGGACCAGTCCACAAGAGGGAATCCACAACCATCACTGCTTGGGTAATTAAGAACCAGAGACTAGATGGCCAAGAGACCTAAGGTAAAACCAAACACTACTGATCTTAAAAAACAAACAAATAAAACCAATAAAATGGTTCCTAATAATACTCTGCTACACTAATCGATCAATGTCTTATCCAGTCATCATCAGAGAGCCTTTACCTGGGCAGCAGATGAGACCAGATGCAGAGACTCACTACCAGATATTATGCAGAGCCTAAATTGGGGGTCTCCATCAAATCCCTCCCTTCGGAGTTCAGAGAATCCTACAAAGAAGAGCCAGAAAGAACATAAGAGCCAGAGGGGATGGAGGTCACTAGTAGAACAAGCCCACTGAATCAACTAAGCAAGGCTCATAAGAGCTCAGAGACTGAAGCAGAAAGCACAGGGTCTACACAGGTCTACACCAGGTGATCTGCATAAATAGAATAGCTTTTGCTTTGTATTTTTATGGGACTCTTGACTGTGAGAATGAGTGGCTCTGATTCTTTGCCTGCTCTTGAAACTCATTTTCTCCTGTTTGGATTCCATGTGATAAGATAGTTTTTCCTTCAATATGGTATTTTTTGCTTTATCTTATTATATTTTATTTTGTCATGTTTGGTTGTGATACTTAAAGCCCTTTCTTTTCTAATGAGGGACAGAAAGAGAGGAGAGTGAGGGAAGAACTAGGAGTAATAAAGGAGGAGAACTATAATCAGGATATACTGCATAAAAAATAATCTATTTTCAATTTTTAAAATGTAAATAAATAAATGAATAAACTGATAGTGAAAGGAGAAAAATAAAAGTATCATGGTCACAGGATGTAAAAGTAATATGATGGTACAACACTCAACTAGCAAGTGACAGATCTCGGTTTGCTCTCTAGTGAAAGAAGAAAGAAATTGGATGGGGGAGGAGTGAAAATAGGAAGGAAGGAAATGATTTAGTCAATTATGAATAGAATGCACACATAGGCAGATATGAGGGAGCTCTGCACATTTATGTGAAAAAAGCAAGTTTGTGATCAATACACATGTCCAGATCCTGTTCATAATTTTAAAAATAAAGGTAGAGCTGAGAACCTTGCTTAGAAAAAAGGAATTCCCTGACAAGTCTGAGGCTCTGGTTAGCTATCCAGTTCTGAACATTTGCATGAATGAATGGATGGATGAATGAATGGCCACTAACTGTGTGTTGTGTATGTATACAGTACACATGTTCTCACATATTTAAACATTCAGTATTTGAAAAAGCCCTACAAGGCACATCACTAAATATCAGTAGCTACAGAGGGCAGGGACCTGCATGTATGCTTTGATGCAACCCTAATTCTCATACCTGTTCTATCCCAAATGCATCCTTTTTTCTTACACAGTAAGAGAAAAATAGTGTTTCTAGCCATAAAACCAAATTTAGGAATATATTTGAAGCACTCTGAGCCCTTTGGCAGGTAGCCCAATCTGAACAAAAACTGGTTACAATTAATTACACAGGACAAAGACATTCTTCCCAGAGGGAAAAACAAACAGAGGCCGTATAATAAGAAGTGAACACAGCTAAAACAATCTTCTACTATCTTTGGTAATTTTTAATTGCACTATGTATGATCCAGCTTTCTGAAGATACCAAGCTTCAAACCAAGGTCATTAGTGTTAAAAACAACCAAAGTTTTCACCTAGGGTTTGATAGTCAGGCAAAATTATCTCTACTATATAAACTCATTTTGGAAATTACTTTGGTTTGTCCCCCAGGCACAAGCAAGGATCACTGGAAGGAAAGTCATCCCAGTGGAAATGAAATTTCCCTCAGTGCCAATTTTTAAATCAGGCCTTCAGGTCCTTGTATGTTGTTGGAAGATTCACACAGTCACATTTTTTGTTTGTTTGTTTTGTATGGAAGAGAACATTCCTTCTCCCCAAGCTGACCAGGTTTGCCATTTTCCATTGCGCTTATTAAATGCATCTTATTCAAATGGAATGTTCTCAGAGTTTCCACCCTCCCTGGGCCTAGAGTTGGATGACTTAGGATGGTCACATAGATCCCCACGCTTCAGGATGCCTCAACAGATACCTAATTACAGCTGCAGAAAATGCAATGTTATATTTAGTTATAAAAATTTCACACTATAGTCCACAACATTTAAGAGGGTAGATCTTACTGTTTAAAACTACTCTATATATATGCATGTAAAATAAATTTTATAACAGGATATTCTTTTATGGGAAAATGGTTGCAAGCAAAAAAATAAAAATAAAAACTGAGTTTGATTACTGAATCTCACCTAAAAAGCTAAGCATGAAAATGCATGCTTATAATCGCAGTGCCAAGAAGGCAGAGACTAATGGATCTGGGGCTTTCGAGCCAGCCTAGCCTAATTCATGAGCCCATTAGTAAGAGATTGTCTCAAAATACAAGCTGGATGACACATGAGGTTATACATATACACAGGCAGGACCAGCACCTAGATCTGACCTGGGATAGGAGATAAGTCTACTTTCTAATCTTAACAGGCACCTAAGGTTGTGAGCCAACCTTTCTCTGGGTCAAAGGCAGAGTCTAAGAGTGTTAAAATGCAGCCCTTCTCAGAGAACTCTCCAAACCCTGCCATTAAGAGCTGTGAAGGCCTTCTGTTGACCAAACAGGAAGTGGTTTCAATCCCCAGCCATACCTGGTCAGGAGAGTGCAGAAGAACGCTTTAAACCTCATTTAAGTGTGCCACACTAATTAAGTTGGCTACCCAACTACAGCTACTGCCCAAACTGGCAAGACAAAATCCCTCCTGGCCAAGGCTGGATCAGGCTATCTCTCTGTGGTCTCTGATGTCCCATCTTGGATGTGTATGACACTCTTACAGATCCTTCTTGAGAAGCTGAGTACAACAGACACTCTTTAGATGAGGCAATTCTAATTTCTCACTTTTCTGCTGGGGTTCACTATGATTCTCAGTGTGTGTGTGTGTGTGTGTGTGTGTGTGTGTGTGTGTGTGTGTGTGTGTCCATCCGTCCGTCCATCTGTCTGTCTAAGTGGGGGAGGGATGGAGGGAGAGTGTGATTTTAGTCCACCAACTACTGTTTTAAAAGTGAACAATCTGGTTCAGAGATGTCTTTCCTGTTACATTAAAATTGTGGCTGAGATTAATATGCTTTTAAACCTTGATCATACACCACAATGTGTAGTGTGCTTCCCTATAAAGGGCAATATGTGAATCTTCTAGGCTGTGGGCAATATTGCAGCCATCAATTCTACCATTGTAGCACAGAAGCAAAACACACAGATGTGACCCTCTGCTGCCGCACAAGCAGGAAAGCCTAGTGGATTTCAGTGTCTATTGGGTCTCTCCCTCCCTCCCTCCTTCCCTCCCTCCCTCCCCCCCCCTCCTCCTCTCTCTCTCTCTCTCTCTCTCTCTCTCTCTCTCTCTCTCTCTCTCTCTCTCTCTCACTCTCTCTCTCTCTCTCTCTCTCTCTCTCTCTCTCTCTTTCTCCCCCTCTCTCTCCTCCCCCCCACTCTCCCTCCACTTAGAGATCCACTTGCCTCTGCCTCTGGAGTGTGCTGGGGTTAAAGTTATGAACCACCACTACCATATGGCTAGCACCTCATTCTTTTATGATGAGACAGACAAGAGCAATTCTGTTTGACACTCAATCATCCTGTTATTCAGTCACACCCATTCCATGTGACCCCAACTATTTTTCCCTCTCTATAACTCTAGTCAGGGGCAAGCAAATGATAGGATGTCACTAAAAACTTCCTTTTAAGTCTTCTTGCTAGTCTCAGAAAGGACCCTCCAAGTGTCTTGGGATCTCTAAGTTGGCTGTTATTTGACCCCTGACCCATCCAAGAATGAAGTATGGCTTAGAGAAGAGACTGGACATTGTCTGAATCCTTGGATGTAGAAATCCAGGGATGAACTAGATTCTCAGACCAAGTCCACAAATTCTCATCTTTGATTAAGCTAATTAGGTTTGGGTATTATCATGTATTTCCAAAAATCTGAGTACCACACTATGATAGAAATCTGTGTGTCTATTTTTCCTGATAGGGTTTATCTGTGTATCTTTAGCTGTCCTCTAATTCACTCTAGACCAGGATTATCCTGAACTCACAGAGATCTACCTGCTTCTGCCTCCAAATTAAATGCTTGCATCATCACTACTAGGCTAAAAATTTTTAACCTTCTTTCCTTGCATCTAAAAGTTCATGTAATTTTTAAAAAATTTTAAAATAAATATTCATTTCTAAATTGTTGATATTTATAAAATAATTTATATATATATATATATATATATATATATACATATATATATATATATATATATATATATATATATATATATTTAAACTTTTATTTTCAGTGCATATAAAATCTAGCAGATGGGACAAACTTGACCTGGCCCCTAGCTTGCTAACACAAGCACAGCCTTGCTTGGTACCATCATCCAGAAGTGGTTTGTCTTCTGTGTAGCAGGCACTACCTACCCAGCCCTGGTACTCAGAACACCTCTATCTAGCCAGGACCCAGCTACCTGACAAATTTCACATCATCAGCCAGGCACTAACATTCAGAGACCGATGACTCACAGTATCACTAGGACCTGGTTTGTGCCTGAGAGCTATGCCAACCCTACTCCTGACTTTCTTCCCTATCCAGACTTCACCCCTCAGAGCCCAACCTCTGTGCCAGATCTGCTCCCCATGAGGCAGTGAAGCTTTCTCCTCTGTGCTCAATCTTTGATCTCTCAACCTTCCTTTTTCCTTAATAGCACGTAAGTTATAAAGAAAGAAGACTAGAACACAACACTCCATACTAGCAGAGAATTCTTCTGGACTAAAAGTAATCAATACTCTCCCCTCCTATCTTCTTCCTAAAAGCAGGGCATAAGCATCTCTTTATAAAGCCCTCTCTCCTCTTTCACAACAAGGAAGCAGTCAACATTGAACATGTAATGTAACTGGTTTATTAGACAACCCTTATACACTTACCATAAATTTCCTCTAATTTGTTTTAATTAATTTCCCTTAATCTTCCTCCAAGAAGTTCCTTTACTTAGCCTAAGATGGTATATAACGTTGAAATCTAAGCAACATCTTTGGAATGTGTTTCTTTGTGAGCTGCTAAGCCTAAATGTGACTTAAATAAAAATCTCCCATTAGAAGCTAAGAATTGCTCTTTTGAGATCTGTAAAAAATTGTGCTGGAATTTTGGTAAGAATTTCATTGAATTTGTAGATTGCTTTTGGTAAGATGGACATTTTCACCATGTTAATCCTATCAATCTATGAGCATGGGAGATTTAACTGGAAGCCTGGGACAGGAGAGGATACAGGGGGTCTATGGGGATGACCCTAGCTGAGATTCCTACAATAGGGGAATACACAGACCAAAATGGCCACCTGTAGCCAGGAAGGACTTCCAGAGAAGGGAAGGGGACATCATTACAAGATGTGCAGAGAAAAAAATTGAGCAGAGACTGAGAGAACAGTCAACTAATGAGTGGCCCAACTTGAGACTTATTCCACCTGAGAAAGTCAATCCCTGACACTATTAATGATACTCTGCTAGACTTGTAGACAGGAACCTAGCATAAACATCTCCTGAAAGGCTTCATCAAGCAGTGGATGGAGACAGATACAGAGACCCACAGCCAAACATCAGGTGGAGCCTAGGGAGTCTTGTGGAAAAGTTGGGGATAGAAGCGAGCAGGTCAGAGGAGTCAAGGACACTACAAGAAGACCCACAGAGTCAACTAACATGGGACCATGAGGCCTCACAGAGCCTGGGCCATCAACCAGAAAACAGACAGGAGCTGGACCTAGAACTCCTACTCATTTATAGCAACGTGCAGCTTGGTCTTCATGTGGGTCCCCTAACAAGTGAAGCAGGGGCCCTCTTGGTCTCTGTCTCCTGACCACTAGATTCCCTTCCCCCTACCTAGCTGAGCCTCAGTAAGAGAGGATATGCCTAGTCCTTCCTAGACTAGATGTCCCAGGGTGGGGTGGGACTGGGAAGAAAAGAGAAAAGGGAGCTGAGATTGGATGTACCGTGAATTTTTAAAAAACAAAAACAAAAAACTCCCTCTCCCCCTTCCCACCCTTAATCTGGCTTTAGTTGTTTTAATTTATAGCCCCTAGGCACTGAACCTAAGAAGGCAGAAGACAGCTTCTTTCTACACTGCTATCAGTCGACTACCCCTCAAAGAGGGATGGTCAAGCCACTACCATGCATCTCAGTGCATCTCCCTTACCTCCCTGGTCCCAGTGGAAGGCTCAGTACACATTCATTAGGTTAGTGGCTGTGCCATATTCAAAGTTACATGTAATTTGCCACAGCCCTGCCAGCTTCATCCTGGCAAAAGATGTATGTTCTCAGAGAAGCCTATGGTTAATATTATGGGGCAAAAACTGAAAACAGCCCCATGTTAAAAAATGCAATCTAATTCTATACATAAATGTAATTCTAAATTTTGTTCTATATTATCTAATTGCCTTATTAAACTATTAAACAGACTATATGCTCACTATATAGATGAAAATATATTTTTTCTCTAGTATATGAACTCAAGGGAAAGTACATTAATGTTTAACAACAAACTTAACTGATATTTCAATAAGAAAAATAGAAAAGGGGATTTTTAAGACAGAAAAAGAGCAAAATGAATCAAACACCTTGATACAATAAAACAAAATACATGCAAAGTGAAAGGTATGTATATATACATATATCTTGGATTTGAAAACATTTCTGAAAAACATCAAAATTAAAAATGTAGGAAATAAGATAATAAGCATGCTAAGGTGTATACTTTACATGCATGGGATGGATGATCTAGATCTCTCAATCTCTATATCTTTTGATACATTATGGAATTTGTGTACATGTAGCTGTTTTCTTATATGCCTCCAACATTTGTCAAAAAAAAAAAAACTGTTCAAATGTTTAAAAACAAAGGCAAGCTGAACTTTATGGTTAAGCCTCACATCAGTTGCTAACCAGGCTGAAAACAAAGTGCTCTAAAGTACATCTGCCCCATATCCCAGACATAAAGAAGCTTGGAAGTCAAATGAAACACCAGGGGCCGAGGGAACAAGCCCTTCTGGAGCATTTGTTTCCCCTTCTGGTTCTTATACACCCTAGGAACAAGTGTTAGCACTTTAGTTCTTAATAGATAGGATACACAAAGGAGAAGTTCTGTGCAGAAGGTAGCATCTGAATTTCTTCAATTCCTAATCCTGCCCCTTTTCAGTCAGTTGAGATCACCAATGGACCAAGGGAAATGATCTATGCAGAGGGTCTAGTATGGTCCTGCTATATCCATCCTTAGGCCTTTGGCCTGGATATCTGCCTTCCCCAGCCCCAGATATGCAGCCATCATCCTTAGTGTCTCCATTTGTAAGGCTGCCAGTCTCTGTCAACAGGAACAGCTCATAAAAACACTTGTTTTTAAAATAAGCTTCTACAAAACAAAATTTCTGCTCTTTCAAGGAAGGAGTGAGGTTCTACAAGTTGCCTGTGCTCATTTAGGTTACATAAATTAGGTTACATGGAAGCTGGAGAGAGCTCAGTCAGTGGTTAAGAGCACTGACTGCTCTTCCAGAGGTCCTAAGTTCAATTCCCAGCAACCATCTGTAGTGGGATCCAATGCACTCATCTGGTGTGTCTGAAGACTGACAATGTACTCATATACATAAATAATTTTTTTAAAAAAGAAACATATACATGTCTATTAAAATGGAAAATGATGTTTTCCCTATACCTCAGCTTTACTGCCTCTCCTTACCAGAATCAAGTTTTCTTCTGAGCTCTTTCACCATAGGGTGACAGTGTAATGTACTATGGGAACCAGAGTCTCTTCTAAAAGCAAAATGCTCACTGTCAATGCTTGTGTAATTGTAATCCACCTACCTGCTCTGGGGTCATCTCCTGGCATAGCCCATATATGGCTTACCACTGTAGACAGTGATAGTTTGTGACTCTCAGGTCTAGGATATGTCTATTGCCTGCAGCTGCTAAGAGTGTGTTTCTTTGCTATATCAAGACAATGGCACTCAAATGTGTTGCCTTACAGATTGTAGGCTGTTTTCTAGCCCCACTGCTTCAAAGAAGTAGGATGCTGGCTTTAAGAGGCAAGAGGGAGCCTTTAGCCCTGGAAAACATTCCCCACCTTGCCCATACACCTACAGGTGGGTGAGGAGTGGAGTATCTAACAACAGAACAAAGAAGCCTGGGGATACAGGATCTACTCCAGCACCAGGCAGGTCACACCCTTGACTCCAGAGGGAACCTCCAGAAGAAATAATAACACCTCTCCAAAGTTTAATTGAGATCTGAAGGGCCAGGGTCCCCTCCTTCTTATATATACTCCTCTACCCAAAGATCTGATGCTTCCCTGCAGAACTCTTTCTTGGAGCATGTCCTCTGCTTTGACCCAGGAAGCGCTCTCTGGGCCTAGAAATCCAGAACCCAAAGCTATACCTACAAGTACACATAGCAAAACCCCCTCCTTCCCTGATGGCACCAGGCCCCAGCCCTCTAAGCCCCATGCAGACTGTAAACAGCAACAGGAAATGTAGAGGCAAAGTTCTACTTCTATCCCTAACCCAGCCGGCACTCTATGTGCTCCTCACAGACACATAAAGGTTTTCAAGTAAGTATCTGTACAGACCACCCCTACAGCTATAGAAATAGAAGTATTGCCCAACCTCCATTGCCGTAATATGATGGGGGCTATAGGAGACACACAACTGACGGGAAGGCCCTCTCTAGGCTCATTTTCTCTGTCCCTAAATACTGTATACCTGGAGTTCAAACTTACATTGCCTCTGCAGCTCAGCCTTAAAGGAAGCCATTCCTTAAGGCTTAAGGCTCCAGGCAATACCTGGTATCCCTTCTACCCCTATATCCTGCCTCTAAGCATCCATATAGGGCTTAGATATATTCTTCATGTTGGAGGAACAAAATCAGTGACCACAGAAATGACATTTTCAAGGCTGGGAAATACACTGAGGAGGAAAGACAGATCCCTAAGACTTGATGGCTAGTCAGCATAGCCTACTTGGTAAGTTCCAGAGCAATGAGTGGCACCATCTCTGCTAGGGGAAGGAGAGTCAGATTTCTTCAAAGGATGCAGCCCATATTCTAGTACATTGTCCTATGCTCACATACTGAGTAGACTCATTGGGTTTTTAAAAAGAATATACAAAGCAAGGAAGAAATAGTGGGAGTCAGAGATTGAGAAGAAACTGGAAAGGAGGCAAATGCAAATGGATTTTATCAAAATGAATTAGATGCATATATGAAATTCTCAATGAAAACAAAAAGCAGGTGCTTGATGCATATCAGGCTGAGGGAACCTTGAGGAAGAGGAGACAGAAAGACTATAAAGGGATAAGAAGTCTGCCATGAGATCTTGTCTCCTAGAAATGTCCAGGAATGATATACATGATACCATAACAATATGGCTGCTTAGGACCCAAACAAAGACACCATCAATAGACATGCTGACAAGGAAGGGGGAAATCTCAAGATCCTCCACAACTACCTCTGAGATAGAGAGAATGAGTCTTCAGCAGGGATAAAGCCCTCAATTAGTTATTGAATACCAGAAGATCAGCCCTGAAATCATGTATATACAAGCAACACTAAATGGACTCAGCAGGTGGTGTGTACATAATTATGAGTGTATGAGCATACACACAAAATGGACATAGAAAAAGAGGACATAAATGGGAGAGATTATTGGAGGGATATGGGAGAGACTAGAACAGAATACAAAATGGGTCAGGAGGGAAGGGAAGGGAAGAAACGATATAATAATTTTAACTAAAATAAAGAAAAAGGTAGATGGTTCTCAGGGCGGGCACACACACACACACTCACTCACTCACTCACTCCAGTAGTCCTATGCCTGTCCAAAAAAAAACTGTGCTCTTTTTGCCCAAAAACTTTTTAAGATAAATATATAATGTTAGAAATCCAAAACCCAAGACTCATCATGTGACATTAATGAGTAGAAGTGAGGCAAGGGGCATAGAGAAGTGCATGGTGAAGGAAGAGCCTGCTAATGCCTTGTCTCAGTAAAGATAATGAATAATCAATTGTAATTTTTTTTAAAGACAGGACTTTACTATGTAGCCCAAGTTGGTCTTAAAGTTTCAGAACTCCTACCTCACAGGTGTAAGCCCTTACAAACAGCTCATTAGTCATTGACAATTGTTGCTATACAAGAATTTGGGGTACATTTTCAGTCTCACCACTCAGAAGGCAGAGGCAGACAGATCTCTGAGGTCAGCCTAGTCTATAAAGTCAGTTCCAGGACAGCCAGGACTACACAGAGAAACCCAAAAATGGGAAGAAAAAAAAAAAGTTTTGGGCCAGGAGTAATGATTACACACCTTTAATCCCCAGCACTCAGGAAACAGAACCAGTGGATCTCTGAGTTCAAGATAGCCTGATAGCACAAGTTCAAGGACAGCCATCAATATAGAGAAACTGTCTCAAAAAAAACAAAATACAAACAAAAGCAAAAAACAAAATACAAAAAACAAAAAAATGAGTACTGGCTATTCTTCCAGAGGAACAGGGGTCAGTCCTCAGCATCCACATGACAGCTCACAACCATCTCTAACTTCAGTTTCAAGGGATCCAACATCCTCTTCTGGCCTCCATGGGCACGGCATGCACATATACCTGCAAGCAAAATACCTATACACATTTGTTTCAGTGGTTAAGGGCAATGACTGCTTTTGCAGAGAAGCCAGGTTCAGTTCCCAGCACCCACACAGTAGCTTACTACCATTTGTAAATACAGTTCCAGGATATTCAAAACCCTCTTCTAATCTCTGTTGGTAATAGACATATATGTGATACATAAACATATATGCAGGAAGAGCACCTATATACATAAAATAAAAAATAAATAAAACTCTAAAAAAATTAAAATTAAAATTAAGAGATGGGCATAGTGGTATATGCCTTTAATTCTAGTACTTAGGAAGTAGAGGTAGGAGGATCTCTGTGAGTTCAAGGCCAGCATGTGGTTGAGGTCCAGGACAGCCAAGACTATGTAGAGAGAACCTATCTCAAAGATGATAGATAGATAGATAGATAGATAGATAGATAGATAGATAGATAGATAGATAGATAGACAGACAGATAGATAAACATTTACCTCATATTGTCCAAACCTCCAATTTTCAGAAAAACTGTAGATCAGCAGAAAGGTCATATGAAATTTTCAGATTTTACATTTTCTAGGTTCATATCTTCTGAGCTAGACAACAGTAAGAAACTCCTACTACCACTGAGGGCACTGTTAACATCTGCAAGATGAACACTGTCACAGAAGCATATGCATGGCCAGAGAGACAGTCATGGGGATAAGACGAGGGCCTTGGTACCCAACTCCCCGTATCCCCACTTCTTTAAAGACTGTAGTTTTCTGGGATCCTTTCTGGGGGCAATCTTATTTTAGGCTGGAAATAATACAAAAATAAGATTTACTACACTTGTATTAATTTTATTCCCATTGGCTTCCCAGAAATCCCCTTCACAATCAGCTTTTAGATCCTAAGAAATGAGAGACAGTTGGCTTTTCCCAGTAAAAATATATAATAATATATTTTTTATTTAATCACAAAGCCCTCCTGAATCTCACAGGTCTCAAGGACTAAGCAAAACCAAAATTCAGGTAGACTGGATCTTACAGCTTCCTTCCAAATCTCACACCAGGATGTGGGTCCTAGACAGAGCTAGAAAGAAAAGAACAGAAGAAAAAAAACTTGTAATAGTCATGTTCCTACAGGGCATGGTGGCACACACCTGTAAAGCCAGCACTTGGGAGGTGAAGATAGGAAGGAACACCACTGAGTCCCACCTAGTCTTAAAACAAAAAGCAGCCAAAGATGACTTGGTTATATCAACTGAGAAGATTCACAGTACTGAGCCATTTGCCACCTCTCTATAACCCAATTTCCTCTGAAGTAAAATAGAGATGATGTAAACACAATCACTTTTTATTTCCATTTCATTTTTGCCTTAAAATATTTATGGGTACCTGAACCACAGCATGCATGTAGAGATCAGAGGACGACTTGTGGGAATCAATCTCTCCTTCCATCAGGTGGGTCGCTGGGATTAAGTTCAGATTGTCAGCCTTGGTGGTAGGTGCCCTTACCCAATGAGCTATTTCACCATCCACTTGTTTATTTCTTAAATTATTTTACCATATATATTATTGTGTATATGCATGATGTGGGCAGGGTAGAGATATACACGTGGAGGTCAGAGGACAACTTCATGAAGTTAGTTCTCTCCTTCCACAATATACATGGATTCTGGGAATTGAACTCCTAGAATCCATGCCAAGAACTCCAAACTTTCTTGGCAAGAATTGTGCCTGCTGAGCCATTTTCAAGGTCTCCTTAACAAATGGTCCCCAGTTAGAGGAAAGACTAAAGCCTTCAATGCTGGAGAATGGCTACAGTATTTCTGCCACATCTATTTGAGGGAAACAAAGTAACCTGTACAGTAAACATTCTGCAGAGAACAGTTAAAAATTGGGACTGAATTTACACAGCCCAGCAGAGTTATGGGCCAGGGGAACTAGGAGGTTTCAGAGTGTAAGAAGTGTTTCAATGCTATTCTAGGTCTTTTGTTATCCCGAATGAAATTGCACATTGCTCTTTCCAACTCAGTGAAGAACTGGGTTGAAATTTTGATGGGGATTGCATTGAATCTGTCGATTGCTTTTGGTAAGATGGCCATTTTTAATATGTTGATCCTTCCAATCCATGAGCATGGGAGATCTTTCCATTTTCTGAGGTCTTCCTCAATTTCGTTCTTTAGAGTTTTGAAGTTCTTGTCATACAGGTCCTTCACTTGCTTAGTTAGAGTCACACCAAGGTATTTCATAGTTTTTGTGACTATTGTGAAGGGTATCTTTTCTCTAATGTCTTTCTCCACATGTTTATCCTTTGAATATAGGAAGGCTACTTATTTGTTTGAGTTAATTTTATATCCGGCCACTTTGCTGAATTTGTTTATCAGCTGTAGGAGTTCTCTGGTGGAATTTGTGGGGTCACTTAAGTACTCTATCATGTCATCTGCAAAGAGTGATGTTTTTACCTCTTCCTTTCAGATTTGTATCCCTTTGATTTTCTTTTGCTGTCTAATTGCTCCATCCTCAACAACAAGAAAACATCTGCGGGAATCACTATCCCTGACCTCAAGCTATATTACAAGACAATTGTGTTGAAAACTGCATGGTACTGGTACAGAAATAGGCATGTGGATCAATGGAATAGAATAGAAGATCCAGAAATGAGCCCTCACATATATGGTCACCTGATTTTTGACAAAGGAACTGTAAACATCCAATGGAAAAAGGACAGCCTATTCAACAAATGGTGTTGGTCCAACTGGCACTCAGCATGCAGAAGAATGAAAATAGACCCTTTCTTATCTCCTTGTACAAAGCTCAAGTGTAAGTGGATCAAAGATCTCCACATTAAACCAGGTACACTGAAACTATTAGATGAGAAAGTAGGGAAAACCTTAGAACTCATAGGCACAGGAGAAAATTTCCTAAACAGAACACCAATAGCTCGAGCTCTAAGGTCAAAGATTGACAAATGGGACTTAATGAGATTGCAAAGTTTCTGTAAGGCTAAAGACACTATCATGAAAACAAAACAGCAGCCAACAGACTAGGAAAAGATATTCACCAACCCCACATCAGATAGAGGCCTAATATCCAAGGTATACAAAGAACTCAAAAACCTAGACACCAAAGAATCAAACAACCCTATTAAAAAATGGGGTACAGACTTAAGCAAAAAGTTCTCAATCGAGGAATATTGAATGGCTGAGAAACATCTAAGGAAGTGCTCGACATCCTTAGCCATCAGGGAAATGCAAATCAAAACAACCCTGAGATTTCACCTCACACCAGTCAGATTGGCCAAGATCCAAAACTCAGATGACAGCAGATGCTGGCAAGGATGTTGAGAAAGAGGAACACTTCTCCACTGCTGGTGGGGTTGTAAACTGATACAACCACTCTGGAAATCAGTCTGGCGGTTCCTCAGAAAAATGGACATAGTACTACCTGAAGACCCAGTTATTCCACTTCTGGGCATTTACCCCAGAGATGCTCCAACATACAACAAAGATACATGCACCACAATGTTCATTGCAGCTCTATTTATAATAACCAGAAGCTGGAAAGAACCCAGATGTCCTTCAGTAGATGAATGGATACAAAAATTGTGGTACATTTACACAATGGAGTACTACTCAGCAATCAGAAACAATGGCCTAACAAAATTCTCAAGAAAATGGATGCATCTAGAGAATATCATCCTGAGTGAGATAACCCAGTCACAAAAGAACAGACATAATATGCAGTCACTGATAATGGGATACTAACCCCAGGAAGCTCTGAACACCCCAGAAACAACCCACAGACTGTGTGAAGTTCAAGAAAAAAGAAAAAAAAGATATATTTTAATTAAAATAGAACTGTACCACATCCCCCTTTCCTCCCTACAGCCCCTCCCAGTTTCTCTCCTATCTCCTCAAATTAATAACCTCTTTTCCTATATTATTGTTACATATATACATATGTGTATGTATATGTACCCACAAATACTTAATTACAACCTTATAAAAATGTATTCATATACTTTTATGCAAAAATGCTTAAAAATCCATACATTTATCTTTGTTTTTTTAAAATAAAGTTTAAAAAAAAAAGAAGAAGAAGTATATCAACGCAACAAACTCTGTGAGCTCCAGACCAGTATCACGAGTTTTTGTTCACTTCTTTTTTGTCTTTTAGGGATGTGTGTGTGTGTGTGTGTGTGTCTGTGTGTGTGTGTGTGTGTCTGTGTGTGTGTGTGTGTGTGTGTGTGTGTGTGTGTGTGTGTGTGTTGTTTGTCTTTTGTTTTTTGTTTTTATTAAAACAGCTCCTGACTCTGGAGTGTGATGCCTGCATCTCCTTGACCCCATGTTTTCCTAGGAGAGAAATTTTTGGCCTTTTTGTATGGATGATAAGAACCAGGCCACAGGGGTCAGAGGGTGTTTGGCTTCCATAGTGGCTACCCTGTCTAGTCCTTTACCAGCTGGATCCTCAGTATAGATCTCATTAGCCCCTGACTACCTTCCAGGCCTTCAAAGCCTTCCAGAAAAGGAGAAGACATAGTGACACTGGGGTCACTGTTTATATTTAGCATATTTATTTTGTGCCTACTATATACAGACGTAAAATAAATAATGAAGAGCTGGGAAATGGCTCAACATTGAAAACATGAATTGTTCTTGCAGAGAATCCAAGTTCTAGTACCGGTACCCATATTAGAGAACATAAAGCCTCCTATAACTCCAGCTCCAGGGCATCTTCAGAACTTTACTGGTGCTTGCACTTATATGAGGGGACATGCGTGCACGCTTGAACACACACACACACACACACACACACACACACACACACACACAAAATAAATACTAAAATAAAACAAAGTAAGAAAACACAATGAACACACAGATTGTTATCATGAAGCTTACAGGAAGGCCATCACTATCCAAGCCCGGCTTAGTTTGAACACCAAATCCTACATAAAACATATTTTCAAAAAGAAAGAAAAAAAATCATTAGAAATTATTCCAGCTGACATCCCAGCACTTCACTTTAAAATGATTCATGCGTTTTGTTCTTGAATCAACTCATAAGCTTAAAGGAGCTAAATCATTTGAAGAATGTCTTATAACAAGCTTTTAATTTAAAAAAAAAAAAAAAGAGTCCCACACTCTCCCACTGCAAGGCATTTGTAACACTTGCAGACAACCCACAAACAATAGTGCATTTGGTTTCTTCACTTAGGAACCAATTTGTATAGACTTAATGATGTGAATTTGTTTTTAAACCTTTTGCTTTCAACAGTGTCCAATTCCTTACACACCTGATGAACTCCAGGACACAAACAGATCAAACTGTTATTAAACTTTATCTACTATCAGTCCTCTGGTGATCTGGTACTTTACAATAAGTAAGTCTACACATGAAGAACACCGAAATTGATGAGAGCCAACTTTAGAAATCACAGCTATCACCCACCCTAGACTTCCAAATTAAGCTGAAGACACTTCAGCATTTCAAATCTGACTGAAAAAGATAATCCTAAAATATTGTTCTGCTTTCTACCCACAGTGGAAACTGAGAAGATTTCTAAACCATCTGTGCCTCAGTTTCCTTTTATAAAATGAGATTAACTAGATAAGCCTACCTAGACAGTTTATGGCCAAGAATAAATGAATTAAGACATGTAAGGCAGGGCTGAAAAGATGGAACAGTAGTTGAGAACATTTGCTGTTTTTCTGGAAAACCCAAGTTTGGTTCCCTGCACCTACATAGGGCAAGTCACAACTGCCTGTAACTCCAGCTCCTTGAGATTTAACGCCCTCTTCTGGACTTTAAGAATATCCACACGCATGGCATACTGTCACAAAGACAAATTCACATGAAATTTTAAAAATACATCTAAATAAAAAGCAATGTAAGATAAAATTACTTGTATGTGTATAATTGTGTTCAAGTGTGCTCATATGTATAGGGTCATGTTTCTGTGTGAGAACAGGCACCAGTGAACTGTGAAGGTCAAAGAACTACCTCAAGTTCTTGTGATTCTCATCTTCCACCTTGCTGTGCTACTTTAGCTTTCACAGATTCTCCTGTCTCTACTTCTAGTTTCCCTATAGGGGTATAGTGCAATTATAGTTACATTCACTACTGCTTTTGGCTTTCATATGAAATCTTGGGATCAAAGTTCAACAGGTCATTAGACTTAGAGTGGCAATACCCATTGAGTCATCTTCCAAGCTCTGAACTACTTTTATTTATGTTTTCTCACCAACATGATATAGTCAACCATGATGGTGATGAAAGGGCCTGGGTTCAAATTCCATCTCATCTATTCTTTACTGTGGCTTTGGAAAGGATAAGGAGCCTCTATGAACTCCATTATCTCATGTGCAGATATAGGATAAAAATGGCATCTGACCAAAGTGAGGAAGAAAGCAGCCTCAAATGCAGATTTGATTTATGGCTCTTCTAAAGATGATGAAGCTGAAGCTGACAGGAAGTGTCACAGCCCTGAAGGAATTGGCTACCTAATGAGATATGAAGATGTCCAAGCTTCTGTGAAGAAACACTTATGATCAGACCAGTGTGTGAACAGAACCCACTTCCAGACTAACACACAGCTATAGTTCCTAACACTTTGGGTTCACATTTCCATGGCAACTAGAATGCTTTTACTTATTTTCTGTTTTAGGCTTTCTTTCTTTTTTTTCTTTCTTTTTCCTTTTTTCTTACAACAAAAGTCCAACAAGAGCAACCAAGCTGGGGATTGCATTATCTATTTGTTTGGGGAAAACAAATAGACCTACACCTATGCAAAATCTAAAACCCATGTTTTCACTAAGCCTTTTTGGACTCTGGAGAACTTCTCTTCCCTAGCCTTGTACTTCCCGACCTGTCATCCCTCTTTGGCCTGTAACTTCTGACCCTGAGTCAAAACTCTTCAGCTGTAATCAAATTATCAGTTTGCCCAACAGGAAGTCAGGGATATACTTCTGGTTCCTAGAAAAGCTGGCTGCCAAAATCACCGAATATGGATAAGGAGTCTCAATCTCACCATCATCTCTCTGTTCTCCTACCTCCCTCAAGCCCTCAGCCTTTGATTCAGCATTTTATGGTGTTGCCTTTATTCTGTGATGTCCCTAATAAGAGTGTTCTCAGCAGAAGAGTAGCCCTCTGACTCAGAAATCACATTCATCCTCATACTGAAAAGTCCCTACTGAAAAACAATCAAGGCTTTGACTGGTTAGAGTCTGCTCACATGCTCACTGATGGGGCCAATTAGAAGTCATCCCCATGTATACCTAGACTTTAAATCATTAATAACTCAAGAGCTAAGAAGATAGCCTTGTGGCAATTTTTGGTAGTTAAAAATCATTGTTTAATCTTTACACACCAAGAAAATTTTGACTATGTCCATGTTACATTTTGTTTTACATATACTTTATGATCTTTGTAAATAGTAAGATTTCAATGTATACTATCAAACCTTTAAAAAAAATCAAGTACTGACAAAAATATATTCATATATATTTACACTAAAATGCTTTGAATAATCTGTACATGTATCTCTGTTTTTTTTAAATAAAGTTGTAAGAAAAAAAAGATACAGATTCAATGCAATCCCCATCAAAATCCCAACCCAGTTCTTCACTCAGTTGGAAAGAGCAATGTGCAATTTCATTTGGAGTAACAAAAGACCTAGAATAGCGAAATCCATCCTAAATAACAAGAAAATCACTTTCCCTGACCTCAAGCTATATTACAAGGCAATTGTGTTGAAAACTGCATGGTACTGGTACAGAAATAGGCATGTGGATCAATGGAATTGAATAGAAGATCCAGAAATGAGCCCTCACATATATGGTCACCTGATTTTTGACAAAGGAACTGTAAACATCCAATGGAAAAAGGACAGCCTATTCAACAAATGGTGTTGGTCCAACTGGCACTCAGCATGCAGAAGAATGAAAATAGACCCTTTCTTATCTCCTTGTACAAAGCTCAAGTGTAAGTGGATCAAAGATCTCCACATTAAACCAGGTACACTGAAACTATTAGATGAGAAAGTAGGGAAAACCTTAGAACTCATAGGCACAGGAGAAAATTTCCTAAACAGAACACCAATAGCTCGAGCTCTAAGGTCAAAGACTGGGACTTAATGAGATTGCAAAGTTTCTGTAAGGCTAAAGACACTATCATGAAAACAAAACAGCAGCCAACAGACTAGGAAAAGATATTCACCAACCCCACATCAGATAGAGGCCTAATATCCAAGGTATACAAAGAACTCAAAAACCTAGACACCAAAGAATCAAACAACCCTATTAAAAAATGGGGTACAGACTTAAACAAAAAGTTCTCAATCGAGGAATATTGAATGGCTAAGAAACATCTAAGGAAGTGCTCGACATCCTTAGCCATCAGGGAAATGCAAATCAAAACAACCCTGAGATTTCACCTCACACCAGTCAGATTGGCCAAGATCCAAAACTCAGATGACAGCAGATGCTGGCAAGGATGTTGAGAAAGAGGAACACTTCTCCACTGCTGGTGGGGTTGTAAACTGATACAACCACTCTGGAAATCAGTCTGGCGGTTCCTCAGAAAAATGGACATAGTACTACCTGAAGACCCAGTTATTCCACTTCTGGGCATTTACCCCAGAGATGCTCCAACATACAACAAAGATACATGCACCACAATGTTCATTGCAGCTCTATTTATAATAACCAGAAGCTGGAAAGAACCCAGATGTCCTTCAGTAGATGAATGGATACAAAAATTGTGGTACATTTACACAATGGAGTACTACTCAGCAATCAGAAACAATGGCCTAACAAAATTCTCAAGAAAATGGATGCATCTAGAGAATATCATCCTGAGTGAGATAACCCAGTCACAAAAGAACAGACATAATATGCAGTCACTGATAATGGGATACTAACCCCAGAAAGCTCTGAACACCCCAGAAACTACCGACAGACTGTGTGAAGATCAAGAAAAAAAGAGGAAAAAAAGAATATATTTTAATTAAAATAGGACTGTATCACATCCCCCTTTCCTCCCTACAGCCCCTCTCTCCTATCTCCTCAAATTAATAACCTCTTTTCCTATATTATTGTTACATATATACATATGTGTATGTATATGTACCCACAAATACTTAATTACAACCTTATAAAAATGTATTTGTATACTTTTATGCAAAAGTGCTTAAAAATCTGTACATTTATCTTTGTTTTTTAAAATAAAGTTAAAAAAAAAAGAAAGAAAGCCATCAAACAAAAACAAACAAACAAAAAGTCATCCCTACTTAATTCTGGGGATTTATCATCATGTATAGGACTGTCCCACCAAAAAAAAAAAAAAAAAAAAAAAAGACAGTTCTATTATCAAGGAGAGGCCAGACACCCCCCCCCCCCAAAAAAAATGATGGTCAGAATAGTAGAGGCTGGTTAGGGGAAAAGTAAAGCAGCAGATATCATTTGTTTACAGATTCTTCAGAGCTGCTGTTATGTCCCTACCTCTGCCCTGAATACCCCCACATTCCTCAAGTTCTACGCTAGTCAATATGACTCAGAAACCCAGAATAACCTTAAACTTGTCCCCAGTGTCAGCAACACATCTATACCACTTTTCATAGTTAGTAATTCTATCTGCCTCTATATCCAAAGGTGTCAAATTCTATAGATTCAACCTCCCTAAAAGTTGATCTCACTGGATCTCTCCTTTTTTTTGTTTTGTTTTGTTTTGTTTTGTTTTGTTTTGATACAGGGTTTTTCTGTGTAGCTTTGGATACCCTGAAACTTCCTATGTAGACCAGGCTGTCCTCAAACTCAAAAAGATCGACCTGCCTCTGCCTCCCAAATGAATGCTGGGAGTGAAGGTGCAAACCACCGTTGTCCAAGAGCTTACTTACACTTACTCCTTTTTTTGTTTTGTTTTGCAGAACCTAGATCTTCAGCTACTTCTCAGAAATCACTACCCATTACAGTCCAAAGCCTCTGCTACCTAATCTGCTGTCTTCAAGTTTAGAGAATATCACTCAAAGAATTCCCTCTGCCTAAAATAGGAATTCCCAACTTCTCAATCTGGCATTCAGAAGGCCTCATCTTCTCCAGCCTGCCCACTCCCTGCTCCTCTAAACTATTTCCACATACCAGGGCAACAAAGCCACCCCAAGCTATTCCCCCAGCCACCTCCACATTGTTCTACACACCACTCTCCAAACAGTCAATTTGCTCAGTGTATTCAGCCCATTCACAGGCTGAAAAGCCACAGCCACATTCAAATCTGAGAGTGCTTCAGCCTCTTATGGATCTTCCATGTCCACTAACATATTGAATTGTAGGGAAATTGACACCTATCACTATTAATTAAGTTTTGCTCATGCACGTGGCACAGGGTCCGTAGATGGTACATCATTGCCACTAGCCATTGGTGTCTCCATTTCTCTGAAGAAGCCTCTGCTGAATATCAAGGCAGCCTTTGTTTCACAGAGATCTGCCTGTTTAAAAAAAGTCAAGCTGGAGAGTTGGCTCAGTAGTTAAGAGCACTGATTGCTCTTCCAAAGGTCCTGAATTCAATTCCCAGAAACCACATGGTGGCTCACAACCATCTGTAATGGGATCCGATGCCCTCTTCTGGTCTGTCTGAAAACAGTTACAGTGTATTCACATAAAAATAAGTAAATAAATCTATTTAAAAAAATGAAATAAAAAGTCAGCCTTTGCACCTGCAGTCTACAATAAACTTCATGAAGTAGCTGCCTTCCCTTCAATTAGAGTGGAATGTTCTGAAGGGGAGGGCAGTATCTGTCTTAGCATTCTTGAAGTGCTTTCCCAGTATTTACACTAAGATGATCTTATCAGCATGATGAGCTGATCTCATTTCAACATCCAAAGCATCTCTGATCATTAGTAACTCCTGCATTTACTAGCAAACACTCATGAAGCCTATTTTCCACGGCACATTCTAGTTTCTAGATTCTCCATCAGCTCCCCATCTTTACTGAAAGAGTCAGTGCTCACCTCCCACCAAGTGTCATTTTATTATAAAGTATGTGGTGTTAGTTATAGAAAAACAAGCACGCTCCATCCCCTGTCCCTGCATTTCTTGTAGACAGGATAAATTTCCAGTAAAAAGTTTTGTGGGTGAGCTAGCTTCCCTATCGCTCCACTGGGATTCCTACCTGGCTACAGGAGGTGGCCTCTTCTGGTTCCATATCCCCAGTGCTGTGAGTCACAGCCAAGAACACTCCCATTGCTTCTTGGGCACCTCCCATATCCCAGGTCTCCCAACCCTCACCAGTGGCAGATTTCCACCAATTCTCATGGCCATCCCTCCCCACACCTAATCCTGAACTACCTCATTCCCCTTCCCATTCTCTCTCTCACACAGTTCCCTACCTTAATCTGCCTCCAAGGACTATTTTATTCCCCCTCCTAAGTAAGATTCAAGCATCTTTGCTTGGGCATCCTTCGTTAGCTTCTTTGGGTCTCTGGAGTGTGGCTTGGATATCCTATATTTTATGGTTAATATCCACTTAGAAGAGAGTGTATACCATGCATGTCCTTTTGAGTCTTGGTTCCTGCACTAGCTGGTTTTGTGTCAACTTGACACAAGCTGGAGTTATCACAGAGAAAGGAGCCTCAGTTGAGGAAATGCCTCATGAGATCCAGCTATAAGGCATTTTCTCAACTAGTGATGGGGGGTGGGGGGAAGCCCAGCCCATTGTGGGCAATGCCATCCCTGGCCTGGTAGACCTGGGTTCTATAATAAAGCAAACTGAGCAAACCAGGGGAAGCAAGCCAGTAAGCGACATCCCTCCATGGCCTCTGCATCAGCTCCTGCTTCCTGACCTGCTTGAGCTCCAGTCCTGACTTCCTTCGGTGATAAACAGCTATGTTGAAGTGTAAGCTGAATAAACCCTTTCCTCCCCAACTTGCTTCTTGGTCATGATGTTTGTGCAGGAATAGAAACCCTGACTAGGACAGTTACCTCACTCAAGATGAAATTCTCAAGTTCCATCTATTAGCCTGCAAAATTCACAATGTCTTCGTTTTTAATAACTGAATAGTATCCCACTGTGTAAATGTACCACACTTTATGTACGCTTTAGTTGAGGGACATCTAGGTTGTTTCCATTTTCTGGCTATTATGAATAAAGCTGCTATGAACATAGTTGAGCAAGTATCCCTATGATATAGTGTGGGCATCTTTTGGGTATATGCCCCAGGAGTGGTATAGAAATACAGGAATGAGCAAAGAGACTGAGGGAATGGCCAAGCAATAACTGGTCCAACTAGAAACCCATCCCATGGGCAAGCACCAATCCCTGACACTATTAATGATACTGTTATGCTTTCAGACAGGAGTCTAGCATGACTGTCCTCTGAGAGGCTCCACCTACCAACTGACTCAGACAGATGCAGAGATCCACATCCAAACAATGGATAGAGCTTGAGTCAACTAACCTGGACCCTTGGGGCTCTCAGAGACTGAACTACCAACCAAAGAGCACACACAGGCTGGACCTAGGCGCCCAGCACATAAGTAGCAGATGTGGAGCTTGGTCTTCAGATAGGTCCCAAACAACTAGACTGGGGGCTATCCCAAAAGCAGCTGCCTTTCTGTGAGATATGTTCTTCTAGCTGGGCTGCCTTATCTGGCCTCAGTGGAAAAGAATGTGCCTAATCTTGAAGAAACATGATGTGCCAGAGTGGGGGAATACCTAGAGGGTGGAAGGCTTTCAACCTCTCAGAGGAGAAGGGAAGGGAAGGATAGGGTGAGGGAGTGACCAGGAGGTGGGGCAGCAATAGGGATGTAAAATAAATTTTAAAAGAGAGAAAAAAGATAAAAAAGAAAAACAAGCACACACATGCATACCAAGAGAAGCTCAGCCTAACAAAAGAATGCACAGGGGTCAATATTGACCTTGCACAGTCCCATCTATTCTTCCTTCTTGCATGTCACTCTCCAGTTTCAAATTTTCTGTCTGCTTTATGCATCAAGCAAGACAATAAAGACTTCTAGAATAAATGACTCAGAGAGTAAAAAATATTTGTTGCACAAGTCCAATGACCTTCCTTTGATTCCCAGGAACCCACAATGTAAAAAGCTGGTTATATAATGTCGTGTATCTATAATCCTGGTACTCTTACAGAGAGATGGAAGGCAAAGAGGAGAATCCACTAGCAGCTTATGGGCCAGCTAGCCTAGAGTGCGAAGTACAGAAGAAATGAGATTTTGCCTCAAACAGGAGGAAGAAGAGAACCAACTCCTTGAATGTTGTCTTACATGTTGACCCCTTACATGTATGTTATGCCACACACAAACCCATGACACATGATCAAACATAAAATATTCATTCAAGGATTTCCCAAATTCAAGTGAACAGTTAAAATGATGTGTAAAGGCCTGCTCACACATTCCTTCAACCCAGCTAGTCAACAGTAAAACCAAAGAAAGATTCCCTAGATCTTTGGCTTAGCAGAAATAAAATTATCATATAACACTCACACGGTAAAATGCTAAAGACAGTCCTTGCTCACATCTAGAAGATTTAAAATGCTTGCTTTACTCTGTGCTAAGCTTTTACTCCCATTTGGGTCTGAATCCAGATGATTTCATTCCTGCTGTTATTGAATGCCTACAAACACAGCATTATCCCTGAGTGATGATAAAGACAAGAGAGGCTTTGCCTTCAGCCTGTAGCCTTCCTTAGGCATGTCATCAAGGAAGCCAAAACTGAGTTGTTGCTAACAACAATTTCCAGCTACAGAAAACTAAGCAAAAGAGCATCAGCAGTTGTCATAAGACCCTGGACTGGAATCTCTGTCACTTACCAAAATGTTTTGGGCTTGGGGGGGTATTTTTTTGTTTTTTGGGTTTGGGGTGAAGATTGTCAGCTTGATTGAGTTTTGTTGTTGTTTGTTTTGGGTGATTTGTTTTGGTTTGGTTTGTTTTGGTTTGATTTGGTTTGGTTTTTCAAGACAAGTAGCCCTGACTGTTCTAGAACTCTATCTGTAGACCAGGCTGGCCTTGAACTAACAAATCCAGTTGCTTCTGCCTCCTGAGTGCTGGGATTAAAGATGTGGGTCACTTGCCAAGATAAAGCAGTGTCTAGTCCAACCAAGAAGAGTGAGGCAGACACTTGCTAGGAGCCTCAAGAATGTTCTGTAGTACCATTCATATTACTTGCTTATTCTCTTGTGGGTGACAAGAGCCCCCACACAACTTGAAAAGCAAGTGATACCATTTTATCTGAATCTTTGGGATGTCTTCAAGTCCACATGGAAAGGTTTCTATTGCTTTTGTCTCCATAAAATTCCCGCATTTTATGGAAAAATATTTACTTATTGCTTTCTTTAACCAGATGAAGGACTGTGTATTTTTTAAATTTCTAAGAAGACATATTATTAGGATAATGTAGTACAGAACAACCAAATCTTGTTTTTATTTAACTTTCCCTTCGATGGTCCACTAAAGGAAATACAAGAACCATGCATTCACCTTTCTTAGAGTGCAGGTGGCAGTTAAATTAGTAGCAGATTTTATCTTGTTTCTATTATAAGCATAGCCCCTCCTATCTCTAACTCTGTCCTCAGGGATAATTTTCATTTTCATGTATAATGCCTGCTCTTCAAATTATATTAGGAGAGACCCACAGTTTAATTACTATCAGTGAAGGATGAAGACATGGCTCAGTGATTAAGATCACTGGCTGCTCTTCTTGAAGATTCTGTTTCGATGATTCTCAACACCCATTTAGCAGCTCAAATCTGCCTTTAACTCCAGCCCCAAGGGATCTAACACCTTCTTCTGGCCTACACAGACGTACATCCAAGCAAAACACCAAGAAGATATACATAAAATAAATGTTTTGTAAATAAATGAATAAATAAATAAATAACATGTTTTAAATTTTAATAAAAAATATTATAAGTGCCCACAGTAAATTTGAACTAACAAACTCTCAAGACTGGAAGATTGAAATGAGCCCCAGAGATCACCAAGTATGACCTGTATGTACATTTATAGACCTGAGATAAGTTTGGCTCAGAGAACTGAAGCTGTAGGCCTATGGCCATACAACATGCTGGTAGCACATTCTCCCTTATTCAAATTTTCACAGAGCCATCAATAATACTTTCAGTGGGAATTGAAATATATTAGCTGAGTATATTTAACAGGAAAAAAAATACCAAGTTACCTCAAAAAGAAAAACAGTGGGTGTCTAGGGCCCACTTATGTCAAGTTATTAAACCCCTACATCCTTGAGCTTGCCAGATACCACCATTCCCACTGCCAGTAGATTGTGGTCCTAAGATGAAAGTATCTATTAATGAACAGTGGTTTCCAATAAAACCACAGCCTGAATATCTGGGGACAGAGGCTCTGGCTTTAGTCTTTATAATGATTAATTTCTACTGTCAACCTGACTGGATTAAAAAATGCCATGTGAGGGCTCAAGAGATAGCTAAATTGTTCAGTGGCTAAAGTATTTGCTTGAAGCTGGGTGTGGCACATATCATTAATCCCAGAGGCAAGCACATCTGGATTACATAGTGAGTTCCAGGACAACCAGGGCTGTATTGGAAAACCATGGCACCTTTAATCCCAGCACTCAGGAAGCAGAGGCAGGAGGATCTCTGAGTTTGAGGCCATTATGGTCTACATAGTAAGTCCCAGGACAACCAGGACTACACAGATAACCTTTGTCTGAAAAACAAAACACTTGCTATTCTTACAGATCTGAGTTTGATTACCAGCACCCATATTAAGTGGTTTACAACCACCTGTAACTCCAACTCCTGGGAATCCAATGACCTCTTCAGCCTATGCAGGTACCCATACATATTCACACACACACACACTCAAACCTTTAAGAGAAATGGCCTGGGTATTAATGACACACCTTTGGATTGTCTGTGAGAGCATTTCCAAAGAGGATTAGCTGAAGGAGGTATATGGGAGAACTACCTTGAATATTTCATGAGTTGGGGTCCCAGGCTGAATAAAATGGGGGAAGAAAGCAGACAAATAAGTGCCAGCATGTAGACTGTTCTAAAGCTGTTCATATTTTAATGTTAATTCTACTTCCCCAAGAAGGGCTGACTAGTCACAAACTCATGAGGTGACTTCATCTGAACCTTCCCATTTTAATTATAAAAATAAAGGAGAGCCAGTGGATGGGGTAAGGGAGGTGGAGAGAGAGGTCAGAGGATGAGAGACAGATGGAAGAAAAACTCCAAGATGAAGATCCATAAGAATGAGCTAGATCCAGGTGGGCTTCATTGGCATTAAATAGCTATGAACATTTAAGGATTTTATAGGTCTAATATCTCATATAGAAGGGCAGTTTGAATCTTTGTTTACTTGATGTAATCTTGTTATATAGTGTGTTTGTGGATTGAGAATTGTATACATAAACCTGTATGAAATGCTACTGGGCATTAGAGTGGTGTTTGTGTTGGAATTTGGGATAAAGAAACACCCCGGGACAGAGGCAATAAACAGGCAGAGTAAAACCGCCAAAGGAAGGGAGTCGTGAGGACAAAGAGAGATCATGGGGGTTGGACAGAGCGACAGAGGTGCCCAAGGCTCTGAACTAGAAGTGGGCCCATGGAGTTAGACCTCAGGGCCAATGAAGAGATAAGATATTTTATTCTTTAATATTTACTGCAACACCAGCATCCTGCTCTCTGCTTCCTGGTCCATGAAGATGTAAAGAGTCCCAGCCACACAATTTTACCACTACAATCTCTGCAGCAAACATGATATGTGTCTGCTCTTAGGAGGTACCCTCAGCAAAGGGCAGAGTACCACCTGTCATGTGTCAAAAGAACAGAATTGAACCTAACAGTTGATGCTGTGCCTGGTATAACTGGCTTTCACAGGCAGAACTGGAATATTTTTAGTACCTAGTAAAGCCAAAGGATGGATAGATACTGTCTTAGTCAGTGTTTCTATTCCTGCACAAGCATCATGACCAAAAAGCAAGTTGGGGAGCTTGTGTCAAGTAAACACAAAACCAGCCAGTACAGATACGTGTATACATGTATGTGTGCATGTGTGTGCATGTAAGTTTTTAAGGTCCCAGTTCCAGCCCTCAGGAAACTTTTGAAATTTTCTGGGTAAAACATTATGGGTCTGTTGTTGTTGTTGCTTTGTTTTGTTTTGTTTTTTTAATCCAGGATCTCACAAAGAGATGTTCTGCTGAAAGTGTAGTTTCTATCACACAGGAGATATAAGTATACAGCAGGCACCAGCTGCCCTCTTAATGCACAGCAGAGTCTTGCTATAGGACCAGTCTGGAACAGGCTACAGGAGGGTCTCAGGTAATATTCTGGTTCTTTGGTAGTAGCTTCCAAGCCTGGCTTCTCACTGAACCTGCTCTCCCATTTCCACTCCATGGTGTTAGGGATCAAACATAGGTGCCTGGCTTCTCCAATAGCTTCTAACATAATACATCATAAGCAAGACCTGTGTAAAGGGTTCAACTATGTTCCCGAAAGATTCATGTGTTAGAGTCATAACTCCTAGAACATTAGACTATATTCTTATTTGGAAACTGCACCTTTAGAGAAACCAACAAGTCCCAATGAGATCTTCAGGATAAACTATGATTTATAAAAGGGGGAAACCTGGACACAAGACCACACACAAATAGGGAGGACATAAGTGTGTCATATGAAGAAGATGGCCATCTATAAGCAAAGGAAAGAAACCTGTAGCTTTTTAGTACTTTCCAATCAAGGGTGGCCCACCTGTACTTGATATTGGACTTCTGGCCTCTATAGCTAGCTGAGCAGAAATATATGTTCTAAGTTGCCTGCTTATGCACATTGTCAGAGAAGCTCTAGAGGGACCAGCTCAACCCAGGAATTGGTTAGGTGACAAATGCTGTACTTTAAGACCCTGGCTAAGATTGCTTCTGTCTTGTCATTGGCATCTCAACGGCTGCATTGTACCTCAGATACCTCTCCAGGGAAGGAAGGTACTAGTTGCAGTGCTGGGCTCCATCTTGCATTCAGTGATGACATTATGTCCATAGCACATCCATGCCCTTTCTCCACATACTCACTCTGCTGAGTGACAGAGTGCTAACTCACAATGTTATGTTCCTGGGAAGAGAATGGCACTCCTACCAACAGCTATAGAAATGAGAAGCAATGAAGTTTATGGGCCAGCTAGGCTAGAATACACAGTGCAGTAAAAACAAGAGGCCTCAAAAACAAGGTAGGAAAAGATTATCCTCTTAACAGAACGTGCTGTAATAAGCACTCTGTCTTTCTCCCTCTCCTTCTCCCTCCTTCCTCTCCTCCCCACCCCCTCACACACAAATAAAATGAAATAACAAAAGCTGTGAATCTGTTTTCCAAGCTTGCATTTCCTGTCTGTTTACATACTCAAAGTAATGGACAAGTAGTCTTTTAACTCAACCTTGACTTCTTCTCTAATCCAGGCTTTGAATACTGTGAGAAAAGATGGCTGATTAAACACAGGCGAAATATATTAAATCCCAATGATCTCAAAAAATGTCACATCACATATCATTTTCCTGTCTCATAAGAAAATGTTTTTCAAACAACCCTCAGGTCACTTAACTGTATTACAGGAATTGCAAAAGCTCTTCCCACAGGGAAGGAAGATTCCCATGGAGGCAGGGGGATAAAGATAAATCTTTAAAGTACAGAAAGATACAATAGGTAATCTATTCCTATACTGCTGGTGCTTTAAATTTGGAAAATCCAAAGTAGGGAGTTAGATACAAAATTAGTGAAAGGCATGTCTTTAGAACTGGATAACCCCTAAGGGTCTGTTAGAATATACCCAGTCCTTCATTGAAACATTCAGATTCTGAAGATAATGTTTCCTAATTTTTTCATGAGAAATTGTAAAAAACAGAATGAGAAGTTTCTGTAACATGCTGTTGACTGAAAAAAAAAAAACTGCAGAACAGTGTGAATGGGAGGAACCATTTGCATGAAATAATATCTCTATATTCTTACTCATGTGTCTATGTACAAGCCTGGGAACATGGCCACCTAAAAGCTGCCTTTGGGGAAGGGGTCTGGAAGATAACTTTACCCATAAAGTATTTGCCTTGCAAATAAGAGGACTGGCATTCAATCCCTAGATTCTATCTTTTAAAAAGCCAGTAAAGGCCAGGCATGATTGAATTTGCCTTTAATCCTAGCACTGAGGACCCAGAGGCCAGCCTGTTCTACACAGAAGTTCCAGGATGGAACAGCAAGAGTCACATAGAAAGACCCTGGACGGATGGATGGATGGATGGATGGATGGATGGATGGATGGATGGATGGATGGATGGATGGATGGGTAGGTGGACAGATGGACAGACAGACAGACAGTAAGTAAGTAACAGTGGCACACACTAGCAATCCCAGGGCTTGGGAGTCAGAGACAGGAGGATCACCATGTTTCTGGCCAGCCAGCCTACTTAATGAGTTCCAAACTAGTTTGAGACCCTGTTTAAAAAACCAAGGTGGATGGTCCCTAAAGAACGACACTCAAGGTTGACCTCTTACTTACATATACACTCATACAAGACAAATACACACATATAAACATTTTTTAAATAAAATAAAAGCTACCTAGTATCACCTCTGAGTGGCTTGTAAGATGGGACTGGCAGCAGAGATCACAGGAGGCATTATAATTCCTCATCAATGTTTTCCCTCACTTAAATTTTCATGAGAAAGCAAGTACTGTCTAAAACCTTAAGAGTGAGTTGGAATGGCTCCTATTGCACAATGAGTCCCAACTGTACAGTCCATTCAGTGTTTAATGCCCCATGTAGGGCAGCAATGACGTCCTGAACAGCTAGCCAGGTGGCTGAGGACGGCAGCCGTGACAATGCTGAAAGAGAATCTGACATGGAGGCACAGGCTCTGAACTAACTGTGTGTTCTGGCATAAATAATTTATCTCTTGAGCCTCAGAACATTATCTGTAAGGATGGAAAAGAGTAAACCACACAATTCATGAAACAGGAAAGATAAACCAAAAAAAAAAAAAAAAAAAACAGTCAAAAAGGACTTGGTAATTTTGTTTGTTTGTTGTTTTTTCAAGACAGGTTTTCTCTGTGTAGCCCTGGCTATCCTAGAACTTGCTATGTAGACCAGATGGACCTCTATTCAGAGATCTGACTGCCTACCCACCACTCCAAGTGCTAGGATTAACTCTGCCCCAGCTGGGCTTAGTAATTTTTAAATAATAGTATCTTCATTACTTTTCTCATTGCTGTTAAAATACCTAACAAATGCAATCTTTGGGGCTTAGAGTTTGTTACTGTTTGCTTGTTTGTTAAGAAAGTCTTACATATTCCAGGTTGGTCTCAAATTTGAGGATCTTATAATAGTCCAAATTAGTCTTGCTGTGTAACTAAAAATGACTAATTCTAATTGAGTTTCTAATCCTTTTGCCTTTACCTCCTCAACTGGGGACTTTAAGGTGTATCACTACATCTAATTTTACCTGGTACTAAGGATTAAACCCAGAGCACTGTGTATGTAAGGATTCATTTTGGCTCATAGTTCAGTAATACGTCTTGGGAGTAAGTTATGGTAGCAGGACCATAATGCAGCTGATAACAGTGCACTGCAGTCGGGCAACCGAGAGAGGAATGCTGATACTCAGCTCACTTTTCCCAGCCAATGACATAGTACCATTCACAGTGGGCAGGTCTTCCCACCTCAATTAATCTAACTTAGAAACCTCCTTACAGACATTACTAGCAATTTGTCTCCTAGATGATTCTACATCCTATCAAGCTGACACTAAACATCAGCCATCACAGGCTGCATTAGAAAGAAAAGACCTGGGCTCTGGAAATGTCTCCATGGATAAAGGCATTCACTGGTCACCAAAAAGCCTGACAACTTAAGTTTGATTTCCAGAACCCACATATTAGGAGAGTACTCAATTAAGTTAGTTGTCCTCTGGCTTCCACATGGTACACATGCACATCAATAATAATAATAATAATAATAATAATAACAACAACAACAACAATATAAATGTCTGTGTTGACTTCTTAGAAAGGATATGCCTACTGTCTGCTGTCATCCTCCCTCAAGGGCTATAATGATGCCTAGTACACAGAACTCTGCTTCCTCCTGCTTCTCTATTCTAGGAAGGCACTTAGTGCACAGTGGCCCATCCAGAGCAGCCAAGGTCTACTTAATGGGGAAGAACTTGACCCAGCCTGAGCCCTTCCTGGCAATCATTTCTGAATTTTTTTCTTTCTTTCCATCCCAAATACTGCCCCCACCTGGTTCCCCCTCGAAGAGTTTCTCCTCCATCCTCCCTCTGCCTATGAGAGGACACACACACACTGGTATCTCCCCACCCTGGTGCATCAATTAAACACACCTTCTCCCACTGAGGCCAGACAAGGCAGCCCAGTTGGGCCTGTTGGGGAAGAGATACCACAGTCAGGCTACAGCTTTAGGGAGAGCTTCTTCTGTTCCAGTTATTGGAGGTCCCACATGGAGACTGAGATGCACGTCTGCTGTATATTTGCCTTTATACTCCCAAAGACCCAAAGAGGTTAAATAAGAAGGAAGGCCCAAATGAGGATGCTTAAATTCCACTTAGAAGGGGAAAACAAAATAGTCATGGGAGACAGAGGGAGGGAGGAATCTAGGTGAGAAAGGGGAGGAGGAAGGGTAAGAGGAAGCAGGATCAGGTATGAAGGGGAGGCAGGAGAGCCAGAAGGATGAATGGAAATATGCAGCTGCTGGGGTGGGAGGTGGGGAAAAATCTCTAGAAAGTCCCAGAGACCTGAGATGGGTGAGGCTCCCAGAACTCAATGTGGGTGACCTTAGCTAAAATGCCCAAAAGTGGGGGGATATAAAACCTGAAGAGACCACCTCAAATAGTCAGACAGGAGCCCCAGTGGATGGGGACACCAACTCACCTACAAAACTTGCCACCCAAAATTGCTTCTGTCTAAAAGAAATTCAGGGACAAAAATGGAACAGAGATTGAAGGAATGGCTGACTAATGATAGGACAATTTTGAGACCCATCCAATAGGCAGGCATCAATCCCTCACACTATTAATGTTGCTATGTTGTGCTTGCATAACATAGCAGTCCTCTGAGATGCTCTATCAACAGCTGACTGAGACAGATGCAGATACCCACAGACAAACATTGAACAGAGGTCAGGGATTTCTATGGAAAAGTTAGGGGAAGGACTGAGGGCCTTCAAAGAGATGGCAACCCCACAGGAAGACCAACAGTGTCAACTAACCTGAACCCAAGAGCTTCCAGAGACTGAGCCAACAACCAAATACCATACAGGGGCTGGTCCCAGGCCCCCGGTACTTATGTAGCAGAGGGCTGTCATGTCTGGCCTCAGTGGGAGAAGATGGAACAAATCCTACAGAAAGTTGATGCACCGGGGTGGGGATATACCCAGAAAAGCTCTCAGAAATTGAACCAACTACCAAAGAACACACACATCCTGAAATGTTTTTAAACTAACAACAAAAAAAAAAAAAAAAAAGAGTAAGAATGCCAAACAAGCAACAGTATTCTGACAATTATTGAATAGTAACCCAACAGCTGTGCTTCAACAATATCCAAAGATTCATGTACTCACACTCCCCTTAGTAACATATTCAGCCACCTGAGGATATCCAGCTTCTCCTTCCTGAACTGACATTTTGCTACCTTTTAAGCTTTGGGGGGGTGCTTGTTTGTTTTTTATTTGTTTAGTTGGTTTGGTTTTTGGTTTGGTTTGGTTTGGTTTGGTTTGGGTTTTCCATTTGTTTGTTCAAGACAGGTTCTCTCTGGTTGTCCTACAACATTGTAGACCAGGCTGGCATCAAACTTAAAGAGATCCGAGTGCCTCTGCATCCCAAATCTTGGGATTAAAGATGTGTGCTACAAAGTCCAGCTTTGTTTTGTGTTTGTTTCTTTCTTTCTTTCTTTGTTTACTAATTGGATACTACTGATGGGAAAACATCTGGAGCAAGTATCTAGGGCCAGTGCACTCCATCCCAAGCAATGGTTAGTGGTTTGGGGAATGAGTATGTGGTGAAATAACTGGTGGTTACTAATTATTATATATCACAGGGTTTGGCATCATCCATAAAACTTCATCATGCTGGCCTCCTCCTCTTCAGAGAGATTACAGAATTGACTGTTTAGAACGTTTGCCTCTGAGTTAGCATAGACTTTCCTTGTCTTAATTGGATCCAGCCTCCCAGCCCATGAGTAGAAAGGCATCCTTCAAATACCAGGTCCCTGCCATCCTATGTCTAGAAAAATCACTGCCTAACTTCTATTTTCTTTCCTTTTCTGCTCAGTCTCAATTCTTCAGTGGCATGAAAAACATGTGACAAACACATCCTAGGCTATCTTTGATCTGGCCAAAAGAGGGATGGGGTTAGCAAGAAACATCTTCAAGGAACACAGCCTCAGAACTAGGGAAAACTATTTGCCTTAAACATTTGCTTGAATGCAAATATTTATTTCTGGGAAAACAACGAAAACAAACCACTTCCAACTCAGGGGGAAGAGTGAGTTTGCCAAACATTTTTCACAGTTAAGACAAACATTTGAAAAACATTTTCCCATTGGTCCTCTACCCTTATGTAATCTTTCTTTGCCGTGCTGAAACATTCCCTAATTTATCTTCTACTGTGCTATGACTTGGAATCATTTGTGTGTGTGTGTGTGTGTGTGTGTGTGTGTGTGTGTGTGTGTGTGTGTGTGTGTGTCTGCGCCTGTAGATCAAGTCAATCTCAAATTCCATCCACACTGTTTTTTGTTGTTTTGAAAACAGGGTCTCAATATGTAGCGTACCCCTGGCTGGCTGGGAAGGAACTCTTTATGTGGAACAGGCTGGCCACAACGTATAAAGATCCAACTGCCTATGCCTCTCAAATGCTGAGATTAAAGGTGTGTGCCACCATGCCTCATCTATCAATCTTTTTTTTTTTTTTTTTGGACAGGGACTCCTGTCCTGGAACTCGTCAGTTAAATTCATCAGTCTGACCAGTAAGCCAAGACCTAATCAGTGAACACAAGTCTATTCAGCCAGCTTTTCACCATTTTCACATGGATTTCTAGAAGTCCAGTCCTCATCTCATACAGCAAGCTATTTCCACCATCTACTTTCTTTAGGGTCTCTACTCTCCAGTTCTCCTTCCCACAACAGAGACACAGCACCATAACTTATCCTGGAAATTCTTTTGAACACCAATGATACTGCAAGCACAACCTCCTCTGATACCATCATCCCCTACACACACACAAGATGGGCATCCATCCACAACACTCAAGCTATGAGATAAGAAGGACACTGAGGTGAACTATATCAATGAAGCTAGCATTCCAATTCTTAAGTTCACTTCACTCCCCACCATTCCTAGAGCTCGGTTCCCTCTCATAGATGTTGTTTGCATGACCCAATGTACTTGATCTAGGCATATTAATGACAACATGAGGACAAAGCAGAACATATCTCAGCATCAGCTCTTGAAGCTGCTTTTCCTGGCCCCTTGTTGAACCTTCTTCAGCCTGTTTCTACTTCAAAAGAGCTGCCAAGATTCAACCAAGATGGAATTTCATATGATGTTTCATAACACTGTATCAACTATGTAGGCCAATTACATTGGCCAGGCTCCCTCTGTCCCCTACATAAGTAATCCCTCACCTTTCCCCTGCCTGAGATAGATAAATTCAGAACTACACCTCAATACTAATAAAGGCAAAGCATGGCCTCCTGCCCCTTATTATTAAGCAGCGACATCATACTGCTTCTGGCTAGGATTTTAAGTTGATCCCCAGGACGGCAACAAATAATACATGCAGAGAGAGGAAAAGAGGGAAAGGGGGAGGGGGGAAGAGGTAGGGGAGGGAGGGAGAGAAAGAGATTGACAGGACTCTGGATTCATAAAGTTAATGCTGAAGAATTCAAGGGGATTAACCCTGCAATAACTTTGCTGGGGGAAAGGCCACTTCATGCTCCAACTTCAGGAAGGAGAGGGTGTACCCACCTCCTCTTTAGCTTCTACTTCTGTATTATAGAAAACTGCAGGAACCTGAACATGTGTCTAAGATGTCACCCTCAGGCAGAGTCCACAGTCAAGCATGATCTAAGAAGTAGGAAAGGTATGCTGGGGAGAGTTAGAACAGTGTAGGCCCATATCAGCTAGCCTGCCCACTGCCCACTTCCCAGTTCTGCCAAGGACATGTTGCTGCCAATGATGAAGCTCTCTTATCACTGCACCCAGATGCCATGTTCTTTAGAGACAAATCTTTAGTACCCCACTGGAAGAAATACCACAGGGCTAACTTTGTGAGGTGGTTTGAATAGGTATGGCCCCATAGATTCATGTGTTTGAATCCTGGCCGATAGGATGTGGCACTATTAGGAGGTGTGGCCTTGTTGAAGTATGTGCGACCTTGCTGGAGGAAGTGTGTCACTGTGGGGGTAAGCTTTAAGGTCTCCTATGCTCAAGCTATGCCCAGTGTGGCATAAGCCTCCTTCTGTTGCCTGACAATCAAGATGTAGAACTCTTGGCTCCTCTGGCACCATGTTTACCTGCATACTGCCATGCTTCCCACCATGATGATAATAAACTAAACCTCCAAAACTGTAAGCAAGCCCCAATTAAATGTTTTCCTTTATAAGAGTTGCCATGGTCATGGTGTATCTTCACAGCAACAGAACCCAGACACCTTGATAATCTAAAGTGTTATTAGGCAGAACATAGGCAGAGGGAAAACATAGGTAGAATCAAAAACATAGATGGACACATTTTCATGTGTATATGAGCATGTACATATATGTACATAGCCCACTCACTATTCAACCACAAAGATTACCCCCAGCAAGGGGATGAAATTATACTTTTGTTTATGTGCACATATGTTTTCAAATGCCTGTGCATGTGTGTGCTTGTGTATATGGAGGTCAGAACAGCCTTGGGTGTCATCCCCAAAACAATATTCACCTCCTTTGAAATAGAGTCTCTCTTACCAATTAGGGTAGGTAGCAAGCCCCAGGGTTTTTACCTGTCCTTACCTCCCCAGCTCTGACATTAGACGTGCATGTCTGTATACCTGACATTTTTACATGTGTTCTGGGGATTGAACTCCAGTACTCATGCATGTAAAAGAAGCTCTTTACTAACAGAATCATCTCCCTAACCTTCAGTTATACTTTTCAACTACAAGGATTTCTCCATTAGCCATTCAACACCTAAAAGGAAACTCAACCCAGGTTATCTCAAATTGGCACTTAACTGACATCAAAGTGTAGATGGGAAGTTATGGTTTCTATTCGTCCCTTTTAACAAGAAGGCTGACAGATCCACTTTGTCACCATAATAACCTGTGGATATTTACATAAAAAAAATACCTTGAGCAGTCAAGATGACTTAGCCAGTAAAGCCACTTGAGACCAAGCCTATCAACCTCATTTTAATCACTGGGGCCCACACAATGAAAGGAAAGAACTAATTCCTATAGGTTGTCCTCCAACTTCCACACATGTACCCTGGTACATACACACAACAAAGAAAGTATAATTTTTTTAATGTCTTAAAGCAGTGAAGCCAAGCTTGAGCTCTTTAAAAAAACAAAAACAAAGCAAACAGAAACATACCACCCTAAGAAGGCAGTGGTAGTACTCTTCTTTAATCCCAGCCCTCCAAAGGCAGAGGCAGGTGGATCTCTAAGTTGGAGCTGAGTTTCAGAACAGCCAGGGCTACACAGAGAAACCAACCAACCAAACAAACAAACAAAAATATTAGTCTCCTTTTTTGCTCACATTTCACAGAAGAAAAGAAAGAATTCTATAGGAACATGGTGGGTCCTACTTGGAGTTGTTGCAAAGTCCACAGCTCAAGTGAGTTTGAGCTAGTAACATCCTTTCTTGTTTCTTGATTTCCCAAAACATCAAGCTAGGAGTGACCTCTCTTCTGGAAACACAGGCAGACAGAAATCAGGTTTCTACCACTTAATCTGGTTGGAATGTTCTTATATGTTTATCTCCATTTGCTTTCTGGGTTTTTTTTTTTTTAGTTGTTTATTTATTGTTTTTTTTTGTTTTGTTTTGTTTTGTTTTTGCTTTTCCAGACAGGGTTTCTCTGTGTAACCCTGGCTGTCCTGGAACCGACTTTGTAGACCATGCTTGTCTTGGAACTCTGAGATCTGCCTGCCTCTGCCTCCAAAGTGCAAGGATTAAAGACATACACAACTACTACCTAGCTTCCTTTTGCTCTCTGAACAGACCCTGTAAGCTGTCCTTAGAGGTTCACTTCATCCTTGCCTTTAAAAAAAAAAAAAAAAATTAGTCTTCCACAGATTACAAGTTCCTAGAGCCACAGAGAGCCCAATCAAAAGTGACCTGATTTATGAGTGTCTGTCAAGAGGATGTTCCCAGTTAACTCTGGCACCATTTCAAATAGAGTTCCTGGCTTCAGACAAGAAAAAAAAAAATAACTAATTGCCTTACTGTTTCAAATGCTTTCCTTCCTTTGCAAGTATACCTCATCTGAGTTATTGTTTAAAAGGTTTCAAATCTTACAAGAAATGGTCTTTAGGAAAAAATCACTGGGACGTAGTTACAAGCAGTCTGATTTTGACATCTTTATCTTCTATCTACTCTCAGACCAGTCTGTTGGGAAGATGTGGAAACACTTCAACTTGCTTTGCCCGTTTACACCCTCATTTTACAACATTTCTTTGAAGTCTATGTAAGCTTCTTTTTTTTTCTTGTCTTTGAGTGGTGATCTAAGAATGGCCCCATGGGCTCATATATTTGGATATATGGTCCCTAGTTGATGGACTGCTTAGGAAAGATTAGAAGATGTAGCCTTCAAAAAGATTATGTCCCTGATCACACATATAGAAGTTTCAAAAGCCCACAGCCAAGTCCAGGCTCTCTGCCTTCTGCTTGTGGATAAAATGTAAGCTCTTGCGAGGCATTCTGAGTAACACACACCTTTAATCTCAGCATTTAGGAGGCAGAAGCAGGCATATCTCTGTAAGTATGAGGACAGCCTCGTCTACTACATAGTGAGTTCCAGGACAACCAGAGAGTCTGTCACAAAAAATAAAATAAAATAAAAAGGAAGCTCTTAGCTACTGCTTCTGAGCCATGTTTGCCCACTATGATGTCAATGACTTGCCCTCTGAAACTGTAAGCAAGCCCACAATTAAATGCTTTCTCTTATAAACTGCTTTGGTCACAGTGTCAATTCACAGCAATAGAACAGTAACCAAGACACCTTACAAAACATAATTTCTCCTTCTTGGAAAAAAATTACTTTTCAACATATATTCACACTAGAAATTTCAAGAAAGAACATGGAGCCAGGCATGGTATGGTAGTACATATCTGTAAGCCCAACACTTGGGAAGCTGAGGGAAAAAAATGATCATGAGTTTAAGGTTTGCCCGACCTACATAGTAAGATGGTATCACGTATTGAGAATAATTTTTGAAAACTAAAGGAACATGGGGTTCTTTATATGTTTATACCATATTCTTCATTCAAATTAGAAAAAAAAACAGATGTTCAATTTAGGTAAATTTCTCACAATAAATAAAGGGAGGTAGGGGAATATGGTGGCTCACCACTACCACTATCTCCATTCCTGAATTAGGTAAACTTAGTCAATTCCATGTTCTACATATCTACCTGGAGCTGCCCAGCCCACCCTCTCCTTTGTCTCCCTTTCAGTACCATATCAAAACATATAATCCAGTCCCAACAGTGGAGAAAGGAGCATCTTTTCAATCCTGAACTGCAACCAGGTGTTCCGAAAGACTTTGTCAGTTCCCAACCAAAGGGTTTTCCTATTTGTTTTTTGATGGTTTCCATCTGAAAGAGCTGATTTTGTTTGGTTGGTTTGGTTTGTTGCCTGCTTGTTCAAGGCAAGCTTTCTTGTTTAGCCCCGAAACTCTCTATGTAAACCAATACTGGAAATAAAGGCGTGCACCATACCAACCCTGATGAAAAAGCACCACACCCTAGAAAATCAGCAGTTTGCTTCCAGATTCAAGCCCATCTCTCATAAATAGATTTAGATTCTTTAGGGGGTTTTTTGTTTTGTTTTGTTTTTTTGTTTTTTAAGACAGAATCTCACTCTGTAGTGTAGGCTAGTCTCCAATTCATGGCAATTCTTACAGACATAAGCCTCGCCTGGTACAAGTATAATTTTAAATTATTTTTGAATTACATATTCATTCTTTAGGCCATTGTCCAAAGTCTAGATACAGCAAAGTCCATAGAGCTGAAGAATTGATGCCTAATCAGCCTCAACTTTTTGTGGAAAAGAAAACATCCAGCCCTGTTCATATCTAAATTTCTAGTTTAAAGAGACTAAAAAGGGTTGAGGCGTATCTCAGTGGTAGAATATATGCCTAACAAGCATAAGACCCTGAGTTCAATCCCAGGCACCAACTAAAATAAGTAAATAAAAGTAAACCATGTGCTCAAATTGTTTTTGTTTTGTTTTGTTTGAGACAGGGTCTCACTCTGTGCCTAGCCTGAAACTCACTACATAGACCAAGCTGGCATAAAACTCAGACATATGCCTGACTCTGCCTCCAGAGTGCAAAGATTTAAGGAATGCACTACCACACCTGACCCAATTGTCTCTTTTAGTTCACCTCTAAATGTATTTACCCAGGGCTGATATCTAAAATATCACTTCTGCTAAGAATCCTTCAAAAATCCATTGATGAATGAATGTACTCACCAGTTACTCTTGTACAGGTTCAGAAAATTCAAGAACATTTTTTAATAAAAATAGGTGGAGGATTCAACCAGGAAGAGGTTTTGGGGTTGTTTGTTTGTTTTAAGTAGCATGGTTTATACAGATAAAATGTGTCCTCTGGTGTCTGAATGATAGTTAAATAAACAATATTATCTTCACTTTCTAAAAATAAATATCAACGACAGCACTTTTTTATAAGGAATGTCTAGATGTTATAACCAGGTATAGTAGCTTACACCTGAAATTTCAGCACTTCTGAGACTAAGGCAAGACGATATGCTGCCAGTCTGAAGCCAGCCTGGGCTACACAGAAAATTCCAGACAAATGTGCTTAAAAAAAAGAAAGAAAGAAAGAAAGAAAGAAAGAAAGAAAGAAAGAAAGAAAGAAAGAAAGAAAGAAAGAAAAGTCTAGGTATTATGATGTTTTATCTTGAATCACATATTCGTTGGCAGCAAATATTAACATTAAATATTGCCCTCAGGCCTAGATGGTTTCCTAAGAATGTTGACAGTCCCCAGGCATGGGTTGAGAGCTGAACAGTGCTTATTTGGAAAAAGCAAATGTGGTCGTGTGTAGGGCATTTTTGAAACCCACTTGGGCTTTCTTAAAGCCTGCAGTGCAGGCCCAAAGGCCATCATTTAGCAAGCCACTACAAGAGCTCTGGCTTTTAAAGACATCACTTAAGCAAGGATTGGTTTGGGTACTGAAAGATCAGGATCTTTTAGAGTTTAGAATCTGACAAGCAGCATCTAAGCTACTGAAAGATGAGAGTCTTGTGGGCTTTTATCTGATGCTTATAAAAACAGGCAGCTAGATAAAGCACAATCATCATCTGAAAATCTTCTGTTGGAAAGCCAGGCCTTCTGAATGTTGCTTTTGGTTTCTCTATCTCTATGTTGTAGATATTGAAAAGGAAGCTACATGAAGAGGCAGTTTCATTAAACAGCTTAACAGCATTGTGTTTAATAGGACAGGCTGCTTTCACACATACCAGCTGCCAGAAAGAAAGCAATCACTCTTCTGACTCCTTAAGTTGAAGAGAGAAGCTCTAGCTCTGTTTCTCCTCTAAGCTGTTGTGGACTACAAGCTTCAGAAATATCCAATTTTCTGACAACTTAGTCCAACCATGTTACAGCTCCAGCATCAGAAACTAAGGACTCAAGGGTAAAGTAGGCTTCTAATCTACCATGGAATGCCAAACCTATCAAAGGCAAAGCCTACTTCTCCCAGCTCTAGAAACTGGCTCCTTTCCTCCTCTAGCCTCCCTGGCCTCTCCCAGGCCCCAATTTCACCTTCTCCCAGGTCCCTAATCTTGATCATCAGACAGATACAGGCAAAAAGTCACAGCCTTATCTAAGAAAATTTTCTTGTACAGTCCGGTTTTCAGAAATTGTGGCAAATAGCAGAGTCATTTTGTTCCAATGCTTCCTAGCCTCAAAAGCAAGGACATAGATCCAGTTCTCCTGAGATCTTTATAATCAGACAGCGCTATAACTGCTAGCCTGTGAAAAAAAGAAAGATAATTTCTTTTAAATGTTCCTCTAACCAGTACTGCTCCATAACAATACAACAAATCTACACTGTAAGAGAGAAAAGGGAAAGAAGGAAAGAAGAAAGGAAAAAAGAAAATCTTTTACTGCAAATTAAACCAAAAAGAAATATACAAAAGGCATTCTGCAAAGACTTTCACTCACTACCAATATTTCAACAAGAGCTTGCCTGACAATTTTCTGAGATTCTGAAATGTAAATAGATAGAAGACTCGGGTCTTGGTCCCTTTTCATTAAATGCTTACTCACTTAGCTCATTTCATAATTGGCATGAATTTTGTCTCAACTTATTTCTTTGTTCCTTAACTATTTCTTAGGAAAGCTTAATTCCTAAGAGAGATCAAAACCAACTTGATGTTTTCTCATACAATCAAGACAAATAAACATGTCACACAATACAATTCAGTAGGTTTAGCATTTTGAAATTAGATTACCATATTTTGTTATTTATAAACAACTGAAAAGTTGGCTTAGTGGTGGTTAAAAGCACTGGCTGCTCTTCCAGAAGTCCTGAGTACAATTCCCAGCAACCATGTAGTTGTTCACAACCATCTGTAATGGGATCTGATGCTCTCTTCTATGTGCAGGCATACAGGCAAATAGAGTATTCATATACCTCAAAAGAGACAAACCAATAAATAACTCTCAAAACAGCTATCACAAAGGTAGAACTCAGAGGCAGGCAGATCTCTGTGAGGCCAGCCTGATCTACATAGTCAATGATGCACAGTGATATTGTCTGAAAAAAAAAATTTAAAAAGAGAGAAAAAGAGAAGGAGGAAGAACAAGAAAAAAGAAAACAAACAAATTCATTTGTTTCTTTGTTTTCTGGGTAGGTGGGTGGGTGGGTTGGTTGGTTGGTTGGTTGGTTGAGACAATATCTCACTAGGCATATCCCTGACTAGCCTAGAATCCTCCAAGAGAGACCTCAAACTCAAGAGACCACTAGATACCTCTTGTGTTCTGGGATTAAAGATGTTCATTACTACATGTACCCAGCTTTTCACTCTCACTTTTTTTTAAAGATTTTGTTTATTTTATGTATATGAGTACACTGCAGCTGTCTTCAGACACACCAGAAGAGGGCATCAGATCTCATTACAGATGGTTGTGAGCCACCATGTGGTTGCTGGGAATTGAACTCAAGACCTCTGGAAGAGCAGTCAGTGCTCTTAACCACTAAGTCATCCCTCCAGCCCCACTCTCACTTTTAATAAACTTTCACTAAGCAAAAGAAATCTGGGCACAGACCTGTAAATCCTGGCACCTGGCAAGTGGAGGCAAGAGTACCAAAAATTCAAGGCCAGCCTGGTTGGGAGTTTAAGATCAGGGTAGGCAGCATAGACCTTCTCTCAAAGGGGGCAGGGAGCTGGAAAGGTACTCACTAATATAGAGAAGTCACAAAGTATATCTGTCTTTCTTTAAGGTTTGTACTCTTTGGAACAAATATTGACTTTTACTTGAAAGCCACATTTAAAATTGTTTACAATGTATTTTGGGAAGAGAACTTGCTTAAATTTCACATCCACCAATTATATTTCTCATCTGTAACCATTCAAAAGAAAATTCAAAGTGTTTTAAAACATTTTAGACAACTTGATGCTTTGGGGTTTGCTTGTTTTCCATGTACTGTAGTATGTTTATATTAGTTACTTCACTAACCTGGCTGGAATTTTTCTTTCTTTTCTATATTTTTTAATAGTATCTCATATTAAACTTGGACATGAACTTCAAGACAGGGTTACTGATCTTGAATTTAGGATCCTCCTGTTTCTATCTCCCAAGCTGGTGCACCCACACCCAGTTTAATTCCTTGACAGGGATCAAACCCAAGGGTTTTGGTGCCTGCTAGACAAACACTTTTAAATCCCAGCCTTTGTTTTCTTTTATCTTTCTCTTCCTCCTTTTCTCAATCCCCACCATCTCCCTCCCCCTTTTTCCTTTTCCTTCCTTTCTATTACATGAATAGAAAAATAGTGCTAAGGAACAAATCAAGGCCTTTTGAATGTTAGGCAAGAACTCTACCTCTTGAAACATTCATTTCTGAATATCTAAATAATATGAGCATTTGGAGAATTGCTAAAATTTAGTATGATGACTTTAAGTAGAATACTTTAAAAAAAACATGTGTTTATTTCTGACTCTTCCATGTTAATTGGGATAAGTTCAAAGCTTTAATAAAGTCCCAGCCTCTTTTGAATAGAATTACTTAAAATTGTAGACTCTCTTTAGACATAAAAGGGGAAAAGTTAAATACAAGTTTTAAAATGAAGCTTCCATGCACATGATTAATTTATCGCTCACATGTCAATCTCTCTGTTTCCTTGCAGGCAAAGCCCTCTCATCTGGAAGGCATTCTTAAAAGCTGTTTCTCACCAGGAGATGTCTATTGAACTCTCACAGGAAAACTAAAAGACTTTAAAAGGAAAAAAACAAAGGGCACATTCTTGAGTACTTCTAATCACAGTAATTTGGCCCCAATGGGAGTCCATCATTCCACTTCTACTTCTACTCCACAGCTCTCCTCTCTAAGGCTCCAGAAAACCCTATATACTCACCTGACAAACAAATATACCAGCAGTAAATTCATTTCAGCAGAAACAGTGGGAATAATAACTAGAGATGGGGGAAACTTTCCAACTCAAAGTGAAGCATACCCTAAGAAGTCAGTGCAAGGGAAGAATAAGTAAATGTATAGCATAGCACAGAGAATCCTAGGGAGCTGACTCCCTGGGTAACAAGAGAAATCAGTGGAACATGCAAAAGCCTCCAGGGCCAGAGGGTCCCATAGACTCATACCCAGAGATTCCTCAAGAAATAATTTAGAATTAATAGACAATTTGCCCAACCTGGAGACCTGAGATGTAACATGTGTCCCACCACTAGGTGGCAAGCTGCAACGCTTGCAGGCAGAAACTTTCTTCTTCACCTCCAAACACTGCCCCCAGCCCAGTGGAGAACTTCCACCCTAAATCTAATTCTACTTCACAGGTTAGTAGAGGTGAGAGTCCCACCTCTAAAAAGGTTAAGTGGAAGGGCATAGAGGAGGGAGACCTAAATATCTGAAACTCTACCCTGTTTTCAGAGCATTGCCTTCTTTGGGGACTTCCCAAACAAGCCTTCCTGTTTGAGGATAACAAGTGATCTGAAAGTACCATGATGAGTTGCTGAAATCTAGCACAAGGTGTGTTGTATACCAGCACACACCATGTACTGAGCCACAAGGTGATAATGGAATGGGCTGGATAAACACAGGCTGTTTTATTGCTGGCCAGAAACTCTTCCTTCATTCATCAAAGTGGCTGAATGAAAATATTATGAAATAGGGATGGCATTTTCCCGGGCTACTTGCAGAGAATCCTTCTAAAGGGAAAAACGTTATTCTGTCTGCCCTGGATATTAAACACAGCCTTCTCCCAGGAAAGGAAAGGAAAACAACAACAACAAAACAAAAAAACAACAAACCCTCCTCCTTCTTATAGAATGGTTGCATACCAGAATCCAAATCTTGGCAAATAAGATGTTACATAAATTCCAAATTTTCCTAAATATGTATATTTCTGTTCATGCAACACAAACCTTTTAGAACGTCTTGACCCCTCACACACTTTTTCAACTCAAGAATCAAAAGTTAAAATGCTTGGTACTGGGTATTACTAAGGATCTTACCCATTCCTGACAGCTAAACTCAGGAAAGTTGGTGAGATGCATACAAAACACATCTAAACAGCAGCACACTTGACTATAACTAAGGCTTATCTACCTCGGGGTTGAAGTTGGGGTGGTTAATAACTACAATACGTCCTAAAATTTTTAATTATTTTCTCAGTGACTTGTAAAGCCACCCTTTCATTATTCTACAAACTGGCTAATTCCTCAACATCTTACTTTGCCTTTAAAAGGTTTCCTTCCACACAACGACGGGATTTCCCTAAGAAATTTTCCCAGAGGATGATTTCCACCAATAGTCTTTATCAACTCAGCCTGAGCAAGCAAAGACTTGGTTTTTGCTAATTCCAATCCGACACCACACACACACACACACACACACACACACACACACACACGAGAAAAGAGAGTTTTTTTTTTTTTTTTTTCCACACTCCGAAAACCATCCCGGGCCAACTGAAAAGGCTGTTTTATATGCACGTTTTCTAGCCTCTATCTCCTAAGAGAATTCTTTTCCAACTGCCCTTTGAACAGCTGCGGAGACCACTCGATTTCTAAGGTTTAGCTGAAAACTAGAGAATATTTTAGCATCTTAACTCGTCCCTGCAACTGTTTTTGCCCCAATCCTAATCTTCTGAGACCAAAGGCAAGAGCTTCTCAGTATGTGCAGACAGATCTCCGAGCTGTACCACTCGCACCAACTCACTGCGAGCATCCTGCACGCCCGCTTGTCACCCGACACCCGCGCCCCGGCCCGCTGCGAACGTGCCTTGCACGCACCGGACCACCAACCACCGGAGCTTACCTTCCCGGGCTTTCAGCAAGACCGTGTTGGCCACGATGTTTTCCAGCTCCATTGACAGTCGGCAGTCAGCGAGGGAGCCGGCCGGCGGGGCTGTCAGCGTCTGGGGTGATGCCGCTGCCGCTGCCGCTGCCGCTGCTCGAGCTGCCGCCGCTGCTGCCAAACCCCAGAGCAAGCAGCCTGAATTGCTACCGCATTATTCTTTCTACAAGCCCGCGGAGTTTCCCCCTCTGCACCGAAGAGCCGCCGCCGCCGCTTCTTCCTCCCTCTGTGTCCCCCCTCCCCCCTCCCTCAACACTTTTCCCCCCCACCCCCCACCCTCCGCGCGCCTCTGTCACTCCATTCTCCTCCCCTCCGGCTCCCTCGGATGCTTTAATGCTTCGGATGCTTCAGCCTCCCCTCGTTCCCCTCCCGGGGGTGTGGTACTACAGGCTCTAGCTGTCGCACCGCGCAGGCGCCTGCCCAGAGGCAACTCCCACCGCGCGCTCTGGACGCGGGGAATGCTGGTAATTGTAGTCCGGCGTCTGGCGGGGCGGGGGTTGTACTGCACCGGGACCTTGGAGTAAGACTGCTGCCGGTATGGCTCTGAGCCCAGGCGGCCCAGTCTCTCCGGAGAGTCAAGAACGACTCAGCCAAGGCCGAACCCCCACCCCCCGCCCCTGGAGCGGAGAGTCCCTTTCCTGTCCCGCCAAGATCCGAGAAAGCGGAAAGCACAACCCAAGACGGCAGGACGCTGCTGTGGGAAGCCCAGGTGTGAGCTGAGACCCGAGCGAAGGCGCGCCCCTGGGATTCCGAGAGGTCCGCCGTCTGACGCTCACACGCGCCAGGTCGCTGACAAAGGTGCACTTTGTTTCCGGGCAGCAAGGGGTTCGCCAGCCCGGGGCGACCTGGCGGTGGCTGGTCTCTAGAAACGTAGCATGAGCGCCCTCTGGCGATGGCGCGTCTACGCGAACCAGAATGAGGACGCCTAGGACTCCCGGGATCCCCACACTCAGAGCAGCTTCGCTTCGCAAGCCTGGGGGCCCCAAAACCCCACGATTTTTATTATAACAAAACATATTATAGTCGGGTTACTAAAAACACATAAGACACCGAATCTGCTGTGGGAATGTTAATGAGTAACAAGCCAGGCCATCGCCAAGCCAGCCTGAAAAGGCATTCGAATTCCAGGGTTGTTTATCTTGGAGCACTTGGCTCCTTAGACTTTCAGAACCTCGAACTCCACATCTGATCCCAGCTCTTGTTCCCCCAAAAGTTCTAATCCTGAGAAACTGGCTCTCAGGTCACCTGGGGTCTTTCGAGGAGAGTCCTAAAGGCTGGGGGCGGGGCTGCCAGGCCCCAGGGAACAATGAGGCCTTTGCCTCCTCTGGGCCTTTCAGGCCGGATATCCGTTTTGAAACTAGGTCTGAAGCTTCTGTGTCCAAAAGAAGGAAAAGCCGGCTGTCCCCAAAGCTGCCAGGAAGTAGGGAGGGGCCTGAGAGAAATGGAGAACAGTCATTAAGCATTGGAGCTAATGGTGTTTCAGAGTGTGGTCACCAGGCTAGTGCTGGTTCTAACAGTTAATGATAGTCTTCTTTCCTAGTAAGTTTATCTGCCATCACTACTTGCCTAGTGTTTGGATTTGGATCAGTGGGCCTCATTAGTCTGCAAGCAGAGTTAAGTTTGCTTGTCAGAACACAGCTGAGCAAACAACTTGAGCACATGGCACCACAGGGATTACTGTTCTAAGCAACCCAAACTTAGACTTTACTACAAACTCTCATACCCAGACCCTAACTTGTGATGAAGGGCTCTCAAAACAAAGAGATTCCTAAAGTGGGCAGCACCATAGAGCCCAATTGCAGTGGCCCTTAGTCAGGAGCCTAGACCTGACTGAGCCCAATGTTTGTTTATTTACTTTCAGGGTTTTTTTTCCCACCTGTTTTCTTGTTTGGGGGTTGTGTATGTGTTTGTTTGTTTGTTTGTTTGTTTGTTTTGGAACAGGGTTTCATAAAACCGAGGCTGGGTCCTCTGTAAGAGCAGTAAGTGCTGTTAAACACTAAGCCATAATATTTCATCTCCTTAACATTTTTGTTTTGTTTTTGAGACAAAGTTTCCTTGTGTAGCCCTGGCTGTCAGGGAACTAGCTCTGTAGATGAAACTGGCCTCAAACTCAAAGAGATCTGCCTGCATCTGCCTGCCAAGTGCTGGGATTAAAGGTGTGTGCCACCACTGCAGGAATAGAACAATAATAGCATTTATTCAACCCCAGTGGAGAACTAGGCCTGTGCTAGCTGTTTGACATGGATTATCAACTTGAACGAAACATCCAAATGAGATAGGGAATATAGCTGTATTCTGTAGATAAAAAGAGGTTTTATTATTTCCCTGGGGTTACACACTAGTAAGTAAAAGTCCTAGAATTTGAGCAAAGCAATGGTGCTGCATGCTTTTAGTCCCAGTGCTTGGGAAGCAGAGGCAGACAAATCTTTGACTTCAAGGCTAGCCTGATCTACAGAGCAAGTTCCAAGACAACCAGAGCTATGCAGAGAAACCCTATAAATAAATAGATAAATAAATAAACAAACATAGATCCTAGGATTTGAACCTAGCAGATAAATCAAAGAGTTCACGTACTGATCACTGCCTGGCACTGGATGCCATGACTTGGTTCTGAGCATTGTTTTGTTGCCAGGATGAACTTGTAAAAAAAGAAAAGAAAAAAGAAAAAACAGCAAGCAGTTGAGTAAATGATTAAGATTTTAGGGGGTTTTCTATTTCCATCCATAGTTCCACTGTGATCACTTCATCCTTTCAATTAGCTACAATAATAATTCATGGCCCCCCCTTGAAAAATCGGTTTGTTTTGAGGAAGAGTCATCAATTAAGTATCAATACCTAATTAGGGAATTGTTTACAGCCAACTAAGAGCAAGAATGGAAATCGAAGTGAGGATCCTGTAAGTATGCAATAATGGGAAAGACAAAAGCTGACAAGCTGCACACTGGATCCACTGAGCTAAAAAATGGAAGAGAAAAAACCAGGGACTCTTTCAGAGGCACCCCTATCTCCTGTGGATAAAAGCTGTTGGGTCAGAGTGTTTATAAACAGATAAACCACAGTCTATCTTCATTCTAAAGTGTACATTCCTTGTTCCTCGGTCATTACATTGGTTTTCTGAATCCTACTGATTGTTTTGGCCTTTCAACTTGCAGCTAAAGATGCTGGAGATAAAACTATTCCTCTTTTACTTCCCCCATCTCTTTGTTCAATGTTTAATTTGCCAAGTATTACAGGAGTACAGGCAACTTCCCTTACCACCAGCAAGAAAGTAAATGGGTTACAAACACTGGAAGAAGAGCAATTGTTGGGTTTCAGAACCCCAAAACAAAAAGCCAAGGTGTAAATTTTTACATACCAAAGCAGACCTGGCCTCCAGATTCTCCCAGCATCACTCAGTTCCTACCTGGCATACCTCACCCTCTATCCTGAACTTTCCAGCCCATGGGCTGGACTGCCCTTTCCCCAAAGGCTCTTCTAAATATAATCCAGCGGGTTTTTGTCTCACTTCCCACTCTTTCCTTCTTTCTGAACCTGCACTTTCTCTCTATTCACCCTCCTCTCGGTCTCCCTCCCCGTGGAGACTTCCCTGGCCTCCTTTCTTGGACCCAATGGACTTACCCAATAAACCTGCATTTGTATATATTTTCATCTGGCTTGAATTGGCTCATTTCACAGGTGAAGAAAATAGCATCAGTTGTAAAGATATGTACACAAGACTCTGCCAGTGGAGGAAGAAATGGCCTCAAGCACCATGACAGTTCCAAGAAAAAAATGTGAATTGAAAGAGACTTGGAAATCCAAGGCTTCCCATTAACATCCCTCCCACTCTAAAAGGATCCCATGGTCACCAAATGTCACACTTAAAATGCTGCCATGCTGTATCACATCATGTTTTTCTATTAATACCTTTCTTTGAAGTAGGCTCACTTTTTATTATCATTTCTTATTAATCATGCAGAGTTTAAGTTTCATTGTGACATTTTGTTTTTGTGTTTTATGTTTTTTATTTCTGGAGAAAGGGTCTCATGTAGCTTAAAGTTGTCTTGAACTCAATGTGTAGCCCAGAATAATCTTAAAGACTCCACCCCATGAGTTCTTAGATTGACAAATAATGCCATACTAATCAAAAACAACTTTGGAACATGAATAAGAATTTTTTATGGTTTTTATCAGTAAATATAACTTTTAAATGCTTTTATACCCATGTTACCTAAAGATTCCTTGGACAGAAAGGAGCCAAGTGAGCCAGGCAGTGGTGGTATATGCCTTTAATCTCAGCACTCAGGAGGCAGAGGCAGACCATCTGTGTGAGATCAGGGCCAGCCTGGTCTACATTATGAGTTCCAGGACAACAATGCTACACAGATAAACCCTGTCTTGGAAAGCAAGCAAACGAAACAGGAGCCAAGTGTAGAAGTGTAAGGAGCACCAATATAAATAAGTTCTACCCTCTCAGAGGCCTAAGGAGTACTAGTAAGATCATGCTAGATAACTATCTGAACCCCAGCCTCCCTGTGATACCAGTGTTTAAAGGGGAGGGTGAAGCTGCACTGGCCTCTGGGTCCAATGTTATAGAAACATCTGTATTTTCTAGAAAACCAAAGATAATCTCTCTCCAACTTCCAGCTCTCTGATTGGACCTTTGTCCTCTAAGCGTCTTTGGCTAGTAGTTCTGTCATTCACCCAGCTTTAACTAGGGAACAGGATACACACTGGTTTTAACTCAATTTTCAGCCTGAAAGAAACACAAGATCTATAACACCAAGTAATTTATAGAAAGTTGAGCATATTTTTGTCTCACTAAATTCTGGACAATCAATATATTTAGGTGGAGACAAAATACTTGTACTACACAGATAAGCATAAACCTTAATTCTGTACTTTTAGAATCAGCAGGAAATAAAAATGTGTTTTTTCTCCAGTAATTTATTTTTTTAAAGGTGACATTTCTATTAATGTAGATAAGAATCTATGCCATCACTCTGACTCATATTACCAGCATCTATCAAAAGATTACCATTTAATGATCAGCATCAGACAGGACTTAGCCCCACCAAGGCTACTCATAGTACCAAGAACTCTTAATAGATAGATGTAGCATAAGAAATATGGCTACTGCTCTATCTTGATTGTTTTTACACTTATTGTGTGTACATGCATGTAGAAGTAAAAAGACACTATAAAAAGACTCACTGTATAGACCAAACTATCCTCTAAAACTCATGGTGATCCTCCTGCCTGTGTGTAGATTCCAGTCATGCACTATAAGACCTAGCCAAGAACTGCTTCTAAAAGAGGAAGTGAACTAAACTGAATGGAACCTTAGGCTAAGCCTTAGAACTAGGTAGCTAAATCCAAGGAGAAGCAGGCTAGAAGGGCAACCTTAATACTACAATAACATAATTTTGCTCCAGACTAAGCCTAACTATGTTAGAAACCTTTGATAAAAGCTTTTACTCGGGGCTGGAGAATAGCTCAGTGGTTAAGGGCACTGACTGCTCTCCCTGAGTTCAAATCCCAGCAACCACATGGTGGCTCACAACCATCTATAATGAAATCTGATGCCCTCTTCTGCTGTACCTAAAGACAGCTACAGTGTACTTAAATATAATAAGTAAATAAATCTTTGAGAAGCAAAAATTGGATTGAGCAATTCAACTTTAAAAAGCTTTTACTTATCTAAAGTGAGCCATCATGGATATGTGAATATTATTCTCAGGAAAAAAGAACCCCTTTCTTCCCTCATTAAAGTCTCAGCTAGATAGGAACATGCTAAAGTAAATCTATTGAATACCTGGGATATTAAATAATGCAATGCTTTACACATACGGATCTCTTTGTTTACAGTAATATAAAATAAATAGGCTGTGATCTATCTTGTTGCTACATTCCAGGAATTGCCTCACAAACCACATGAACACCATCTCAGTCAGATAGAGATAGTTCATTGGATATTTGTGCCAGGACTGATTGATCAGGTCCATAGACCAGACTCAGAAGCTGATGTTGTGTCAAGATTCTATAGGGCTTTTTAAGTTTAAAACCGACAAACATCTGTGCCAAGTTATCCTACCAATCAGGATTTAGGGAGAGGGGATTTCCTTAGGAACATGTCTTTGTTGTACATTCATCCTGTTCTTATTGGTTGGGGTATTCAACTGTGGCAGGGGACTTTCCTTGTCTAACATCCATGTCTTAACTTGCCAACCAAAGTGTCACTTACTTCTATTGTAATTGATTTCCAAGAACACCAATGCACAGAACATAACAGAATCTGCAATCACCTAAAGCATGAGAACGTTTCCTAGTAACAGCACATGAGAAAGTTTCCTTATACCATTAGTAACAGCACAAAATGGTAGGCTAGACAAGTAACAGTTACCTAGGACTTAACATTGTAGCCTAGCCTATTAATCATGTTGGCTTGAGTATCTGTCCCTGCCAGAGTGAGCCCAGGTTGGGACAGGCCAACTTAGCTAGAAAGCTCATTCCTCTAAGGAGTTTCCTCTGTGGATAAAGGATGCCATCTAGCAAGAATTTTGGGAATGGCAGTAATAAGCCTCAGGCTCCACATGGTGTGGACAGTATGGTTTTATGGATCTGTGAGGCCAGTTCTCAGTTATTACAGAGGAAATTCTGCTCCCTGGGTGCTTATTGGGTAATAGAGAATGTCTGTTGTTTATAGGTCAACCTTCACAACCCTGTGTATTCAGGATCTGAGTGGGAAACCACTGAATCCTCTCTCTAGGCTAAATCTACCCTCTCTGTGTTTGAAAAGGAGTAATTCTGTTTATGGTTTCTCTTAGTCCATACAAGTTGCTGTATAACAAAACACATACCTTAAACTGAGTAATTCATGAACCACAAAAATGGTAACCAACTCATAGTTAGACGCTGGGAAGTCTGAGGATCAAGGTGCCAGCAGATGTGGTATGTCTGGATTCTTTCTTCCACAGATTCAGTGCTGTATTCACATAACCCAGATCTCAGGAAGACTCTATTCTCATGACCTACTTCACCTCCAAAAAGCCTTGCCTTTTAATACCAGCACATGAAATTTTGCAAGCACATAGACAGAACATTTTTGTTCGGCTTGGGTTTGTTGTTTTAAAGCATTTCTTTTTTTGTTTGTTTGGTTTGGTTTGGAGGTTGTTTTGTTTTGTCTTGTTACATTTTTGTTTGAATGATTGAGATCAAAAAACAACTTGCAGGAGTTGGTTCTCTCCTTCTACCATATGAATTTCAGAGATAAAACTCAGATCAAGCTTGGCTGCAAGCATCTTTATCACTAAGCCATTTGTCCACTACTGCTTGTTCTTTAAAACAGAGTCTCAAAAAATGGAAACAGTATTTTGCCTTCATAATACATCTTCACATCACAATATATCTTGAAGACTGTTCCATTTGGAACTCTCCAGACTACCTTGTTCTCTTCATACAGACAGAGTATTTGTTCTAAAGATAGCTTGACTTTAAAGAATTTAAAGAACTCGTTTAGCCATTTGCTGGTAAGTATGATTATTTTGTCCCACCTTTTTCTGTAACAAATACTAATTATTTTTGCAGGAGTTAATGAGGACACACACCATAAGGCCAGGTATGGTGACTCATGCCTATAATCTCAGCAGGGGTGGGAGAATTGCTGAAAGTTTGAAAGCAACCTGATTATGTATATATAGCTAATTACAGACTTGCCAGGGATATATAGCAAGACCCTGTTAAATAATAAATACAAAATAAAATTTACTCTCTCTAGGGTTTAATCCTGAGTTTAGACATATGCACAGACATAGAGAATAGTGTCATAACTACTGACTTTTTATGTATTCTTTTCCTTTCCATGAAATAAGAAAAAAATGAATAAATGAGAGGAAAGAAAAATCCTGAATCCTTAAAGATATCAGGTTTACCATCTGACTCAACAATTTCTACTCTTAGTTACCTACCCAAAAGAACAGAAAATATATCCAAGCAAATATTTGTGCATAAATGTCAATAGCAGCACTATATACAGTAGCTACAAGTGAAATAACCCATCTGCCTTTATAAATGAATAATCAAAATATGTCATACTCAGATCATGGGGAAAAAATGGAACAAGGGAACAGAGAGTAATTACAGAATAGGTATGGCAATTTTTTTTTGTTTTATTTTGTTTTTTTTTTTTACTTCCTTGCTTAAATGTATTTCAAGATATATATTTTTTAACCATAATGTAATAACCTTTAATGAATGAATAATGCAAAGAAGAAACAAATAAATCAAAATGAAATTATAACTAATGAATCAAAAATACACATTTCTACATATGACCAAAATTATTATAGGTTTACTAATTAAACTTTTTGTTTTGTTTTCTTTTCTTTTTTTCTTGGACTTCACACAGTCTGTGAGTTATTTCTGGGGCAGTGAGAGCCTCTGGGGTTACCATCCCACTATCAGTGACTGCATATTATGTCTGTTCTTTTGTGACTGGGTTATCTCACTCAGGATGATATTCTCTAGATGCAGCCATTTTCTTAAGAATTTGGTTAAGTAATTGTTTCTGGTGGCTGAGTAGTATTCCATTGTGTAAATGTACCACAATTTTTGTATCCATTCATCTACTGAAGGACATCTGGGTTCTTTCCAGCTTCTGGTTATTATAAATAGAGCTGCAATGAACATTGTGGTGCATGTATCTTTGTTGTATGTTGGAGCATCTCTGGGGTAAATGCCCAGAAGTGGAATAACTGGGTCTTCAGGTAGTACTATGTCCATTTTTCTGAGGAACCGCCAGACTGATTTCCAGAGTGGTTGTATCAGTTTACAACCCCACCAACAGTGGAGAAGTGTTCCTCTTTCTCTACATCCTCCCCAGCATCTGCTGTCATCTGAGTTTTGGATCTTGGCCAATCTGACTGGTGTGAGGTGGAATCTCAGGGTTGTTTTGATTTGCATTTCCCTGATGGCTAAGGATGTCGAGCACTTCCTCAGATGTTTCTCAGCCATTCGATATTCCTCAATTGAGAACGTTTTGTTTAGCTCTGTACCCCATTTTTTAATAGGGTTGTTTGATTCTCTGGTATCTAGCTTTTTGAGTTCTTTGTATACCTTGGATATTAGGCCTCTATCTGATGTGGAGTTGGTAAAGATCTTTTCCCATTCTGTTGGTTGCCGTTTTTGTTTTCTTGACAATGTCCTTAGCCTTACAGAAGCTTTGCAATCTCATTAAGTCCCATTTGTTAATCTTTGACCTTAGAGCTTGAGCCATTGGTGTTTTGTTCAGAAAATTTTCTCCTGTGCCTATGTGTTCTAAGGTTTTCCCTACTTTCTCATCTAATAGTTTCAGAGTATCTGGTTTAATGTGGAGATCTTTGATCCACTTACACTTGAGCTTTGTACAAGGAGATAAGAAAGGGTCTATTTTCATTCTTTTGCATGCTGAGTGCCAGTTGGTCCAGCACCATTTGTTGAATAGGCTGTCCTTTTTCCATTGAATGTTTACTGCTCCTTTGTCAAAAATCAGGTGACCATATATGTGAGGGCTCATTTCTGGATCTTCTATTCTATTCCATTGATCCACGTGCCTATTTCTGTACTAGTACCATGCAGTTTTCAGCACAATTGCCTTGTAATATAGCTTGAGGTCAGGGATAGTGATTCCCACAGATGTTTTCTTGTTGTTGAGGATGGATTTCGCTATTCTAGGTCTTTTGTTATTCCATATGAAATTGCACATTGCTCTTTCCAACTCAATGAAGAACTGGGTTGGGATTTTGATGGGGATTGCATTGAATCTGTAGATTGCTTTTGGTAGGATGGCCATTTTTAAAATGTTGATCTTTCCAATCCATGAGCATGGGAGATCTTTCCATTTTCTGAGATCTTCCTTGATTTCCTTCTTTAGAGGTTTGAAGTTCTTGTCATACAGGTCCTTCACTTGCTTAGTTAGAGTCACACCAAGGTATTTCATAGTTTTTGTGACTATTGTGAAGGGTATCTTTTTCCTAATTTCTTTCTCCACATGTTTGTCCTTTGAGTAGAGGAAGGCTACTGATTTGTTTGAGTTAATTTTGTATCCAGCCACTTTGCTGAACTTGTTTATCAGCTGTAGGAGTTCTCTGGTAATTTGTGGGGTCACTTAAGTACTCTATCATGTCATCTGCAAAGAGTGATGTTTTTACCTCTTCCTTTCAGATTTGTATCCCCTTGATCTCCTTTTGCTGTCTAATTGCTCCAGCCAGGACTTCCAGTACTATGTTGTATAGGTAGGGGGAGAGTGGGCAGCCTTGTCGAGTCCCTGATTTTAGTGGGATTGCTTCAAGTTTCCCACCATTAAGTTTGATGTTGGCTGTTGGTTTGCTGTATATTGCTTTTACTATGTTTAGGTATGGGCCTTGGATTCCTGTTCTTTCCAGGACTTATAACATGAAGGGGTGTTGGATTTTGTCAAATGCTTTCTCAGCATCTAGTGAGATGACCATGTGATTTTGTTCTATGAGTTTGTTTATATGGTGGATTACATTGATGGATTTCCTTATATTAAACCATCCCTGCATCCCAGGGATGAAGCCTACTTGGTCATGGTGAATGATCGTTTTGATGTGTTCTTGGATTCGGTTTGCAAGGCTTTTGTTGAGTATTTTTGCATCACTGTTCATAAGTGAGATTGGTCTGAAGTTCTCTTTCCTTGTAGGGTCTTTGTGTGGTTTAGGAACGAGGGTTATTGTAGCTTCAAAAAATGAGTTAGGTAGTATTCCATCTGATTCTATCTTGTGGAATAGTTTGGAGAGTATTGGTGTTATGTCCGCAATAAATGTCTGATAAAATTCTGCACTGAACCCGTCTGGACCTGGGCTTTTTTTGGTTGGGAGGCTTTTGATGACTTCTTCTATTTCTTTAGGTGTTATGGGATTATTTAGATGGTTTACTTGGTCCTGGTTTAACTTTAGGATCTTGTATCTGTCTAGGAATTCATCCATTTCCTCCAGATTTTCCAACTTTGTGGAGTATTGTTTTTTTGTAGTAGGATCTGATGATTTCTTGAATTTCCTCAGTTTCAGTTGTTATGTCTCCACTTTCCTTTCTGATTTTGTTAATTTGTATACTCTCTCTTTGCCCTCTAGTTATTCTGGCTAGGGGTTTATCAATCTTGTTGATTTTCTCAAAGAACCAGCTCTTGGTTTTGTTGATTTTTTTAAATGGTTCTTTTTGTTTCTATTTGGTCTATTTCTGCCCTAATTTTTGATTATTTCTTGCCATCTATTTTTCTTGGGTGTATCTGTTTCCTTTTGTTCTAGGGCTTTTAGCTGTGCTGTCAAGTTGCTGATGTATGCTCTCTCCAGTTTCTTTTTGGAAGCACTTAGGGCTATGAGTTTTCCTCTCAGTACTGCTTTCATTGCATCCCATAGGTTTGGGTATGTTGTTTTTTCGTTTTCATTGAATTCTAGAAAATCCTTAATTTCTTTCTTTATTTCTTCTTTGACCCTGCTATCATTTAACAGAGCGTTGTCTAGTTTTCATGTGTATGTGGACTTTTTGTTGTCTTTGTTGTTGTTAAAGACCAGCCGTAGACCATGGTGATCTGAGAGGATGCATGGGAGTATTTCAATTTTCTAATATCGATTGAGGCTCGTTCTGTGTTCAATTATGTGGTCAATTTTTGACAAGGTGCCATGGGGTGCTGAGAATAAGGTGTATTCTTTTACTTTAGGATGATATGTCCTGTAGATATCTATTAATTCTAGTTGGTTCAAAGTCTCTGCTAGTTTAACAGTGTCCTTGTTCAGTTTCTGTTTCCATGATCTGCCCATTGGTGAGAGTGGGGTATTAAAGTCTCTCACTATTATTGTGTAGGGTGAAATGTATTTTCTGAGCTTTAGTAGGGTTTCTTTTATGAATGTGGGTGCTTTTTTATTTGGAGCATATATGTTAAGGATTGAGAGTTCCTCCTGTCAGATTTCCCGGGTAATGAGTAAAAAGTGTCCTTCCTTATCTTTTTTGATAACTTTTGGTTGGAAATTTACTTTATTTGATATTAGAATAGCCACTCCAGCTTGCTTCTTGGGACTGTTTGCTTGGAAGTTTTTTTCCCACCCTTTTACTCTGAGATAGTGTCTGTCTTTGTCTCTGAGATGAGTTTCCTGTATGCAGCAAAAGGCTGGATTTTGTTTATGTATCCAGTCTAATAGCCTATGTCTCTTTATTGGGGAGTTGAGTCCATTTATGTTAATAGATATCAAGGAATAATTGTTTCTGTTTCCTGCTATTATTGCTCTTGTAGGTTGAGTTGTGTCTGTGTCTTTTTCTTCTTTTGGTTCTCTTGCTTAGGAGTTTTCTTGTTTTTACTAGGATGTAGTTCCCCTCATTGTATTGGGTTTTCCACCTATAATTCGTTGTAGTGCTGGGTTTGTGGTCAGATATTGTGTAAATTTTGATTTGTCTTGAAATATCTTCATCTCTCCATCTATGGTGATTGATAGTTTTGCTGGCTATAGCAGCTTGGGCTGACACTTGTGCTCTCTTAGGTTGTGCATGATGTCTGTCCAGGCTCTTCTAGCTTTCATAGTCTCTGTTTAGAAATCTGGTGTGATTCTGATTGGTCTGCTTTTATATGTTACATGATCGTTTTTCCTTACTGCTTTTAGTATTCTTTCTTTGCTTTGGGCACTTGGTGTTTTGACTATTATGTGTCGGGTGGAATTTCTTTTCTGGTCCAACCTATTTGGAGTTCTGAAGGCTTCTTTTATGCTCGTGGTCATCTCATTCTTAAGGGTAGGGAAGTTTTCTTCTACAATTTTGTTGAAGATATTTACTGTGCCTCTTAGTTGATACTCTTCTCCCTCTTCTATTCCTATTATCCTTAGGTTCGGTCTTCTCATTGTGTCCTGGATCTCCTGGACATTTTGGGCTAGGAGCTTTTTGTTTTTTGCATATTCTCTGGCTGTTTTGTCTATGTTTTCAATGTTATCTTCTGCCCCCGGAGATTCTCTCTTCCATCTCTTGTAGTCTATTGGAAATGCTTGTTTCTGTGACTTCTGATTTCTTTTTTAGGTGTTCTACCTCTAGGGTTATCTCTTTTAGTGTTTTCTTTATTGTGTCAATTTCCATTTTAAATTCCCTCTTCCATTCCTTCATCTCTTTGGTTCTGTTTTCCTCTAGTTCTTTGAGTTCTTTGAGTGTTTTTCTTGTTTCCTCTTTAAAAGTTTCTGATTCTTTTTGCTTTTCTTCTCGTTCCTGTTTAAGTATCTCTATCAGCGTCTTGAGGTATGATTTCAGGTCTGAGTTTTCTTTTTCTGGAGTGTCTGGCTTTCCAATGTTTGCTGTTATGGGAAAGCTGGGTTCTGGTGTTGCCAGGTTGTCTTGGTTTCCTTGGGATATACTCTTTTGCTTTCCTCTTGCCATCTTGTTGTCAGTGATATGTTCTTGCCTTTCCCTTGTATCTGGTCTGTGTCCCTGAAACTCCACTGGTCCAGGTGGCAGATGGGCTGAGCCCTGTTCTGTGCCCCAAATTCGCCAGGTAGAAACAGAGGTTCCAATGCTGTGTTCCTGGTCCCTGGATCAGGCAGGGCAGGGGCGTGCTTTCCGTGCACACTCGGCAGAGATCTCTCTGCTCCCTGGCTGCCCAGATCTCCTACTCGCCAGTCTTTAAACCTTTGGGAACTGCTGGTCCAGGAGGCAGATGGGCCAAGCCCTGTTCTGCGCCCCAAAGTTGCCAGGTGGAAGCAGAGGTTCCAATGCTGTGTTCCTGGTCCCTGGATCAGGCAGGGCGGGGGTGCGCTTTCCGTGCGCATTCCGCAGAGATCTCTCTGCTCCCTGGCTGCCCAGATCTCCTACTCACCAGTCTTTAAAACTTTAGGAACTGCTGGTCCGGGTGGCAGATGGGCCGACGGCAATTTCATTTAAAGTTAATGAAAATATTTTTGGAACTGTATAGAGATGGTGGTTACCCAATATTATGAATATTCTAAAAGCCACTGATTAATCTACTCTAAAATGGTAAATTTTATATAACTTTAAATTTAAAAATCATGTAAATACCTTATTGGTGTATTGGTGTGTGTGTGTGTATATACATGTGTGCATGTGTATGGGTGCCTGTGGAGGCCAGAAGAGAGCATCAGATCTCCTGGAACTGGAGTTACCATTGTGAGCTACCCATGTGAGTGCTAGAAATTGAACTCAGGTCCTCTGAAAGAGCAATACATGATGCTCTTTACCACTAAGGCATGTCTCCATCCAAATTTTTAAAAAATGGTTCCTGTAGAGATGGCTCAGCAGTTAAGCTCTTAGAGAGAACCTGGGTTTGGTTTGCAGTGCCCACATGGTGTTCCAAAACCATCCACAGCTCCAGTTCTAGGGAATGGACCCTCTTATGACCATCATGGGCACCAGGCAGATACATAGTACACAGATATACATTCAGAAAAACACAAAGTAATTTTTAAAAAGTAATTAATATCTGAGGAACTTATAAATTAACCAAGCAACTCCAAATATCAATGCATTGGACAAAAACTGCAATCCACACAGTGCTTTTGTTTACTTAACAAATAGGTAAGCACTATTGTTGTAATTTTATAGATCATGAAATGGCAGACCAGAGAAATAAAGTATCCAAAATCAGAAAGTTACAGATTTGGGATTCCAAGGCCACATGACTACATGGTGTTTCTGAATAATAGTGGCTCAGTAGCATGTTTATTACACAATATTGATTTTCCTAGAAAGCAAGAATTTAGTAGGAAGCCTGGAGTCCATAGGAACAGATCAGTAGTTAGGAATAGAGAGACAAGAGAAGGAACTACCCAGTTACCTAAAAGAGCATGCAGAAAGGAATGAAGACCTGGGAAGACCAGTCACAAACCACCATGTAGAAGGGTGGAGTGAGACTCCTTGAAGAAAATGAATATTAAGTCATTATAAGTGTTCCCCATTAAGAAATTCCATATTATGGTGCACCCCTTTAATCCCAGCACTTGGAAGGCAGAGGCTGAGGCCAGCTTGGTCTGCAAAGTGAGTTCTGGGATGTCACACAAATACCTTTTCAGAGAGAGAGGGAGAGGTTGATTCCACATTAGGAACAGGGCATGCAGCTCAGTAAGTACTTACCTAATATATGAATCCCTGGTACAATCCCTAGCACAACATAAACTGAGTGTGGAGGACCCAGAAGGAGTTCAAGGTGAATTTGAGGCCAGCCTGGGCTATAGAAGACCCTGTCCTCCCCCACTACCACCAAAAAAATAGTTCCAGAATAGAACCCTTGGAGGGTTCTACCCACCGCCTTGGAGGGACTATTCTGCAACCTCTCCTCTAATATCTCTCTCATTCTCCCTTCTTTCTGAGACATGTCCTTTTCTCCACTTGGGAGGGACCAAAGATTAGACAAAAATTGCATCTTCATTCTCACCTATATTCAAATTCTCCACCTCTAAGCCCAGTATCTTGAGCCTTCCAGGCCTGAAGAACAAGTTTTTTTTTTTTTTTTTTTTTTTTCCCACAAAATTTAGGGGCAGTACTAAATTATTTATATAGTAACAGGATGGAGACCATAAAAAGTCTTTGAAAACAGTAAGTTGGCTTTGTATCTGTTGTGTGTTTTGTGACTAGGCACCAATAATTCTGAAATGTAGATAACCAAAATGAATCGGTTATTTAGTTCAATTTCTCCTTCATCCTTCTGTGGTCCCTCACCCCACTTCCATAGTAGGAACGAAAAAAAGCACATCTGAAGATGCCTCATCTGAGGTTCCTTTGCTTGCAAAGAAAATTTAAAGGGCTTCTAGTTATTTGAAAATCAAGCCAACTTATTTTTAACTAAAATTGGGAACTGAGTCCACCCTTTATTATGGGGAGAGGGATTGCTGCTCAAAGAAGTGGCCCCTAAAGGAGTTGAAAGGAACTGGAAAAATGACAGAATTCTCGATGGTATAGTTCATATCCTGCTTCATGTTTGCCTTGTCTGCTTTAGGATTCTGTTGTGGAGTATTAGCAGCTGTGACTACCTTGGGTATTTAGGATACCAGGGAAGCCTCAAGCCTTTCTCAGGATGAGCTTTTAAACACAAAAACCATGTCCTGGGTTGACATACTTCAGTTAACAAGAAAAGTTATCCAGGAGAATTACAGAAGCCAAAAAGCCAGGTTAGACCATTTAGAGCTAACGATACTCCAACTACTATGTCTCCAACCATTATGTCTCTCATGTCCCTCAAAACCATGGGTTTTCTTTCAATGATTCTGTCAGTATAGTCCAAGTACATACAGACTTTCTCATAATCAGAGCCTCTATGGCATGCTCAATACATATTTACTACCTGATTGAAGTCACAGTGGTATAGGTTGAGGAAATGTTTAGGGTTGTAAAAAGCTTGTCAGGCAAATATGAACCTGAGTTGGGATCCCCAACACCCACATAAAAAGTAATGTCCCTATAATCCCATCTCTGAGGAAAAAGAGATCCTGAGGGATCACTGGCCAGAGAGTCTAGCCAATCAGAGAGACTCTGTCTTTAAAACAAACAAACAAAGTAGAGGGCTGGGAGTGTGTGAAGTGTTTGTTTTGCCAGCATGAGAACCTGAGTTCAGATCCTTAGCACCATTCATAAAAAGCCCGGTATAATAATAATAATAGCACACATCTGTAACTAGAGCCCTGGGTTGTGTGTGTGCGGAGGTGGGGGTTGTGGGTTGGGGGGAGACTGGCACATCCTGACCAAGTAGCCTAGCTGCAGTGATAAGCTCTGGGCTCAATATGGGACTCTGTCTCAAAAAGTAAGAGGAAGACACCAGACAAATCCTTGGCCTTCTTATGTCCACACAAGGGCAAGTGTTCACACAGGGCAAGTGTGCACATGTGCGCACACAAGATAAATGTTTACCTGTGATTGCCATGTGCACATGCATATACATATATGCAAACACACACAGTGATTATTAAATGCAGATTTTATCCAACAACAGAAGGCCATATTTAGAACTTGAATAGGAAAGGAAAAATATTTCAGAAGCTAGGAGGAGCTGGAGTTAAGAGAATACCAGGAACACATTCTAAACTGCAAGATACAGTAAGTGATAAATTAAACAGCAGGTGCAAGTGGTTCTACATTTAAGCCTAAATAGCCCTATGATGAGATGGAGCTGGTAGATGCATACGCTTTAGCAGGGGAAGAAGGAAGAAGGAGATGGGTGAGGATGTGGGGCATTTCACCCTGCTCTTTGCTTTGGACTGACTTTCACACTGCATATAGGTGTAGGTGTGAACCAAACTGCCTCCCTCTGATGGAGACCCCACTACACTGTATATACAGGAAACAGGAGCCCTTCAAAGTGGTAGGGGAAAACCAAAAACAAAGACCTAACCATAAAAGGAAAAGAGAAAGATACCCGAAGTGGAAGTTTCTGGTTGAGTCAGGTGATACAGACTCAGGTGGTGTTTTGTTTTGCTAAGGCAATACCTGTAAGAAGATGTAATGTTTGGAGAGAGTATAAATGGGGCTCAAGACAGTGATGGTGAGCTTGCATAGCTAGCTTTGCAATGCTTCATTGGTCTCAAGTCTTCATCTTTGCTGATCTTAATTTTGTTGAGAGAGACATGCAGCAGAGTACTTCTCCAGGAGTCCCAGCTGGTCTTAGTCACTCTCACTGACTGATGCAGATTCAGCAGAGGCCTGGCAGTTTATAGTTTGATTCAATCAAAGACTGGCATAGCCCCAAGAACTACTTCTAAACAGGTCCACATTCCCTTGTCCTTTTTACCATCTTTTCTCCCCTACATTTGGATGGTGGGCTTGAAGGTAGGGTCAAAGTATTTTAGAACCCTTATTAAAAGTAGGTTTTTAAAAAAAAAAAAAAATCTAAGCCTACAGATACCTACTGGCCTTTCCTTGTCACGAAGTTTTTCCTTACTCTAGATACAGCAGTGAAATTTTTAAAATCCTCAATGTCCCCAAGCATGGAAGTATAGCTCTTTAATCCCAGCACCTGGGAGCAGAGTCAAGTAGATCTCTATGAATTTGAAGCCAACCAACATAGTGATATTATGTCTCGGAACAAACACCCTCGGTGTGATGAAAACTAGAAAAAATTAAAAGGAGATCATTGTCTCATACAGTGGCAAGTAATTGGTGCTGAGCCTGCTTCCAACTACCACAAACATTGGCTGTTCAGCTGCATGGAGTTCTAGGTTCTGTACCTCTTGAAGGTGTTTGTTTGTTTTTTAGAGACATAATCTACCACTATCTAATGTTCTACAATTCTCAGCTCCAAAAATCACACGATGTTTTCATTACTCCAAAAGCAAATTCTGCCTATATTCATAATCTGAGTACTGAGTACACTTGTAATCTCAGTACTAAGAAGAGGTAAGTACAGGCAAGAGGATGACCTGTGTTATCACACTTCAGAGTTTTATTTTGTTTTTATGTGAAAGTGAATCTTACTCTGTAGCAAAGTCTGGCCTTGAACTCTTGGCCATCTCCTGCCTCAGCTTCTCAAGTGCTGAGATTATAAGTCATCAAGCTCAGCCTTTACTCTTGTTTATGTCTGAATTATATTCCATCACTGATTTGAACACTAAACACCTACACTAGGTACCAGTTAAGCACAGGACAAATGATGTGAGGAATTGGTTGAAATGTCTCTTTAAGTCTGACTTTTTCTTTTCTTTTTTTTTTTTTTTTTTTTAGCATAAGGCAGGTACCCTGGGTAGCAGATAAGGGATGCATGGACTGCTAGCTTTATGAATTTTTCTTTTATATGTATTTCTGATGTAGTAGGGAGAAAAATAAATAAATAATAACATCAAATCTCAGCACGAGAAATTCAAAATGTTTTTAGTTTTCTTTCAGTCCTCTGACCTACAAATGAGGCTAGAAGATAATGCCTCTGACCACCTCTCTCTCTTTTCAACAAAACTCAGACTTCCAGCTTACCTCTCACCAGCTGGCCTATGTGGCCAGGAGAATGTTGCTGGGTGACCAGAGACAATGTGGTGGGGAGGGCACTCAAGTGGGCCCCCACCTGCAACTCAGCTGAGCCAGGGCTTCACTGCTGAAAACGGTTGCGAACTGATGAAGCTGTGCCTTCTGGAAAAGACGGACAGCCCATCTCGAGAACTCTAGAGTTTGTGGACGCACTTATATCGGGTTCATAGTGGCTCAATGCACGCAGCCTCCTGCGAGTTCCCCTAAGTTCTTAGTGGACTGCTTTGCCTTTTGAATCAGAGAGTTGCAAAGTTCCATAAAGAATGGCCCTTGTGGATAAGCACAAAGTCAAGCGGTAGCGATTGGACAGGATTTGTGAAGGTATCCGCCCCCAGATCATGAACGGCCCTCTGCACCCCCGCTCCCTAGTGGCACTGCTGGATGGCAGAGACTGCGCTGTGGAAATGCCCATCCTGAAGGACCTGGCCACCATGGCCTTCTGTGATGCACAGTCCACTCAGAAAATCCATGAAAAGGTGTTGAATGAGGATGTGGGTGCCATTATCACCCTCACCCGGGAAGACCTGGAGAAGTTCAAGGCCCTGAGAGTGATCGTGCGAATTGGCAATGGCTATGACAAACGTGGACATCAAGCTCGGGATCGCCGTGTGCAACATCCCATCTGCTGCAGTGGAAGAGACGGTAGACTCGACAGTCTGCCATATCCTCAAGCTGTATCAGCGGAACACATGGCTCTACCAGGCCCTACGAGAAGGCACATGGGTACAAAGTGTGGAACAGATTCGTGAGGTCGCCTCAGGAGCTGCTCGGATCCGAGGGGAAACATTGGGCTTCGTTGGCTTCGGTCGCACTGGGCAGGCAGTTGCTGTTCGAGCCAAGGCCTTTGGATTCAGTGTCATATTTTATGACCCCTACTTACAAGACGGGATAGAGCGGTCTCTGTACATGCAAAGGGTCTACACCCTGCAGGACTTGTATCAGAGCGACTGTGTCTCTTTGCACTGCAATCTGAACGAGCACAACCACCACCTCATTAATGACTTCACTATCAAGCAGATGAGGCAAGGAGCATTCCTTGTGAATGCAGCCCGAGGTGGCCTGGTGGATGAGAAAGCCTTAGCTCAGGCCCTCAAAGAGGGCAGGGTACGAGGAGCTGCTCTGGATGTGCACGAGTCTGAGCCCTTCAGCTTTACTCAGGGCCCATTGAAAGATGCTCCAAATCTCATCTGCACACCACACACAGCCTGGTACAGTGATCAAGCATCACTAGAGATGAGGGAAGCAGCTGCCACTGAGATCCGCCGAGCAATCACAAGTCGAATCCCAGAAAGCTTACTAAACTGTGTCAAAAAAGAATTTTTGGGGGCTGGAGAGATGGCTCAGTGGTTAAGAGCATTGACTGCTCTTCCAGAGGTCCTGAGTTCAAATCCCAGCAACCACATGGTGGCTCACAACCATCTGTAATAAGATCTGATCCCCTCTTCTGGTGTGTCAGAAGACAGCTACAATGTACTTAAATAAATGAATAAATAAATACATACATAAATAATTTTTTTAAAAAAAGAATTTTTTGTTACTTCAGATCCTTGGTCAATCATTGACCAGCAAGCAATTCATCCCGAGATCAATGGTGCCACCTATGGGTATCCTCCAGGCATTGCAGGTGTGGTTCCATGAGGGCTTCCTCCAGCTATGGAAGGGATCATCCCAGGAGGCATCCCTGTGACTCACAACTTCCCCACCATGGCATATCCTTCCCAAGCTCCCTCCCCCAACCAGCCCACAAAACATGGGGACAATCGAGAGCACCCCAACGAGCAATAGCAGAGAATGCCTGAAGGTAATCATTCAGATAAACTTGGGACCAAGAGACAGTAGAAAATGAATGAATTTGATGGTCTTTTAAACTGATCCTGGACATCACTGATACTGCAGTGTTAAAGCTACAAAAGCTAGAAAACGGAAGATGGCATCTGCTTCCAGAAGTGTGAAAAGACTAGGATGTGATGATTAACGACCAACTTCTGCTATTGTGTGTTAAGTTTTTCATCTGTGTATCAAATCACAAAGATCAGAGCTTTTCCTTTATCAATCCCCTGGGCACAGCAGGTCCTGCGCAGCTTGTTCTAGAATGTTGCATCAAGAGCTCTGAATATCAATAAAAAAAAATTGAGAGGAAATCCCCATCAAAGCTCCCTTTGGTCTCCAGGTGCTGGTGCCTCCTTTGCTGATAGGAAGATTAAAATTAAGACAAGATGGGGAGGACGTTGTTTGCCTGTGTAGACATCTCCGGGCACAGGATTGAAGAAGTAAAAGCTCCTATACAGAAAGTTTCACATCTGAGCAGCAAATTTGGTTGTTAGTTCAGTAAAACCTTCTGATACAAAAAACAAAAACAAAAAACAACAACAACAACAACAAAAAAAAACCCAAACCAACAACAAAAACAAAAAAGGAAAAGAACAAAAGAGAAAAGTATTAAGTTTCACAAGCTGTTTGTACTCAAATATATTTTCTCAGTTTCAGATCCTCAGCTATTTTATTGAGTGGAAAGTCTTGGATGAGAAGGGTTCAAGAAGAATAATGTTGCATTTCCTTATGTCTCAGGAAACACTTTTTATGGTAACTTGTCAGATTGTCTATGAACAAACCCACTTTTTTAGACATTCATAAATTCTTTTCTTCACGTGATATTTTATACAAGAACACTTCAGATGTGCTATTAGATGTGACTGATTTTAACAAATTCTATTAGATTTGTATCAGCTAGTTACATGTTCTATTCATAGTCTTTTGTGAATCATTGCCTTTTTTGTTTTTAAAGATGGCCTATTTTGAGCCTTTGTATAGGTACATTCCTGTTTTGTGACAAAAGAAAAACTTTAAACTGTCCCAAACAGAAAAATAATGGCTATCAGAAATATGTTTTGTTTTAGTGTGAGTTACCATTACTGTATTTGTTTATTGTAAAGGTGGACATTTAGCATTCAGTGCAGTTTTCAATAAAAAATAATTTAAAAAAACTCAGACTTTCAGAAAATAATTGTATCTAGCTGGAACTTTGCAGTATTTTGCATTAGTGTGTTTATTTATAATTTTCTTCTATTTATACTATTATAAGTAGAAACTTAACTAGTTCCTACCTAACTTTTTTTTCAAATACGATTATTTGCTTTTCAAAATGAGCTAGCATAAAGAAAATATTATTTAGGTAATATGCAGATTTGAGAAACTATACTAGGAGCATAACAATGCTTGGAAAATACCAGCTTAGACATGACATTTGGGGTTGGGGATTTAGCTTAGTGGTAGAGCACTTGCCTACCAAGCTCGAGGCCCTGGGTTCGGTCCTCAGCTCTGAAAAACAAAACAAACAAACAAAAAAAAGTAATTGACATGGCATTTAATGTGGTTATCATGTGAATTTTATTCTGTGTTTGATGTGCTACTTCAAAACCATGCTCTCCAATCATTACTTGGTATCCGTGTTAACAAATAAATTGATCTGAAATGTGTCCCAGTTATCCCAATTTTGAGGAGAGGCCAAGTAGGAAGCACACTAAGCTTTGATGTCTTTAAGCCATTTAGCTTATTAAAGAACTCAAACAACTAAATTTGTTCCATTGATTACGGAAGGCAGAAGATCCCACATGAGGTAGAAAGGGAACTGGATTCTTTCACAGAAAGAAAGTTTCTACTACACAATGTTCGCAAAACAAAATCAACAGGGAATATGTCTACTTCCTAGATTGAATTTGATCTTTATAAGTTGGTGCGATAAATAGGAAAACAGGTATTTAGGAGATCAAACGAGAATTTCTTCCTGAGCAGGAAGGAGTGGTTTCTATGCCTTCTCTCCCTAAGTCACAACCACACCCGAGGTTCAGCCCCTTCACATAAGCCACACCCTTCCCGCCTCGAACCCCCCCCCCCGTAAGCCCCACCTCATCTCTCGAGGCCCCGCCCCCATAGCACACCCGGCGTGCTCCTGCTACTTGTGGGTGTCTCCGCCTACCGTCCCTCTTGCGTGCTCTGAAGATGGCGGCAGCTGCGGGAAGGTTGCTCTGGTCCTCGGTGAGTGGCTGGCAGCTGGGCAGGCGCATGACACAACTGAGACTCTGGCCGGCACTTGTTTCCAGGACCGGATCGCGCCCTATTGGGTCTGCTGGCCACTAGCCCTTATGGGAGGGAATTCTTAGCTCGCGGACCTCGAGGCCTCCAGTAGCCAAAAAGGCCCCAGCGTCCACGCAGGACAGCCTTTCCCCTATCCCCTGCGGGTGGTGTACTCCCCAAGTCCTAGCGCTCGAGGGTCCCCTTGCTGCTTCTAAACTCAGCACCCAGGCCTGGCTTTTGAGGCCAGTGTGTTAACTACCGTGTTCTAGGGTCTGTCACCAAATATGACCTTGGGCAAGTGACACATTTCCTAATTTATTGTCTACTGTGCAATGACATGGAATCATTGTGCGTGCGTGTGTGTGTGTGTGTGTGTGTGTGTGTGTGTGGTTTTTCGAGACAGGGTTTCTCTGTGTATCCCTGGCTATCTGAAATTTGCTCTATAGACCAGGCTATCCAGGAACTCAGAGATCCCTCTGCCTCTGCCTCCCGAGTGCTGGGATTAAAGGCATGCACCGCCTGGCTTGGCTTTACGTTTCTGAACCTCAGTTTTTCCTTTCTTTACCATGGAAAGAGTGATGCCACATCTCTACATGGTTGTGGGCTCACACTTAAATCTGAGTATAAACAAAGTAACGGGAGTGAAACAGTAAAGGGAACCACTTTCTACTCCCACACTCAGGCTGGACTCAGCCTTGGTATTTGCTCTTTTCTAGTAAGCAGCCAACTGTCCTTTTGCTAGCAATCCTCCTCTCCTTTCTCATCGTGGGGCTCAGCCCCTAATTCCCTGTCTCATGCTGGACATCAAAGTGGAGCAAACACTACTAACCTTGAGCTTGGGCCAAACCCTCCTAGTGCATGAACTTCACCCCTATTCCTTGACTGAAAGCCTGGAAGGGCCTTTTTCTGAGAAAAACCTTGATGTGGCTACGTGATGCAACTGATAGCTAGCTCCAGGTGGAGGAGGGTACAGCTACTCAGCCTGGCCTAGTCTTCCTGAAGTTTTGGAGATTTTTATTCTTGAGGCTATATTCTTATGATTGCCTTGGCCTTGCAGTCTTTAAGAAAAAAGAAGAAAAAGGGAATGTTAAGAAAAGGTAGACTCAACCGACGCTCTTAATTTGATTTGGTATTTGTTTCACTGGGAAAAGGGTAATTAGCAAAAGGCCACAGCAACAAGGCCATAAGTCACCCTTCCAGAAAGCCTTCCTAATAAAAAGCATTTTTTTCTTTCCAGGTTGCTCGGCCTGTGAGTGCTATTTCCCGGAGTATTTCTGCCTCAACAATTCTTAGGCCTGTTGCTTCTAGAAGAACCTCTTTGACAGACACACCGTGGTCTGCCTCTGCCCAAGCAAAGTTTGCCTTTAGCACCAGTAAGTGTTACTGTGTCCAGGTAAAGGGAACCCATATCAGCTACTCTGGACTCTGGCTATATGTGAGGCTTGTCCTTGGAGATTTTAAAAATGCAGTATGAGAATGTATAGAGATGGCTGGATCTATAAGGAACTGTTAGGAACAGTGAGTACTTGGCAGTGTCAAAATTTTAAAACCTACTTTTTAGAAAACTGGAAGAAAATGGAAGCCAGTGGTGGAGCCACACACCTTTAATGCCAGCATTCAGGAGGCAGAGGCAGGAAGATAGATCTCTGTGAGTTAGAGGCCAGCCTGGTCTATAGATCACAGTTCCATCACAGCAAGGGCTACACTTGTGAAACCCTGTCTCAAATAACAAAAAGGGGGAAAAAAGTTCCAGGCCAATCAGGGCATCATAATGTGATACTCTGTCTGGGAACAACAAATCAACAATACTGCCCACCCCACCCCACCCCCCCAAAAAAAGTAGAAAAGGCTATAGTCTAAGAAAAAGAAAATATTTGTATAATATACTTAACAAAAGATATTCCTCTAAGATACCTAAATTACTAGATAAAATGAATACACAAAACACCACAGAGCTCTACCTATATCCCACCCAGTTTTGAAACATCTTGTTCTTGGTTTCTCTCTGCCACGCCTCAGTGCCTCTCACCAAGATAACTAACTACAGGCATTGACCCCATCAGTCTTATGCTGTTGATGGCCTAATCTTCTGGGAACAGCTGTTTTCCTGCATGAGAGCCTCCCAGACTCTCTTTCTACCATGAAGAGCTAATCTGGCTGCTTGTTGATGGGGGTCCTTTTTAGACTTGCTCTGAGTTTTGTTCCTCTTTCCTGTGTATTAGCCCCTCTTGGTCAAGTCAAGCAATGCCATGGGCAGTTTCCTGTGTTACACACACCCTAGTCTGAGCTAGCTCCATGTCGGGTTGCCTTCTGTGATTCTCTCTACTGTCTTCTTACTCTTCCTTTTAGTTCTAAGGCATTTCATTTCTTCTAGTTTTTGTTCTTTAAAAAAATTTTTTCTTTAGGGTTGGTGTGATAGCTAAGTCAGTCAATAAGCTAGCATAAGGATCTAAGTTCAACCAACCTTCAGAACTCACACAAAGGCTGGCATGGTAGTATATGATGGTCCTAGCATTGGGGGAAGAAGAAACCACTGAGACCTTAGAGCTCAGTACCAGCTAGCCTACCCTACTTGGTAAGCTGAATTTATAAAAGACTCTTTTTTTTTTTTTTTTTTTTTTTTTTTTTTATAGTACAGAATAGAGCTTATTCAGGTCATGGGAGAGTTAAGAGGGTGGTAGAGGCAGAGAGAGAGAGAGAGAGAGAGAGAGAGGAATAGACAAGTAGAGGCCAGCCAAGAGCACATGGAGGGAGAGGGGGGAAGGGAAGGGGAAGAGGAGGGATAGGGGTGGGAGAGCAAGGCTGCAAGAGCACAAGAACAAGAGTAAAAGACTCTTAAAAGAGAGAAAAGTTTTTTTTGTTTTTTGTTTTAAATGGCAGATGTTTTCTGAGGATCTGTGTATCCTCCATCCCCATATTCATGCTTATGCATGTGTGTGCACACACAGACATACACACACCTCCCTACTACTGAGTTGAGTTTGTGTATACTTTGGAACTGTGCTAAAGGGAAAATTACTATAACTAAGATGTATAATTGAAGTGAACTATCTTACTGAGTTATATTAATAAATAACTTTTGTCACCAGTTATGGTAAATAGTAAGTTTACTTGATAAGTTTCAGCAAAAGGAGTTTAAGTAAAATCATGCAGTACTTAATATAGTGGATGATAAGCTACATACAAGTGTGTGGTCTTTTTTAGGTTCCTCATTCCACACCCCTGCTGTCACCCAACATGCGCCCTATTTTAAAGGTACTGCTGTTGTCAATGGAGAGTTCAAAGAGCTGAGTCTCGACGACTTTAAGGGGAAATACTTGGTGCTTTTCTTCTACCCTTTGGATTTGTAAGTTTGATTATATAATATTTTCATGTCCCTCTGAGAGCTGGTGTTGATCTCTAACCCACACTGAAATTCCTCTTTTAGTGGAAAGGAAGATTCTAATCTTTGTCCACTTTCCTTGGCCATCTGTAGCTCATGTGAACGTAATGGGAGGAAATGTCCTTTCTTTTAATGGGGTTTTAGTATAGTTTTGTCAGTTCTTCTAGTGGTCCTGGGAATCAAACCCTGGGCCTTGTGTATGCTAGGCAAGCACTCTTGCTAGATTATGCTTTCAGTTAATCCAGTTCTGTCTCATATTCTTTCAATGAACCCTAAGCCAGTCTACACTTTACAACAGTCCAAGTGGAAGTAGTATAAGAAGTGATTTTTCTTTTTTTGTGGCTGGAGACATGGCTCAGAAGAGCACTAGCTGCTCTTCCAGAGGTCCTAACTTCAATTTCCAAGAACCACATGGTGGCTAACAACCATCTGTAATGGGATCCAGTGCCCTCTTTTGGTGTGTCTGAAGGGAGCAACAGTGTAACTCATACTACATAAATAAATGAGTTTTTCATAAAGTTACTTTATTTAAAAGTACAGGTTTTCTTTTAACTCCTTAAATGTGCCTCCCAACCCCTTTTATTTGTTCGTTTGTTTACTTGTGTGTTTGATGTTTACTTGAGGCAAGATTTTCTCTACAGAATCTTATCTGTCTAGGAATTCACTATAGACTAGGCTGGTCTGGTCTGACAGAGATCAGCCTGTCTCTGCCTTCCCAGTGCTTGGATTAAAAATGGATACCATCATTGCTCATAAGGAAGCTTGCTTTTTTTTTTTTTTTTTGTCGTCACAGTCTCCATATATAGGCCAGGCTGGTCTGAACTCAGAGTTCTGAGATTAAAGGTGTATGCCAGCACACCCAGCCCATTTCACATTTTTCACCCCTAAGCAAATCAATTTAGTTTTACACTAATAAGTGTTTGTTTTTCTATGATCTGATGAAACTTTCTTTTCCCCCCCAAGCACATTTGTGTGTCCTACAGAAATTGTTGCTTTCAGTGACAAAGCCAATGAATTTCATGACGTCAACTGTGAAGTAGTTGCAGTTTCAGTAGATTCCCACTTCAGCCATCTTGCCTGGACCAACACACCAAGAAAGGTAGGTTGGGTGACAGTCACCTTTCCTTGGTTTTATTTTATTCTTTGTATTCATTTCTACTTCACAAATAATACAGACCACACAATAAAAACATTATATGTATTTATAGAATACAATGTGATGTTTTGATACATGTGTACATTGTGCAAGGTTCAAATCAGGCTCTTCAGTACTCTTTCCTGAGTCATTTCTTTGTGGTGATGACACACAGCCTATGGTTGCAGCATTCCAGGAGTTATAGCCGGAAGATAGAAGTTGAAGTTCATCATTGGCTACATAGAAAGTTGGTGGCCAGTCTGACTACATGAGACAGACCCTGCCTCAAAAGATAAAGGTCAATCACTCTCTTTTTAGCAGTGTCCTGAAGAAAAATAGTTAGCCTTTTGAGCTTTAGTTTCCTCATCTTTAAAATAACAGAGATGGGCCATTGAGGTCAGTCAACAGCAAAAGTACTTGCTGAGCAAGTCTGACAAACTGAGTTCTATTGCTGGAGCCTACATAAAATGGAAGGAGAGAACAACACAGAGTTGTCCCCTCACCTCCTCATGTGTGCAATGCCACGTTTGTACCCACACATACTGGAAAGATGGCTCATCGGTTAAAAACACTGCTATTTCTTAAGATGACCCAGGCTTAACATCCACATGGCAGCTCACAACATCTGGTCCAGTTTTAGGGGACCAGATACCCTCTCCTGGTCTTCTCAGACACTGCATGCTTATGGTACACTTACATCCGGGTAAACGCTTAGACACATAAAATAAACAATAGGATTGTATCTGCTGTGGGCTGGTTGCAAGAGGGAAGTAAAACAGTCCTGTTTGCCTTTTTATCAGAATGGTGGTTTGGGCCACATGAACATCACACTGTTGTCGGATTTAACGAAGCAGATCTCCCGAGACTACGGAGTGCTGTTGGAAAGTGCTGGCATTGCCCTCAGGTAAGAGCTGCTCTTAGAGATGGGATGGGTTTGCATATTTTAGTATCATCTTGATTTTTAAAGATTTAAAAAGACATTTAAATTTTTATCAGTTTCTGTAAAACTTAGGAAGAAGTGCAGGTTGATGGGAGTTTTGATTTTTGAGTGAGGGCACATACATACATACATACATACATACATACATACATACATACATACACACACACACACACACACATACATACATACATACATATCCCCAGGATATCTTTGAACTTGTTCACATTCTAGTTACCTCCTTAGTGCTGGGATTATGGGCTTGTACAACAGGTATGATACCTGGATGGTGAAATGCTGTCAGAAGCAAAACTTTTTTTTCTTTAATTTAGATTTTATATTAAGGTTCAGAACCTAAAGAATGAATTTAGAATGTGTGTGTGTGTGTCTACACATGTGTGGTATTTATATACATAGGAGATTTATTAGAATGGCTTATAGGCTGTGATCCAACTAGTCTTAACAATGGCTGCAATGATAGGTCCAAAAATACTGTAGTTGTTCAAATCGTGAGGCTGGATGTCTCAGCTGGTCTATACTCTACAATCTGTTGGAGTAATTATTTAATCAAATTCAGGTTTCTACCCTGTCTTGATCATTCAGTCCCCAGCTGAAAGACACACAATCTTTACAATTAAAATATGCCTTTAAGCACTAGAGCTGGGCAGATACCTACCCTCTAAGCTATTAGAATGTTCTTCCCCATCAATAACACTGAGTTGTAACTTCCATGTTCCATCTGGGCAACTCTTAACTCCAGTTGACTAGCCCTCATGGCATGTTTTCATGATTCCTACCATGCGTTGTCTTGTTTTATCTCCATCTTCTCTCCCTCCTACCTGGTCCTCTTCTTCCTCTTCCTTCTCTTTTTCCTCCTCTTCCAAACCCAAGCCCAGGAATCAAAAATCTCTCTTCTGCCCTGCTATAGTCTATAGACATCTTAATTCACCAGTCAGGGAGGGATAAGTTGAGGAGCAAGGCTACATGTAGGTTTTCTAGTTACTGGGGGCAACCACACCTTGTGGGCCAGTATTTAGCATTACAGTACATAGCAAAATATTGGACCTCAACAGGAATGCTAAGAAGTGGTTCCAATGCTAGTGAAAGAATGGGCTGGCTGTCAAGAGTGATAGCAAGCAGGCAAGCAAGCTTCTTTCTTTCATGTCTTTTATATAGGCTGCAGGGAGAATACATGGTCCAGATTAAAGATAATATATTCCTACTTCAAATATTCAAATTAGAAATGAGTCTTCCTACTTCAAATAACTTAATTAAAAAAATAATCGCTGAGCAGTGGTGGAGCACACCTTTAATTCCAGCACTCAGGAGGCAGTGACAGGTGGATTGCTTGAGGTTGGGACCAGCCTGGCCTGCAGAATGAGTTCTAGTACAGCCAAAGCTATACACAGAGAAACCCTGTCTGAGGAAAAAGGGGGAAAAGTTTCCTCACAGGTATGCCCAGTTATTTGGGTTTTAGTTAATTCCTGATATTGTCAATTTGACAATCAAAAATAGATATCACAAATTTATTTTGTGTGTATGGGTATGCTTTGCCTGCATGTACGTGTGTGTGTGCAAGCACTGTCCTTGGATTAGAAATGGGTCTTGGAGGTCAGATTCCCCGGAACTAGAGTTATAAATAGTTCTTAGCTGCCATATGAGTGTTGGGAATCGAACCAAAGTCCTCTACACGAGCAATAAGTAATAAGTGTTTCTAACTGCTTCCCAATCCCCTGTCTGTGAGAGTTGCATATCTTTCAGAAATGGCCAAGACATGTGCCCTGTCCATTACCTGGGTCTCCTTTTAGGAAAGGATGCCTGTTTTGACAGTCCCACTGATCTCAGTCCAAGGACCCTTTTGTAACAGCTACTCTGGGCACTAAAGCATTGAGCTGTTTGGAGAAAGGGTTTTCAAAGTTCATTCTTTATCTTCCCTGAACTCGTGTGTGTGTGTGTGTGTGTGTGTGTGTGTGTGTGTGTGTGTGTGTGTGTGTGAGAGAGAGAGAGAGAGAGAGAGAGAGAGAGAGAGAGAGAGAGAGAGAGAGAGAGAGAGAGAGAGAGAAGGCCACACTTTTTCCAACAAGGCCACACCTAGTAGTGCCACTTTTTTTTTTTTTTTTCTTTAAGATTTATTTATTTTATGTTTATGAGTATACTGTAGTTATCAGTGGGCATCAGATCTCATCACAGATGGTTGTGAGCCACCATGTGGTTGCTGGGAATTGAACTTAGGACCTCTGGAAGAGCAGTCAGTGCTCTTAACCACTGAGCCATCTCTCCAGCTCTAGTAGTGCTACTTCTATGGACCAAGCATATTCAAACCACCACAAAAAAATTTTTTTTAGCTTTGCTTTTTAATGCTGTGTGACTTTGGGCAAGTTAATCACCTTTCTGTGCTACAATATTCTCTTAGATAAAATGAAGGTGAATCTCTGGTTGGTATGGAAGAGTAACCAAGTCAGGTCATTGAGGGAATAGTTACATGCAGTTGTCATAGCCTGTGCTTTCTATGTCCTTACATTTCATGGAGGTAGAGAAAGTTCTCTGTCTTACACAATCACGTTTAGGTGCAGCCTTTTGAGTGTTCACTCCGGAGCACAGGCTTCAGCTGTCATCTGAAAAAGAGGGATATATCATGGGGTGTCACATAGTTGGACTAGAGGCTGGCTGCTAGCTGAACCCAACTCATCTTGAACTTCTGGCAGGGTTAGGGAAGTTAGCCTTGTCGACTTCAGTATTACTGTTTTTCTTAGTAAGCCAACACCAATTTCCTCCATAGTTGGCTGTGGCAGGAGAAAGTGTAATCTGTTATACTTCCTTCCTGTGGGTTTTCTGATTTTATAGACTCCTACCAGTTTCCTTCTGGGGCTAAGAGGGGAAAGAAAGCTGGGTCTAGCTGATACGTAGCATGTATGTGCCCTGTTCCTTTCCAGGTCTGCCTGTACTTGTCTCTAGAGACTGCATCAAACACCAGGCAGAAGTATAAGATCAGACTCAAAGCTTGGATTCCCAACATCAGGCATTAGAAGGAGAAGCCTCCCTGTACTTTGCCTTTTCCCTGTGTGGCTGACACTTGAAGTTTATATATCTTGTTGAGAGGGATAAAGCTTGATGTGGTGGTGCACACCTTTAATCCAAGCACTCTGGAGGCAGAGGTAGATCTCTGAGTTCTAACCCAGCCTGGTCTACATAATAGTGCCAGGGCTATGTAGAAAGACCCTATCTCAAAAGAAAAACAAAAGGAATTGTGAGGTACTGTGAAGATGACTCAGCAGTTATGAGTGCTCGCTGCTGTTACAGAGAATCAGTTTGATTTCCAGAACCCACATTATAGCCACCTGTAATTCCAGCTCCAGAGAATCCAGCACCTTCTTCTGGACTCCATGGGTATTTGCATGCATGCATACACAACAAACACACATAAGTAAAATCTTTTTTTTAAGGGGGAAGTTTTAAATATTTATTGGATATAGCTCTAATCTCTCCCTCTTACATGTGTGTGGTCACATTACCAGAGTCTGATACAGGAGTCTAAAGAATGCTTGCTAGATCACTGTGTAAAGGTCTTTACTGTCTCTAGTTCATTCTTTTTAGATATCATATCACATTGGGGATGCAGTTTTGCAATATTCCTATAATGTATGCTTTCCATGATGGCCTTGTATTAGAGTATGTCATTACTAAAGGTGATAAACTTTTTTATACTGATAACTCCAGGTTGCTTTTTTTTTTTCCCCTAAGATTTAACTTTAATTATGTGTCTGTAACTCTGTAAAAGTATACATTTGAGTGCTTGCCCTTGGAGGCTATAAAAGGATGTCAGATCCCCTGGAGGTGGAGTTGCATGCAGTTGTGTAGTTCCCCTACATGGGTTCTAGGAACTGAAGTCAGGTCCTCTGGATAAACAGTACAAACTAATAATTGCTAAGTAATCTCTTCAGTCCCTAAAACTCCCATACTAAAGCATTTGACAACTTGATGAATTTACTAAAAGGAGAACTAAGGACATAAAAGGACAGAAATGAGTTGTTGGCTCTAACCCTATTAATGAGGATAAATTCTGTGCAGAGGTCTCTTCATTATTGACCCTAATGGTGTCATCAAGCACCTGAGTGTCAACGACCTTCCAGTGGGCCGCAGTGTGGAAGAAACACTCCGTTTAGTAAAGGCGTTCCAGTTTGTGGAGACCCATGGAGAAGTCTGCCCAGCCAACTGGACACCAGAGTCCCCTACGGTATGTTGTTTTCCTCAGAGTACCATGCCCTAACCCCAGGTCTTCTCTGCCTCAAGGGTAATCTATCAAGGGAGGCTACAGAGGTGCTGGCTGAGTGTAGGTGGGTGATGCTTAGGTGAACAGTTTCTACTGAGGCTGCTAGTTAATTTTCATCTATATTTTTTAAACAAAATAAGCTAATCTTCAAAAGTGAAGAAATTTTAGTTTAAGACTGAGAACTTGGGCCAAATATGGTAGCACATACCTTTTATCTAGATGAAGAGGCAGGTGGACCATTTTGAGTTTGAGGATAGCCTGGTCTACAAAGGAGTTCCAGGATAGCCAGGGATATTGCACATAGAAAACCTGTCTTTAAAAAAAAAAAAAAAAAAAAAAAACTGTGATCCTGGAGCTTACCTTTGAGACTACTATTATGAAGTTCCTCCTAAACTATTTAATTTTTTTTTTTAATTTTCAGATCAAGCCAAGTCCAACAGCTTCAAAAGAATACTTTGAGAAGGTTCATCAGTAGGCCACCCTATGTCTGCTGTTTACCTGCAGCTTCTCATGCCAAAAAAGAGTCCCAGGTGGAATCCTTCCAATACCCTGAAGATTATTTATAGACTGGCAAAACCTCATCATGCTTGTGTTTATAAGTATTGCTCCTCGGGCTTTGTAATTTTAAGACAGATTCAGCTCTCTAAAGGCGGCTAGCTGCTTCCATAGCTGTCCTTACTAGGGACTTCTTTATTGCTAACCAATTCTCCACAAGTGCTTGGTCCCCATTTCCTAGATCATGTCTTCAGAGGGTAAGCATTCTTCCCCTTAGCCTGCCCTGAACCTTGGTCTACAGTGAAGTAGTACATAGCACCTGTACTTAGTGAAATAAAGTAGCACATGGCACCAGCACTTAGCGAAAACTTCTGATCAAGGTCCTAAAATTTCCTCTTGAATTTTTGTGAATTATGCAGAATTTCCCATTGTTTTTTATCATAGTCATTAACTCACAGTGTCCTTGTATGTTCTGAGGTATTGATGAGGTATAATCATGAAGGACTATGTCTAATCCAGTGGTTTTGTTTCTGAAACACCAGAAGTCATTTTCTTCAAGTACTGGATATATAGAATAAAAATAAACATTAAAATATTTGCGTTTTTAACATCATTAACTGTTGGGTCAGTTTATTCTGGGGTACTGCTCCTCCTTTGATGACTTAGCTCAACAAATATTTGTTTGTTGGGCAATTGACACAGAGCTGACTCAACTCTCAGGAAACTGGAATTTAGCAGGCAAGACTGATTCTAAACTTTCATTCATTATTTTGGTAGCTCCTGGAATGAAAAACATAGGCCAGGTTGGTCTTTGGAGGTATTGGAGTGAAGAAAGATAAACCGTTTGTCTTTATGCCCTTGATTCTAGAAGAGAAGCCCAATAAACAGAAATCAGGAATTGACAGGGGGGTTGTAGCAGGGTTTTTGAGTGGGTTTTTTTAGGGACGTTCTTAGAAGACTGGGTCTATTTTTGCATATGTAAAATAAGGGTAGTTATATCTATCTTGGGGTTTTTTATATAAACCAAGTGAGAAAAACAAACAGAAAAGGGAATTAGCAAATGTCTTAGTGATTTTTTCTTTTGCCGTGACGAAACACATGACGAAAACAATTTGTAAAAGAATTTGTTTTATTTTTGTTTATTTGGTTTTTCAAAACAGGGTGTCTCTGTATAACAGCTTTTGCTGTCCTAGAATACTTTGTAGACCAGGCTGGTCCAAACTCTTAAAGAACCATCTACACCTGCCTCCCAAATGCTGGGATTAAAAGTGTATCACCAGCACCCAAGGCTAGAAGAAAGAATTTAAGTTGAGGCTCATGGTTCCAGAAGATTATCGCATGATCTGCATGGCAGCTGGCAGGAATAGCACAGGAACCAAGCTGAAAGCTTACAGCTGATCCACATGCATGAGACACCCAAGTGGGAATGGGTAGGCTTAAGAAACCTCCAATCCTACCCCTGGGGCCTCCAACAAGGCCATACCTCCTGATCCTTCCAGTTTCACTAATTTGGGACCAAATATTCAAATATATGAGAATTAGATCCATTCTCATTCAAACCACCACAGGAAGTAAGGGGCTTCTTGGCAGGAAACATGAAGGAGGCCATGCCACTGGACTATAAAGGAAAATGGCCATTAGTGACCCAAAATATAATAGGGAAAATCTGTGATGGATGTCACAGATCGTGCATGTATGCGTCCAGGAAGATCACACCCAGCTTAGGCTACAGTAAGAGATGAAACCTTGCCTCAACTACCTTTTATATTCCCTCAGAAAGAAAAAAGTAACATTAACTTACCCTAAAAAAAAAAACCCTAAAGATTATTCTGGTTCTTTCATCTGAAGGACTTACAGGGTAGTAAAGCACAGAGAGGCAGCTGGACTGGATCTGTGACTCTCTGAAAGGTAGAGCCAATCAGACAATGCAATGTTCTAAAGACCATACTGGTACCACAAGTGTATATCCAGGCATAATGGGAATACTGAGGAGGGGTCCTTTTACCCAGCTGCTGAAGGATATAGCAAAGTGATCCAGGTCAACTGTGACTGAAGAGAAGGGCCATATAAGCTGACAGAAAGGTCTGAATTCCTAGGTGGAAAGGCAAGGATTGATAACTCCTAGGTTGTAGTATGGCTACTACTGGCCACTCCAACGGGTTCAACCTGGCTCAGTCATTTCCTTCAATCTTCATCAAACCCCTAAGATTAGTACAATTACTACCCCTTTCTCCAAATGAGAAAATAGACCTGGAGATACTGACATGACCAGAATCACATAGTTACACAGTTAGGTGTTGTGCAGGGGCTCCAGCTCTAGATTCTGAAGTCCTGCTGAACTCTATGCACACATTCAAGGGCATACCGACTAGCCCATCTATCCTGATGCTGGAGAGATGGAATGAGAGAAGGCAGGAAAGGCCTATTTGACTCTGTAGTTGATCTGGCTTTCAACCAAAGTGGATTTGACCTGTTGATGCAAAACAAACAAACAGAGCAAGAAGCAAAAGAACACAACTCTTATCTTAAAGAAAATAAGAGTAAGGTTTTTTTTTTTTTTTTTTTTTTAAATTCTGGAGGTATTTTAAGTCATCATAGCCTGGAAACAAAGGTTGAGGTTATTCCAAATCTTATGTTCCAATATGGAAGCAGTTTCACAAAATTTTTATAGTTTTACAGAACAGAATGTTATAAACCAAGGCAAGCTTTAAAATACATTAATACATTGATTGGTACATTAAGAGTCAAGTACATCATTATGGAGAAAGCTTTCCCATAAGCTCAAGATGCTATCTGTTGGCATCCTTTACTTTTGACTTGGTAGAAGCTAGTTGCCTGCCAAATCAATCAATAGATTCTCAAAGGTTTTGTATTTTGTCATGAGAAGTTAGTTCTGACACAGAAGTGGACAAGAAATGGCTGCTCCGGAGGGTTAGAAGATAGCCCAAGGTAATTCACCTCTAGGCCACAGCTTTCTAGTCTCTCCACAGTACTGAAATTCTAACCAACCAAATCAGTTTCTGCACTCCTTTCAGTTTTCATCACAGACCCGATGCTAGAGAGAAACCGATTAAACCCTAGTCGGTCTGGCTGAGAACTACTTCTTCACACTTGCTTCAATAATAAACACTTTCGGAACTCTCAGTATCTTTTAAATAAATGACATTGTTTTTATTCTTCACACCACCACACTCTGGCTTGACCAAACTCGTGTACACTTGACTTTGTACACAGCAGGTTTCAGGGATAATGTGTGCCTGGTAAGAAGCGCAGGAGTAATGGCAGAGGGTCTCTTGCATCACTTACACCGTCTTCTTTCTTACAGGGTCTCCACCTTAAGTAGAGCCTGGAAGTGGGAGTGAGCACCTCTGTACCCGGAACCTTCAGATACTTCTAAAGTGAGGAACGGAAGGAAGAGGACTTGGCCTATAGCAGGGGAGAGTTCGGGTTCGGGGGCGGGACACGTCCGTAGGCTCCTCCCCTTGAGCTGCGGCGCGCCGACTGTCCTGCACCGCCTTCCGGTTCGTTCCTGGAAGAGGAGGAGGCGCTAGCTTGGGGTTGTCAAAAGCGCAGTGGTGCCGCCGTCCACATGGAACCCAACCTGCACTTCTGGATCTCCGAACGCCAAGTACTCCAGGGCCGGGTGTTGGGGGCGGGAGGCTGGCTTGGGCAGCGTGACCTTTACAGGATGCGGTGCGTCATCTTGACTTTCCTCTCAGAGATGGTCTTGGACCGGGTAACTCCCCTCCCCTGTATTAGGAGGAAAAGCAAGCTCTTCAGTGGTCCACGTTCTTGCATCTCTTAGGTCCTAGACTGGGTTGGAGAAGGCCACAAAGTCACTCTCATCTGATGATGGTAGGGCCTCACTAAGAAGTTCCAGTCCTCAGTGGGACTGCCCGGGGCACACTGAAGAGAAAACAAATCCTTCAAGGCTTCCTAGGCTTGCTTGATTCAGCCATTCACATTAAGACCACACATATAGCCCTGCTTTAAGCAGGTTAGAGGCTGGGAAGTCGCTGTTGGGTGGTGTTTCTCGTAATCCTATTAAAAAGTTTTAAAAGAAACAGCTATTAATCTTAATAACATAATTAGTCCAACCAATGCCAAATCACATTTCAACGTATAATAAAAAATAGATTCTACCTTTTCTTTTCTTTTCTTTTCTTTTTCTTTTTTTGTACGAAGACTTTGAAACCCAGTGTGTATGTAACCTGTGCAGGCAGTCTGGCCCAGTTTCACTTCTTGCATATCCTCATGGGGCCTCGAGGCTCTAAATACTATGTTAGGGGCCTTGACCTTAAACTAAGTTTAGCCCACCCTTGTTTGTGGAGATCCATAACTTAAGGCCGAAGCTGTTTTGAGGATGGGCAGCTAGTTGAAGCAAAACCACACCTCCTTCACATGCGAACTGAGCTGTAACCCTTGCTGGGTTGCCTGCCTCTTAGAGTTAAGCCTTATAGCAGCAGAGAAAGCCAGGCAAGAGTCAGGTGTTTCTAGGTTGAGGTCATATGGGAATATGAACAGAAAATATGAATGCCAAATTCTAGGTTTTAATTCTGAAGCTCTATCCCAAGTGCTTAGAGGAGATACATTTGGTAAAAGTCAGGCTACCTATAGTTATTTAGGAAGTATGTATGCCCCCACCAAAGTGAATTGTGACTGCCTTGTTAAGTCTCATTTCTTTTAACTCACTCTCTGGTGTGTCTCTTTCTCACCATCTACAGTCCTTTTTTCGAAGATTTTGTCAGTGGATGGATTTATTAGATCCTGTAAATGTGTTTATTTCAATTGTAAGTATGGGTTTGTTGTAAGAAATAATTTCATGCCTTATTTTAAAGCTTATTCTTTTGAAATAATATGTATGTGTGTATACATGTATATAGGATTGTGAGTTTGAGCCAGCTTGGGTTACATAATGAGTTGTTTCAAAACAAAAATCCATCCAACAAGACTGTAACAGACCTAGTTCTTTGCCTTAACCAAGGCTAAGAATTAGGGGACTCTCTGGATGGGGTGTCTAGGAAAAAATGAGCCAGGAAAAGGGGATGTAAGTAGAGCCCAAGGCTAGGGAGTGGGGCCTCTCTCAGTTTCTAGTCTAGAAGTCCAGGCATATTTTGCAGTGTCTCATAAGCTGGCACTTTTCCTACAGAGCCAAGTTTTGAGGTTTGTGTGCCAAGCGTCTCTTGGTGGCCAAATTCATACTCTAGGTCACTCTCACCCCTTTATCTTTGTTAAGAGTCAGAAAAGGGGTTAAATGTAGGGAAATACACATTATGGTATTTCATAATGTGGAATTCTGACTAGCCATTAAATGTGTGAACTGGCTATCAATATTTTATTTAGTGGAAATGCATAGTGTGAATGATGTTAAATGAGAGAACAGGAGGCTCAAAATGTAGCTCAGTGATGAGCTGACTCCCTGTCATGGACAAAGCTTTGGGTTCATCCCCAGCACCGCAAAAACTATGTAAACAAATGAGAAGAAAGATGTCTGTGAGACAAGGTGCAAAGTTTATCACAGATGCAAATTATAATGAAATGCTATATTTATTTATGGGTATATGTACTCAAGTATATATACATAAGTGTAACTATGGACTCAAAAGACTATACCGTAAACTCATAATCCTCTGGTATTTCTAATAGAATGAGGAAGAGATGAGATAGAGCAATGGTTTGTTTTGAAAAATAAAATAAGATTAGAAACAAATATAACCAGATACCTCACAGTTTTTAATTCTGAGTAAGGTGTTCTATTGTGTAATTATTCTTTGTATTTTATGTATTTTCCTCAAAATTTAAAAAAAAAAAAAAGAGCTAAGGAAAAAAAACTGAACCAACTAGTCATGGAAGTAGGTGAGTTGTTAGGGATTGCCAGGGCTCTGGTCAGGAAGGCAGTTGTCCTCCAGAAGCCAGGAACATGGAGGCTTCAGTAGGGGCTGTTAGAGCTGTCTAGGAAGACAGAAGGCATAATTCTGAGCAACACACAGAATTATTATTATACTGAAACCCAGGAACACATCTTGAAATCAAGCGTGGAGCAGAAGAGCTGTGTGCTGATGGCTGTGTTCTAAAGATGAGAATAAGCACAGACTATGTTGAGATTGTTGCCTGATTTCTTGATGTCTGTTTACAGGGAAACATAGAAAAATCACGACAGCTGTTGTTTACCACTGAAGATGCACCTAAACAGTACCTGGAAAACCAAATGGTATGTCTCATGAGCTCATATATGCCCAGATGTATATGGTTCAACATGATTTTACCTTGCAAAGAGTAAAATGAAGTCGTGTTTGCTAACTAATCCTGTCATTGTACATATCGCCTAGGGGATTCACTTTACAAAACTGTGTAGTTAGAATTCTACCTCATAATACAACTAGAGTAGTGTTCTTCTTATACATGCTTACTAGTGTTAATTCTTCATATATGGCCAATTCCTGAAGCCCTATAGCAAACTCAGAGTCCATATTCCATTGTAGGCAGTTTTCCAGTGCAGGGTTGTGTTGCCTGTACTCTGAACAGCTCTCCACCCAACCCTAACTGCTCTTGGGGTTGGGGAGTGAGTTGGCACAGTAAATGACACAAACTCTGGGAGCAGGTGAAAAATGCCGCAGCAAGCTCTTCTGAGCACTGCTGCAAGCTCCTTTAATACCCTCCACCCATGCACCTATTGGTTCCAAGAAAGCATCTCTTCTAAACAGCAGTTCCTGATTGGCTGGCATTATTTGCACTAGCATTCCTTGGTCTCTCAGGCAGTCCTCGATTAACTCCTCCTGCAGGAATGCTGGTGTCTCAGGCAGTCCTCAATTAGGTCTTCCCGCAGGAGATGCTTTTACAGATGTACAGTCCCCAGCATTCACATAGAGGTGGCCCTGCCATTCCTGCTACAGGGTTGTATTCTTGCCAGTGAGCTCAAAACAGGTTTTTTTTTTTTTTTTTTTTTTTTTTTTTTAACGTATCTTGCTGCATAAGGGGTTTCTCAAACTCATAAATATTAGTTCAAGACATCCAATGGAAGCTGGGCAGAGGTGACACACACCTTTATTCTCAGCACTTGGCAAGTCAAAGTAGGCAGATCTGAGTTACAGACAAGCCTGGTCTACAGAGCTAGTTCTAGAATAGCCAGGGCTACACAGAAGAACTGTCTTGAAATTCAAACAAACAAACCATGAAAAGCTCACATTAGCTTTGTTTTTCTAAGAACTTGTTGAAGCCTCTGGACTGACAGGTGACTCTGTGACAAGTGGTGAGGCTGATGGAAAGTCTTTGGGTGTTATCTCTGCCAGGGGACTCTTCTAGAACCACTGAAGGGCTGCTAGTTGACAGTCCTCTCCATGGTGCTAGGACTTCCTAATGTTCTTGGTAGTTTTTTCATAAAGCTCATTAGTTGGCTTGTTATTAGTTTTGTTGTTTACTTATTTGATTCATTTGGTACATTTGTTTTGACTTACTAGTCTCTCTACTCTAGCGGTAGTATAAATGTGACATCAGAAATTAAGACTGGCCAAGAGATTCTGTTTGATGTTGAACCACCTTTAAAATATGATGCTTCTTGTTATCTCTTTTTAGGTTAAAGATGCATGGAATAAGAGTCTTGTAAGTTTCAGCTCCTTTATAGTTGTTGGTTTTCTAAATAATAAAATCTGTCATTCAACTAACATCTTCTGCCTCTTTGAAGTCAACTGTGCACCCTGACAGCAGCAAGTTAATCCCCCATCTTTTCCGCCCTGCAGGTGAGCTGGTTCTCTTGTTCAGGAGTAGGTGGGGAAGGTGTAGCATATAGCAGACAAACAGCCTACTTTTTCCTTAACAGGGATTGCTGATGGGAATTCTGGAAGCCATAGCTTAAAAAGAATACTTGTGAGGGGCTGGGAAGTGGTTTAGCACCTTTGTGTGAGCATGAGGACCTGAGTTCAGATTTCAGCACCCTTGTAGAAAGCTAGGCATGTCACCCCAGCACTTGGGAGGTGGAGACTGGAGGATCCCTGGGAGCTGCAGGTGAGCTCCAGATTCAGAAATAAGGTAGAGCTAGGAATAGTGGCACACACTTTAATCCCCAAACTTGGAAAGCTAAGACAGGTAGATCTCTGTGAATTCAAGGCCAGCTTAATCTTCATAGCAACTTCCAGAGCAGCCAGTGTTATATAGTAAAACCTTATCTTAAACATAAAAGGTAGAGAACTATTTAAAAAAACACTGAATTTTTCTTGACATCCACATGTACATTCATATACATTCACATGTTCCTACCCACTTACATGCACACACACACAAATTGGAATATAGTTCAGTTAGTAGAGTGCCTCCCTAGCATGCACAAAGTCTTGTGTTTGATCTCTAGTACCACACCACATAAATTGGCATGTCATGGTACAATTATGTAACCATAACATTTGGAGGTGGAGGCAGGAAGATCAGGAGCTTAAGCCCATTCACAGCTACTTAGGGAATTTGAAACCTCCTAGACTACATGAGACACTGTCTCAAAAAAAAAATTGATTTTAAATCTAGAAAGATAACAAGAGTCATTACCATTTACCTTCAGGTAGAGGTCTGGCAGGTGTCTTTATGGGTAGGTCTTTCTGTGTTCTGGTCTTAATTTTCCTGCCATATGTACTCATTTCTGTGTATGTATGTATGCATATGTGTGTGCATGTGTGTGTGTGTCTGTGTGTGTGTGTGTGTGTGTGTGTGTGTGTGTGTGTGTACATATATGGAGGCCAGAGGATGATATCTGATGTCTTTATTATCCTCTACCATTTTAAAAAAGTTGATATAGGGCTTCTCACTAAACCAGGATCTTATAGATTTGGCTAAGCTAAAAAGCCAGTAAGCTCTAGAAACCCATATTTCTCTGCCTGTATAGACTATATCTGGCTTTTTAAGTAGGTACTGGAGATCTGAACCCAGTTTTTCATGTTTATGCCACAAGCATTTTATTGAATGAGCCATTTCCCTATCCCTATAGATGTTATTTTTAATAAGAAAAAAAATGTCCCCCAACATTTGAGTCCTTAGGAGGCTGCAGAAAGTTCTCAAAGGATGTTGCCCCTTCAGGACGTGTCCACCTGGGTAGCCACAATCATTAACACACTGCTCTTTCCTACAGCTTTCCTGCCTGTGACGGCACCCATGGTGAGTTCCCGACTGCATGTGTGTTCCTCCAGCTCTGAATCTCTAATAGATAATTATAGGTCCTCCTGTGACATTTTCTACTTTTCCTATACCCACACCCCTACTCCACTTAACTCAGCCAGGCTTTGGACTTCTCAAAATCCCATGTCACAGAGTCATCCTTTCTTTGAACATCTACCATAGACACAACACTGTAGGTCAGTGAGTTGGGAAATACTGCTGGCCAAAACCCTAATGGAAGTGTCCATTACTTTCTATGTTAATCAGTTTTCTGTTACTCTAACAAATATGTGAGATAATCAGTGTATAAAAACAAAAATTTCATACACCCACACAGATAACAAAAATAAGTCTTTTTAAAGGGAGGTTGGAGCTGGAAAGAATGCTCAGTGGATAAAAGCTCTTCTGGCTTGGGCAGTTCATAACTGTATGTAATTCTAGTCCTATGGATATCTGAAGATAGCCTCTGGCCTCTGTAGGTACCTACACTCATGTATATATGCTGTCTCGTTAATTATATATCATTATATACATGTAATTAAAAATAATAAAACTAAATCTTTAAGAAAAGGAACATGTATTAAGGGCCAGTGAGATGGCTTAGCAGGCTAAGGCCCTCAACCCTGTTTCTGTCTGCAAGACCCAATAATGGAAAGAGAAAATTAGCTCCTGTCTTCTGACCTTTCTGATACTCACAATAAATAAATTAATGCAGAGAAAAAAATCTAGAAAGTTTATGTTGGCTCACAGTTTGGAGGCATCGTTCTGTGCTCATTTGGCCTCTTTGCTTTTGAGTCTTTGGCAAATAAGCATAGAATAGTATATTAGAGGGTGGGGTGTAAGGCTGTTTACTTCATGGCACCAGTAGACAAAAGAAATAGTGACTAGGGTTCCACCAAGTTCCTTCCAAGAGCATGTCCCAGTAACCCAAAGACATTCCTTTATAGATACTGACTTCCAGTATCACCTCAAGCTAGAGTCTAAGCCTTTAACCTATTCATATTCAGCTAATGTGAATATCTGTGAGATATTTCTGACCGAACTATAGTCTACCCCCAAGCATCTCCTCACTAGAAACTGGGACCTTCCTCCCTGAGTAAGGCTGTGCTTCCTCTACCCTTTCCCTGGCAAAGGGAGTTTTTTTCTGGTGGTTCTGCTGTCCAGTAGGCCTTGGAGACAGCATTAGTGAAACTCTCAGGTTCAGGGATGGCTAGGTGCACAATGACATGGGTGTTTCCCCAGACTATCAGCTATGTGTCTATTTCCTACTGTGCCAGCCCTAGGGGCCTTGATCCTGTGTCTTAGAGTTTTATTGCTATGAATAGGTGCCAGGACCATGGCAGCTCTTATAAAGGAAAACACTTAATTGGTGATGGCTTACAGTTCAGAGGTTTAGTCCATTATTATCATGGTGGGATGCAAGCAGACATGATGCCAGAGAGGTAGCTTAGAGTTCTGCACCTAGACCTGTAGGCAGCAGGAAGAGAGAGAACTCCTGGGTCTGGCTTGAGCTTCTGTAACCTAAAATCCCACCCCCCAGTGATACACTTCCTCCAACAAAGCTAAACCTCCAATGCCACTCCCTATGAGTTCATGGGGGCCATTTTCATTCAGGACCACAATCCTGTATTGACTGGGAGCTATTTTTGTTTCTAAAGGCGCTACCTTCACACCAGAGATGCATAAGCATATTCTATTTTCTTCAAAGGTACTTCTGTTGATGATGCCAGGCACTGGAATGAAATCCATCATTTTAACTCAGGTAGTAGCACTTTGAATGTCATGATTCCCGGGTACTTTTATGCTTGAAACAGAAAGTAATCTACTGATTTCTCTTTCTGTAGAGTTGCTTCTATGGATACACCACAGCCTTTAACATCACCAATGGAAATGCCAGTTATGTAAGCATTGTGAACCCTAGGAAGATAGGATTTGGGTTTTAAAACAAAAATTATCCTTGCAGAGCAAAATCATAATAATTGCTTACTATGTATGTTCTTTGATTTTTCCTTAGAGTCATGGACCAGTAGAGAGAACATTGTTGGGAGCAGGGGTGTTTGTATCTTCAACTTTCTTTGGAGTAGGTGTTTTTACTTCCTATTGTTCCAATTCATTTCTGTTGTTCTAACTTAAAACAACTTAGAGGAAGAAAGGGTTTATTTTATCTTACGTTTCCAGGTCACACACTATCATTGAAGGAAGTCAGGGCAGGAACTCTAAACAGGACCCTGAAGGCAGAATTCCATGCTATTCCCCACCACTTTACTTCTGACCCAGCAACTCACTCAAGCTGATGAAGGTCATCAGGAACCATGGAAGATACTGCTTACTATCTGGCTTGCTCCCTGGCTCGTGCTCCCCCAGTTTTCCTATAGAGCCCAGGCTCACCTGCATAGGGATAGTGATGGCACAGTGGGCTGGGCCTCCCACATGAAACATTAATCAAGACAGCACCTTATAGATAGGACCACAGGCCAATCTGATTTGGACAGCCTCTCCGTTAACATTCTAACTAGGATGCATGTGAAATCATTTTTATTCCTCAAAACAAAAAAACAAAAGAAAAAGGAAAGAAGAAAGAAACTGATTCTAATTACAAATTTTGTTTCTGTTCTGACCTGTACATTTAGAATATATGAGTACAAAATACGAGTCAGTGTTTTCTTGTATCCTCAGAATAATCAACTGCTAGCTACTCTAAAGTTTCTAGATATGTATGGTGGGTTTTGCATCCAGGAAACGAACCCTGGGTTAATAATATCTGCACCAGACATTTATAAGTGCTTTTTCTTATCATCCTCTCAGGAAAACAGCATAATAATATTTCTGTAGCATTAATATTACAGTGGCTATTCTAATTCAGAGTTGATTTAAGAACTAGGGTAAGTTAAAATGTATATAATACAGTATATAATGATGCAAATGCATCATTCTGAGACTTTGTCACAGAAAAATTGAAAGAAAACAACTGTAGACCCTAATGCTAGGCATAGTGCATAGGCCTTTGGTCCCAACACTCAGGAGTCTCAGGTAGTAGGATTGTGAGTTCAAGGTCAGTCTGGGTTACACAGCAAGATCCATAAATAAGAGTTCAGAAGCAGAAAAGCCAGAAGGACCCTGAACTCTCCCCTAATAGCTTCTTTCTCCAGTGCCTGGAGACAAAAAATCCCAGAAGAAAAATCCCAGAGGAATAAAGAAACTGAACCAGGAGTCATGGAAGCCAGACCCAAGCTCTACTACTTTCAAGACAGGGGAAGGATGGAGTCGATCCGCTGGCTGCTGGCTGCTGCTGGAGTGGAGTTTGAAGAAGAATTTCTTAAGACAAGAGAACAAAAAGGATGGACGCCTGCTTTTTGGCCAAGTTCCTCTGGTGGAAATAGATGGGATACTGCTGACGCAGACCAGAGCCCTCCTCAGCTACCTCACTGCCAAGTATAACTTGTATGGGAAGGACCGGAAGGAGAGAGTCAGGATTGACATGTATGCTGACGGCACCCAGGACCTGATGATGATGATTGCTGTGGCTCCATTTAAAACCCCTCAGGAAAAAGAGGAGAGCTATGCTTTAGTGGTGAAGAAAGCTAAAACCCGCTACTTCCCAGTGTTTGAAAAGATTTTAAAAGACCATGGGGAGGCTTTTCTGGTTGGCAACCAACTCAGTTGGGCAGACATACAGCTGCTAGAAGCTATTTTGAAGTTGGAAGAACTCAGCGCTCCTATGCTGTCCAACTTCCCGCTGCTGCAGGCATTTAAGACAAGAATCAGCAACATTCCTACAATTAAGAAGTTCCTACAACCCAGAATTCAGAGGAAGCCACCTCCAGATGGCCACTATGTTGAGGTGATCAGGACTGTCCTGAAGTTCTAGTGACAGCATGCTTTAAGGTGGCTACTGCAAAGATCCAATCACAGTATCACCATAGGCCACCTACAGAACATTCCAGAAACAAGGTATAGATCCCAGGAGTAAAGGTCTTCGAAAACTAAACTACTCTGTCCACAATGACAAATGCCAATTAAAGACAATGGAAAAAAAAAAAAAAAAAAAAAAAAAAGAAGAAGAAGCAGAAAAGCCCAATTTCCCAGTCTGGCTTTAACCCAGCTCTGAGACTATGAGCGAACAGGTTATATAATTTCTCTTTGTCTCATCTACTCCTGGAATACACAGAACTATCTCAGGGTTGTAATTAAAATGTGTAAGTGTGCTGACTGCAATCCCACCTGAAGTAGGAACCAGATTGTGCTAGCTTTGCTGTTGTGTTGGTTCAGCTGATTCTTTGGTCAGGTGCAATAATTTTTTCTTCTTATTTTCCAGCTACTTCCTCATCTCTTTCAAATGAAGTATCCCCTGAATAATTTTTGGCTTAAAAGAACCTTGCCAATCGTCTTTCTTGGTAAGCAGGAAGGGATGGGAGCTTGTAGCTGGACTGGTCTTTTTAGTCACTTCTTCTTCTTCAGAGACCCTGGGTAACTTGGCCATGTTGTGACCTGTGACAGTACCACTGTAACCTGATAGGTTTCCCTGGCCTAAATTGAATCTTTGGTTAGAGAAGATATATTTTCTCTATAGATATCCTTCTTTATATCTTAATATTACATGTTTTTAAATTTGTATCTGTGTGTAGATATTACATGTGAGTGAAGGTTGCTATGAAGGTCAGAAAAGGGCACTGAATTACAAGCAGTAATGAGCCATCCAGTATGAATGCTGGGAGTCAAACTTGGGTCCTCTACAAGAACAGTATCCTCTTATTGCTGAGCCATCTCTTGGTTACAGCACTATGGATACACTTTTCATTGTTAAGAAACAAACAAAAACCTGGAACCAAAAATTATTTTTGTTATATTTATTTGCAGTGTGCTGAGGGTCAAACCCAAGTCCTTGAATTCTCAATCCACTCAGATTTCACTTTAAAGATTGTCTTATACAAACAGTTTCTGTTCATTATTTCACACAATCCTGATGACCTATGGGTAGGAAATACTCCCTTTTACAAGTGAGCAGTGTTGAAGTACAGGGAGCTTTAAAAACTTGCTCAGGTTCACACAGTTAGTAGGCTGCAGTACAGGGATCTCAACTATAGGGGAATAGAGATTCCAGAGAGTTAACTAGATTTGCTGAATACATTGAGCTCCCCAGCCTACAGGTTTACTGTTTATTGTTCCACATTTGAGCTTGGGGATCAAAGAAGTTTGAAGAATTGGCAGATTGTTGTTGAAGTTGAACAAGTGATGTTGCAGACATATGGTCAGTGTTAAGTAAGTCATTTCAAGGATCCTGGGGATTCTTAAGCAGTTGAGCCAGGGAGACAGAATGGACCTCATTTTGGGACCTACTACCAGGCTGCAGTCAGGATCTGAGACCAAGCGGATAAAGGTTCTGATCCTACCTCTACAGCCTCAGGAAAGAGCTTGGGTGGCCATGCCCATAGCAGGTGAGTATCGGAGTCAGGAGAAGGGCAGCTGTTGCACCATCACATGTTCCCTTGCTGTCTTTAACTCAGACTTTTACTTCTTGCTCTTTTTATCTACAGCCCAAGTCAGTGGAATGAATGTTTTTGCATCCCGAAGTTTTGAAAACCAACGAGGAATTGAGGTGATGGATAAGGAAGGCCATGTCATAGGCTATTCCAGAAAAGCTGGGAGAAAGGTGTGAAGCATAATAGCTACTGCTTATCCTCGGGTACAGAAAAGGATTTTGTGTTTGAGAGCTTGTAACCTAGTGTCTGTCCGCCTTCTCCTTTTTAAGCACATCTTCCCATCATGCCAGAACAAGATGTGTGCATGGACAGTTAGAGATTCTTATTCAGGAATTTGCACACAGGACTGTGGGGGCTGTTCAGTTACAGCTCCATAGAGCAAGCCTAGAGGCTGGAGGAGGGAGGGATCCCACACACCAGGCTGAAGGCAAAACTTTTTCTTGGAAAGCCTTGAGTTTGGTTTGGTGTTTTTCCTCCCTTCCCATGCTTTCTCTCTCCTTTCTCTTTTCTTTTCTCTCCCATCTCTTTCTCAGTCTCTTTTTCTTTGCCTTTCTTTTTGAGGCAGGTTCTTGCCTACTAGCCTATGCTGGACTCTCCTAATCTTCCTGTCTGAGCCTCAAGAGTATTGGCCTTCCAGGCATGTTTTCCACATACTGCCCTTTCTCTGTCCCTCTTGTCCTTTCCCCTTTCCTTTGCCTGCCCCTCCTTGGTTTCCTCCCCGCCCTAATACTGGGGGTTGCATTCAGGCAAATACTATTTTTAGGGTAAATTTTTTGTTGGTGGTGGTTTTTTTTTTTTGTTTGTTTGTTTGTTTTGTTTTGCTTTGTTTTTTGAGATGGGGGGGTCTCTGTGTAGCCTTAGGCTCTCCTCAACCAGGTTGACCTCTAACTGACAGTGATCTGCCTGCCTCTGCCTGAGTGCTAGGATTAAAGATGTGCCCAGCAACCCCAGTTTTAGGGTAATTATTAAGAATTTGAATTCATTTATTTCATGTGTATGGGTATTTTCCCTATGTGTAGTTACTCTTAGCCTGTGGCAGCCAGAAGAAGGTATCAGATCTTCTGGGAGTGGAAGACATGAGATCTTCTAGAGTTACAAAAGGTTGCAAACTGACATGTGGGTATTGGGAATTGAACTTGGGTCCTCTAGAAGAGTAGTAAATGCTTTAAACCATTGAGCCATATCTCTAGTTCCAGGATGAGTTTTGTTTTGTTTTATGAGACTAGGTCTGTGTCGCCCAGTCTGCTCTTGAACTTGTGACCCTCCTACCTCAGTCTTTTGAGTATCTGGTATCACACTGCAAGGTCCTGGCTTAGGTTTTGGTCTTACTTTACTCAACTAATTGGATGAGGTAACTAACCCACAGTATGAATGTAAGGTCTCCTATGTTAAGTAAGTTAATTATAGATATTAGCAGAATACTCCTACTGGTGTCAGTATTTGATTAAGTAACTGGGTATTGGGCTGGGATGTCACTTAGTTGGTAGAACAATTGCCTGGCTTGTATGAAGCTGTTTTTGACTCAGTTTTCACTTTCAGCTTTTAGTACTTATAAAGTTCATGAAGTATTTATAAAGCTGGAAAGTATGGGAAAACATGATTTTAATCAGCCTGTTGCTTAGCTCCTCCTATGTGCCAGTCTGTGGTAGGCTTAGGATATCCAAGGTCAATCTAAGCCCAACCTTGAAGTGCATATTCCTCATGATCCTCAGGGGATGGAAATATCTTTTTTTTTTTTCTCTTAGGAATAAAATGTTCACTGCTGTGCTTTACCATACACTTTTTTTATGGTTTCCCTGTCATCAAAACATTTATTTTCCTTGGCTAAACTTTCAGAACTGCGTAACCAAAGGTATCTGATTATAATCAGTCACCTTGGATCAAATTTCAGATTAGATAGTGTGGATCTCTCCCACTGGCTTGGAAGCACTCATTGCCAACAGAGTGAGTCAGTGTGTCCTGCCTACAAGTGTCCTTCTGGAATGTTCCCTTTATGCTTGTTTGGGCTGATGGAGAATGACTGCCTTACCCACCAGTGTAAAAACAGCATATGCTCTGCAGCCTATATTCTCTTCTCAACTGTGCTTAGAGAGAGAGAGAGAGAGAGAGAGAGAGAGAGAGAGAGAGAGAGAGAGAGAGACAGACAGACAGACAGACAGACAGACAGACAGACACAGAACGACCAACCACCAGTGTTTAGTGCAGGCTCAAGTGGTGTGTGTGGACAATTTTAGGGAATTTTTTTTTCTTCCACATGTAGATCCTAGGGATCAAACTCAGGTCATCAAATTTGGCAGCAAATACATTTATATGATTAACTCACTCCCCTCTCCCCTTCTTGTGTGTATATGTATAACTGTGACTTTATACATGGGCAATCTGTTGGGGGCTCTGAAGAGAGTTGACTCCCCCTCTCTCAGCAGTTGTTGACCACCTTTAGTTCTTCAGCTAGGAGTAGAACATTGTGAGCCCTTACTTATATCCATGCTGAAGTGTTGACTGGTGTGGTCTTGTGCAGGTTTATGCAGGTGGCCATATTCTTGAGAGCTTAGGTATAACATCCCTGTCAAACTCAGAAGATACCACTTGGTAGATTCTTCCAGATCCTCTGGCTTTTACAGTCTTACTTACCCTTCTTCTGTGATGTTACCTGAGCCTTGGATACAAAGGTTGTGTTATATGTGCTCCATTTGAGGCTTATTCTCTCCCTTTGATCAATTGTTTTAACCTTGTGCATGCCTGGTGTTCAAAGGGAACAGAAGAAAGCATTGGCTCCTGCAGCTGGAATTACTGGTAGTTGTGAGTCACTATGTGAGTGCTGGGAACTAAATCTAGGATCTCTGCAAGAACTGCAACTGCTCTTAGCAATTGAGCCATCTCTCCAGACCCTAAAAATGTATTTTATTTTTTGTATATGAATGTGTATGAGTTTACTCTCTGTATCTGTCACGGATGGGTGGGGGCAGGTATGCCCACCCAGGATGAAGTTACAGGTGGTTGTGAGGTACCTGGTATGGATGCTTAGACCTGTACTTGGCTCCTCTGTAAGAACAGCCAAGTGCTTTTAACTTCTGAGCTCCCACTCTAACCCCCACAAAATGCTGCAAACTTTAAACGCATGCCTAGGTACACAGAAGATAGCTGGGTGTGGACAATTATCCTTGCCTGGAGAGAAGCCCAGTCAGAACTGGCTTTAGATTCCCCAGTGGTAGGATCCTAACCCACTGATAAGAGGGTTAGGATAGGAGGCTAGGAGCAAAGGTAAGGTTGAAAGACAATATGAGGGGCTGGAGAGATGGCTTAGTGGTTAAGAGCACTGATTACACTTCTAGGGGTCCTGAGTTCAAATCCCAGAGACCACATGGTGGCTCACAACCATCCATAATGAGATCTGATGCCCTCTTCTGGTGTGTCTGAAGACAGCTACAGTGTAGTTAATATATAATAAATAAATAAATATTTTTTTAAAAAAGGAAGTAGTCAAATTCAGGGCAAATCTGAGTTGTTGAATTGCTTCTGGAGGCTGCTAGTTTAGTTCATTCTAGGTGAGGCATTATCTACATGCTGCCTTGGTATGTATTTTTGGGTGGTTTATTGGGGATGGTTATTGAGGATGTTTTGGTGGGTTGATGGGGACCACAATGGGATCAAGAAGGTGAAATCCCTCCTCAGTTATTCTTAGCACCAGCCCAGCCATCTTGTGAAAACCTCTTGTACAGGCCCTCATAAAATGTCACCTCCACTTCTTTCCCAGTAAGCATTACCTCAGTTAAAAAAGGAGCTGCTGTGTGCTAGTCTCTGACGTTGGCCCTGGACATTGTTTCCTCTGTACTAAGCTGTCCCCTTGTCCTTTCTACTAGGCTATTAAAGAAACAGCAGAATCCAGAGCAGTACTGTTTGGGACCTCAGCCTTGGTCCCTGAACTCTTTATCCACATTTTTAAAAGGTAAGTGGGGCCTTTTCCTACATGGTCAAAACACATCTAAAAAAGAAAAACAGAAAAGAAATAAATCAAAACCCTTATAAATTCACCTAATACAAACCTAGTGGGACAAAGGGGTGTGAAGGCCATTGTCACCTTCCTATTAGACAGAATCTATTAGGCAGGAGAGGGATTTAGAAGAGTTGTTTACCTGAACCTGGAGTCTAGGCTCCTTCACCTTGGTTAACTGTCTCTTGACATAGCCATGAGTTATTTCTGACTGTAGGCAGTGTGTTGTTATCTTCAGGTTCTCCCAACTTTGATATGTTATGAACACTGCTCAATCTCTACCCTTTCTTGACTTCAATGTATTTTAATAGGTTCAGATTGCTCTGAATCTAGTAGACTGGAATTTCTTTGGTGAAACAAGAAATGGCATGATATGGGGCTAGGCCTGAAGAAATATGGATAGAGTGCTTATCTAGTCTGCACAAAGCCCTGGATTTGATCCCAGGTACCTCACAAATGGCACGGTGGTCCATATTATAATCCTTGTACTTGGAAGGTGGAGGCAGGAGGATGAGGAATTCAAAGTTACACTGTACTACCTACTGAATTCTACCTGCCTCATAAATAAACAAGATCCTGCTGTAGGCAGAGATCACAGTGTCTGTCAGGGCCCCTGTGGTTGCCAATTGATAAACTCAGCCTGCAGTTACACAGACAGATATCTGGCAAAAGGAGGAGTAGTCTATAGCACTGAGCCTGAAATGTTCGGGCTGGATGTTTCCCTTTTCTTTAGCCTTGTGGTGTTGGAAGTCTTCTGCCAAAGTCTTCTGTGAAGAGAGACACAGCTGCTGATAACTCCCAGTTACCTCATAGCCTCTCTATCAGAGAGCCATACAGCAAAACTTAGAGGCTAAGTTTAAGATGAGAAATTTCAGAACTTTCTATGGGCACATGATAGTCATGTGTCTATCCTGAACCAGCCACTCAGTTCCCCATGGCAAGGCTAAAAAGCCCATCTAGCACCCCATATGGGGCATTGGGAAATAAGGAAATACCTTGGGCAGAGCCAACTGTCCCCTTCCACAGATAAGCCAGCTGGATGAAGAGACTTGCTTAGTTGGGATCTTCTTGGGCTGGCTGTTCTGGCCATCCTCAACCCCATAGCTCTGTCAGAGCTGCAATGCTTGTCAAACATGAATGATACATAGGATTTTTGTAGTGTTAAAGTGACATTTGTTTCCAAGGAGTGTAAAGTCTGAAGGAGAGAGCCCATTAGATGCTCAGAAGCAGTACAGCAGATGACATCCACAAAAGAGCATCTTGGGAACTTTCCATCTCAATTAACTCCTTTGAACCTCACAAACAAATATCCCATAAAATCCAAGGAGAAGAAAGGACAAGTGATTTCCCATTGGGCACATGCTCTTTTCAATAGAATGGCACACACCATTCATGTGGCTTCAGGGACCTGACTCCCCAGGCTGGAATGCTACGCATATCACTACACTGCTCCTTCTATCCTTTAAATATCACAGCCAGGCATTGGTGGCATACATCTTTAATGCCAGGATTCAGGAGAAAGGCAGATTTCTGAGTTCAAAACCAACCTAGTCTACAGAACAAGTTCCAGAAAAGGCAGGGATACAGAAGAAACCCTGTCTCAAAACTACAACCAAACAAAAGACTGTCACGTAATACATACTGATTTGAGTCTAGAATCTGAACTATTACTTCAGGCTCTGGAGTTTCAACAAGTTGCTCTATCTAACTGGTCAATGCCCCATCCCCTGAGCACATAAACCTCACCCAGAACTCTGTCCACGTGCCTTTTAAAGCCAGTAATACAGGCATATGCCTGTAACTGCATGCTGAGCCAAATCAGCCACCACTGAAACAGAAGGCTTGCTTCAGAAACGAGGCCAAAAGTGTTGAACTCTGTGTGAGCTGTGCCTTGTCTCTTATAGGACAAGGTTTTACCCACAAACTCTGCTGTCATTAGTGATCTTGAGAATGAGTTCTACATTCTTTATGATGGGAATGATGGTGCCTGTCTCATTCAGCATGTTTCCACAAATTGGACAGGTAAGAATCCCCACAACTTCCCCGCAGATGAGAAATTGGATTTTTATTTCATGTTTGTAAGAGTAAAAGAAATAATTTTAGCCAGGTGGTAGTGGCACACACCTTTAATCCCAGCTCTCATGAGGCAGAAGCAGGGGAATCTCTGAGTTTGAGGCCAGGAAGTTCTAGGGCTACACAGAGAAACCCTGTTTCAAAACAAACAATAAAAAAAAGAAGTAATTTTATTTAAAAAAACTACAAAGTTGGGGCTTTAATGATGGCCCATGAGGCCAGCCTGGTCTACAGAGTGAGTTCCAGGATAGCCAAGACTACACAGAGAAACCCTATCTCGATCAACAACAACAATAATAGTAGATTTACTGTACTTACTGAGGTCTTGGATTCAGTTCCCAGCAGCCATGTGGTAGCTACCAGCTAGCTAGGTGTAGTGGTGGTACTACCTGTAATCCTAACATGCAGGGGGTTGATGTAGAGGATTTTAAGTTTATGGCCAGCTTAGCCTTCATAGCAAGTCCCTGTCTCAGAAACTATAAACTGGGACTGGAGAGATTGCCTCAGCAATTAAGACCCCTTTCTCTTCTTGCAGAGGCCCTAGATTTGGATCACAGCACCTACATGTTGGCTCACAACCATCTGTAAATCCAGTTTCAGGGCAATCACATACCTTCTGACTTTTGACCTCCACAAGCAGTACACGAACATGGTACACAGGCATATATGCAGGCAAAATATCCATACATATAAAATAAATAAATACTGAAAAAACAAACTAAAAATTTTGAGCTGAGGATGTAGCAGTTAGTAAAGTGCTTTCCTGGCATCACAAGGCTCTGAGTTTGAGCCCCAGCACCACATAAGCTATACATGGTGGCATATATCTGTAATCCAAGAGCTTTTGAGGTAGAAGCAGGAAAATCAGAAGACCACAGTTATTCTTTATTATGGTGAGTTTGAGGCCAGCCTGGGCTACAAGAGACCCTTTTCCAAATATTATGAATAAATCAACCAACCAATAAACAAATAAATCTCTGAAAGACACTAAAGAGCTTTAGATCCTCTATAGAGCTGTGGAGCCGTGTTTTATGCAGTGGGTCTTCTTGCAGTGATGCAGTGTTCTGTGTGTAGTCCCAGTGTGGCAAACACTGCCCACATGTGGCTGCTGAGTCCTTAGTGTGAGACTAAGGCACTGACTTTTATTACTATTTTTCAGTGCTAGAAACTGTACCTGGGGTTTTGCATATGTTAGAATAATGTTCTACTACTGAGCTATCCTCCTAGCCCACACCACAAACCTTCTAATTTTAATGTATGTACTCATGTGTATCTAGCTTATGGATGATGTACTAGGGGACATGGTTCCATAGATATTTCGTTATATAGAGCAATACAATATATTAAAGTTTTCTATGTGTTAAAATTCTTAGCTCCTCTTTCATGTTAGTCACTTTTCTCAGTTTCCTTGTTTCCTCATTCCCTTGGAAATGGAAGACAGTCTGTACCAAGAATTACTTCTTTAGAGTTGTGTTCTATGCCTGTTTAAAACTCAGCTCATGGGCCAGCAAAAAGGTTTAGTAGATAAAGGTGCTTGCCACTAAGCCTAGAGACCTGAGTTCATTCCTTGAAACGCACATGACATAAGGAGAAAACGGGAGTCCTGAGGGTTATCCTCCATACCTGTTCCTATATATGCTGTGGGCATATACACCCACAAGTATGTACACACATATATACACAAACACAAATAAGTGAACACAAATTTAGTAACAACAAAAAGGCCTCTGAGATGTGGAAGAGGACAGACCTGGAAATCAATGATAGGATCTGTCATATGCTCTTGCAGGAAAGGTAATTTAACGTGTGGAAATTACTGTTTCGTGACAAATAATAAATAAACAGAGGGGCTAGAACCAAGAAAGGCTTCCTGGAGAAGGGAGCCTCTGGAAATGGCTGGAATTACACAGGCAGGGATGGAACTAAAAGGAGTTCCCAGTGGAAGAACAGGAGGGAGGAATGGACAGCATGACCCCACAGGACTGGCAGGATGCAGAGACCAAAGTTAACACTGCATTGCTGTGCTGAGGAAGCAGGCAGTGGGCTCGAAGGGGTCATGCAGTAGCCTTGCCAGACTTGAGGCTGAATCTCAGAGGGCAGAGCAGAGGAAGGAAGTAGGGTCTGTCTCTGCATTGCCTCAAAGATTCACCCAACCTTGAAGGTAGGTGCTTGTTGGCTCTAGGTGGGTGGCGATGGTCCAATGGTAGTCTTATGTTAATGGTATATCCAGCCTTGACTGGTCATCCTAAGGGTGATGGGGTCCAGCATCTCCTCAGATATCCCTATAGTATATTTCTAGAGATTCAAGGATCCTGAAAAAGGAGCCTGTTTCTTCAGAGCTCCTCTGCTTGCCATCAATTAATGAGTACATCCAGTCTTGCAAGACAGGAAATGGACATTGGCTGTTAGGGATCCACTGCTAACACTTGCTAGATGTGATAGCACCCCTTCCCGTGCACATGGTACCAAACTTTACCATCTGTAATATCTGTAGTAGAGTATTTGCAGGTGAAATGCTCAAGGAACCAGGTGTATTCCCTGAATGATCTTGTATTCCCAGCATTCTAGAGGCTGATGCCGGAATAGACTAAGTTCAAGATCATTCTTGCCTACATATCATGATCCTGTCCCAAAAACCAAAAAAGGGGGAACCCCCACTACACATTTAGAAGTGGCAAGTGGTCCAGGAAACCAGACCAGCAGATTCTTCATAGCTTATTATATTCTCTTTGTTTATACTTGAAATTTTCAATTTAAAAAGTTATAAAAATGGGTGCTTTCAGAATTTTTAAAAACTTGGCTTGAGGCAGTTAAGCATGAATTTTGAAGAATGTGACCTTGTCTTTCAGATCCAATGCAGTCAGCTTGAAGAGACAATTCAGTCTTCTACAGAAGAAAAGGAACTCTTCTATTACAGAGGGGTATAGGAGCAAGTTTATCTCCTGTTTGGAAATCTTTGGCCCCTCAAGGTTTATTTAGAGAGCACAGGGTTCCCAGCAACACTTGTGTAGCAAGCTGGCTTCAATGCCTACTGTACCTGGGCTCTGAGTCTGTCTGAAAGAAGAGCAGCACCCAGGGGACTGCTGAGAGAACCATGGATGAAGGAAGAGTCAGCAGCAAAGGATAATATGAACTGTGGATAAATCTGCCTGAAGTGGAGTACTTGAAAAAAAAATTGGCAAGTTATACCTTATCTGGGGTACAAGTACTACATTGATTGCCTCCAGACAGACACAAAGCTCTTGTAACTCATTAAGGCTTCTAGTCCCTAAGTAATCCTGTTTCTTTACTTATTTCATCTGATCCTATTCTGCAAGCATTCTGTCTGCATCCCTGGTTTCTGTTTGAAAGGACCCTGAAACTTCTATTTCTAGAATAACCAAGGCCCCTAGCCAGCAACCGCTTCCTGTTCAATACCAGTCTAGGTCTATATACAATCAACCAGTCTAGGTCTATATACAATCAACTCTCGTAGGGATCCTCATCTCCCTTCCTCTAAGCCTTGCTCTGTAGTCACTGGGGCATCTCTGGCTCATTTCCCTCCCTGTAGGCTACTCCCAGGGGCACTGAAAGGCCTTATCAAAATAAAAGAAAGAAACAAAACAAAACAAAAACAAACAAAAAAAATACATAACTTCCTAGCCAAAATTCCTCCTTCCTTCCTTTCTTTTCTTCTTCTGATTCTTCCTCTCCGGTCCCTTCTTTAAGACAAGGTTTCTCTGTGTTGGTCCCAGGCTACATTCTGTTGATAGCTCTCACCCAAGCCCCATCCAAGGCTGGACTACCATTCTGCCAGTCCCTCAGATCCCAACCAGTTGCTATTTGGCAGTCTGGATGCCCCACAGGACTCAGCCATGCCCTAACTCGGCTCTCTACTAATCTTGGGTAATGGTGACATTATTTACCTAACACATTTCCTGTGTTAGGCTTCAGGTACTGCTTCAGCTCAGTGCAACAGCGCCCCCTGCTGGCATTGCTTTCTGGATGGTTGGTTGGTTGGTTTGTTGGTTGTTTGGCTTCCATAGCACGCCATTTCTCTGACCACACTACTTCAAGACATGTTGTTGTCTGATCCTATTTCCTAGCAAACTATCTTTAGAGAAGATACACACACACACACACACACACACACACACACACACATTTGGTTACTGCAGTGATATTTCCACATTAAACTCACCAAAGGTGTCTGTACCTTTCACTTTCCCTGTCTACAGGACAGTTACTTCAAAATCTGGTTTTAAAAAAGTATCACTGCAGCCCAAAGAGACAAATTAGAAAAAAATACCTACCAAGTGGCTCGGTGCAGCCATAGGTGAACACTACACAGAATTAACAGAGAAGCATGGGCTAGAAAAATGGCTCAGCATTTAAGTGAGCTTCCTGCTCTTCCAGAGGTTGCAAATTCATTTCCCAGCACCCATGTTGCCAACTGTCAACTGACTGCGACTCCAGCTCCAGGACAATCCAGCACACAAACATATGGCATATACAAAGACACACATATATACAAATTGTGCATAGACAAGATCAGGATTAAAAATCAACGTATATCTGCAATTCCAAAACCCAGGAAGAGGGCAGATCTCTAAGAGTTTGAGGCCAGGTTGGTCTATGTAGCAAGTTCCAGACCAAACAAAACTGATTTTTTGAGATCCGGTCTCAAAAAATAAAAGGTAGGAGCTAGAGAGATGATTCAGCAGTTAAGAACTCTTATTCTTGCAGAGGACTCATGTTTGGTTCCTGGAACCCACATAGTGGCTCATAACCATCTAAAATTCCAGCCCCAGGAATTCTAGTGCCTTATGACATCCATGAGCACTAGATATACCAGTGGTGCTTGTACATACATGTAGGCAAAATACTCAACACATAAATCAAGAAACCACAATATGGGCAAAGTCTCCATGTGGAGTCTTACTACTACTTAAAGCTATCAAAATGTTTCTATTGCATCATAAGTTTGTAATTTTAGCAATACTACAATAAGGGGAAAAATGAAATGATATCACATTCTTTTTATAAAGTGCAAAATTTAATCTTCAGTTGTTAGCTCCAGTAAACAACATATGTCAAATCCTCCCTGTTTCCACCCAAGGACAAGCGAAAAAGGCTATTTTTTTTTTTTTTTACTTAAATGTCTAACAATAAGATTTAAAAAAAAAAAAAAAAAAAAAAACAAAGTTTTTGCAAACATGTTTCCTGGTAAAGTTTGAGTGCTCTGCAACTATACTAAGAAAGGTGGCCTTTCATAATTAATGTAACTAGACATAGGAATGCATCATTGAGACATTTGCGCTTATTTGGCAATTTTAAAATTTCAAATTAAGAGAGACTAACAACAGTGTCCTTGATGATGTGGCCAAATTCCTTTACTGCAGTCACTTGAACACTGTCCAGTTTTGGCCTCTGAAATTTGATTCTCGTGTTCCTTTTCCAATATATGACAGCATCATTGGGTTGGGGGTTTAGTCTAGTGGGAAAGCAATGCCTGGCAAATGCACGGCCCCGGGTTCTAGCTCTAGCACTGTAAACAAAAGAACCAAAGACACTGATAGCAGCAGTTAGTCCAAGAGTACTAATGGCTGATGTTTGTTGAATGTTTCTGCCTAGAGCTGTATAAGGGTTGGTGGAGTTGTCTACTCAAGTGTAAAAATCTATGAAAAACCCTCATAATAGGCAAAAATCTCAAAGGCCCCAAAACATTTTTCTTTTACAAGTGCAACTGCAGTATCTCTTGAATGACCTTCTAGACAATTCTGAAGAAAACATAGCAGTTAGGCTCAAAAAGTAAAATCTCTCATGAGGAATTCAAGTTGTTTTTTTTTTTCTAGAAGAATAAAAAGCAAACTTTGAGGCAGCTTTCTGGAAATAAACTGTTAAGTTTATGGCTACAGTGAGACTAAACAGGAATGAACAATGAAGGCTTGCATGTGCTGATCTGTGTGGCTCCTACCATTAAGACAGTAATTAAAATTAAAACACTGTCCAGCACTGGATCAAATTGGCAGGAAGAAAAATCACAATTGTTTTTACTAAGATACTGTATAATGTCAATGGGTAATAGAAATAAAAGAGAAGTTCTGTAGGGGCCACAGCAAGATATTGTGAACAGTCAGACCTTCAGCATCTGTTCAGCTGCTGCTAGATGAAACAGGAAGTTTTCTGTTGCGAGTGGGAATCGCTTCTGCTTCAGTGCCTCAACATTGAGGACGACTTTTCCTCCATCATCTGATACTTCTGAGAATGGTGCCAGGTGAGTGAAGATTTCTTTTGTTTTTAGGGCAATGTCCTTTAATAGAACAGGAAAATACAGTGTATTAGTATCTAAGAATGTGAATAGTTATTTCCTAAGGTTCTTCTATTAGATTAACTTCATAGATTTTTTTTTCTTTTTCCTGAAACAGGGTTTATCGAGCTATCCTGGAACTTACTCTGTAGACCAGGCTAGCCTCCAACTTAAGACATTTGCCTGCCTCTTACCTTCCAAGATTTTGGATTAAAGTTATGTATCACTATGTCCATCTCTCATGAATTCTTAAATCAAAATAACTTAGGAAATCAATGTCATAGATGTGTTTATAATCATTTTAAAGGCATTGTGGAGACCAGGCATGGTGGCACATGACTTTGATCCTAGTGAGAGGCAGAGGCATGTAGAAGTATTTAAAGCCAATCTGGGGCTACATAGTGAACCTTATTTCAAAAGAAAATCTAAGTGTGGTGACTTTTATTCCCAATACTCAGAAGTCAGAGACAGGCAGATCCCTGAGTTTGAGGATAGCCAGAACTATACAGAGAAACAAGGGGCGGGGGGGGGGGGGGGGGGGAAGATTCACAGACCCAGGTAAAAGCTAGGTACCAAGCCTGACCATTTTGAAATGGATCCCTGAGACCCACATAGTGGAAGAAGAGAAATTAATTCCTGAAAGTTGTCCTTTGTGCATGTAGTGACATGTACTCACATGCACACACACACACACACACAATTAAAAAGGTACAGCTGCCATGTCACACTATTTCTAGGTTTTTACCATTCCAACAGGCACTGTACCCTACTTCTTCCTCTGAATTTACCTATTCTGGTACTTTCTACATAGAATCATGTACCCGCCACTTTGTGATTGGCTTGTATAGGTAACCACAGTTGTTTCAAGTTCATGAGTGTTAGAGCCATGCTGGCATTTCACAGCTCTCCTTTCTATCCTCTGGCTCCTTTCTACCCTGTCTTCCACGTGATGATCTCTGTACCTTATAGGTGGTAATACAGATGTCCTACTTAGGGTTGATCATTCAGTCACTTATTCTCAGCACTTTGATCAGTTTGAGTTTCCACATTAATCATTACTCATTGCAAAATTAAATTAGAAAGCAGGCTTCATGAGGGCAGGATTTTTCTCACATTGAATCCACATTGGCCATGGCAATAGGAACACTGAACAGATAGTTAGACTCCAGAAGAAATGTGTCAGATGGGACCTGGTGAGTACTTCTCACAGATGCTCCCATAGTTAAATATATGAAGATAAGCCTAGGCTTTGAGGTTGAGCCCAGACAGGGAGTGTATTTCTCAGTAGACAGCTAGGAAAAGGAAAAAGAACAGTGAAGCGACTGGAGTAGCCTTGGGTCAGGAAAGGGGCTTCAAAAAAACTCAGGAAATAAAAGCGATTTGCTCTCTTAGGCTGGTAAGGGCAGAGAATAGGCTGCCAAACCAGTGCATATGAACACTCTGTTAGCTTAACAGGCTGACCTCCCCCAGGGGAGCTGGTTCTTCAGATTTCAAAAGTGGAGACTTGATTCCAAAGTCACTGTTTCACTATTTGTTCCTCCATGAAAATTCCTGCAGCAAGATGAAATGCACTGGTGGCTCTCAAAGGCATTCCAGCCCACTCAGTGGTTACAGTTCTCACCACTGGGGATGGTCAGCTTCAGGACTAGCCCCTGTAATGACGCACCCCCAAACACCCCTCCACCATCATGTTGATCACTACAAACACTAATGCCAGCTGACACTGATGTCCTGAGAGTAAGCCATGAGGCTGCTGCTGAAGGATGCTTCACAAGGCAGATCAGGGTTTACCTGTATAACCTGGCTGTCTGACTTCTCTGGGTCTTCTGCAGACTGCACAATTAGTTGACCAATTTCTTTATGCAGTTTGCCCATCGTCATGGCCTCTGATCAAAGCAGAAAGAATGTTATATGAAGACTTAGAAGATTACACAATAAAAAACAAACAACAAAAACAAAACAAGCCATTCAACTGAAAATCTGAAAGACTAAAGAACTTTTCAAAAGGCAGCAGATAACCTTCCAAGTTTCCATTTTATTCACAACCTAACTGTAATAGCAGGATAGAAGGTATGCTCAATGCCAAACCAGATTTCCCTTCACATCTGCTTGATAAACAGTGAAAAAAACCCTGACTACAAGTGAGCTGGGACTTGCAGGGGGAGGGGAGAACTTGACTGTCTCTTCTTTTTTTGTTTTTTTTAAAAAGATTTATTTATTTATTATATATAAGTACATTGTAGCTGTCTTCAGACACACCAGAAGAGGGCATCAGATCTCGTTTCAGATGGTTGTGAGCCACCATGTGGTTGCCGGAATTTGAACTCAGGACCTCTGGAAGAGCAGTCAGTGCTCTTAGCCATTTCTCCAGCCCCAAAACTTGACTGTCTTGTCCAAGTATTTACAGTTGAGAATCTAAGTGACACATGCATTTAATGCTTGCATTCCAAGGCAGAGAAGGACTTCTCTCTGTGAGCTGTAGGTCAGTTTGGTCTACATAATGAACCTAGTACAGCTAGGACTATGAAGACAGACTCTGCCACAAAAATTAAGTACGTTTTTCTAGCATGACTGTTGTGAAACAAGAGCTTCCTGCACAGGTCCCCGGGTGCCATCATAGCATACAGCATATTCAGACCCTTGGGAATATGCAAAGGAAACCACTTGGTCATATCAATTATAGATAGTGGTCTTGTTGTCAGGGAAAGTTATGTGTTTCACTACAAGGGATACTATTCAGACGGTGCTGACTGGAATAAGGGTGCTCTGCAGATCACAGCAGAAAGCAGGCAGTGCCACCCTTCCTGGTTATGGCCATGACCATTTTTTAAAAAAATCACTTTAGTGTTACAAGAGGTAATATTTCCTATGGTTGGGTTCTACTTTCATTTTTCCACATGAACATGGTCATGTTGAAATTTTAAAACAAGTAACAAAGAGAACAATTCTGACCTTACTCATTTGAAGTTGCTAGATTAAACCCGCACAGCATCAGACTTTTACACAGGGTCCTAACAGTCACATTCAGCTGTTCCCACATTTAGGAAGTGGTAAGAGATCACACAAAAGTTATGAACAGCAATCCCACCTGGCTTTCTAACACATGTAGACCTACAGGAATTAATCATATTTTCTGAACACAGAGAAATTCCTCCAGCTCTAACAGATGCCAAGCAGGCTCTCAAATACTGGCTTTAGAGAGGGAGGCAGCACAAAACATACAGCTGCTTGGCTTGTACCTCATGTCAATACTGGAACAGAGAATAAAACAGAATAGTCAGAATAAAATGGAAAAGTCACCTTTTGCAAGTGGAGCGATGGTGATCTCACTATCTGCCAGATTCACAAACACGTCGTAGAGGTCTGGTCTGTTGCTCACCTCCAATTCTACAAAGCCAGCAATGTAACCTGCATTGCAAATTGATCAAATTACAGGAGCAGGAAGAAATGTAGTGAAGGTCTCAGGAGACTGACAGTTCACTGGCTGCTGTTCTTCAAGGAACATTAACTACATCAGTGGCACTCAGCAGTTGCTATATTTTTGTCAGATGCCTGAAGGAAAACACATAGCTCAAAATGTTCTAAACTTTAAGTTCAGTGAACAGGCTAAAATATAGCATTTACTCTTTGATCAGTGCTATTTAGGTCAAGAAAGTCAGAAAGTAGATAACTTTTTAAAAAGCCCACCCCCAGCTGGGCAGTGGTGATACATACATTTAATCCCAGCACTCACGAGGCAGAGTTCAAGGCCAGCCTGGTCTACAGAGTAAATTCTAGGACATCCAAAGCTACACAGATAAACTCTGTCTTGGGGAAGAAAGAAAGAGAAAGAGAGGTGGGAGAAGGGAGGGAGGGAGGAAAAAAGGAAAGCGGGGAAAAAAAAGAAGGGAAAAAGAAAGGAGGGAGGGAGGGATGAAGCCTATACCCATGCACTTGTATGTGTTTCTTTGAGTGTTCTTTTTCTCTTAATCCTCATATACAAAACACATGGAAAATATTTTTTTATTAAAAAATCCAACTCTGGTTTAAAACAAAAAAATGTCAGAAAGCAACATGGACTCAGCCATTGTCTTTGTTTCAGATCTTTGTCCCAAGGAAGCCACAACCTCATGGATTGGCTGTCAGGATGACACAAGGGTCATTCCTGAGTGCTATCAGATAACTGCTAACAGAGTCAACAAACTAGGTGCTGTTTAGGGAAATGGTTCCCATATACTGGTTATTTTAGAGAGCAAGTTAATTATAAAAACATGAGGGTTTTGTTGTTTTACAGTGCTGGTTACTGAGCTGGGGCCCTCATACATGCTAGGGTAGTGCTTGAATCTCAGCCATACGCTTAGGACTTGGGGACTAATTTACCACTGCTAACATTTTACATTCTCTAGTAAAGAAAGCAAAAATGTTAGCAACAAAATCAAAACCTGCTATTTAGTTCTTGGCACAAAAAAGTGAATGGCTAAATAAACAAAAAAAGCAAACAACGCAACAACAAAGAGACTAAAGAAACCAACCCTAACCCTAACCCCACTCCACCCCACCCCGCCCCCCCCCAAAAAAAAAAAAACTCAAAAAAAAACAAGGGCTGGAGGCTGGCTCAGCAGTTAAGAACACTGACTGCTCTTCCAGAAGTCCTGAGTTCAGTTCCCAGCAACCACAGGGTGGCTCACAACCATCTGTAATGGGATCTGATGCCTTCTTCTGGTGCATCTGAAGATAGCCACAGTGTACTCAAATATATAAAATAAATAAATGTTAAAAGACTAAAAACTAAAGGATAGAGGGATGATTCGGCAGTTAGAGCACTGGCTGCTCTTACAGAAGACAGGGATTAAATTCCTAGAACCCACATAGTGGCTTATAACCACCTGTAACTCCAATTCCAAGCCTCCACTGGCACTAGGCACACAGTGGTTCACAGATATACATATAGGCAAAACATTCATAGATTTTTAAATAACAAATATTTTTAAAAAGGAAATTAAATTCCAAAATCAGACACTATGTATAAAAATAACCCCAGGCATAATAAGGAACTAGATGGAAAAGAAAAAAAAAAAATAAGAATGCATAAGCAACAAAGAATACATAGGAAACAGTTTTTCTGAAACAAAATATAAAATACTAAAACCACAGAGGTCTAATAAATTCCAACAAATTAAAATTAAGAATTTGTGGAGCCAGAGATATGGCTCAGTGGATAAAGGTGCTTGTTTCCAAGCATGATGACCTAAGTGTGATCCCCAGACATACACAGTGAAAGAAGAGAATCAACTGATACAAGTTGTGACAAAGCAAGCATGCAGCTGAACCACTACCAGCATGCACACACACAGACACACACACAAATGTGCATGCTATATATATCAAAAAGAATTCTACTCATCAAAAGATACTTCAAAGATAATGAGCCACACAATCAAATGGAAGATTTTAAAACATGTATAACAATAATAGTCATATCCTGAATAGATAAAGAAATTCTATAGACCAAAAAGAAAAACTTAATTTTAAAAAAATGAGTATAAGAAAGCTTTTTCCACTATAGAGAAAACATATAAAATACATGTAGATGTATTTACCCTCACCAGGAATCAGAAAAACTCACATTAAAACTATAACAAAATGCCCTTATAAACTCCAAGCTGACAAATATTTCAATCTATCAGCAGCAAGAACAGTTAAGGGTGAGAAGTAACAGAATCTCCCCTGTAATGCTATGGAAGGCAAACTGGAATAGTCTTTGAGGGGCACACTTGGTATTAGCCAGTGACTTGAGTTAAACCAGCAATTCCAGTACACAGTGTTTAATGAAAAGTCTTACATATATTTACCGAGGATGCATAAGAATGTTTAAAGCACATCGTTTTAAAAATGGTTAACTATGGCCAGGTGGTGACACACCTTTAATCCCAGCACTTGGGAGGCAGAGGCTGGTGGATCTCTTGAGTTCAAGGATACCCTAGTCTACAGAACAGGTTTGAGGACAGCCAGGGGTACACAGAAATACCCTGTTTCCAAAACCAAACCAAACAAACAAACAAACAAAAAACCTATGGGCTAGAGAGATCACTCAGTTGGTAAAGGTGATTGCCACCAAGCCTGATGACCTGAATTCAATCCATGGGAGTCCCATGGTAGAAGGAAAGAACCAATACTCATGAGTTGTCCTTGATCCCATGCATATGCAATGGCACACATACACCTATCTATACACACACACAAAATAAATAAAAATAAGTTTTAAAAAGTAAGTAATGAGAATGTCATTCAGTGCACTCCAATGCAAATAGAGAATGAACAGACACGGATGAATCTCACAAAAATATTAAATACTAAACAGAGAAAAAAAACAAGCCATACAAGATTTCATCTTTTGCATCCATGCACTGAGCATGGAGACTAATGTTTACACATGAAGGGCCAGAGAAGGGATGTAAGGAAATGTAAGGAACAGAGAAGCTCTGGGGAGGAAAACAGGCAGAAAGACTGGTGCTCCAGAATATCACCAAGTGGTACTTCATCTGTCTAGTACCTTATAGCTACAAAAACATTATTTTATCTGTTGCTCAGGATTGAACTCAGGGTTTTGAACATGCTAGGCAAATATTATCTACCACTGAACCATATCTCCAACCATATGTATCTTGAAAAATATATTACATTGATTGATTATTGATATTCATGACAGAGTACATATGGAGATCAAAGTACAACTTACAAGTGTTGGTTCTTTCCTTCTATCATGTAGGTCCTGGGGATCAAACTCCATTATCAAGTTTGGTGGCAAGTGTCCTTACTGATGAACTAGCAGTCCAGCCTCAACCCTTTGTATTTTGCATGACAGAAATATTTCATAATATAAAAGAAAAGAACATCATCACCTTTTTACAAAGTTACCTTTAAAATTTTTAAATTACATTCTTTTCTTATATGCATGTGTTTGTGTGTATGTATGGGAGTATGCATATGCCACAGCATTCATGTAGAGGTCAAAGACAACCTCTGGGAGTTAGTTCTTTCCTTCTGCCATGTGGGTTTCAAGGATCACACTCAAGCCATCACACTTGGGGGTTAGTGCTTTTACCAGTAGATCATCTCATTGGCCCTAAAAGAATATTTAATGGCATAAAAATGCAGAGGGTGTAATAGCTTAAGTTAAAAAAGAAGTCTGTAGAAAATTAGTATTTCTGTAGCTATTAGTAATAAAGTATTATTAAATTATTCTCATGTCTTATTATCATAAATGTATAATAATATTCTTAATGACTGATTATAAAAAAAAAAACATGAAGAGGCTCAAAATAAAATCTAAGCATTCAACATCAAATTAACTGGGCTGGAAAGATGGCTCAGCAGTTAAGATCACTGACTACTTACTCTTCTGGAGCTCCTGAGTTCAATTCCCAGCAACTACATGGTGGCTCACAACCATCTGTAATGGGATCTGATGCCCCACTTCTGGTGTGTCTGAAGGGAATGACAGTGTACTCACATATATAAAATAAATCTTTAAAAAAATCAAATTAGCTGATTAACTTAGGGCTATTAATAGTTCAGTGGCAGTGGCTTTGCTTAACATGCCTGAAGCCCTGAATTCAATTTCTAGTACCAGTGGGGGGAAAAGTTAAAATGATAATTTTGTGTATTTTAACCACAACTTTTTTTTTGCCTTTTTTAGAAAAAAATTTTTTTTATTAATTTTTATTTATATGAGTACACTGTAGCTGCCTTCAGACATACCAGAAGAGGGCATTGGATCTCATTGTAGATGTAGAGCCACCATATGGTTGCTGGGAATTGAACTCAAGACCTCTGGAAGAGCAGTCAGTGCTCTTCACTGAGCCATCTCTCCAGCCCTTAACCACAACTTTTAAATGTGGGGGGGGGGATCACTGTAATTTCCCCCCCAAAAAAAGTTTTATTACTCATTTTACCAATATGTACACACCCCACCAACACAAGCACATATACCAAACAAACATAAGCAGAGTCTTTTCTCCCCTGAATGTTTTCATGTACCTGTGCACATCTGTAGGCCTTCCAGTTCTTCAACATGAAGGTGCACGTAAGAATGCAGGATGGTCCAATCCTGTCGATGCCACACCAGGGCAGGCAGAGTCCTAAGGAATAAAGGCAAAAACTCAGTTATATATTTGCTGGCCTTGGACACTTGCCTGTTCCTTTTCTCAAGAGAAAACTTTCAGGATAAAGTTCTGTAGATGGCTAGTCAGGAACAGAGAAGAAACCAAGCCTTAAATGTACTAATACCTCTGGACTTGACAATAAAGCACTGCCTGGATGTATGTCCATGTAAGTATGAGTGTGTTTTGGGACAAGGTATTGTACCCTGCCTGGCTAAGAACTCACTATGTAGCCCAGGATGGCCTCAAACTCAAGACAATCCTCCTTCCATAGCCTCCAAAGTTCTAGGATTATAGATATATGCCACTAAACCCAGAGGAAGGCCACATTTAAATTACCCGTTGGAACAGACTGGCTATAAAACACTCAAGGTGAATGTGATGATTTGTATGTGCTTGGCCCAAGAACCTCAGAAGCCAATTTAAGAAGAATGATGTAGGTGGGAAAGTGATGAGGTAAAGCCAAACACAGAGGGAACAGATAAAAATGCTGGCCTTCTCACCTCAGACAGGACAAACAGCCCAAAGATGATCATTTTAAAGTAGGCATATAGGGAGAGAGGTACTTACTTGTAAAGCACATTACATAAATTATTCCCAGTATTGAAAACAAGTTCATCAACTTTGTATTACAATCCTTGTTTTACAGACAAAATGATGGAGGTTCATAACAGCCAGTATCTTTTATATAGCCACAGAGTTAACAAGTTGCCATGTTATGATTTTAACCCAGGACTTTGTCTATAGAGCCTTTCCCCCTTTTCATAATCTCACCATTTAGCCTCTGCCTCATTTTTCTCTTTCATAAGACATAAAAATACTTCCTTGCATTTTTTATCATGAGTAAGATTAATAATATAAGGTGTCTTATTTATTCCCATTTCTTTCTTCCTTCCTTCCTTCCTTTCTTTCTAGTCTTCCTTCCTTCCTTGTATCCCTCCTTCCTTTCTTCTAATTTACTTAATAATGTTCTTCTGCACATACACCCACATGCCAAAAGAGGGCATCAGATCCCCTCATAGATGGTTGTGAGAAGTTGCTGGGAATTAAACTCAGGACCTCTGGAAGAGCAGCCGGAGCATTTTCTTTCAAACAAGTTTGCTAACTCATTGTATCTGCCAAAGAAATAGTTGTAATCGTCATTCCTTTAGGTTCTTGGTTTTAAGGTTTATTTATTTATTTATTTTATGTAAATGAGTGCTCTGTCTGCATGTATGTGTAGATGCCAGAAGAGGTCATCAGAGCTTCTTACAGATGGTTGTAAGTCACCGTGTTGTTGCTGAGAAATGAACTCAGGACCTCTGGTAGAACAGCTGGTGCTCTCAACCACTGAGCCATCTCTACAGCCCCCAATATTCCTTTAGGGATATGTGCACACACTACTCCAAGTACCCAACCCACATACATAAATATATACACCAAACAAATGTTAAGTAGAAACTTTTCTCCCCTGCTCTAGACTATCTATGTACATCTTCAGGCCTCTTTCTTTTCTTTTCCATTTTTTTTTTTGTTGTTTTTGTTGTTTTTTTCAAGACAGGGTTTCTTTGTATAGTCCTGGCTGTCAAGGACTTCATGCTGTAGACCAGGCTGGCCTCAAAGTCAGGGATCTTCCTGCCTCTATCTCCAGAGAGCAGCCTCTGTCTTCCAAGTGCCCTATTCCCAAAGTCAAATAAGAATCTTTCTGGGGCTGGAGTGATGGCTCAGCTGTTAAGAGGACTGACTGCTCTTCCAGAGGTCCTGAGTTCAATTCCCAGCAATCACATGGTGGCTCACAACCATCTGTAATGGAATCAGATGCCCTCTTCTGGTGTTTCCGAAGACAGTGACAGTGTATTCATATACATAAAATAAAGAAAGAAAGAAAGAAAAAGGAAAAAAAAAGAATCTTTCAAACTCAGTGATCCTGAATCAAAGTTCTAAAGTAAATCACAAAAATGGCATTTTACTCAGACTAACTCATATTCTTTTTATCCAGCATGTAATAGAACACAGCACACAGTAGCATCTGATATCTCCAACTGTTAGGAAAACTTACACTTTTTAATAATTAATGATAGTACCTGGTGAACTCCTGAACAGCTTCTATTTTGGGGTGATAAACAACAATTCGCTTTTTCAGCATCAACGCTGTGTGTAAGATAATAGTCTCCATTCCAAATTGAGATACAATATCTTAAAATAAAAAGATAACATTACATTATGGCATAAAGTTTTCAATAAATAGAATTCTTGTCATATAAGTACAAAATTGTTTTAAATAAACCAAATACATTTAGGCAAATGCTATTAAGTGCAGACATACTTCATTTGGTGGATGGGTATGTTTATTCATGCATGTTTACCAGGATCTATATCATAGTTGCCAGCAATGCCCCATAGGGACTCTGCTGTATGTACAGATGAAACCAGACTCCTAAAGAAGTACAACAAATAATACAAAGGAGAACCCACATTTTTCAGTGCCATAAAAACATCTTAAAGAATACCCAATTTCAATCCAACCCTCAGTAGCCACTAAAGACAGCAAATGGAGAGCAATGGGCACTGTTAAGGATGTGAAGGAGGCAACTCCACCTTTAGAGGACCCCCAAGGTCCTTATCTCTAGGAGAAAGAGCTAATGACTAGGATGTGAGAAAAGAAAAACTATGCAAGTCAGTGGAGACTGTGAGCCATGAATTTAGTGAAAAGAAAATTTCTATAAGAGACCCAATGTAAAAAAGATTGTTACAAAATATGTTTTCCTTTGACAGAATTCTAAATCAGTAAGAGTTGATGTACTCTTCTGTGTTGGAAGTGCAGGTTAAAGTGACCTTGGCTTGGAGCTTTTGTTGTTGGCCGGGGTTTTCCTTCTTTTTTCTTTCTTACCTTTGATGGAGCCAGCAAGGTATGCCTTTCGACCATCAAAGTCTCTGCTAAGGAAAGAGCCATTTTCTTCACTCTGGCAGATCCCCTTGGTGAGAACTGCAATATAGCTCTCCATCATTTTAACTGGACTTCCATATTTCAAATATATTCTGTGAGAAAGGACAAAAAGTGACAATGTTTTTTATACAATATGAGTAATGTGGAGAAAGGCACCAAGGGTAGGCACTGGTATTTTCTAGATTATAAAGTAACCTGGCAGCATTTCCAAATATATAATAAACCAGCCTATAGCATTTCTTCTCTAAGTTACTTTGAAATACAACACTTGACAGATGTGAATTATTTCTCTGAGGAATGCTCTTCTCTACCATCAGATGTAGTCCCTACAGGAGAATTAATAGTGGCTTACCAAGGCTATGTTACTCCCAGAAATATTACATTCTTATTTCTTTTTATGATTTATGCTCATTAACTGGTATTCTCAGATATGCAACTCTGTTTTATTGCCTTGACTTCCTTTGACAAGGAGTTCAAGGTATGGTTCTCAGAAAAAGCAGTAATTAGCTACAGAACCTATGCTTATTATAAGCAATCTTAGAGGTAACTACATTTAAATGATTAAGAAATTCATGCTCTTTAAAGTTTTCAGTGATAAATACATCTATCATCAAGTAAAAGACTTCCCAAAAATGCTGACAGGAAGACAGCTGCATTCAGAACCCAAATGAAGTCTCTTTTGCTTCAAATCCCTTCCTGTAAACAAAGGCTACTTCTCTTTTATTTATAGACACTGATCCATTTGTTTGTTTGTTTAGAGACAATGCCTCTCTGTTTACTCTGGCTATTGTGGAACTTGCCATCTAGACCAGATTGGCCTCAGACTCAAGAGAGATCCACTTGCCTCCACCTCCTGAATGCTGGGATAAAAGGCCTAAGCCACTATGTCTGGCTTAGAGCTACATTTTGCTTGAGAAACTTGACAGAAGCTATACTTCAGTAGGTTATATTGGGATATACTTCAGTAGTCAAGAGTAGGCCTAGTCTGCTTGGACCCTTGAATTTGATTGGCAGCACTGAAGAATAATAAAAGAAATTACTGGACATACTTTGCCTTTCAGAAGCTGATGTAATAGAAAACAGAAAAAATTAAACTAAAAACTGATATTTTATATCTGACTACTTGAAAATCATATTTATTATAGACTAACTGAAAAAAAAATCTAGTTGAACTGATTACTAAATGCTTACTTACTATTTCAAGATACAAACTGAGAAAAAGGTGAAGAGCAATAAATATAGTGAGCTCTTAGGTATGGCCCCCAACCCACTAATTTAAACACAAGCTCATATGTAAGTTTGTTACATGGGTTATGTGAACTGGGACTGGGGAAGAGGCAGGAAGGAATCTTGAATTTTATTGTAGATTCCTCTGTATCACTTTAAAAAACATTTACATATTTTTCCTTTATGTGCATTGATGTTTTGCCTAAGGATGTTGGATCCCCTGGAGCTGGAATTACAGACAGTTGTGAGCTGCCATATCGGTGCTAGAGACTAAGGAAATGCATCCAGTGCTCTTAAGCACTGTGCCATCTCTCCAGCCTCATAACTGATACTTTTTTATTATATGATTCTTAATAAAAATGTGTCAACATAATTAACAAAAAACCAACTATAGTAATGGAAAAGCCAAACATAAAATTGATGAAATAACAACCCTGGGCTATGAGAGTCAAAAAAGAACAACCCCCTTCAAAAGACTGGGAGAATCACACAGTGTATCCCAGAGGACCATGTTCAGACAGTAACCCTCAAGCCTGCCATACCTGGCGTGTACAGCAGATTCCAGGTGTGCACAAAACCCCACTAGCCAAAGGAACTAGGTGATGCCACCCAGGAACTGAAGCCTTTGTAAGTGGCCTCTGCTATATGTCATAGGAAACACATCTGCCTGATTCACTCCCCAGAAATGAATACAAGCACCTCTACATTTACCTCACCATCACTCCCCAGAAATGAATACAAGCACCTCTACATTTACCTCACCATCATGAAAAAGTATTTGTCCATGAGTGTGTACAAAGATATCAGACACCCGTGTGGGGAACACATGTGAAGCTAAGCATGTGGAAACAGGAAGCAGGAGGACAGAGGAAGTGGCTGGCAACTGCCGAGTCATTATGTCTTCTGCCCTGTGACAGGAGAGGAGCACGTAAAATGCCATAACACTATGCACTACAGAAACTAGACATCTCATCAGCTTTGGTATCTGAAGCGACACTGCCTTCTGAACTAAATTTGTTTCCTTCATGTGGACATTTGCTGGGTCACTATTAAATGAGATCTTTATTTTGGTGAATTAGCATTTAACAAAATTTTCATACAGACCTACACAATATCCTAGTGAAGGCGGCGTATTTTTCTGGGTTAAAATCTTTGGCGGTCAGAACAATAGAAAAATGAGTCACCTGTTCAAAAGAAAGAAACAAACAAAAGCACAGTTTTTAAAGATACTAAATAAAATTCAATAGACACTTGCTATAACAGATTAATTGTATTAATCTATTCTAACAAACCTCTTGGACACAATGCTTTTCTATTCTTGTTTTATTTTGGGACAGTCTTGCTATGTAACCCATGTTGGTCTCAAACTTGAGATCTTTAGCCTCAGCTTTCTAAGATCGGAATTATATGTATATACCAATGTGATCAATTAAAAAACATATATTTTAAATTATTTCTAAATCTAAAACACTGTTGTGATATGAAAGGTACTATAATTCAAAACTTGGGCTATATTCACCTCAGGCTGTGTCAAGATTTTTCAGAAAGAAATGAAAGAGGTAGAGTGATGGCTTGGCAGGTCAAGCATTTGCTACTCTTGCAGAGAACCCAAGTTTGAGTCCCAGCACCCACAGAGCAGCTCACAACCACCTTTAACTCCATATCTAGGGGTCTGATACCCTCTTCTGGCCTCTAAAGACATCTGTACTCACATGGGCATGCATGCACACAAATAAAAGTAAAAATAAAATTTGAAAAAAAAAAAAAAAAAAAAAAAAAACAAATCCATCACACTGAATGAGTCATGCCATCACAATCTGTAATGGAGGCACTTGGGAAGTAAAGACAGAAGGATCAAGAGTTTAAAGTAAGCCCCAGCTATATAGTGAGTATGAGGCCAGCCTGGGCTATAAAAGACTCTGTCTCAAAACAAACCATTAAAGAAAAAAAGAACTTATTGACTAACAATCAAAGATCTTAGAATATATGAAAGCTTCCAAACTTACATTTTTTAAGACTCCTATAACTGTTTCTAAATGATTTTCCTAGTTCATAAAAGAAAAACAGTTAATGCTATTCTTTGTATTCTGGACATACTTCATCTGGTCCCATTATGGCTCAAAAGTTAACCCTGAAAAGTGAAAAGAGACATCCCAGGTACCTCAGGGACTTGTTTCCTTATTCTTTCTCTTGGAAAACTATGCTTTAAGTTAGAAGCCATATAATTTAGTTGGGCAGTGGTGGTGCATGCCTTTAATACTAGCACTGGGGAGGCAGGAGTAGGTGAATCTCTGAGTTTGAGGCCAGCCTGGTATACAAAAAGAGTTACAGTACAACTAGGAATACACAGAGAAACCCTGTCTGGGGGAAAAAAAGGTAAAAAGAAACCTCATAACATATTCACCAAGTCACACTGATACTTAACTACTATAGTAAACATACCAATAAAAACCAAAATATGAAAAGATTTTCTCACTAATCATTTTAAATTCATAATGTATCTTAATCATCTACAAGTAAATTAAAAAATTCTTTACTCTACCAAAAATAATTATATTCTTTAAAACAGTTTTTAAGGGGCTGAAGGGGAAGTTCAGTACTTAAGAACACTGGCTACACTTCCAGAGGATCTGGGTTCTATATCCAGAATCCACACGGTTTTATAAATGACTATTTCTAACTCCAGTCCCAGGAGATCCAACAGCTTCTTCTGATTTTTTTGCAAGCAGTAGACACACATATATTTATACAGACATACATTCATGCAAAACACCTCTACAAATAAAAATAAATTTTAAAAAATTAAAAAGTTCTTGACTAGTTCTTTACTTTTGCAGCTACCGCTGTATCACAACTGCTAAGCAAGAACCACAAATGGTATTTCAATGGTGTTTCAATGCACCTTCTCTCATTCAGAGGAAGATCATGTCTTCCCCTCTTTCTGGAAGCTAAGGCGGAAGTATAATGTTGGGTCTATGTCCATTCAAAAGGATAATGAAGTTTAGGTTGTTCAAGGACACACAAAGTCCAGCAGATGGCAAAGTGATCCAAGTGAACAGGAAGAAATACATCATCTACACTGAACAAGTACATCGAGAAAAGGCTGATAGCACAACTAACTGTGCATGTGGGCATCCACCCCAGCAAGGTGGCATCACCAGAGTAAAGTTGGACAAGGAGATGCTGGAGAGGAAAACCAAATGCTGACAGGTGGGGAAGGAGAAGGGCAAATACAGGGAAGAAATGACGGAGGAGATGCAGAAGTAGAACATTTCATACGTGACTTCATTAAAGATTAGTTAAGTTAAAAAAAAAAAAAAGGTTATGACTAGCCTGGAAGGCATTATATAGTTCAGGCTGGTCTTGAATTTTGTAATCCTACTGCCTGAAACTCCTAAGAGTTAGGATAACAGGCATGTGTTATCACTCCCAGCTTCTAAAATAGTTTTGTATTTTTCAAACAGGTCTTACTATATAACGCAGGCTAGCCTGGAACTCCCTATGGAAACCAGGCTGGCCTCAAACTCACAAAGATCCACCTGCCTCCCAGGTGCTGAGATTAAAGGTGTAATACACCATACTCAGCCCTAAAATAGTTTTCAACTATAGAAAACACTTCGTACTTTTTTTCTTTAATAAATGTAAAGCTAGGTGTGGTGGCCTACATTTTTTCCCTGATTTTATTTATTTATGTATGTGAGTACATTGTAACTGTCTTCAGACACACCACAAGAGGACATCAGATCCCATTACAGATGATTGTGAGCTACCACGTGATTACTGGGAATTAAACTCAGGACCTCTGGAAGAGCAGTCAATGCTCTTAACCTCTGAGCCATCTCTCCAGCCCCACTTCTCACTTTTATGGCTTTGAAACTGCCTTATATCTCTAGTCTGTAACTGTAACTATGATATGGAGAGACTGTATATCCTTAAACTGTTCAGCATGCAACTAACAACCTTCATACAATGAATGGAATGCTAAAGGGAATGGTTTCAGTAAAAATAATATCTAATGTTTTCAAGTGTGTATCAGACAGAATCTTAAGCTTATATTCTTAAATCTCTTTAGATATTTTGTTTTTGTTTGTTTTTTGACCTTGAACCAGGCATACCTTTTTTAAAACTGAAGAATCTGGAACTTCGACTGTAGTGACATAAAACCATGTTCTTCTGTACTGACCAAAGACAAAAGGGTGGAGAAGATTGTTTTCATCAGTTAAGCAGCATTTTCGAAGCAGCAGATTCCTTAATGAGGCTGTCGTGGAAGGATAACACCATACCCACAGAACTTCTCCATTAGTGTCCTTTTCTATGGTGGAAAGATGGTCACTGTGAGAATGTCAAACAGCAGCAAGGAAGTAAGTTGATTGGTTACTCAGAAACATTTTGTGGAATCAGTTTTAACACCACACTTTACAAAGCAACCCAGATAATAAGACTCAACATTTCTATGAACTCATGATTTGCATTTTCTTGGTTGTTTTTGTTTATCACCCAAGCTAGTCACATGGGCATACCTATACAAATAAAAGTAAACATGGCATCACCATCATTTTGTTTATAAGCATTTTGTTTGTAAGCTAAGCAAGTGAAAGTGCTTGCTACTAAGCCTGATCTGTGCTTGATTCCCCATGTCACTCATGGTCAAAGGAGAGAACTGGCTCACAAAAACTGTCCCCAGACATCCATGTGACATGCACAAATAAATAATTAAACCTGTAATGAAAAACTAGACTAAGATATTTGGTAAGATTCTCTATCATCTCTCACGAAATGCTTATTGACTTATGTTTTTATGCAACTGGAAGAATCTTTAATAAAAATACACAGAAAAGAGTTATTAGAGGGGAAAATGAAGAGACCTAGGTATATAGGCTGAGCCGTTTGAAGCCGAGTTTGATCCTTAATCCCAATTCTCCAGTAATGAAGGAGATTGTGAAATTTTCTTTAATTCATTTTACACATACAGTATAAATTTAAATTTCACATTTTTCTCATTGCTGGGGACTAAACCCAGTGCGTCTTAAATGCTAAGCAAGAGCTCTACCATGATGCCAAATTTTTAGAATAACAATAATAAAAGCTACCCAATCTTGTACTTTTCTCACCAAAATAAATACCCCAATTAAAAAAAGGAAATAAAGAACTCGAGGGCCTGGCTCAGTTCCAAAGTAGTTGGTAATTATAGATTTGTGTCACTATGCCTCTGATAACCTCTTTACTTAGAAACAAATACTTTGTTCTGAGACAGGATTTCCCTGTGTAGCCCTGGTTTTCATGGAACTTTCATAGACCAGGCTGGCTTTAAACTCAGAGATCCACCTGCTGCCTCCTAAGTGCTGAGGTTAAAAGCAGGCCACCACCACCTAGCTTAAAAATAAATATTCTTTAAGTGCATGTAAAAAATAAAATCTAAGAAAAAAAGAAAATTAAAAACTAAAGAGCTGTTGAGCAGGTAAATATGTTGAGTTTTTTTAGTTTTGTTTGTTTTGTTGGGAGAGAGTTTTTCTTTGTAGCCCTGACTATCCTAGAATGCCATAGACCAGGCTGGGTTTGAATGCAGAGATCTGCCTGCCTCTGCCTCCTGAGTGCTAAGATTAAAGGTGTGCATCAACCCCTGGTAATTTGTAAGTCATTTTTATCTTCACAGTTTAACTCAACCTTAATTATGAAGTGCTGACAGGTCCAAGAAGCCTGAGGTACTTAGGTTTTGTTTTCAAACAGTTTAAAAATCACATTAGAAACGAATACAAGGAAACTACAGGTAGCTCTGCAGTTAAGAGCACTGGCTGTTCTTCAAGAGGACTGGGTTCAATTTTCAGCACCTACATAACAGCTCACATCTGGCTCCAGGTCCAGAGGATCAGATGATCTCTTCTGACCTGGGATCCAAGCATGCACAAGGTGCACAAACATACAGTCAGGCAAACATTCACACCAAAATAAAATTAAATTTTACACAAAAAGAAAACGTGAATCCAGGATAAAGACACTGTTGAGCTCCTGAAAAATAATTACATCAGTTATTTGGTAAGCCTAAGCAATGCGATTGTACTCTGCAAGGAAGAATGGTGTCCTAAGTGTATTAGAATCTCAGGAGAGAAAGTATTCAAAGGAATTCATAAAGTTCCATTCATTCATGCAGTGTGGTGCCGTCGCCTACCACCTGCTTGGACTGCACAAGGCTCACACATAGTTTGGACTGTACATTAATAAGAATTTCCTCCCTATGAATTCCTATTAACTAGCCGCGGTCCCACATGTGACCATGAAGGAACTCAACGTATATCTGGATCAACGGAAACGAAGTTCTCCACCGTAGGAGTAGAGAGGCTCGGAGTCACCCTGCACGAGTTCCAACAACGCTCCGCCACTTCCCGGTGTGTCCTGCCAATAGCACCCAGAACTCCCGGAGTGTCACCCATACTACCGGGGAGCCGCAAACAAGCACAGCACGGCCCTAACTCTCCAACCCTAGTCCCATAGCGGGCGGTCAACCTAAGTATCGAGCCCCACGCGCCCGCCCGCCCGCAGGGCCCACGTCAGCCCCGGCGCTGAGGAGGCCAAAGTCCTCAGCCCAAGTCTAGCTCCTCCGTGGAGAGGCAGCCCCGGGAATCCCAGAACCCAGGCGGAGCTGCGGCATGGCCTGGCGGACAGAGAGCCTGCGTCCTCACCGATCAGCCCCACTCCGAGCATCAGCTGGGTATCCATTGCTACAACCGCAGCCATCTTCCGCCGCTATCCGGGCTCCGCACTGCAGGTCCCACCCCTCCTCTTGGCCACGCCCACACACAAGTCCCGTCCCTTCCGGCAGGGCTCAGCAAGCTCTACAGGTGCCGAACCAGGCTTCCTCTTCTGGCCAAACTTCTTGCAAACCTACACTTAGGTCCTTGTTCCTTCACAGGGACACATCCAGCCATTTCACCCCTCAGTCTAGTACCTTAAAGATGGAGTGTCCGTTCACTGTTTCATTACAAAAACAAGTATTAATTATGTAAGTGGTGCTGCTCTGAAGGGACAGGCTAACCCTACAGAAGTGTTAGTTCCCCCAGTCCAAGTGTAAATAGCTCTGCTCTGGCAGGGTATGATGTCGTCCCCAGCTTTATCTGTTCCGAGAGGTATTCTGACAATCCTTTGGAGCCTCCAATCCTGGGAGCCAAGAAGTACAAAGTCACATCACAAAACAAAACTCACACAAAAGATTTATTTGGGGGAGGAGAGGGTGAATCCAGGAGTGTGGCTGACTATTCTGCAGGAAATTGAGTAAAAGGCAGGATATATATGAGGTTTCTTGGGAGGCTGGGCTTTTCAGGGTAGAGATTGGTAGGATTTCAAATCTCCACTTTAGGGCCAGCTCCAGGATTTGTGGGAATCTTTCTTGGCCCTGGTCTTAGGCTAGGGGTCAGAGTGTTCTTTCCAAGGCCCTTTTTTACCCTACATAATATGTGCTGGGAATGCTCAACATGAGTCTTCTGGAAGAGAGGTATATACTCTACCCCTAAGCTATCTCTTCAGCCCACAATGTGCCCTTGTGGTGAATAAAAATTGTCCCCATAGGGGATTCAGAGACTCATAGGAAGTGGCACTACAAGAAGGTTTGGCCTTGTTGGAGTAGGTATGGCTTTGTTGTAGGAAGTGTGTCAGTAGGGAATGGACTTTGAGGTCTCAAAAACTCAAGCTAGACCGAATAGTTTAGTTTCTTTTCTTGCTGCCTGAGAACTCTCTCAACTCCTTCTCCAGCACACCTCATCTTAGATGTTTACTGATAAAATAATTTTTTTCCAGACAGTCTGGTCATGTAGCTCAGGTTAGCCTTGAGCTTGAATTTTGTACCTTGACTAATACAAAGCGTGTAATTTGCTGTGAGGAATTTGCAAAAAATGTCTAAAGAGAACTAAAGGAACCATTCCCAAAGAATTGAAGTCCATTGTGATGTTCTGGCCAGAGAAGAAAGGATGTATCCTGGATGGTAAAGACCACCTCATCACCTTCCCACCCCACTCCCCATTACCACATCTATTAAAAAGACAGGTTCCCTGAGATGGAGCTTCCAACTTCTTGATTGTGTCTCTTGTAGGAAGCACAGGAGGTCTTGTGTACACATGTAAGTACCAGGGGAATCAGGAATATTAAACTCAAAGAGTTGTCTCTTCAAGAGAAAAGAGGCATAACCTGTTTTCCTCTCAGAAGGCTGGGAGCAGAGGTGGTTAATAGTCTACCGATGTTTGTGCTATCTGTATGACTGAGCCCATACCATTTCTTCCCAGACCCTTAAGATGTCACATGCAGTTAATCTATAGAAGCTGTCTTTATGGAAGATGTCACATGTACTTTAAAAGAGTTCTAATGTAGTCATGTCTTAAGCTTTATGGTGCATATAGAATTGTGCTGTTATCTCCTGGAACCTTTTCCCCAAATTGTACTGTGTTTAAATAAGTTTAAAATAAACTAATCAAGGTCAGACTATAAATTCTTGACCCAACACTGACTATTGAGTCATGGTGAACTGAACTGTCCTTTTGCTGCAAGTGGAATCGGCACTCTGCTGGCATTGGTGGTTACAGAGACCCCTGCAGACCCTTTAATAAATATCATTCTTTCCATCAACTTACAGTTAGCAGATATTTGTTTTGGATCTTCTGTTAGAACCTTTTGTTTATAGACTCCTTGCAGCAGGGACACACAGGTTTTAGAGAACTGGGAGAACTGGTGACAGATTAAGTAAAAAAAAATTTTTTTTTCTTTTGATTCAGAATCTTCTGAATTTCAGATTGGTTTCCAACTTTCTACTTAGCTGGGGATGACTTTGAACTTCTGATCTTCCTGTCTATAGTTCCTGTGTTGGGTGCAAAGAGGGGAATACTGAAGGTTGTGACTAGTCTATGCTGTGGGACTCTAGGCTAAAAGTGAAGTTTTGATTTATGGGAAGATAGGTTTGATGATTTGATTAAGAATGTGGCTGATAGGCTCATATATTTTAATGTTTAATCACCAGGGAGTGGCATTATTTTAAAGAATTAGGAATAGGAGGATGTGGAAGAACTATGTCACTGGGGGTGAACTTTGAGGTTTCTTTTGTATTTTTAAATATTTACTTTAATTATATGAGTACACTGTAGCAGTCTTCAGACATACCAGAAGAGGGTGTCGGATCCCGTTACAGATGATTGTGAGCCACCATGTGGTTGCTGGAAATTGAACTCGGGACCTCTGAAAGCTCTTAACCGCTGAGCCATCTCTCCAGCCCCTGAGCTTTGAGGTTACAAAAGTCAATGCTGGCTTCCCCTTCTCTGTTCTCAGATCAGGATGCAGCTCTCAATTACATCCCCAGCACCATGCCTACCTGCTGCCATGCTCTCTGCCATGATGATGATGTATTAAGCCTCTGAAATTATTAATTTTTTTTTTATAAAAAAATGTGTTGGTCATAGTGTCTCTTCACAGCAATAGAACAGTGACTAAGAGAGTAGATGACTGGTAAATCTGCCTCTCTCCCTCCCTATTTCATTACTTAATGCTGTCAGACCCGCCAGACAAGTTTACCAGCCAACCTTTAGCTTGTAAGACCTTTTCCATCATAGATAAAGCTGGGTGTAGACTTCTAGGTTCAATGCCCAGCTGTGCACCTCATCTTAGCTATCCAGTCTCACATCACTGTTTTCCTCTTGTTTCCTTGAAAATCAGGGGAAGCTAACCACACTTAACTGTGTGCAAAGTTTAAATCACTTTCAAAAAACATAGCTTTGAATCAGGGTTTTTTCAAGACCACCACTAAATGTAACGAATTGCTTGAAGGAGTCATCGGCTGCCACTGATCTTCCTTATAGCTGTGGATGATTTTTATAACTTTCGACTCTTTCATCTTGCCTCCCAATTACTGGGATTACAAGTGTATGCTGCCACACTCAGCTAATTATTTGCTCATGTATTGTGGTTCTCTATATTTTCTCTGCACCAATTCCAGGTAAACCTGACTTGTTAGATGTGATATATTAGTTGCAGTATCTATTAGAGCTACTTTTTTTATTGAGCATTCTGTTTGAGAATTCTTTTTTTAAATTTTGTTTTTCAAGACAGGGTTTCTCTGTATAGTCCTGGATGTCCTGGAACTTGCTCTGTAGCCCAGGCTGGCCTCAAATTCAGATCTGTCACCTTCCTCTGACACCTAAGTGTCTGAGACCAGCTCTCCTCTCAGGCAAACAATAGAGGTCCCACAGAGTTGGATCAAAGAAAAGAGACAAGTTAGTTAAAGTTGCAGCATGACTTCTGCGGACTTGAGGCCTAAGCCAGAGGTACCAAAAATGCTCTCCACACCTAAGCGCTGGTATTAAAGGTCTGCACCATTGCCACCAAGCACAAGGAGCCTTAGTTAGTAGTCTTTGAGTCTTGGCATTGAGCATCACCTCACCATGCCACCAATAACTCAGTCTCAGGGGTTCTCACCATTAGAACCTCCTGTAAAAGATTCCCTGCATCCGGTGCACACAAGGCTTTACAGAATTTGGGGAGAATTGGTGACACGTTAACCAAAATATATCCCCCGCAATGATGAGCATTCTGCAGAAAATTCAAACTAGGGATGTAGAAGGAAAAGGGGGAAGGGGGTAATATTATTTAAAGCACATGACGTGCTCTTATGCAAATTCCATAATGAAGCTGGGTGATGAAGATGCATGCTTTTAATTCCAGCACTCAGGAGACTGAAGCAGGCAGGTCTCTGAGTTTGAGGTCAGCCTTGTCTATACACACACACACACACACACACACACACACACACACACACAAAACAAAAAACAACCAACCAATCAAACAAACAAAAACAAAAGAAAAAGAAAATGTCATAATGAGGGTTGGACAGTGGTTAAGAACAAGGGTTGGACAGTGGTTAAGAACACTGACTGTTTTTCCAGAGGTTCTTTGTTCAAATTCTAGCAACCGCATGGTGGCTTACAACCATCTGTAATGGAATCTGATGCCCCCTTCTGGTGTGTCTGAAGACAGCTATAGTGTACTTATATATAATAAATAAATAAATCTATTTTTAAAAGTCACAGTGAAACCCCTTACTTTATACAGCTGATATACACTATTAAAAAGTCTAAATTACAGCTGTGCAGGGTAGATGTATGCCTTTAAACCAGCACTCAGAAGACAGATGTGGAAATATTCCTGTCACTTTGAGGCCAGCCTGGTCTACAGAGTTAATTCCAGGACAGCAAGGACTACACAGAGAAACTCTTGTAGTTTCTAATCTTAAAAAAAAAAAAAAAAAAGCATAATTAAATCTAAGTCCATAGTAAAATATACAGAAAAAAGTCTAAATTAAAGGAGAAACAGAATGATCTTCAGATTTACATTTGGATATCAGAATAGGGCTCTCGGAACAAGTGCCCTTTAAGTTGCACTGTAGCACAATTTGATCTCCATAAAGATTATCTCTACCTCCCCAGAATGAAAGCCCACACCCTATGGCTCCATTCTGCCTTGTAATCATGTTTGACATATTTAACAGAGATATATGTTTTCAAGCCACACCCCAAAAACCACTCTTCAGTGTCTTACTCATTTTGTTTTGGTCCAGTTCATTTGGGTAACTTTGGGACTAACTTCCTAAAACCCCAAGCAGAAGCCAAGTTCCATAGCCACTTAGCTGGTTAGTAGAGGCACAATATATACCTGCTGTATCCCTGTTGAAGAGTTCAACCTTAATTGGACTTAGTAAGGTTTTGGATTTTTTTCTTTTAGGTGGAATAATCAAGGTGTCTGAAAACACAGAGAATGTTTTCTGAGTTTTGACCATGTGCCAGGCACTACCTGCATACAATGATGTGCTATTCCAGTCACTGCCTTTCTTAAACTGCCAGGATCACTCGGGAGATCAACAAGCAAATGAACAGTTATAACTGAGGATTTTTCTCTTTCTCCCTGGATAGTCTGTTATATGCTACATTCCCACCATAGCTTCCAGTGAATTTGACTTCAGGTGTATGCCACTCTGTTTGGCATTAAAGGTTTATTTAATCAACAAACACTGAGTGCTTTCTAGGTGTCACATACACACCAAATAAAACAAACCTGGTCCTTGTCAAGATGATTGTATTTTACAGGGACAGGAAATAATAAACAGATAAAATATTGGGAATTAGATGGTGATCAATGCTATGGAGGAAATAAAAGAATGATGTTAAGAAATGTAGCAGAAAGGGAGTTGTTATTACTCTGTGAAGGAAGACTTCACAGAAGTCCCAGTAAGGGTGACAATGGTGGTGGTGATGGGGGACATGACAAGGTAGAGGACAGGGACTGTGCAAGTCCTTATGAGACACTGTATAGACTGATTTTCATCAAGTGAGCTGAAAACAGGTCTTCATCAGGGGACTGGCACCAATTTGCTTTTACTTCACAAGAATTTCCTTCCTGGGCTGGAGAGATGGCTCAGCGGTTAAGAACACTTCTTAACTTCTTAACATGCTGGCTCACAACCATCTGTAATGGGATCCAATGCCCTCTTCTGGTGTGTCTGAAGATAGTGACAACATACTCACATAAATGAAATAAATAAATAAATCTAGAGAGAGAGAGAGAGAGAGAGAGAGAGAGAGAATTTCCTCGCTGATATGTGGGATGCAAAGAGAAAGGATAAGAGCTGAGCTGAGCTAAGCTGAGCGCACCTGAACAGGGGTCCTCTGTAAAAGCAGCAAATACTGGTTTTTAAAATATTTTTATTATCATTATGTGTTTGGGATTTATCTATGTTTCGAGTTGTTACTTGGAGGATTAGCAGGTGGTCTAGTGATGGGTTTCTTAAACTTTTTCCACTTTTGACCCCTTTCATCTGAGAAATGTTTACATGTCTCTAGGTGTTGCAGTAAATATTAAAAAGTAAAAATACTTATCTCTTTTCCGGTTCTGAGGTCTCACTCCTCAAGCGTGATCCTGATACAGAGCCACAAGCACCTCGGGCACCTGGTCTGAGCTGCCACAATGGCCCAACTTGTCCACGCTACTCCCTTCCCTTGTCGGTTTAGTACAGGGTGTTTCTGTACCCCAAAATCCCACAAACACAACTCTACAGCCATATAGCTATTCATACAGGTTTATATATTCAACTCTCAATCAACAAACCCTCTACACAACAAGATTGCATCAAATAGACAAAGATACAAACTGCCATTCTATATGAGATATTAGACCTATAAAATTCTTAATGTTCATAGCTTTTTAACACCAACCAATCCCACCTTGGTCTAGCTGGTCCTTGGGAAGGTCCACGTTGCCATGATCTTCCCCCTCCGTTGGCTGACCTCCTCTGACCTCTGACCTCCAACCTATCTGCCCTCTCTACTTCCCTCTTACTGCCCAGTCACTGGCTTTCCTTTATTTTGCTAATTAAAATGGGAAGGTTCAATTGGAGTTAGGCACCCCTTCTGGAGGAAGTGGAATTAACATTAAAATACTAACAGCTTCAGGACAATCTACATCTAGGTTTATAAAACAAGTATATAAATTCAACTGATAAGAAATCATAAACTTTAGATAAGTTTTTGGTATGCCTATAGACATTTTATTAAAGATGAAAGCAAATTTTTATACTGAGATTGATGTGCTTGTTTGTCTAACACAATACAATCTAAAGATATACTATTTTGATATATGCTGAGGAATGATGGTAGGAAATAAGCCTTCATTTTTTAAAATTAAACTATTAGTTTTCTTAGAGCAGAAAATTTTCTATGTAAGTAAATAAAACTTCCTGTACAAATACTGATTTCAGTTATTTAAAAATTTTTTTTTCATTTAAAAATTTCATGTGTTTGACTGTTTTACCTGCATGTCTGTTTTGTACCACTCATTTGGCTGGTATCATCTTCAAGAGGCCAAAAGCTAGTGTCAGATTCCCTGGGATCTGAAGTATATAGATGTTTATGAGTTTCCATATGGTTGCTGGGGATCAAACCCGGGTATGATGGAGGAGCAGAGAGTGCTTTTAACTGATGAGCCAACTCTCAGCCCTAATTTTAGGTAATTTTAGTTTTTTTCAGGCTTTCTTCATAGTTGGGTATAAAAAAGCATGTGCAAAGTGCACATATTCAGAACCAAGGCTGTATGATGGAATATGGGTTGGCTCAGCCAGTAACCTCAGGTTTATTATGTATTGGATTTTGAATTGAGTTTTGGCTGTGTGTGTTCAGGAATCTCGCACTGCTGCCTAACATTTTGCAACCACCACATTCAGTTACATAATTCCATAAGAAGCTTTGGTCTAATCTGAAACTAGTGAGCCTCAAAGTTCAGAGTTCAGGGAGGAGGGAACAAGAATGTTCAGAATAATTACTGAGAAGCAGTGGTTGGTGTCTGATCTTCCCTCTAGGGACCAGTAGACTGAAGAAAGAACTCAGCTAGCTCTTTCACAGGGTTGTAAGATGGGCAGAGTGGCCAAAGAGATGGGTCCTATAATGGAATTAAATGGTGTTATGAGCACAGGGAGTGGGGCAGCTAAGATGCCCTATGGTCAAGAATGGTTTAGTAGGGGCTGGAGAGATGGCTCAGTGGCTAAGAGCACAAAATGCTCTTTCAGAGGTCTTGAGTTCAAATCCCAGCAACCACATGGTGGCTCACAACCATCTGTTATGGAATCTGATGCTCTCTTCTAGTGTGTCTGAAGACAACTACAGTGTACTCATGTACATTAAATAAATAAATAATAAATAAATAAGTCTTAAAAAAATAAAAGGAAAGTACACTGTGTTTGGACACTCAGAAAAATCACAGTTGAACTTACAGGCTTAGAACTGGTGCATACAGAAGCTTTGTGTAGAGAAAAGTGTATTTTTTTTTTTTATATTTGTGTTCTTGTGTTTAAGCAGATGGAAAATTGGAAGCAGATGGGCAGATGTGCTAAGAACCAAAGATGACACATATGGGGCTTTTAACCTTGTTCTTTCCTACAGATAAATCTGGAAATTCTTATTTAAATATTGATGTTGATTTTCTTTTGTTAATCCTCCATGATTCATTTTTAAGTAGCCTATCTGACTGTTGCTCTGCCTAGGATTTGTATGTACCAGTGAACAATACAAAATTTTTGTTCTTATCCATTCTTAAGTATGATATTATATTATGATATAAAGATATGATGTTATTAATGTTATATATATATATATAGACATGGCCTCTCATTGTATACTCTTAGCTGTCCTGAAACTCACCGATATCTGAGTCTGCCTCCTGAGTGCTGGAACTAAAGGCATATGCCACCACACTTGGCTAATGTTTAAAGTTTTGGCATCTAACCTTATTTGGTGCCAGGGAATATTTCTGAAGGAAGTGACACTTAAGCAAAACCTGAATGAGAAGGTTGGTTTTAAAAGCAAGGGATGAGGGCTGGAGAGATGGCTTGGAGGTTAAGAGCACTGACTACTCTTCCAGAGGTCTTGAGTTCAGTTCCCAGCAACCTCATGGTGTCTTACAACCATCTATAATGGGATCAGATGCCCTTTTCTGGTGTGTCTGAAGATAGTTAGTGTACTTATACAAACAAAATAAATATATTTTTAAAAAAAGCAAGTAATGAGGCAAGGGTAGAGTTAGATGGGTAAGGATCATTAATCTCAGAATTAATTAGGAGGTATATTTATGGCCAGCCATACTATATAGTGAGACTGTTTCAAAAATAAAATAAAATAAAATAAAATAAAATAAAATAAAATAAAATAAAATAAAATGGAACAACTAATTCCTAGTGAAGTGATGTAGGAGCAGGAGATGGGCAGAGTCTTTTAGGTACTGAAAGATACAATATGTGGGCCTGGAAAGAATCTGCACTGCAGTAGTGTCTGTCTTCATGGAGATGATGGTGAATAAACTATGGCTTCTTCCTAGGACTCTACTAAAGTAGGAAGTTAGACTATTTTATTTACTGTTGTAACCCTTACATCCATCAGAAACGTTTATTTGTTATGCTTGGCAAATGGTACATACTTGATAAAGATTTGTTGAATGAGTTAGGGTTATTATTTATAGGTATTACTATGAACAACAATTTATAAGTACATTGCCATATTCTTGAAAATAAAATGATAAATGTGATTTTAGGCATGTTAGTTCATGCCTGTAGTTTGAGCACACTTCAGGCTAAAGTGGGGCTAATTGAAAATTTTAGGCCAGTTTGGAATGTTTTTGTTGCCCAGTGAGATCTTATCTTAAGAGCAAAACAAAAGAGAAAAACCAAACCCCTCTCAAAAACACTCCCTACATTGTATTAGAGAAATTATTTCAGGAAGTACAAAAGTAACTTGACAAGAAAAAATACATTGATCAACTTTTGACATGCCTGAATAGTTGTTTTCTGCTGAATGAGCATTAATCAGCAGACAATTATGCTTTTCTCTTGGTCCAATTAGATCCTATCTCAATTTTCATTATAGAAACATCTATTTTCACCAGGGAATCATTAATTTTTTGAAAGAAAGCACTGGGAATCTTAACATCTTCAACACTCAAAATTATGGCTGCTAGCTGGTACCAATCTGTTGGTGGAATGCATTTACCCCAGGTAATCAACATTATTACTTTCATTAACAAAGAGTATTAGACTCTAAGTAAATTATTGGAGAGGGTGTCTTGTTTGCTGTTCAGTTGGTCTTGAACTCTGAGGTTCAAACAATCTTCCTGTCTTAGGCTTTGAGTGGCTTTGACTAGATACCAGTCACTGTATACAACTAATTTGACTCATTCTTTTTAATACACTTACATGATCATTGGCTATTATGTCACCAATGACTCCTATGCTTTAGATCACATGAAGGAAAAGTTATCAATAAGAGGGATATTTCATTTCACTTTATCTTTTAATTTCCTAGTGTTCATCTGACTGTGGGCCTACCAAATAGGCAATGTTGAACTTATTTTTTCTTTATGACTATTTTGTCTTTATGAATGTTTGTGCACCATGTGTGTCTCTGGTGCTTGTAGAGGTCTGAAGGTGTCAGATTCCCTAGAACTGGAGTTATGGATGGATGGTTATAAACCACCTTATGGCTGCTTAGAATCAAATCTGGATCCTCTTCAGGAGCAAAAAGTGCTCTTAACTGCTAAGCCATTTCTTCAGCTCCTATTTTTACTGTTTTCTGATATAAGGAGATATAAGGAGAATGTGAAAAAGCCTTTTCTGATATTTAGGCCAAGTTTCTTTGATTTTTATTGTTTGCATCTTTCTTTAGCCTATTATATAATTAAAAACTTCATGAAAGAACCATTTTCTCTTTATGTTTGGCTTTTAAAATTTTACTTAATTATAATATACACAAAGAAACCCCTTGATCATGCCCATAAAACAGTTGTTAAAGCTTGTAAGTACTGGATGTTCTTTTACATCAATCCTGTCTGGTACTTGCTTTGGGAGGTGAAAGTTCATGCATTTAGTTAGCATGGTCTAAGTATTCTGAAGGAACAACTTTTGAAATCAACTTTAAAATATTTTTTTGTTTTTAATGTGTCTGTGTCTTTGTGTGGGTATGTTCATGTGAATGTAAGTGTTGGGGAAGCCAGAGATGATACATACCCTGGGAACTAGAATTATAGGTGGTTATGAACAACCTGACGTGGGTGCTGAGAACTGAAGTACTCTGCAGCATTATTATCTCTTCAGACCTTTAAATAGCTTTAAAATATTTTTAATTAGTTTTTCGAGAAAGGGTTTTTCTGTGTAGCTTTGGTCTATGGAACTCACAGGGATCTGCCTGCCTTTGCCTCCTGAATGCTGGGATCAAAGGTGTAGGTTCCCACCACGCTTTTTTTTTTAAAGGTTTCCTCATTCATTGATACAAAATCTCATTAATCTACATATCCCATATTATTGTAAAATATGTAATGAACTTGCAGTAATTTATTCTTTTCTTTCTGAATTTTCTCTGAACCTTTGTGTGGTGCTAGGGATCATGGGGCTGTGTGTGATGGAGGAGCGCTCAGCCACTGTACATCTGCAGCCCTGAGCTCGTTAATTTCTTAAGAGCATAATAATTCGACGCGGTTTAAATGGCTTTCAAGCTCTAAACATAGTAATTAATCTATGAACACTTGTTAGGTAGCAATAAGACATGGCTTGCAGTAAGCCATTTCCTCACCAACACACATTTATTTGATTGTGACGTGAACTGTACGTAAAATTCGATTACACTTGCGTATTTTCAAACTTTATACAAGTTGGTTATCTAAGTTCTTGGGTCTTCTACTTATAAGAGGTGGCTCTGCCTCTACTCGCCTTCTTGAGACACTAATTCTACAAGGATACCAAATAACTCTGCTTATTATTCGTTTATTCCCTCCCTTTCCTTGTCAATTAAGCAACTGGTGCCCTATTTCTTAGCGATGAGCACCACTGGCCAGCGATACCAGCTCAGCACTTCCGTTAGTTATTTTCAGCCTTTCCAGACGAGGTCTCTGCAGAGACGATGCGGCCTTATTAACGCGGCCTGCTTCTGCGCACTTCATTTTGGGAATTACTGTGGACACAGCTTTTTCTCGTCGCAGATTTCCTTTTCCCGCCCTATGTCCGCTGGGGCAGAGGTGGCCGGAGAAAACTTCTTAGGGTTCTCTCTCGCGACCCAAAAATCACAACAGTTCTCACTGCCCGGCAACCAGCACCCAGCGCCACGTCAGCTCGCGCTCGAGATGCCAGCGCGCCTGCGTGCGGAGAAAGGCGGAGCATGCGCAAAGCCCGCCTCCTACATCCGGGGCTCGGGCGGCGGCGCTGCCGCCGCGAGGGAATCACGTGGTTCCTTCCTTTCCGTCTCTGGCCGGCTGGGCGCGGGCGACTGCTGGCGAGACGCGTGGAAGCTCGCGCTAGTTCCCCTCCGCCTCCTCTCCCGGTTCAGGCCACTAGGGAGTTCGCTGACGCCGGGTGAACTGAGCGTACCGCCAAGATGCCGGCCTATTTCCAGAGGCCGGAAAATGCCCTCAAGCGCGCCAACGGTGAGTAAGGCAGCGAGTCGCGCCGCGCAGGTCCGGCCCGAGGCCTGGGAGTTCGAGGACCCCCGCCTGCTGCCCGCAGCCCGGGCTGTGGAGGCCAGTGGTCACGGCCGCCGCCACTCGGCCTTATGTCGCACGGCCTCCCTACTCCAGCGGGCCGCGGCGGAAAGCGCGGATCAGGAACCGTCGTTCCGGTGTGTGTTCACTGGCTGCCGCCCGAGGCTTGCGTCTCATGACCACGGCCTGCGGGGTCAGGTCTCTCCGGACTTTCGATCCTTCGCCAGGATCGGCCTCCAGCTGGCATTTCAGACCCGCGGGCTGCTTGGGAAGCCCCGCGCTTCTGCCGCCATCTGGGAGTGCCGGGAGGAGGAAACATGGCTCCCTCCCGGGGACAATGCACGCGAGAACCTCGGCTCCACCTCCCGCCGGGGTCGGGAGCCCGGCTAGTCAACCTCTACCCCACCTCTCCCGCACGTCTGGCTCTAGATCCCACGCGGAGGCCTTCTGGATCAGGGTCTACTTCCTCACCACTAGTTTGCACTTCTGGCCTCTACTCCATTAACTTGTTTCCTGTAGTCTTTCCCTCTCGAATTGATAAGGGTCATTTCGAAAGTATTTCGAATTAAGAAAAGTTAATATTCTTTAGGGATTTAAAAATTATCCTCTCCAGAGAAGCCCTAGAAAGTGTTTTCCCCAAGGTCACTGGGGAGTGTCAGAAAACAGACCAAGGTCTCTTGATATCCAGATCAGTTTTTTGTGGTTGCTGTTGTTTTTCCTTCCAACGCAAGTGCCACTGAGTACTATTTCTATTTCCATACGTGTCCTTAATTAAGCCTGTCTCTTGCAGGAAAGACTCTGGATCTCTGACATTTTGTGGTGGAAAAGTCGAGTGCACATATCTGATCTGACGTTTAAAAACTGCTTTGTTTTTAAAATAAAACCTGATAATTCTGTATCGGTGCCCCTTTTAACCCCTCAAGTCCAAACAGATAAGCCATGTATGTTGCAGGTTTATGTTTGGAAAACTTACTAGAAGTGGAAGCCTCATGTGAAAAGGCCATTTGAGTCAAAACTTAGAAAACTGCTGATAATTTGTCAGGGATAAAGATGTGTTGGTTACATTTTATGGTTAGGAAGCAGTCTGGAATAGAATAACAACGCACCATGGATAACCTAATACAACCAGCACTAATTTATTATTGAAATTAGAACTATAGCTAATTTAGGACTTTTTGATGTTTTAAAACTTAGAATTATGTTGTGCTGTAGAAAATGGAATTGGGTAAAGTTAGGGTTAGTTGTAACATTCAGCAGCAGTCTTTTTTCCCCTACTAGTCTAGCTAAGGCACTACAGTCTTTGGCCTACATACATACATAGTAACTTGTTGACCTTATTTTTCTCCTGTTTAGAATCTTCATGTTAACTTGGTTAATATTGCAAACTTTAAAGTAGAAAGGTTACATAATGTGTTCTAAATTTCTTTTCACAGTGTCTAAGTTGACTTGATTAAAGATGAGTAAGCTGGGGAAAGTATCAGCAAAGTAGGATAGTACTTTGTTGTACTGCAGTACTGTGTGGCTAACTTGGGTCTTGGTGCATTTTTCCCAAGGCTTGTATTGACTTCTTGCTGCAGCCCCATTACAGTTTCCAAAGTAGCAAGAAGTGATGCCTTACCTTCCAAGGGATTTGACTCTAGCAAATTGTCTATCTCATATGGCACTGTTTATAGAACAAGTAGATGATAAAATGGGTTTTCACTTCTTAGAAATCTGTTTACCTAATTGTTTTACCTGTAGCATTTGTAGCCCCAGGGATATTTAGACCTAATCTATTGAATTATTTTAATAAATAAAATAGTCCTTCAGGTCGCTCTGAGCGGTAATTGGGTTGGGAAAATGTCAGAGCCTTTTACACTCAAACTCTACAACTCTTGCCTTAAAAGGTAAAACTGTTATTATGGAACCTCACAATTGAGTAGTAACATCTTAAATACTTAATCTGTTGCACAAATTAGTGAAAAATGAAGGATTGATATGAACCTTCTATTGGTAGATGCATGGTTTCCGTCATATTCTAAAGATAAATGCAGAGTGCCTATACTTCTAATACATATAATTCTGGACTTCAGTTTATAGAAACTTAATCTTGAAATCATCTTAGTGTTGAAATAATTCCTCTGGCTGCAAAAGTGTGGCTGCAAAAGCCTTCCCACATCATTAACTAGGTAATTTCAAGGAGCTAAGTCACAGCCATGGATCATCATGAAGAGTTTGTTTCAATCTCAGTTTATTTCCTATATATTCCCTCTTCTTATTTTTCTTAGGGTGGGTTTAAGGTGTGTGTGTGTGTCTGTCTGTGTGTCTGTCTGTTTGTCTGCCTGCTTGTTGTTTCTGTGTGGTTTATGTGAGTACACAGTAGCTGTCTTCAGACATACCAGAAGAGGGCATCAAGATTCCATTACAGATGGTTGTGAGCCACCATGTGGTGGCTAGGAATCTGGTAGAACAGTCAGTGCTCTTAACCACTGAGCTATCTCTCCAGCCCATTTATTTACTTTTGTACTTTTTTTTTTTTGGAAGCAGAGCCTTATTAGGTAGCCCAGGTTGTTCTCAAATTTGATCTTATTGCTCCAATTTCAGTGCTGATGATATAGATTTGATTCTATCACATCAAACTTCTGAGCTAGAATCACACTTTTATGGGTAGAACCTGGGTTTGATTGCCAGCACACACAGTGGCTTAAAACCAACTGTAACTCCAGTTGAAAGGGGGGGATCCATCCTCTTCTGACATCCAAAGGTATGCATGTGTGGTTCATGTAAGCAAAACACTCATATACATAAAGTAAAAAACAAAAAAATCTAGTATTTTTTAAAGTAATCTCATGGCCATTTAAAAATTACACATTGGGAAAGTGGATTATTCTTATATTTCCAGTGTTTTGAATTTTATTTTATCATGGATTTAGTCCTTAACTTTAACTTGATTTGTATTTCATATTGCAAACACTAATACCTTAAAGTTTAAATCCTTAGTGTAAAGTTGGGGATTAGATATAATGTCATTTTAATGTTGCTGTTACAATTTTTCTTTTAATTTTATATTGTGAGTGCTTTTCCTGCAGGAAATACTGAATCCCCTGGAACTCAGGATTCAGGGGTTACTGATGTGAACTTCCATGTTGGTGCTGAGAATAGAACCCAGGTCCTTGAAATGTAGCCAGTGTTTTAAATTACTGAGCTACCCTGCTGTTACAGTTACATTCACTAATATTTTGGTTGATAGGAACTTTTGGTTAAATTGCTTTGAAAAGCACCTAAAGTAATATGGAAAACAACCTTAGGCACACTTCCAGGAAGAGGATAGTACTTAAAGCAGGAAGGCATTTTTGTTTGAATATAGTATCTAGTTGTACTTACTTATGTCATTTAGGATTTGGGCTAGTTTTTTTAGGGGTGGCATGTTGGCCCAAGTGAAATGGTCTTTCCCCACACATAACATTGAGGAGTTTGTATTTGTTTGCATATTTGATATAGGGGGGTAGGGGTAAAGTAAAGATGTTTAATATGGTATGTTTGGTATGCTATGGTTTTTGGTTAATAGTTTGGTATGTGATTTGTTCAAGTATATATAAACTTTGTATATGGGAGAATTGGAGCAATATTGTTTCACTGGAAGAACTGAGAAGCACCATTCCTAAAACCAGAGTCTTAAACCTGTAGATCTAGTAAAATTCTAAATAGTAAACTTTTATAGGCTTTTTATGTGTATGAGTATTCTGCCTATATGTGTGTTTTTGTACCATGTGTGTCTGATGTTTACACAGATCAGAAGAGAGGGTATCAGTCCTGGGATGGTGGTGAGCAACAATGGTTGCTGGGGACAGGGCTTGGGTCCTTTGAAAGAGGAGTAAGTGCTCTCGGATCACTTCTCCAGCTTCAGTTCTGTTCATTAAAAAAAAAAAATGGTGCTGGAATTCAACCCAACGTTTCTAACATGCTTGTTTTAAGGTAGAGCTTCTCAATTCAGGTTTATCCAGGGGAAAATTTTGTTTAAGATTCCCTCCCTGCTGAATGGGCTCCAATATTCTTGTTTTCTATTATTTATTTAGGATTTGTTTCATGTATTAGTACACTTTAGCTGTCTTGAGGCATACTAGAGGAGGACATTGGATCCCATTACATACGGTTGTGAGCCACATGTGGGTGCTGGGAATTGAACTCAGGACCTCTGTAAGAGCAGTCAGTGCTCTAAACCACTGTTCAATCTCTCCAGCCCCCAATATTTTTAGGAGAAAAATAAACACTAAAAGAAACCTCAAAGATCTAGTAAAACTAGTATCTTAACTCCCTTAATGTTTTAAATGTCCAAGTGGAAGCTTTTTGTGCTTGTGTGAAATTTAGCATTTTCTGTATTTTTCCCCCAACTTTCCAAGTGCTAACCACTCCTGAATTAATTACTAAATTTAAAAGTGAATCTAACCAGTTTAAATTATTAAATATTTTTTTTACTATTTATACAAAGGGGGAAAAGGACAAATATAAGAACATTTTTAATCTAGAGTCTTCTGTTGACTAATTTGAAAAGATGCTACATATGGCAGCTAAATTTGGAAATGTAGTTATTACACACAATGCTTTCAAGCTTATAAAGTCAAGTTTCTTTGTCTTTCAGTCTTTATTTAAAAACCTTAATTTAAGTTTTATAGAACATTTTTATATTTTCACAGAATTGTTGAAAGATAGAGTTTTCACTATATCCAGTTGTTCCCATTAATGAAAATCTAAAATCTGTTATGTCTCTTTACAACTAAGGAGTCACCAACTGAAGTTTTTTATTCATTTATTTTGTTTTGTTGTAAAGGCAGGATCTTAACTTTGTAGCCCTGAAACTCACTAAGTAGACCGTCCAGCCTCCAACTCACAGATCTACCTGTGTTTACTGTGTTTCAGTTTCCCTACTTTCCCAGTTGTACACTAGGATCCTATCCACCTACCACATCACATTTAGTTGTCATGTCTCCCTTGTCACATGTCTCAGACTTTTTTTTCCTCACAGATTGGAGAAGTACTGCATTTTGTAAAATGTCCTTTATTTTAATGTATTTAAAGCAAGATATTACATTCAGGGTACTTTACCAAGACCAAGAATATTTCTATTATTTTTGGTGACTTAAAAAAAATCCATAAGGTAGCATGTTCAGTATCTGGTGAGAACTGGCTTGTTATCCTCCTTAGGAAGAGATTAATAATGTTTCCTTGCCTGATAAGAGGAAACAAAAAGCAAGCTATCATATTTAGTATAAAAGCTACTTGTTGCATTTAGATCCAGTCACCTCTTTAAAGGCCAACTCCTAATGGTATTTGGTTAGGGAATATGTGCCAATCCAGAGTTTAGGGGGACACTTAAACATTTAGACCACTGACCTTTTTTTAAAAAAAAATTTAAAAAGATTTATTTCATGTATGAGTACACTGTAGCTGTTTTCAGACATCATATGAGGGTATTAAATTTCATTATAGATGGTTGTGCCACCATATGGAACTCAGGACCTTACTTAGGAAGAGCAGTCAGTGCCCTTAGCTATTGAGCCATCACCCCTAGACCATTGAATCAGTATTTATCTTGATAATTGTTTGAAAAATACTAGTCTTATTTTTCCCCTCAAGTTAGTGTTTTTCTGTGTAACCCTGGTTATCATGAAACTTTTAGACCAGGCTGGCATTGAAATAAGATACAGTTAGCTATGCCTCCTGAGTGCTGGGACTTGCCACCCACTGACCAGCAAAGTTAATTTAAAAAATACATTTCTGGGACTAGGTACATGGTTCAGTTAAAAATAATTACTGCTCTTGGAGAGGACTGTAGTTCTGCTCCTAGAACACATATTAGGCAGCTGACACACTGTCCAAGGGTCCAACACTCATGGTGCACATAACACACTCATACACATAAGATAAAATTAATTATAAGGCTTTAAAAAAACCCTCATGTCTCTGTGTGTAGCCCTAGTTCTCCTGAGTCTTCTGTAGACCAGATTGGTTCCTCTTGCTTCAGCCTCTGGAGTGCCAGGATTAAAGGTGTATATGATGCTAAGTCCAATAGCTCTTTTTACCTTTAAAGGTTTGTTTTTGAGTTGTGCTACGTAGAGAGGCCCTGTTTTGATCCCTCCACTCCAAAGAAAATGTGTGTATGCATGCATGCTGTGTGAAATGTTGAAAGAGTCCAGGAGAAGGCATTGTATCCCCCTGGAGCAGAAAAATAATAGCCCCTTGAGCTGCTTGATTGTAGGTGCTAGGACTCACTCATATAATTGAGCCATCTTCTCCAGACCCATGAACCCCCTCTTTGTTTAATTTGTCTTTTTTGGTATGTGTATATGTGACTATTTACATGATAGGGGTGGATGGACTCATATCTTTAAACTCACATCTATAATAGTATGATCCCAATCAAAGCTATTTTGTAGTTGGGGCCCTAACTATCTATCTAATTCTAAATTCCTTGAGAATGGGTGGAATGTAAGGTCCTGAGATAAATACATTTAAATGTAGTCGGCTGGTCTTAAAGATAATCTGTCTTCATCATAAATTAAACCAATAAGTAAAGAGGCAAGATTTTTAACAGTTCTTTATATTAATTTATTTGTGGAAGTGACGGGGCATGCACAATCTTCTGTGTGCATATGGCAGCCAGGAAACAATTTTTTAAGAATGGGTTCTCCTGCTAATGTAGGTTCCAGAGATAAAACTCAGGATCAGGCTTGGCAGCAAGGACCCTTAACTGTTGATTGCCTCAATTTTCCTGGTCATTTAGATTTTTATATCACATGTACAGCTAATTTTAATTTGATTTTTCCCCCCCCAGAATTTCTTGAGGTTGGTAAAAAGCAGCCTGCCCTGGATGTTCTTTATGATGTTATGAAAAGTAAGAAACACAGAACTTGGCAGAAGATACATGAGCCAATCATGTTGAAATACTTGGAACTATGTGTGGATCTTCGTAAGAGCCACTTGGCTAAGGAAGGGTTATATCAATATAAGAACATTTGTCAGCAGGTACAGTTTGTTTTTGTGTTCTTCAAGTGCTTTTAGTAACTTTCTGAGGAATTTACCTTTTAAATTAAATTTCATATCAAGATTTGCTTTTTAAACATTCTGTTTTTTCTGGTTTTGAAGAAAAATAAATTCATTTTCTTTCTTGTAGGTAAACATTAAATCTTTAGAAGATGTTGTTAGGGCATATTTGAAATTAGCAGAGGAAAAAACAGAAGCTGCTAAAGAAGAGTCCCAACAAATGGTGTTAGATATAGAAGATCTTGATAATATTCAGACTCCTGAGAGGTATGTGATTTTTAAACCCTTAGTAAATATTTTGATAGCACAATGTTTTTCTGTACATGGGGCACTGTCTCCCGTCACCTTTGAAAGTAGATGATTATGGGTGGGGGTGGATTGCTTATCCTTAAAGTCTAAAGTTTATATACTTCAGGAACCATGTAAACAATTTTTAAAAATTTATGCCTTGTATAGAACATGTATTAAAATTTAGACATAGATTGAGAATTTGGATACAAATGGTAAGGGACAGCTTGACAGTATATGAGGTTACTTACGGGAAGAAATTTTGTATGTGGTCATTTTGATTTGGGATTTCTGAACACAGAGCAAAGTAGGAAATCATCTAAAATAATTTTCATTGCATTTTCTTTGTAGTGTTCTCTTAAGTGCAGTGAGTGGGGAAGATACTCAGGATCGTACTGATAGATTACTACTGACCCCCTGGGTCAAGTTCCTGTGGGAGTCATACAGGCAGTGTTTGGACCTTCTTCGAAACAATTCTAGAGTAGAGCGCCTTTACCATGATATCGCCCAACAAGGTAAAATGAAAATTGTAAAATGTAAAGAAACTGATTTGAAAAGTTGACTTTAGAATAGAATTAATTTTGTAGAGTAACCTCTTCTCTATACTGTTTAAAAATAGAACTAGTTTAGTAAAATGAGATTGACATTTATTAGTAGCTGAAAAAGATTTGTCTTTACAGTTATGTATTTCCATATGAAATTCCACTGACTTTTGAAACCCCTTTCTGCTTTAAAAGTTAGCTTATAGAAATAGGCTCCATTATGGTATTTTTATGTTATAATTCATTCTTAATCACCACCCACCCCCTATTGTCAACTCCTTGCTTTCTCTGTGTTGGCCCTGTCTCCCCAACAAATACCAGATATACTCCTCTCTTGGTTCCATATCACATGTATTACACGCTCTCCTCACGCCAATCTCTTACTCTTCCTTTCTACTTGGGTAGATTTACATACTTGGATTTATTTTGGGGGAAGACATGTTTCTCTGTAAGTCCTCCAATATCCTGGAATTTATTCTAGACCAGGGTGACCTTGAACTCAAATCTGCCTGCATCTGCTTCCTGGGTGTTAGGAGTAAAGATTTTATTTATTTTATATATGTGAGACACTGTAGCTGTCTTGAGATATCAGAAGAGGGCATCAGATCTTATTTACAGATGGTTGTGAGCCATCATGTGGTTGCTGGGAATTGAATTCACTACCTCTAAGAACAGTCTGTTTCTGATAGCATTCTTTGCTCCAGTGAATGTAGCTTTGTAATTGAGAGACTAGACTTTTTCCCGTTTTATACTTACAAGCTTGCATTTTTTCTCTCCGCTCTTGTTTTCCTACCTTTTCTCCGCCTACTTCTCTCCACTGTCCAATCATCTATCACCTTAACATCAATCTCCATATTCCTCCCTTATGGGGGGGTAATGTTTGTGCTGGGCAGTGGAGGAAAGGAACACTAAGGCAGTGGCGGTCTTGACCACCTAGGACAGAATCAGCAGGCTGGGTGGAGTGAACTGCCTGGGAAAGGAATCCTGAGGAGAGTACTGCTTGCAGACAAAGTGACAGAGCTCTGTGCTCTGCTTCACACTAGAGCAGCATCCAAGGAGTGAGGTGGGGGGTGGGGTGGGAGGGGCGAAGGGATAAGCCAACCAAACAATATTTACTGCAACCTAAAACCCATATGTGAATATTCATGTCCCCAAGCAAACTTGGGCCTTTTCTGATTTGGTAAAAATACTGAGTTGAGGTTATATAATTTTTTTGTTTTAGTTGTTGAATTAGATAGAAACACTGTATATTAGATATGTAAGTTCATTGTATTTCAACTTAAAAGTTTTTGTTAAGTCTTTAAAGGTGAGTTCTAAATTTAATTGTTTTGAATTAATTTCTTGTTTGTTTGAGGGTGTTTTGGCTGCATGTATGTCAGTGTACCACATGCATGCATGTCTGGTACCTGCAGAGGCCAGAAGAGGACTCTGGGTAGCCTGGAACTAGAATTACAGTTGACCTTGAGCTGCCATATGGGTGGTGGGAATCTAACCTGAGTCCTTTGGAGTAGGCAGATGTTCATCTCTCCAGCTCCTGAGTCTTTCCTAAATTTAAATTCCATTCATTTTCTATTTGTAATTTTGGGCCAGAACTGATGACCATGTCTTTTGGTTTGCTTAGGATTCAGAGTTGTGCTTTATGTAGTAGTACATCGAGGGAGTTAATGGTTAGCTTAGTGAATCTTGGTAAAGTTGATCTTACTTTGTGACATATAAAACTTACTCAGATATTCAGGTTGACAAAAAATATCTAATTCTTGTTTGACAGCTTTCAAATTCTGCCTCCAGTATACTCGCAAGGCTGAGTTCCGCAAGCTATGTGACAACTTGCGAATGCACTTATCCCAGATTCAGCGCCACCATAACCAAAGCACAGCAATCAATCTTAATAATCCAGAGAGCCAGTCCATGCATTTGGAAACCAGACTTGTTCAGTTGGACAGTGCTATCAGCATGGAATTATGGCAGGCAAGTTTAACTATTAGCTTTGTATCGTATCACTTCTTGAGTACCAGCATTACTGGTTAATTTCAGGAGATGACCTGAGAATTTTAGATTGTTTGGTAGCGCAAGATAAGCTCTAAACAGGAAGTTCATACGTATTTCAGTTCTTAATTGCTTGCAAGATCTGGACCAGATCATGTAATCTTTTTTTAATTTTGTGGGGGGAAAAACCCTCTATTATGAGTCATACAACGTTCTATGACTGGTACCTTTCTATGAGCTGCTAGGTATCTGATGAAATAAGTAGGGGGAAAAACATTGCAAAGCTGGAGGTGCTTTTGACATCCTCCCCCTGGTTTTGTTTGGTTTTAGTATGGGGGGGGTTAGTACCTGTTTGTGTGTATATCTTAAATTACTACTTTTAGAGGATAAGCAAACATGATTTTATATTAGGAAAAATAAACAAGCTTTTAAATGTTCATCCATTGTGCCATCACTAACAGATCACCTGGATTCTTTGTTTTTTATTACTGATTTATTTCATGACCCTAATTTTCCCTCACTTCTTCTAATCCCCCTAGTCACCTGTATTCTATTGTGTCTACTTCCTGATTTTTTTTCTTTATATTGCTGCCTCACGTAGTATGCTAATAAGCAAGTATTTTCTTACTGTGCTATAATTATAATATTACCTAAATTGTTTAAAGATTGTAAGATTTAGTATTTTTATGATTACAATCTCAAATTTATCAGACATTGTAGAAATGAAAACCACGTTGGGTATTTTTGTATTTTTATTAATAAAGTGATTAATTTGTTTATCTTAGGAAGCCTTCAAAGCTGTGGAAGATATTCATGGACTATTTTCCTTGTCTAAAAAACCACCTAAGCCTCAGTTGATGGCAAATTACTATAACAAAGTTTCAACAGTGTTTTGGAAATCTGGAAATGCTTTGTTTCATGCATCTACACTTCATCGACTTTATCATCTGTCTAGAGAAATGAGAAAGAATCTTACACAAGATGAGATGCAAAGGTAAGAATGTTACAGTTGTTTGGTAGTGAGGTTAAACTAAGTGGTGGTATGGTCTAGGCCCCGAGTTTCTTAGCTTTTGGATATTTTAAGTTGTCTAAATTCTGGTATTGAATTGTAGAATTCTTTAAAACTTAACAATCATCAATGAATGAGTTACAGTTCTTTGTCATGAAATCCTGAAAGTAAACAGAACCTCTCCCACTTCCCAGTATACTACACTGTTGCAAGTATCTCCATTGTTCTTGGAGAGTATTGAGTCATCATCTATCCCTCCTGCCCCCTGAAAAAAAATTCTATCAGAAACCCAAATGAGATTATGTATTTATAGAGGTAGTGTTAACATGCGAACCTTCCATCTATGTATTGGTAGATTGCATTCTTAGAAAGTTGGATATTTAAGTAATTAGTTAAGTTTTTTTCCTAATTATAAACATTAATATAAAATAGCTCTTGACTTGTGGTAGGGTTATAGTCTGGTAAACCCACTGGAAGTTGAACATATGTTAATTAATATGGTAAACTACCTACTATCAACAGTGTAGTATACTGGGGAGTGGGAGAGGTTATGCTTACTCTCAGGATTGCATAGCTAAGAACTGACTCATTTATCGATGACTGATGGTGCATAAGTTTTAAAGAATAATCCTCGTTTATATCACAATCCTGAAAAAAGGTAAATAATTTTTTTGTGCCGTGGTAAAATAGTTTATTTTGTGGTTTTGTTTGTTTTATTTTGCTTTTTTTGCTTTTTGTGACAGGGATTTTCTCTGTAGCCTTGGCTGTCCTAGAAAATCTGCTCTGTAGATCAGGAGGCTGGTCTTCAAACTCTGCCTGTCTCTGCCTCCCGAGTGCTGGGATGAAAGGTGTGCACCACCACTATCTGGCCAAATTTTTTTTTTAAATTTATAACATGATTCATAAAATGGAGACTATTTGGGAGTCAAGAAATATAGCTTGTAGGCTATTAAAATCATAGTATAGATTGAGTATGGTGGCACTTATCTTAGCACATAAGAGGCTTACCAAGGAAGATCATTAATTAAAACCCACAACAAACCTATCATATATCCTGTTTCTTTTCAGTTGCCTTCTCTACCACCCCCCACCTCAACCCTTAATTTTTTTCTTTCTGTTTTTGTCAAGGTAGGAATTAAAGCTATTTATTGCCTTGCAGAAATTTTGTAATTCATATGTCACCTAATTATTTTTATTAATAAACTAATTTTTTGGTTCTATGAAGCTTTGGTTGACCAGTGTGGTTTCGAATTCAGCTAGCTCCCCCCACAACCTCCCAAGTTCTGGGATTAAAGGCATGCACCACTACGCTTGGTGTGCATTGGCTTTATTTGTTTAGTGTATGTGAATACACTGTAGCTGTCTTGAGACACACCAGAGGAGGGCATTGGACCCCATTACAGGTTGTGAGCTACCATGTGGTTGCTGGGAATTGAACTCAAGACCTTTGAAAGACCTCTGAGCCTCACTGGCCTTTTTATATATGAATGTTTTTCTTAGTTTTATAAAAGGATTCAAAAGTCAACTAAATGCTTTTTTTCTCAATGGAATTAGTACTGAAGATGCTATAATACTGGTGAGTCATTTACTCCTGTGTATGTTCTTGAGGTTTCTGGGCACTGAAACCTGTGCTACTTAGCATTCTATAGTGCTGGCCTTTTGTGTTTCAGGGAAGTGAAAATGTAGCTTTTCTCTCCCTTTCCATTCTCTAATAACTGTTTACTTAAGTCTATTTTCTTGGTTTCTAAAGCTACCTTTAGTTATTTTGGTATTTGCTATTGGACCACATTCAGTGTTGATGAGATTGGATCTTCCAGGATTTATTTCCTCAAAGTTAAGTTTTCATGATGTGCTATACATAATCTGGTATTCAGTAAGTAATTAAAGAGAAGCACATTTACAATCTTAACAAATAAAGACTTTTGTTCACCATAGAATGTCTACTAGAGTCCTATTGGCGACTCTTTCCATTCCTATTACTCCCGAGCGGACTGATATTGCTCGACTTTTGGATATGGATGGTATTATAGTGGAGAAGCAGCGACGCCTTGCCACATTGCTAGGTCTTCAAGCCCCACCCACGCGAATTGGCCTTATTAACGATATGGTTAGTATAAATTCTGAGTGTCTCTTTGTAGAGAAAACTTTGTGGTAAGTTTTAATTCATGATTAAATACTGGGGATTTCTGATGTGTGGCAAGAAATCACTGATGAAATGGATATATTGATCATTTGAGGCAATTGGTTAAAGCAGTGGTTCATAGGGTATGTGGTAAATCAAGTACCCAGTATTTGCATGATACTGGTTCAGATACCGGTGGATGGGTGGATGTCAAAACCAACTAGTATGCTAATAGTCTGAAATAGGTAGGGCAGTGGTTGTATTTTATGTAATCTATATAAAATCATACAAAATTGAAATTATCTCCAGATCATTTGCCATGATTAGGTGACCGTGACAAGGAAAAGGCATTTAAGACAGCTACAATCTTGAGAACTATTTAGATATGATTGAGTGTATGTAGAGCCTGATGATAGAGGTGACTAGGGCTGTTGAATGAACATGTTACTGCCCTGTTAGTAGACACTGAGCATTTTTAATTTTGCCCTAAGAATGATAGAACTGTCCTGGTAATTTTGTGATACTTGTCTATTATTTTACTTTATGGATTGTTCTAATTTTTAAGTTTTTGGTGGGTTTCTTTGTTATTTTAAGTAGAAACAATATGGGTTATTGTATTTGATTATTTGTTAAGTGTACAGGGAATTGAGCTCAGATAATTTAATTTATAGTCAGTTCAGATTCCCAGATGGAAAATTTCCTTTAGCAGTTAAACTTTTGCTTTTCTTACTATAGGTCAGGTTCAATGTGCTACAGTATGTTGTTCCAGAAGTGAAGGACCTTTACAACTGGTTAGAGGTGGAATTCAACCCACTAAAACTCTGTGAGAGAGTTACAAAGGTAGGCTTTGGCATAGACATATTAGTCCTTACTATATGGCTGGCATTATTGCAATTGAGCATTGTACTTGTCTAAAGAACACACTGTTCCCCTATGTTGAGGCTCATGTTCTTTATATGAAAAGATATTTCTGATGCTAAACAAAGTTTTGGAGGTAAATTAGCAGCATGACTACTTTAGCCACTTCTGTCAGTTTCAAACAAGAATTGCTAGTGTTGTTGAAAGAAATTTGTATGCTTATATATGCTGTTTTGTATATATAAAGAAGTTGAAAGAATGTGAACTGTCCTAAGTGTCTGCTGCATATAAACTATTTCTTTTCTCAACTTAATTATTTTATAGGTATTAAATTGGGTTAGGGAGCAACCTGAAAAGGAACCAGAATTACAACAATATGTACCACAACTACAGAACAATACCATCCTCCGCCTTCTGCAACAGGTAAAGTAAAAGCAAATGACGTACAGAGAAGCTGAGATTTGTACTCTTGATTTTGTGTATTATATAGTATATGACTATATGTACTTGTTTTGCATATGTGCATGCAAGTATAAGAAGACTAGAGGTCGACACTGGCTGTCTTCCTTGTACTGTCTTCTATTTTGAAATCATTTCTTATTGAACCTGCAGCTCACAAATTAGCTAGACTGGCTGGCTCTGGGAATCATCTGTAGCCACTTGACTCTATTGATGACTGAAAAAGTTAGAATTATTTAAGAAGTAGAAAGAAACTACCCCAAATTCTACTCCTGCCAGTTTTCTGTATTTGCAATTTTAAAGCAGATCAAAACTTAAACCACTTCTTTTCTCCCCTAATTTTTTTCCTTACCAGATACAGTTTTTCTTGGGTTATTGCTCCTGAGTTTTCTTGTTAATATGGGGGCTACCTTTAAAAATCTACCTACATGATTCTTCATAGACTGAAAGATCCATGGTAGACTTGCTGGCCCAAATAATAGTAACGAAAACACCTCTTTCCAGTGCTAATGGAGCTCCTTTTAGGGGTTTCTCATTAGAATTTTTACAGCGTCAAACATATGACATACTCATGCCTTTGTATATGAGTAAGACCTGTGCAATATGTGGAATTAGTCACTCAGTTTACTTTAGCAATGCCTGAGAAAATTATATTACAAGAGCATCTTACCAGTAACAAATGGGTAACCTTTCTTTTGCTTACACTGGCTGTTAGTGTTTTCATTATGTTAGGTCAGTGTCATGACTGGTTAAGTGATATGATATATTAGTGGAGTAAGCTCTTTATAGCTTATTTTTACTTCGTGTGAGGAGTTATTAAGATGTGTTTGCACATTTCATTGACCTGCTTTCTTTTGAATATGTGAGCAGTGTTATTTCTTATGTGCTATACAAATAGTTGAAGGTTAATTAGCAGAGTAACTGCATATAGTAATTCTGCCAGTCTCCTTCAGACAAAAAAAAAAAATGGAAATATTTATATTAGGTAAGTAGCAGGCCTTTATGACTATGTGATCATTAGGTTTATTCGATTATGAAATTGGGAATTCAGAAAATAGATAAGTATAATGTGGTTATAGTATATGGTTTGGAACCTGGGGTTGAACTGGTAGTATATTGCTAGGCTCAAATGTATGAACTTCAGTGAACAATGGGCAGAATTTCTGCCTTCTGTAACTACCATGAAATTGCACAGAAAGTGTGGTTAACTTTTTTTTTTTTTTTTTTTTTTTTGGTGCAGGTGGCACAGATTTATCAGAGCATTGAGTTTTCTCGTTTGACTTCTCTGGTTCCTTTTGTTGATGCTTTCCAACTGGAACGGGCTATAGTAGATGCAGCCAGGCACTGTGACCTGCAGGTATGTGTTACAAGGTTAGGGTAGAAGGTCTTTGAGAACTAGAAAGACACAAATCTTCTGTTTCTCTGTTTTTGGAGTAATGGAATCTTTTAAAAATTCGACTGAGCAAATTTTCATTACTTTATTAACTTTGGCATGGTAATTTTCTTCTCAGAATCAGTTGTAATATATGCTTGATTACTGATAATTAAATTTTTAAAGGTTCGTATTGACCATACTTCTCGGACTCTGAGTTTTGGGTCAGACTTGAATTATGCAACTCGAGAAGATGCCCCGATTGGTCCTCATCTGCAGAGCATGCCTTCAGAACAAATAAGAAATCAACTCACAGCCATGTCCTCAGTGCTTGCAAAAGCACTTGAAGTTATCAAGCCTGCTCACATTCTGGTATGTGTCTTGAGGCAATATCAGCTATAAAAGTATTCACAATATTTGAGATGAGATCTATAGAAGGGATTTTATGATTTTACTATTCACTGGTTTTTGAGATGGTTTTGTCAAGCAAGCTATTAAACTGCCTTTAATTATGTCTCATGGGTTATATGGTAATAATAGGTGGTTACATAAGACACCATAGCTGTAGCCCAGTTGTTGAGGTGATTGGATTCTTGCTTAATTATTTTTGATGAGCTCTGTTTTTATTCTTGGTTTGACAATACATTTGGTGCCAAGAACAATAATAGACTTGCAAATGTTGTCTTAGGTTGTGCCATTGCTAGTTAGAGACAGAAAGTGCCACAGTAGTTTGTACTAGAACATTATTTAATTACATATTCATGGAAAGCCAGCATTTCATAATTATTTTTACTATTGCTGTCTAATACCAGGGTATATTTATGATCATTGTTAATGCATTTATTTTTGAAGCAAGAGAAAGAAGAACAGCATCAGTTGGCAGTTACTGCATATCTAAAAAATTCACGAAAAGAGCATCAGAGGATCCTGGCTCGGAGACAGACAATTGAGGAAAGGAAAGAACGTCTTGAGAGTCTGAATATTCAACGTGAGAAGGAAGAACTAGAGCAGAGGGAAGCTGAACTCCTGAAAGTACGGAAGGCTGAAGAAGAAAGGCTGCGCCAAGAGGCAAAGGAGCGAGAGAAGGAACGGATCCTTCAAGAGCATGAACAAATCAAGAAGAAAACTGTTCGAGAACGTTTAGAGCAGATCAAGAAGACAGAGCTGGGTGCCAAAGCATTTAAAGATATTGACATTGAAGTAAGTATGTAGCTTCTTTATTCTTGAGCTCCCATTTGGTTAATTTTGACAATTTTCCAGACTGAGTACCCATTTAAAGAAGTAAAATTTGTCTTTAATTTGTGGCCTGGAGAAGATGGCTTTATAGTTTAGAACATGTACTGCTTTTTCCAGAAGACCCGAAAAGTTTAGTTTCCAGTACCCAGATCAGATGGCTTATGATCACCTGTTAATCTGGCTCCAACTTCTGACATTCAGGCATCTAGACTCAAGTGTATATACAACCTTCCCCCATAATTAAAGTCTTTTAAAACCAATTAAAGTCTTTAATCCCAGCACTTAGGGAGGCAGATGCAGGTGGATCTTTGAGTTCAAGGCTAGGTCTACATACTGGATTCCAGGGTACTCAGGAGTATAGATAGGAAAGTTCTGACTCAAATTCATAAGTAAATAAAAAATATTTGTGACAATTCTGCCTTTGTTGCCATCAGGACCTTGAAGAATTGGATCCAGATTTTATTATGGCCAAACAGGTTGAACAACTGGAGAAAGAAAAGAAGGAACTTCAGGAACGCTTGAAGAATCAAGAAAAGAAGGTAATGAGAGGGTGGATTGATGGGTATTTTCTTCCCCTTTATTTTAAACAAGATCTTCAAAGTGACCTTAAGCTGCTTTGCAGCTGACATTGCTAATGAGTTCTTGATCCTCTTGCCTAGTGGGATTGTTGTTAATCTTTTCATATAAGGTAAAAAGAATCTATTTTGGCCAGGTGACGTTTGTGGGTATCTTTAATCCTACACTTGGGAATCAGAGTCATGCTCATCTCTGAAGTTTGAGGCCATTTTGGTCTTTAGAGGAAGTTTCAAGGCAGACCTTATGCAATCCTTTGTCAAAAAAGCCAAAAAAGTTATTTTGTAACACTGCATTTGTTTCCATTCAGATTGACTATTTTGAGAGAGCTAAGCGTTTGGAAGAAATTCCTTTAATAAAGAGTGCTTATGAGGAACAAAGGGTTAAAGACATGGACCTGTGGGAACAACAAGAAGAAGAAAGAGTAAGCTTTTCATTTCATTGTGGTATCACAGACCGTAAGCTAAGTTATAAATCAGTCAGAAAAACAAATTTAAACATTTTTTGCTAGATGTAATGCTTTAATGGCTGCTTACTAAACAAATGTTCACAATAGAGGTTTAATTTACTGTTGGGATTCTGTGATAATTCTCCTTAGACATAAGTATTTAAGTAGAAGTTGAACTTGGAACAGTATGGAGACTTTTATATTTTCATAGAGGTGAGAAGGAGATTTGACATTTGGCCTTAATTTCCAGTAAAATTAATCTGTTCAAAACTTCCTAAGACTCCCCTTTTGTCCCTGACTTCTGTTAGGGGATCTGTTGGGATGCTGTTTTCACTGCAAAATACAGTGGGGAAGAAGTTTCTCAGTTTTAAAGAATGTTCTTGGGGTAAATTAGTAATAACATGCTTTAGAGATTACCCTAGTGTTGTGTACTTTCAGATTACTACAATGCAGCTAGAACGAGAAAAAGCTCTGGAACATAAGAATCGGATGTCACGAATGTTGGAAGACAGAGATCTATTTGTGATGCGGCTCAAAGCTGCCCGGCAGTCTGTCTATGAGGTGAGCTCACTGTTTTGTTTATGGAAAAGTTAATTGGGATCTTTTAGGTTTTTAAGATTTTTCCCTTAACTGTCTTGAATTAAAGTTTAACAGGTAATTTGTAATCAGTTGAATCTACCACCTCAGATGTGCCAGGCAGGTACTCCACTCTCACTGATATTAGGCCAGTGTGTATTCATAATTTAACAAACATGATACTTACGATTTCTTTACCCATGAAGAGATTCTGCTTTTGTATTTACTTGGTGGCCACTTTCTATGGTTTTCAGATTGTGTGAACTTAAAGTGTAAAACTGTTATGTTTATCTTAAAGAATTTGACCTTTGGGGGTAACATCAATTTGCAGGAAAAACTGAAACAGTTTGAAGAGCGTTTAGCAGAAGAAAGGCATAATCGCCTGGAAGAACGGAAAAGGCAGCGGAAAGAAGAACGCAAAATAACTTACTATAGAGAAAAAGAAGAGGAAGAACAGAGAAGGGCAGAGGAGCAGATGCTCAAAGGTAACCATGGTAACCAGTAGATAAATGTCATGATAGGTGTCTGTGCCATGTTTTGCAATTTTATTTAGAAAACCAAGGGATCACTAACCCAGTGCATTGAATATGTTGGTGCTACACACTTTACTTTTCCTGTTGTTTTAGTATCCTGGGTCATTGATGATAATTACATATGCGGTTCTATGCCTGGAACCCCATATATTCAGTAGAATCTGTTCTAGTGTTGTTTCTGTTGCTGCAATAATACCAAAAGCATTTTGGGGGATAAATGCATCTAGTTAAATTATGTGTAAATGTTGGCCATCTTATTGCCTTCTAAAACAAGAGTGTATTTTTGCTTTATACTAAAAAGGCAACACTAATGGTAGAAGAAAGGTATGGGAGGGAAGGGAAGTGCATTTGAGTAACCTGATAAATTTTTATAGAGCGAGAAGAAAGAGAGCGGGCTGAGAGAGCAAAACGGGAGGAAGAACTTAGAGAGTATCAAGAGCGAGTCAAGAAACTGGAAGAAGTAGAAAGGAAAAAACGGCAAAGAGAGCTGGAAATTGAAGAAAGGGAAAGGCGGAGGGAGGAAGAAAGGAGACTTGGTGATGATCCACTTTCTAGAAAGGTGAGTATAGAAGTTATTCTCTAGGTGTCTGCACCCCACCCCCACCCCCCCCCCCCCGTCTCCCCTTTGGTGCTAGAGCATAAATCTAGACTTTTATCTGGCCAAATCCCCTATTACTGAACTATCTTCCCAGACCTTGTGCATTTACTGTTTTAATTGCATGTAGATACACCAGTGAATTTTCTTGTAACATTGTGTGGCCTGATTTTTCTAACTACTTGATATTCTCTGTGGGAGAAATAATTGGGTTCATTCCAACTTCATTCAGAATAGGTAGTATAATATAATCAGACTTCTTGATGTTACAAAACTGATTTGTTTCTCATCTCTTGAATTCTTCTAATTGATGGTTTTGTTACCCATAGTTCAGTTTCAATTAGCCCACATGTCATTTCTGATTCCTAAACTGTTTTCCCTAGTCACAATCTCTCCTTTCATACTTTCCATCAGATCTGCTTCAGTTTTCATAATCGCAACATGCATGACCCTTAAATCTGTTCTTTTGTGTCTGCTTCTTAATTTGGTTTGTACTCATTTCCCAGAGCAAAAGGCAAACATAACCCCCTTTGCCAGTTTTAGCTGTCAGATTGTGCTTTTGCCACTCTTGAATTACTGCTTTGCCTTTTAAACAAAACACTGCTTATTTATTTTTCCCCCCAAAAAATCTTTCAATAGATTATTTTTAGTAATGTACATGGGGTATGTGCACATGAGTGCTGAGTTGTTGGATTCACTGGAGCAGGAGTTAGGCATTTGTGAGGCATCTTATGTTGGCACTGGGGACTGAACTTTATTTACTACAGTCCCTAGTTCATTTTTTTGGGAGTACAAGGTCTTAGCACAGTCAAGGCTGGCCTTAAGCTCCTGATCCTGTTGCCTCTTTCTTCAAGCAATGAAGTTATAGCTATATTGCCTCGTTTTAACCAGTCTTATTTTAGGATCTTGAGGTTTGTTTAATTAAAGAATCAAGTGCTTGATTGATAACTTCAGTAGTTATTTGTAATCATAACTTTTATTACTGTGTATGTGCCTTTTTACTTTGTCTGCAGGACTCTCGGTGGGGAGATAGAGATTCAGAAGGGACCTGGAGAAAAGGACCAGAAGCTGACTCTGAGTGGAGAAGAGGCCCACCAGAAAAGTAAGTAGAATCATGAGATCAGTGCACTTTGTGTTGGATCCTAGTGTTTGGGATTTAAAATCAGATCTGTAGAAAGAGGGTGATGAAGTTTCTGTAAGAATCATGCTGGTTCATCTTTTATTTGAGACAAGGTCAGGGTTTTTTTTTTTTTTTTTTTTTCTTTTTTTCTTTTTGTAGCTTTAGGATAACCTTGAACTCCAGATCTTGTCTCTACCTCCCAAGGGTCGGATTTACAAGCTTGTTGTGCCGCCATACCTGGTTTTAATCTTTGTAGTAATGGGTGTAGAACCCAAGGTTGGTAACTGTTAGCATAGCAGGCACTTGTTCAGTTGACTATCTTTTACTGTGACTGCTAGTGGTAGTTAGCAACAGTGTTTTTAATTTTAGAGGAAAGCTCATTGTAAAATACATAGGTAATTTCTATCTGATTGTTAGTCTGTTGATTTAAGATACTGAATTTTGCAGTTTTTTAAAAAACATTCTTTAAATTGGATATTTTATGTATTTACATTTCAAATGTTATCTCCTTTCAGTTTTCTGACTGCATATATCCTATCTCACCCCCCAATCCTGCTTCTATGCTCCCCAACCCACCCACCCACCCACTCTTGCTTCACTACCCTAACATTCCTCTATAATGGGGCATCAAGCCTTCATGGAACCAAGGGCCTTCCCTTCTATTGATATCAGATGAGGCCCTTCAGCTCCTTCAGTTCTTCTCCTAACTCCTCCATTGGGGTCCCTGTGATCAGTGATGGTTGGCTTTGAGCATCTGTTGGTCAGGATCTGGCAGAGTCTCTCAGGAGACTGCTGTATCAGGGGCTCCTGTCATAAGCACTTTTGGCATCAGCAACAATGTCAATCTCTGCTTCACACTTTGTCCTTGTATTTCTTCAACATGGATGGATCAGCCTTTGGGAAGTCTAATCGAGAAAAAAAATATTTTAAGGACCAGAATTAGTTTATAGACTTAGTGATTTGTAAGAAATAGTGAAATCAAGGATCCTTACTCTTTTTGAAATACTTGCTTTTAAAGCTGTACCTTGTTTCTCCTTAGGGAGTGGAGACGAGAAACTCGGGATGATGAGAGGCCTCATAGGAGAGATGAGGATCGGATGAGGCGCTTGGGGGGTGATGATGAAGAGAGAGAGTCTTCTCTTAGACCGGATGATGATCGCATTCCCAGGCGTGGCCTGGATGATGACAGAGGGCCTAGGCGTGGTCCCGATGAAGATAGATTTTCTCGTAGAGGAGCAGATGATGACCGTCCTTCCTGGCGTAATGCAGATGATGACAGGCCTCCCAGGCGAATTGGTGATGATGACAGGGGAAGCTGGCGTCACACAGATGACGACAGACCACCCAGACGAGGACTGGATGATGATAGACCACCCAGACGGGGACTGGATGATGAAAGAGGAAGCTGGCGCACAGCAGAAGAGGACAGAGGACCTAGACGTGGGATGGATGATGACCGGGGTCCAAGACGAGGAGGTGCTGATGATGAACGGTCATCCTGGCGGAATGCTGATGATGACAGGGGTCCCAGGAGGGGCATGGATGATGATAGGGGTCCCAGGCGAGGGTTGGATGATGACCGAGGACCTTGGAGGAATGCTGCTGAAGATAGGATTTCCAGGAGAGGTGCAGATGATGACCGGGGGCCTTGGAGAAATATGGATGATGATCGGATTCCTAGAAGGGGTGATGATGCAAGGCCTGGTCCCTGGAGACCATTTGTCAAGCCAGGTAAGATTCTAGTATTAAAATTAAGATGCTGTCTTAAATGTGTAAATTAGGAGTTCTTTGCTTTTTGTTTTTAGCCTTTGTATTAAATCTGTCATTTATCTCAGCTCTTTTTAAAGATACATTCTTTTAAAATTACATGCGAATGCATACCTATACATGGATATGAACATGTGAATGCATGTGTCCACTGAGGCCAGTGCTTGCTTCAAGATTTCGTGGAAATGGGTGAAAGCAGTTATTTAGCTATCTATTTAGTTATTTAGCTATGTGATATGGGTGTAGAGAATGGAACTGCAAGAGAATACATGCTATTAACTGAGCCACCTCTCTAGCCCTCACCTGCTTTTTGATGATCCTTAAATCTACTTACTTCTGTTCCATTGAGCTCTTACCCTACTAACTGGTTTCTGCCATTCCCTCCCCCATGCCAGTTCTTTCTGTAGTACCCAGAATAAAACTTTGTGAATTTAAATCTAGTTAGTACCTTTTTGCTTTCACACGGCAAACTGTTTTGTCTTTTTTTGCCTTTGGTCATATTTAACTGTTAACTATGTGACCTCAGGATAAGTGGCTTCCATTCTTTTTTTAAAATGGGGTTGGCAGTATGATAGATTCTCAGTTAAATTGTAATTGTGTCCTATAGAAAGTTGCCAAGTACTGAGGAATCCTAGAACTACAAGGTTAGGTGTCTTTATATTCTATCATCAATACATAGTTTGTCTCTAGATGTGTTTCTGTTTAAAGCACTTCACTTGAGACAGTACTGATTTTAAATGATCCTGAGAGGCAGAGTGCTACCAACCTGAGCTGGCATCATCCTTGTCAGGAGACAACTTTTATTCCCCCGAGTGATTATAAAATTGCCATAAGTATTAATTATGCAATTATAAGTATTTTGAATGTAGGTTGTGCATGATGGCACACGTTCTTGGAGGTGCAGGATCTTTGTAAGTTCAAGGCTATCCTAGTCTATGTAGCATGTTCTTGGACAGCCAGGCCTAATTAAAGCATTTATTCTTGTTTTATGACTGGATGGTCGAATGATGTCACTGAGGACAGGCCTAAGGAAGAGTCTTTGATAAAGTGTGATAGGGTTTAAATCCATAATTGGGTGGTCATTCTCAGTAAATTCTCAAGTTACCCGCTTAACTGAAAATTAATTAGATACTACCAATCAATGTACACAGCAGGAAAACTTTGGTAGTATTATGAGACATTACATCCAGACTGTTTAAGCTTCTTTATAGATACATAACTCAAAAATTGTTAATACATGCTTTTTTGTAAAAGGGAAATTAAAATATCTTCAATTTGTTTTTAGGATGATGAATTAATGTTAAGATTATTGTAAAGGTTGGGGATGAGCTCAGATGGTAGAGTACTTAGAATATATAAGGCCTTCTGTTAAATCCCTAGCACCACATAAACATACAATTGTTAATTTGTTAAAAATAAAATAGCTTCTTTTTATAAACTAGGTGGATGGAGAGAGAAAGAAAAGGCCAGAGAAGAAAGTTGGGGTCCACCTCGAGAATCAAGACCATCAGAAGAACGTGAATGGGATAGAGACAAAGAGAAGGACAGAGATAATCAAGATCGAGAGGAGAACGACAAGGACCTTGAACGAGATAGGGACAGAGAGAGAGATGGGGACCGGGAGGATCGTTTCAGAAGACCTAGGTTAGTAATGATCTGCTGTAGTAACAGATTTCTCTTAAACTCTGCTGTGCATTCCAAATCACTTTTGAGAAATAATGCTCTGGTTTCGCTTACGACTTAGGTGCACATGGAGTGTGAGTTACTAACATTCTTCTCCCCATCTAGAAAATGAGAATATGGGGGTTTCACCTGTTGACTATTTTTGGGTTACAAAACTGGTAAAGAAACAAGTCCATAAAGTCTACCACTTAGAGTAATGAATCAGCTTAGTTGTTCTTAATCATTTTTTGCTTGTTCTTGAGAAGATGGCATCTTTCTGTGTAGCTAAGGTTGACCTGAAATTCAATTTTTATCCAATCCACCTATGTTGAGATTTATAGTTAGTTGGCAACTCAGTTTTTATTAGTGGTGAAAGTTCTAGTTTGTACCCTTTGCCTTAGTGGTTTTGCCACTAGCAGATATAGTTGAAAAAGCTCTCTGTACTATTTAGCCTGGCAGTCAGCCAGCAATTTTTTTGTAGCTAGTGCACTAGCTCTTGGAATATGGGTGGTTCTCCTGCAGGATTTTTAGGTAGGTAAATAGCTACAGGTAAGGTCTGTTTGCTTTCTATGGCTCAGATACCAGATTAAGGTGTTAAAACTCAGATTGATAAACTTAGATTAATAAACTGGATTTGGTGTGTTGCTTTTTTGTTGTTGTTTTTTGGTTTTTTTGTTTTGTTTTGTTTTGGGGAGTTTTGTTTGGGGAGACAGGGCTTCTTTATGTAGCCCTGGCTATCATCCTTGAGCCCACTCAGAAATCTGCCTGCCTTTGCTTCCTAAGTGCTGAAATTAAAGGCATGCGCTAACACTACCCAGATGGTGTGTTGCTTGTAATTATCCATATATTCTGTCAAGAACTGAGCTTGTCACTTAAATGGCCACAGGGATGAAGGTGGCTGGAGAAGAGGACCAGCAGAAGAATCTTCAAGCTGGAGAGATTCAAGTCGCCGTGATGATAGGGACAGGGATGACCGTCGACGGGAGAGAGATGATCGTCGTGATCTGAGAGACCTGAGAGACAGAAGGGATTTAAGAGATGATAGAGATCGGAGGGGACCTCCTCTCAGATCAGAGCGAGAAGAAGGTAGAGATATTCTGACTGTTGGAAAACTGCTTATTGCATGATGGGGGCTTTATAATGTCGTTTAAATTAATATGAACCCTGATGATAAGAGTAAATTTAGTGTATTTCTCAGGTTATGATGTAAGTTCATCTCTAAGGTGAGTGTAGCAATAGACTAAATGATAGCAGAAATTGATACTAATGAAAATTGAGACAGCATCATATAAGGTCCTTATGGATAAACACAAAGTATAAATATGATAGGGCTCAGTGAAGAGGGGCTTTGTGTTTTCTCGCTCCTAAAACCTTGATTTCAATCTGGGGAATCCACATGGAGCCAAAAGACCTTACTCTCCCTCAAAGTTTTCTTTTGATCTCTACAAATTCATATCCATAAGTACTTCTAGTGATGTTAAAGTATCCTTTGCACTTAGCTTCTTCACATGCTTTTAACAATTTGCTAGACTTAAAATCTCACATTTTGTAACTTATTTGATAAATTCTTCAAGAGCCAAAAATCTTTTGACAACATTCTGATTTAAAGATTTTAGTTATTGATGACACAAATAATTAAGATGTGGGGTTTTTAGTGTGATTCTGCATTGTTGATTTTTCAAGTAGTTTCAGGCAGGCATTTCTTAAGTTTCACTTTTGTTTATTTTGAATGAATATAAATCGTTCAAGCCTACACTTAAAGCTGTTCAAACTTTTCTAGCAAGCTCTTGGAGACGCACTGATGACAGGAAAGATGACCGGACTGAAGAAAGGGATCCACCTCGTCGTGTTCCTCCTCCAGCTCTTTCCAGAGATAGAGATAGAGAAAGAGAGAGAGAACGAGAAGGTGAGAAAGAAAAGGCATCCTGGAGAGCTGAGAAAGACAGGGAGTCCCTTCGTCGTACTAAGAATGAAACTGATGAAGATGGATGGACCACAGTCCGACGTTAAATCTCAAGATGATAGAGTCAAACTTGTGGCTTACATAGGTTTGATCACATTCAAGGATTATTATACTTGTGCTTCAACCAGTCTAAATTGAATTCTTTAATGTTGTCTCACCATAACACAAAAAGCATGAACTTGTATTAATCATATATAATAGATTGATCATGCACTGTATTCACAGGAGGTTGGAAACCATGCCATTTTCTGGAACTTAAGGTGTTACATTATTTCATCAATCATTTGTTTAAAAAAAAACTAAAAAATAAAAATGTGAACCCTTCAGGTGTAAACACCTTATCTTGGTATACAGTTGACCTTTTGTTTTGTTCTGATTTTGAAATATCAGATATTAATTTGGAATAAGGTAAGGTTTTCTTGAAACATTTGAAAACCCTTTAAGCCAACTGATCTGTCGGCTTTACCATCAGTAGTAGTGGGAACATACCTTCTTAGGTATTTACTATTAACTACATTTAGGCAGTTTATAGCTTCTGATCGGTGTAGTAGACATTACAAACACTGGTTGTAATGGGTTTTCTGTAGGCTTTACGTGAGAGAGGTGAGTATAAAAGCATTTTTTAGTCATCATGATGACGCTGCTCAGTGCAGATCCAGAACAGTGCAGCTTTGGGTTCCGAGAGCATTTGGTAAACTGTTGTGGGTTTCTTTTCTGTTGCCAAAAAGAAAACTGCTTTTCCACTAATTTCATGCCTTTCAAGCATTTTAAATACGACGATATTTATAAATGTGTGGTTTGGAGGAATTGTTTAAATTCTTTTTCCTAATTTTCTTTTGTCAGGATAGATTATTTCAACAAGTAATTTGTAGTGATGACTGTGTTGACTTCAAGTTTGGATGTAGTAGCTGTGTTTAAGGAAAAAAAAACAGTAACCATTTGGTCTTATTGAAGCCAACACAGAACTTGCTGCTGTGTTTTTTTCCCCCCCTTTGGTGATAAATAAAATACTTACATAATTGGTGTTAGTGTTGTTTTTTTAAAATGATCATGAATAGAAGTCTGTCTCCATGTACACTTGCACACCAGAGGGGCATCAGATCCCATTACAGACAGTTCTGAGCCACCATGTGGTTGTTGTGAATTGAACTCAAGACCTTTGGAAGAGCAGCCAGTGCTCTTAACCACTGACCCATCTCTCGAGCCCCCTAGTGTTGATTTGTTGATGGTGCTATATCCCATATATTAAGTTTCTGTGTATTTTATCAGTGCTATTGGAATGTCATTGTTAGTATCAAAAGAATAACACAAAAAGCAAATAGTGGCAGCTAGCAAGTTTGTGAAGTGCCCTCCTTGAAATGTTCTCTAAGATGATGTGCATGAGTTACCCACCTTGGGTTTCACCAAGAATCAGGACGAAACCCAGTAATACAGTTGATGAGGATTTTTGCGATAAACTTAGTGTTTAAGCATATAAATTTTACTAAGTAGTGGTTTTAAATACTATCAGGCCAGAAGAGCTAGTACTAATTTTGTTGAAATGACTGAAATTTAAAACAGTTTTCTTGTGGCTAGAGGGCTTACTACATTCAAACAAGTAAAAGTACTTATAGACTACTGTTTTTTTTTTTCTTTTGGTGGTTTTTTTGTTTTCAAGAGCACTGGTTGTAACCTGCCTATATGTTTCCAGTAGTGAACCAGATGCTGCTGATAATCCCCAGCAAGTGATTCTTTTGATCAGCTACATTTAGATGGGTGCACATGGGGGAGCAGGTTTTCCTGCAGACCCAGCTGCAGCTCAGTTGGGGTTTCCAGATACTTTCTGCTTTTTGTTCTAGGAGAGAACCCAGAGAATAGGGTGGGGGCATAATTATCTGATGCTTTTGCTCTGGTCTAGCTCATGGGTTCCTACTATCACACTTCTTCCATCACTAGCATTAAACAGGTTGAAAGAAAGCTGACTAATCTTATGGTGAGCCCTGTGGCTTCTACAGTTGTAAACAAATGGAGTCTTAAAAGTACTAGCCAATATTATATATTGATATTATAGTCGAGAACCACCAGTGCCACATGGCTTGTAATCCCAGAATTTTCCAGGTCAGTTTTGGCCGGTAAAACTCAGTCTTAATATTTTCTCCAAAGACACTTTGGCAGTTATATTTAATAACAGAATTGAGACACTAGAGGGAATACTCTTAAGAAAGCTCAAGACAAAAAAAAAAAAAGACAACCTGAAATACATTTCTGGTAGTTCTGAAATACATGGTTTTGGTTTAATATATCTGACAAAAGTTCTAAGCAAAGCCATTTAACTTCCCGAAAAGGACTTTATAGGAAAACAAAGTACAAAAAAGTTAAAAGCCATTAAAATTAACAAGTTTGGTTAGACAAATGCAGGCTAAAGCGCAGCACAACCTGTGCCTCTCTGCTCATGGTGAAGCTGTTACAATGTGCCTTTTTGTGGTCTAGACAGATCCACAGTGCAATCTTAGGCAGAAGCAAACTTTATCAAAGCGTTACATGAAACTGGATTTAAGTTTCATTTTTGTCCCTTCAATAGTGGGTATTGATCCTAGGGTTTTGTGCGTTCTAGGCAAGTGTTCTATCATTGAGCTATACCCCTGGCCCTAGACTTGGATATCTACTGTAAACAGTTTTGCAAAACCTTTAACATTGCTTTCCAATGATTGCTTAGTCTTCCTCTGCTTCCTGAGTGTCATGATTAAAGGACCGATTATTTTTAGGGCTGAGTTTATTTTCTCTAGAACACTAGAAAAACAAGTTTTTTTTTTTTTTTTTTTTTTTTGCTTATATTGTACACATTGAGTATCTGTTAGCTGGGAAACAGATTTGGCATGGGTTGGAGAACATGATATGGGATACAGTTTTGTGTGGACAGTGCTGTGTGCAAGTACATGGGGGTCAAGGGTCTCCTCCCCCCCTTAATCTCTTCAAATAAGGTGTTTCTTTGGATCTGGAATTTTCCATACCTGGAGCCGGACTGCCTTGTTAGTGAGTCCAGGCATAGGGCCCTGCCTCCACAGCAATGCAACCACAGCTACCTTTGGCTTAAATTACCCCCAATATTCAGATGAGTGTAGAGTTCCAATTTCTGATGACCAAATAGCTTATGAAATCATGTTTTTCACTCAGATCTGGTGCTCATACATGTGGCAAGCCTAGCTTCTGCCTCATCAGCACTGGGGTAGGCACACCACTGTTGCCCTATTTTTATGTTGGTGCTAGGAACAGAAAGTGGGTCCTCTTGTTTAGAAGCACTTTTCTAACAGCTATCTTAATGGGCTGCTTGAGGATATTTTCCAGAGCCTTCTCAATATATTCCATTGAACAGGATTGCTAGTTTCAGCAGCCTTTAGTTCTGGCAAGATGCCAAAAATTAAAAGTTGGCATTAGGTACATAAGATTGTGGTTCCGCTCATGAACTTATATACTGGCACCATACATACATTGGGATTACAGCAATTCTGACTTGACATTGAGAATACCTTTTTGAAAAGGCAGATCAGTTGAAGTTATGTTACCTTGAAAAACTTCACCCCAAAATAAGTGGTATATTTTCTAGCAAAATAACAAGGAACATGGTTTTATTTAGGGCGTAGTGAATGGGCTATAAAAGTGATTTCTTCCTTGCTAAGAATATCTTCCCTTTGACCAATTGGGCTTACAGCTGTCTAGTATTTTCACATCAGCCTCTTTTATATAGAAAGTAAGTTTGCTGTGAAGTTGCTTAATATGAAAGGCAGTTGAGCCTAACTCCCAGTATTCCTAGCTAAATCTGACCATTGCAAGCTTTATATAATTAAATATCTTGGCTGGTACTTGCAGATGGTGTTGGTGCATGTCTGGATTTGTCTTAATTCACGTTCACCTCCCTCTTCTGTCTAGATGGTAGGTACTTTTGTGCCATATTCCACCACTCAGTATGATGGATTTATAGAAGTACTGGAAAGGGTTAGGAACTTTTGCATGAAGATCTTTTAGGCTTCTGGAAGCAGACAAGGGTCTCAGTAACAGTGGAACCACCAAGAGGGAGGTATGATAATTGTATCTAACCACAATTATTATAGCCTTAAGTGGTGTTAACTTTGGTACACCCTCTGTAAATTGGAAGGTAAACAGCCCAGAGTAGAACCTTTTGGAACTCGAGTTATTGCATTATAGTTCCCTATTTTCTACTTAGGAACCCTGAACTTGAGCAATCAAGGTTGGATAACACTCCTCTAAAGCTTTCCTCCTTTCTGAGGAGGACATGTCTTAGCATCAGACACAAAGAATTGGACCATGGGGTGGTGCATAGAGAAAATGCTAAGTACAGGGGAGATTAATGGATTCATAATACTGTCACAGTATAAATACACATCTCTTAAACAGCACCATTTCCAAATATGTACACGATATGATTAAGCCTTGTCACAGTTAATTTTAAGGATTGGAAGGACTACTTGATAATTCAGTAGAATATCTGATACATAAGGGATAAGAAACTGTATTCTACCTGCTACAGATTGTGCCTTTAAGTCTCCCATCTAGGACAGAAACAAGCCACAAGAACACCCTCTTAATATTGGGAAGTGTACTAAGTTGCTTTACCTGCAATTAGAATGACAAATAAATTAATTGCATCAAACAATAAAATAGTCATTTTGCCGACATTCCATACAATTTAGTTTTACACTCAGTTCAGAGGCTATTAAAAATACTCTAGACCTAATAAAGTGCCTCCATTCATAAAACGAAACATCCAAGATTAGCCAATTTCATACGGATGCGCACCTAAAATAGGCCGACATATACAGTAAACAGCGCCACATTCACCACACTTTAGCCGGAGGTACACCCGCTCAGCCCTCACCATTCTGGATGCTCGTTTTAGAAACTAGGGGGACGAAATTCAAGATTTCAACGTCAGAGACCGACCACTCCACAAGAAAGTGCTGCGCCCCTGCGGCTTCCGTAAAACCAAGACGACTTCCCAAGTTGAGCCCCGGGAGAGGAGTACAGGTGTATGCAGCTCGATACAGCCAGCTCCTAGCGCAGCTTCTTGCTGGGCAGGCTGTCCCTGGTGCTGCGCGGCGGCGGGCGGACGGTGGGCGGTGGCACTTTGGAGAGCGGGCAATACTTGATGGTGTGTGCGTTGTCGCCACTGGCGCCGCACAGGGGGCACGTGTAGCGGCGCAGGACCGGGCACAGTACCCGGCCGTCCGGGCCTTTGAGGATGTGAGTAGTGTAGAGCGCCACCGCCTCCTTGTTGTTCCGGCAGAACACACACACCTGAAGCTCCGGTTTCAGCAGACGCGCGGCCGTCGTCCCAGAGGCCGCGTGCAAATGAGGCTCGGCAGCCCACGCAGGACTCGGTTCTTCGCGCGGCGTCACTTCGGCCGTGGAGACGGCGGAGGCGGAGGGCGCGCAGCCCAGCAGCACCGCGGCGGCGCGCCCTGCAAACGGGTTCAGCTCAGCAAAGCGCTCCTCCAGCAGCCCGGCCTCGGCGGGGCCGGCGCACAGCTCTAGCGCGCGCAGTTCCAACGCACCGCCCAGGTAGCGGCCCCCGGCCTCCGGCTCATCGCCGTCGTCGTCTTCATCGTCCTCGGGCGGCCCCAGCGTGGGCCCCGCCGCTGTGGGCCCGGGCCCCTCGTGCGGGGAGCCGCGGTCGCTAGCCCTGGTGATGAGCGTGGCTAGCCCCAGGTAGTCGTTCCAGGAGCTGAAGGGCTGCGGGTGCACCGGGCCCGAGGCGCTCACGTAGCGGGCGCTGGGCACGAGCGCCATAGGCGCGGGGGCGCGGGCGCGGCGGGGCGAGCGTGGCGCCCAAGGGAAAGCCTCCATGGGCCGGCAGCGGGTCGCGCGCCTCCCCGCCGCCGCCGGCAAGGGCCGGACGGAAGGGATGCAGAAGCCTGCCCGCCGGCCTGCCGCGGGGTGGGGCAGCCTTGCTTCCTTTTATCGCTCCCGCTTTCTCTCGTGCCCCTCCTAGCTGTCTCGGCCCTGCCCCCTGCGATCCTCCGCCCGGGCAACTGCGCCCGCGCCCCCGGACGGAGGCGGAGCGGAGGCGGGCGCGCGCTCTTCTCCAGCCCCGCGCGCTTCCTGCGCCCCGCGCGCTGCGCCCACCTCACCAGCTGCGGGGCGCCTGGCATCCTGCGAGGGGGCGGGTGAGGCGCCGCCTCGGGCCCTGGCGCTCAATGGCTGCCGACCTGACTCCGCGGGCGCCGGTCGGGACGCTGATTGGTGGTGACTGGGGAAGGGGCGGGCGGCGCTTGAGGGGGGTGGGGGGAATGGCTTTGCAGAAAGGGGCTGGATGAGGCGGTGGCTGGGGCTAGGTTTTGCACGAGTGTGGAGACCTCGACCGGTGACCCAGCTTGTTTGTTTTTGTTTTTCTTTTTTTTGCGAGGTATTGAGGATGCCAGTGGCATGCATCCACTTGCAGCTTTGGCTGGACCGATGGTCTGAAGCTACCACTTTCCCCCTTTTATTGTCACCATCAAGAAAAGCTGTGGGAAGCAAGGCTAGCTGCTAACCCCATTAAAGCCCAGCTAGATACCCAGTGACTTCAGTTGGCACAGTGCTCTGGAGCTCTTTTCACTGGGTGAAAACCTCCCACAAATCTTGAGGCTCAGGGAGGAAGCTCACGATTTATATGGTTTATATAGTATCGAGTAATGGAGGACCGCAGCAGGTCCAACAGGTGTTCAGAAACTAGGTCCGTAGGCTGTTCACTTACTTAGGTAGAGGCGACAACTGGGTCAGAAATTCTTACTACCGGCTAATTTGTGAGAAGCTCCCCTTCCGGGGTGCTTATATGGAAATCTACTGTTTGGAACTTGAAAAACAGTATATTCAATGCTTTGAAACAGGTTACACTGTCTCTTTTTGGTAAAACCGTAGAAAATAAAGGACTTATTAGGAGAGAAAGAGATAGAAGACTTGCCCTTCCCTGGGAAAAAGACAACTTAAAATGATAAACAGCAACATCCTCAAAAAATAATTTGAAACTAAGAAAAGGCACCGAGGGCTCTTCTGACAGAAAAATGCCTTCTTTTTGTTGGCTCTGCAGGGGAGAGAGCTGATCTTTCTTTTCCCACTATGTACTATACTGTGTCAATGGACCTCTGATGCTATCAGCTTTCTTTAGGTTGTAGTCCATATTCACATGTTTTGGTTTAGATTTTTTACAAACCTACTTTAATAAGGGTTCTTAAACACATCAAGCTCCCTTATAACTGACCAAAGGTAGAGAGGAAGAAAGGTTAATAGGACAAGGGGGTCATGGACTTGTTTAGAAGTTCTTTGGAGGTGATTCCAATCTTTGTTGTCAGAATATTATCAGTCCAGTTTAATAGTGTCACCAACATGAATCAGTAGCAGCAGATCGATCTAGAAGAGACCATGAGGCTCCAACAATTGGTATGAGTCCATGGAAGTGGCAGGAAGCCACCAAAATATGAGAAGCTTTTTTTGTTGTTTGTCTTGACAAGTTACTGTCTATGAAGTCACAAAATGAAAATCAAAAAAGAAAGCAAGGAGCACCAATGCCAGAGTGTCAGTGAAGAGCAGCATCAGGCAGCAAAATCCAGTGAAGACCAATAAGACAAATGAACGCCACAGCGTCGTTCACTGTCTGTTGGGTTATACTTATGCTCTTTCCAAGCATCACATGCCCTCTCAGGTGTCTGCTCCAGGAAAACATTACATGCCCTTTCACCAGGCAGCTTCCAGAGAAATGTCACAGGACACAACTGAGTCTCCAACAAAACCAGAAATTCCTGAATCACACATGCCTTGCTGTGCCTGGCAAAGGATTCTCAAAACTTGGTTCTGGCTTGGATTAGTGTTAGAATGAATGTGTGGGTGACACAGGCCATTTGTAAGAGGAATCTTTGGAATCATCTAATCTAGTCTTTACAGGTGAGGAAAACATGAGACCCTAAGAGGAGATGGAGTTCTTGAAGGTCAAACAGTGACTGTGTGATAATTAGAATCAGGACTCAGGCCAGGTGACCTCCCCGAATACCACAGCAGAGAATTTTTTTTTTTTTTTTTTTTTAGGTTAAGTTGGTATTTTCATCCATCAGTCGGTAGCTGGAAAGAAGTGAGTTGGAATAGTGTGGCTTTGCTTGAGCCTGTAGCCTTGTACTTTTTTCACCCAGCCTCTTTGTTTTCTGAAATAATGACTTCTTATATAACTTCAATAACTTTGGCTTGTTTCTTGACTAACTCATAACTTAATTACCCATTCATTGTAGTCTAATTCCTCAGTTTCATGCAACTGTCTCCTTCAGTGTTCTGGGGTGGATCTCCTCATTTATTTTATTTTTTCTATGAATGCCAATGGCTGGTTACTTCTCGGTTCCATGCATCTGTCTCCTCTGAGTTTGGGACAAATATCCTTCCCCTCCCGGAACCTCCACCTTCTATTTTCTGACTCAGCTAACTGGCCATAGCTTTTCTAATTGACAGATGATGCTTCCATATATTGTACAAGAGATTCTACATCAGCTCCTGCCTGCAGGGAGCTGTTCAGAACCCATTGGAGACAGGGACAGAACCTGAAGCAAGAAAGGGACTTCTGTTCTGATCAACTGTCAAGTTAGGGCTTGAAGGTATGTGTTTCATATTCTTTCTCATGTCCTGTTTCCACTGTTTGGTAGAGACACAAAGCCAGGCAAGGATACTCTGCACTTGGCAATATAGTTCCTTTTTTTTTTTAAAGATGTATTGATTTATTTTATATAACTACACTGTAGCTGCCTTTAGATACACCAGAAGAGGTCATCAGATCTCATTACAGATGATTGTGAGCTACCATGTGGTTGCTGGGATTTGAACTCAGGACCTCTGGAAGAATAGTCAGTGATCTTAACCACTGAGCCATCTCTCTAGCTCATAGTTACTGTTTAAAAGTTCGTGTTGAACTGAAGTTCAAAAATCACCCTTTCTCTCCCTCCCCTACCTCCACCCTGCCACAAACACCAAAAATAAACAGTCTCTCACAGAATCCTGGCAGGCTTGCTGACTCTGAACTTGCTCTTACCACAAGCATGATGGCTCCAGAGTGGCATGAAGATTATTATTCTAGAAATGGAAAATTCCACTCTGTACATCTGTCTATGTAGCCTGCATACTTTCAATGTATGCACAGTTTTCAAGCTCTGAAGAAGGGGAGTTCTATTCTGAGAAAAACTTTAGCAAGCAAAGTTTAAACCTTCTGGTTACTATGTCTGCTTCCTCTAAGACAGGCTAGAGGAAATAAGAAACAGGACTTTTGTGCTCCTCCATATGTTTCTTACTCCCTGGGTTGAGTAAGAATAAAGTTAAAAACAAACAAACCTATCATTGTGCTTTTGTATGCTTACCTGTTACGTGTGTGTGTGTGTGTGTGTGTGTGTGTGTGTGTGTGTGTGTGTGTGTATGATATGTGTCAGAGGACAGCTTTCAGGAGCAGGGTTTTCCACCTTTGAGCGGGTTCCAGGGATTGAACTTAGACTGTGAGGCTTGCATGGAAAGTGCTTTTACCTGCTTGAGCCATCAAGACAGTCGAAATGTAAAATGTGATCAAACACCATGTCTAATTCCTGCAACCTCAAGGCATGGGATGGTACAGTGAAGTCCTGGAAGGATGTAGGAGTGGGAGTATCCTGGGACACACTGCTTCCTACTGCCACCCTACTCTCAGGTACTACGTAGGTGTTTGACCCAGAAAGAAAGTCTAAACGTGGAGAAAAAGATTATGAAGTGTTTCAAGTAACTATTAAAAAATCAATCCATGTTATCACTGCCTACTCTCTGGCCATGGCGTCTCCCTGTCCCCATGGCTAACCCCATGGGCATCCACCCAACTTCTTGCCCAGTTTGCTTGCCACGGAACCGCTCACATTCTCAGTCATCTAACCCCTGTGGCTGGCTGCTGCCAAACCCGTTCAGCAATCCCAAATTTCTGGGGCTTGCTGGGGACACATTCTCACCAGTCTGCACTCTGCTCTCTACCTTTCGTCTGGAGCTCAATCCTTGCCATATCTTCCCACCCCAAAGCCTGACCGTATTCTGGCTAGCTATGCTCTTTCTCTCTGGCCCTGAGTCACCTCGGAAGGAAAACACCAGACAATCTTAGTTTAGAATCAACAAATAACACAATCACTGGGCACAGAATCTATAATCCTAAATTCACCAACTATTCTGTTAGAAATCTTTCCGTGGCAGATCATGGTGGATTCCACCACCAGAACTATCAGTCCCTGGTCTTCGTCTTGTCCACTTTGCTCCTGCTCCTCTGTCCAAAAGGGAGTGCCCTCCTGCCTTTCTTCTTTCTCTCTCGGACCCAGAAGGCCCACCTCCTCCTTGATCAATAATTAACTTCTTGTTGTCTTTATTATTTAATCAATTAGGGAGACATTCCACTACAATGAAGGCCTTAGGTGCACACGTGGCTTCTACACAAAGGGAGATTTTGCTGCTAGTGACTTTGGAAACCCCAGAATGGGTGACTGCTCCACATCTGAGCAAAATAAACATTTACTTTTTGTCTCTGAACATAGGCCTCAGCCTGGCCATGAATTATCCAGCTCTATCTCTCTGAGGCAGAGCAGATAACATATCTTCCAATATCTCCCATGGAGTTGAACTGTCTGTTCTTCACTTTCCAAGAGTCTGGACTGCATTAGACAGAAATAGCCAGAGTGTGAAAATTTCTGTTTTATTTTTCATAAAATAATACACTCATCCATTGGAGGCAAGAACACAGGTGGACATGGACCTCATCTCAGCTCCCTTCTAAAGTGTGCTTGGCTGGCTAGACAGAAGGCTCTAGTGGTTAAGTGTGAGGGGCTGTTTGTGCTTGTTCCTCCCTCCACACACCCCTAGCCTGACTGCTTCCTTTGCTGGTATCAGAACTGAGCCATGAGAGACTGCACACAGACTGTAGATGGACTGAGTTCTCCAGAAGTGTGTTGTCAGCCCTGGATAATTAGGCAGTTTGTCCAGGCACTAGGAAGCTAGAGATACTGTTTGTTGGGTAGTAGGTTCTCACTAGCCTTTCTGCCAGGCTCTAGGGAGTACCTCAACGTGCTTTTCCCTATCCACTTCCCTGCTGTAGGCTTTGTAGGTAGGTCCAAGTCAGGGTCATGGGAGGAATTTGTTTGAAGGGCCCTGACCTTGTCTATGTCATAACTCAGGCCAAGTTTTGGGCCTTGTTCTCTGTGACTCTACGGAATCTTAGAGCTGGACATAGTGGAGACATTCCTGGGTAAAGTGGCTTTACTAGGCCCTGGTAGGACTTTGAAGAGACATGTGGCATTGGATGAGATACTTAAGGCCTATGGGCCCTGGTCCCTTACTGTGAACCTTGAAGGAGCTCCTTAGGAAAAATCGCAGACACCCTGCTGTTGCTTTCCTACTTCTGTGTTCCACCTTCATCTCATAATTTGTGATAGGTTTAAGACAGAGATATCTCAGTTTTATAGTTCCCACTGAGTGAGTAGAAGGTTAGTGATCCTGTCCTATCCCTTGAACTTGAGATGTAAGAAGGTAAGTGATAGGAGTTTTCTCCTCCTGTATATGGCAGAAGCTGCATTCATGAAATCTCAACATTATGGCTGCCTAAATAAGACCTGAAAAATGACACCAGTTGATATGCCTGTATGAATGAGGGACATTTCACAAGGTCCCATCTCTAGATGAAGAACTACAGGTGATTAATGGTTGTTGAGAGAGTCTTCTACAGGCATGAACCCAATAGGGTATCCAATCCCATGTGTCAGCTCTAACACACATAGAAAGCAATACTAAAAGGATTCAGCAGGTTACATTTATAAATGTATATGTATATATGTAACAATAACAACTAATGAATAAACTGGGAGGGTGGCACATGTGCTTGATCCTAGCACTTTGGAGGCAGAGACAGGTGGATCTCGGTGAGTTTGAGGCCAGCCTGATTTACATAATGAGATTCTATCTAAGGAAGGAGGAGGAGGAAAGGAAGAAAGAAAGGATTAATAGTGGAAGGACACAGGAATTGGAGGAAGGAAAAGAAGAAAGGAAATGATGTAAACATAGCATTCACATATGGAATTCTCAAAAAAAAAGTTCATATTGCAAAAAGCTACCAACTCAGAGGCCCCTTCCTCAGCTCAGGTACTGTGGGGACATTTTTGTTGATGACTTGTTACAAGACAAATCATTAAGTGTCTTTGTGCACTTGGAGTCGGGTCCTCTTACTTGCAGCTGGCTTTATTTCTCTTTTTGAACTTCGAAAATGTATTTGTCACCTGTCAAAAAGCTTTGCGTTGTTCTGGCCAGGCAGAGGTGATATCTGTGTCAGCTTATTTTTACCTTTTCCCTCTACATCCTTCCTTTTTCCCTGTTTGAGCTAAGGTCTAACTATGCAGCTCAGGTTGGCCTGGAACTCGATGTTTATGTAACCCAGGCTGGTCTCTTGCCTCCACCACCTAAGTGCTGGAATCAAGTGTGGGTCACCTTGCCTTGTACTGTATCACAATTCTGTGTCTGTGGACTAGGGCTGCAGTGGAATTAGGAGAATCAAGTTAGGGACTCTCTTCTCTCCAGCCGTGGGTACAGTCTCCCAGCTGAGAGTAATGATCTCTCTACCACAAGCACCTGCTTTTCACTCGCCAGGCCCATGAGCCCAGGTGCTTTGATTAACCTCATGCTTTAGACCTACCTGCTGCTGTACCTGTTTCACAGACATGAAGGAGGGGTTTAGGTAGGCTGAAAACATGTTCAGTATCTTACAGTTGTGGTGGTGGCCTTTCTCTAAACCCTAATATCTCTGACTATCCCTAGCCAAGGGTAAGCTGTGAATGATTTGTTTAGAATTCCCTATCTCTGGTCTCACCACTCAACTCATGCTCCCCTTAAGGGACCATCTTCCCACTCATCTTCAGTTCTGCTCTGACAGAGTGATGAATGCAAAATGGCCCGGTCACCTTGGAAGACAAACGCTGTGCAGGGTAGTATCTGAAGGTACTGTCTGCCAGGTACATAGTTTATTAAAAGTTAGACACAGGCTGTGGTATAGTTCTGTAGTTGGACACTTTATGAACACAGGCAAGGGTTAGGGTTCCATCTCCAGCACTTCAAAAAATGAGAAAAAATAGAACATAGAGCCAGATCTGATGGTATGCATCTGCTTTCCCTTCACTGGAGAGGCGGAGGCAGAAAAATTCCAGATTTGAGGCCAACTTGGGAACAGTGTGTCTCATATTAAAAAACAAACAAACAACCAAACATAAAATTACTTTGCATACTATTAATTATACTGGAGAAATGAAAATACAGGTCCCCACAAAGTCTTGCATGCAAATGTTTTCAGAGCATCTCTCAGCCAGAACTTGAAATTCAACCCAGTAAATTATAGTTACTGGGCAATAATACGCAAAGGCACAGAATGGAAAAGTATTACTAAAAAGGATCAAACATGGAGCAAGGTGAATCAGCCTCAAAATATTATGCACTGAGAAGGGAGTCAGCTGCAGAGCAGTGCTATTGTCTGCAATTTACTTATATGAAATTCCTAGAAAAGACTGAGCCAGAGAGCAGCTCGGTGGTGGTCTATGGCAGGTGGGATTGGCTGCAAACAGGCATGAAGGACCTTCTGGTAGTGATGGAAATGTTCCTAAACTTGGTAGTGGTGTGGTTTGTACAGCCGTATGAATTACTAATCTCTTTATAATAGGTACATTTTATGGTGAGATGCATCACACCTCAATAAAATTGTTACAACTGTTCATAGCAGCATTGTTTTTAATTGCCCCAAACAGTAAACAGCTCAAATGTTCATAAGCAGTAGAATGGATAAAAATCTGATGTTTATTCAGTGGATCCTGTTGAACAGTATTAATGAGTCAATTATAGCAACATGAGAAAACGTGGCACCAGGAATACAGGGCGAGTGACAGAAATAAAATTGGAAAAGAGTGAACTGTTTCCACTTTCATTTTGCCAAGATATTTTGTAAATGGGCTTAAATATGCCCTGATATCTGCTCCGGACTCCATACCAAACCAATAAAGACGTTTAGTGGTAGTAATAGGGTTTTGGGTGATTGCAGGCCCTCTAGTAACCAATTAACTAAGTTGTAAACTACTAGTTTATATGTAACAAACTGACATATTGATTGAGGAGCTCATAGTCACATTATTTGTTTTCTGTGTCTCAGTTCTGTTCTTTTCTAAGAGCTGTCTGATGTTGGTTGATAGTCTCAGAATCACTTCTAATTTTGCTTAAACACAAACTACTCAATATAGTGGGTCTAAGAAAAATTTCCTCCCCCCTCTCTCTCCTCTTTCTTTCTTTTGATAGGGTCATGCTAGTAGCCTTGGTGGGCCTGGAATTCACCATGTACAGCAGGCTAACCTTGAACTCACAGGGATATGCTTGCCTCTGTCTCCCAAGTACTGGGATTAAGGTTGTGTGCTACCATGCCCAGGGAAATTTTTTCTTTTAACACTAAAACACTAAACAAAGTGCTTCTTAAGGGTGACAAACACATATGTCATGAATATAGAAAAGAATAAAGGGGCGGTTTGAGGAGATAACTCAGTAAAACAGTAGAGTGATTGCCCTGAGAGTACAAGGACCTGAGTTTCATCCTCAGAGCCCACATTAAATACACAAACACTACAAACACACACACCACACACATACATATACACAAACACCACAAACACACACACACACCACACATACATATAAACAAACACCACAAACACACACACATACATATATACAAACACCACACACACACACACACACACACACACACCACACATACATACACCACAAACACACACCACACACACACACACACACACACACACACACACACACACACACACACACACACACTCTACAACAGCTAGCATACAGTACAGAGGTTTAGTTCATTATTGCCATGGTGGCATGCAGGCAGACATGCAGGCAGACATGGTGCTGAAAAGGTAGCTGAGAATTCTACATTTGGATTGACTGGCAGCAGGAAGAGAGAATGACATGGCCTGGCTTGGGCATCTGAAACCTCAAAGCCAACCCCTTGGTGACACACTTCCTTCAACAAGCCCATACCTGTGAATAGAGCCATTCCCTATGGGCCTAGAGGAAATATTTTTATTCCATCATCACAGGTACAATTCTAACATATTACCAGTGATTTTCCCTGGACTGACTAGACTTTCCACTCTTCTAGTGCAGTGGTCCTGAGCTAGGTTTTGGGGTCAACACATTCTGTCACCTTGGAGGTCAGTAATGGGTCTTGACCGTTCCTAGTAGTATTGTGACACAGACCCTCCTACCTTTCTTATTCATAAGGAACCTAGTGATCAAACTGGGTCTACCTGGCTAATCCAGGCTCATCTCTTTACTTTAGGACCAGTGGAATAGGAAACTTAACTCTGTTTCCAAACTAGATTTTTTTTTGCTTTGCCATGGAAGACCATGTACTTGCAGGTTCAATGGCCATCCTTTTGCCTCCCATACTGTCTAGGGGACCTTGGCAGGCAGTTTCTTCATCTGCAACAAGCTTTTCACAACTTCAGCACTTGGGTGTTGAAGGTGGGCAGTTCTTGGTTATCTTTTAGTCCAACTGTTCCCCACATTGTAGAACTCTGACAGCATCCCTAGGCTGTTTACCAGGGGTGACAGCTTTCTTTTTTTCAGCCTTTGCCACTTGTCCCTTGGAGAGGAAGTCACCCCTGAATGAGTACTGATCTATACAATAGCTGAAGTTCTTACCTTTTAGCACCGTTGTGAAGATCTGATGACAATGTAGTAAGGTTCCCTCCATGGTGTCTGAATATATTTTTTTAAAAACAATTTAATTTGATCTGTTGTATTGATACATAAAACATAAAGATTATGCATGTTTGTAGGGTATAATGCTTATGTTCATCTGTATACAGAACATAAATCAGGGATATATAAAACCTGTCTATTCTGCCAAGCATCTATCATTTATTTACAGTGGAAACATTCGCGCTCCTTCTAGCACTTAGCACATATGCATTTAAAACTATTAAGAATAAGCAAAGGTTTGGTAGGAGACTCAATACCTTAAAAGCGAAGGTATCTTTTTTTCCTTTAAAGATTTATTTTAAGTGTGTGTGTGTTTGCATGTCCATATGTATGAAGGTGCCCATTGGGACCAGAAGCATCAGAACCCAGGAACTGGTAGTTGTAAACCACCTGGTGTGGGAACTGAGAACCGGAGTTGGGTCCTCTGCTAGAGCTCTTAACTGTTGAATCATCTCTCCAGCCCAAAGGTACTTTTTAATGAAAACTTAAAAAAAAAACCTCTTTAAATTATTCAAATACTAGGTTCCCTCATGTTATTAAAAAATTAAAAATGCAGATAGCATTATTATCTTTCTTCTGATCTTGTCCATCTTGGACCATTCCCTTTCCCAGTGGTGGCCCATGAGATACAAATACCACAAGGGTAAGAAATTTATTTATTTATTTATTTATTTATTTATTTATTTATTTATTTATTTATTTAAGACAGCATCTCAATGTAGAACAGGTTGGCCTGAAAATCAAAATAGAGAAAAACAAACAAGCAAGCAAGCAAACAAGCATTTGCTCCAAGGCACCAAGGATATAAAGCTTTTTATAAAATATACAGATAAGAAGGGCTGGCAAGATTGCTTAGAGGGTAAAAGCTCAATTAAGTGGTTATGTAGAGAAGCCCCCATGCTGCTTGTCATTTAACTGCATTTTTGAAAGCTTTGTATTGATTTCTTGTGAGCTTCATATTACCACCCCAGTCCCCTCATATCTGTCCCTCACTCTTGCAACCTCCTCCCAAAATAACACACATACATACACACACACAAACATCACCACCACCACCAAAAAGTATAGAAAACATCAAATCATGGAAGCTATAGTATGTCACAGTGTTTCCTACAACAAATTCCTCTGACCATACATTTTTATTTGCAGATGTTCACTGTAATAAGTCAATGGTCTGGTTCAAGATCTCTGGCTTTTGACACCATCAGTATGTATCTTCACCTGGACTCCTCCCAGTTATCCTATAATTGCCCCATGTCATGGAGATCCTGCAACTTTGGAATAGCAGGAATGGCATTTACATACCAAGAAGATGGTATAGATTTTGGAGTAGGCCATTTCAGAGCACTGCATCTGGGACAGGCTGGGAGCAAAGCTGGTCAGCCCCTCTCCAGCACTGCTCTGGCTAGGCCACCCAATGCTGCCACTAGTAGGAAGGAAGCAGAGTCAGCTCTTCTGGTCTCACACCCTCAGGGCCAACTCACCTGCACCCATACTTCCAGCTCCAGCTCCATTGTGCTGCCCAGCCAAGGTACAGACCTCATTCTTCCAAAAGCTACAGCCTATGAGGGGCTGAGCCAGCTCTTTGACTCTCACATCTCTGGTGCTGATTCACCCTGCTTGAGTGTTGCAGCTAATGAGGGATGGGGCTACCTCACCCACTCTCATGACTCTAGGACCAGCTCTCCTAACTGCTGCAGGTGGTGGTGAGGGAGGAAGTCGTCACTCCACACCCATGTCACCTCATGAACTGTGGGGCCAGTTCTCCCTCACTCTTGTTCTTGGGACTGGTTCACCTATGTCCCCTCAACTACTGTGCTGCCCAGGAGAGGTGCAGGGCCTGCTGTCCTGAGTGCTGCTAACTGAATATTTCTCAACTGTACATGGATATTTATAAAAATGGATCACTTACTAGCCCAATGCCACAGTTTGGATGTAGCAAGCCAGTAAACATGTTTCTTAGGCTCGTATTTTGGATGTGTTGTCCCCAGATGGTGGCTATTGTCAGAGTTCTGACATCTATAGGAAACAAAGTATAGCTAACTGAGGTAGATCAGTGGAGCTGGGCCTTTGAAGGTTATGGTCTAGACCTGGTTCTTGTTATTGTCTGTTTCCTGGTCCACTGTGCTTTGAGGGGCCTCAGCCACATGCTGCTGCTGTGGAACGAGCTGCTTCATCATGCTATCCCCACTATGATGAATGGAAATGGTGAGTCCAAATCAGTCTTAAATTGATTATATCAAAGAGTTTGGTCACAACAACACAAAAGAAGCTACTATACTTATTAAGTAATAAAGAACTGACACGTGGACTGGAGAGATGGCTCAGTGGTTAAGAGCAATGATTGCTCTTCCCAAGGTCCTGAGTTCAAATCCCAGAAATCACATGGTGGCTCACAACCATCTGTAATGAGATCCGTGCCCTCTTCTGGTGTGTCTGAAGACAGCTACAGTGTACTTATATATAATAAATAAACAAATCTTAAAAAAAAAAGAACTGATAGATTTACAAGCATCAGGACAGTAAAATTACAAACTAATACTTTGTGAAAAGTTAGCTCCAAACTGAAGGAGATTGTTCCTAGGGATACTCAGCAACATTCAGCACCCTAAACCTAGGTCCCACAGTACCTAGTTACTGTGATGGCTAATTTTTTGTCAACTTTACATCATCTGAGGGAAGTAAACCCCATTAAGAAAATTCCTCCAACATATTGGGCTATAGGTAAACCTATAGAGTATTTTCTTAATTTAATAAATGATATAGGAAGGGTCCAAACCATTGTGGGTGGTGACACCTGGACTGGTAGTTCAAGGTTCTATAAGAGACCTGGATAAGCAAGCCATCGTAGCAGACCAGTAAACAGCACCCCTCCACAGCCTCTGTATCAGCTCCGGTCTTTAGGTTCTTTCACTCTGATTTCCTGTCCTGCCTTCCTTCAGTGATGTGGAAGTGTAAGCCAAATAAACAGTTATCTTCCCAAGTTGCTTTTGGTCATGATGTTTTATTACAGCAACAGTAGTTCTAACTAAGACAGATACCATTCTTGAGGCAAATTGCCCCTTCCAGGCTGGGTTGAGCATCCTAAGCTGTCAGGTGAACTGTGAGCATGGACTGTGGTAACCAGATCAGAGGCACTTAAATTGATTGCTACAACTTGAGGCTGATTCCAACAGCAGCAGCCACAGGCTATTGAGAATGGATAAGGTGGAGTTGATACATTGAGCTGCTTACCTTTAGCTTTTCCTCTAGTTTCCCCACTGACTCTGAGTATCATTCAGGGTAGAAAGCTCTCTTTGAGTTGAAGCAGTCTATGCACTCACTGACTGTTTTGCAAAGGTTCCCTTTGTGCCTTTGTGGCCCGGATCCTGTCATGGGGCGGGCATTGCTGAGTGAGTATCTTACTCTCTAGTGGCTTAGAGTCTGTTCTATTGCTGAACCCCAGACGGGAGAATGTCTAGTAACCTAAGTTTCACACACACACCCTTTGGAAGCTGCTTAATAACTGCAAGCAAAGTCACACTGTTCTCATGTCCAGAGTGTATTCATTATGGCAAGGAAAAATAAAACTGAGGGAATCTGGGAGGCTTATCCAGGACTCATGGCTATAGATGACAGAAAGCCACTTGAGGCTACAAAGAAACTGATTAATAAATTGGAATGTGTGGCACTGGCTGCAGGCATGAATGGTTCCAGTCTCTAAGATCATTAGGACCTTGCTTCTCTTCCATCTCTCAGCTTTGCTGTCCCTTAAGTTGACCTTCCCTTGGGCTCATGTTCCCTCCATCCCCTCATTGTGACAGTCACCCGAACTTCCAGATGCCCACCAATCAGCTCCATTGCCCTTATGGGAAAGAAATGCCTCTTCTCTGATAGCCTCAGGAAAAAAAAATCCCAGGACTGACTTAAGTTCCAGCCATCAGCCATTCTGATGAGGTTAAGCACTGGAATGAATGACAATTGACCAGAGTTGGTCATGGCTTCTCCTGGAACTGAGAGGAGCTGGGATATTAGAGAAGAGCAGGCAGCACTGAGGCTGATCTTCACTATGTGATATTGGGAATCTGACAGGGATGAAGATCTTGGGTTGCTCATACTCTGGGGAGACAGACAAATATTCCACCAAAAGCCATTGCAATAGCTAGACTACCAATGCTGTTGGAGGTCAAAGAGTCCAGTGTGCCTTGGGTGCCAGGAAGAGCTTCATAGGGGAGGTGGCATCTCATCTGGTCTGATATCTTTTTGTATGCATTTGTGGGTGGCCTAGACCTGTGGATGGTTCAAGACAGCATCTGAAAGAGGGCCTTAAACTTCACCCAAAAATCAATGAGGGCCTCAGCCTTCACTTACCCAGGACCTCACTTAGCCTCAAGCCCATCTGAGTGAAATGTGGAGAATTTATGGCCACATCTGATGATCTAATTACTGGGAACTGAGTGACTTCTAAGGACCAGAGAAGAGCCTGGTTTTGCATATCTAAATATGGAAATTTAATAACTGTACTTGATGCAATTCTCTATCTCTGTCTGTAGTGCTGCAGAGAGAAAATTAGTCTTGGTGTTTTTAATTTTACAGATATTAAGAGGCTGGTGCAAAACAACAAGACTCATGAGGTGGAGGATTTGAAGTGGCAGAGCTCATCTCATGGCCCATTGGGCTGCTGATAGAGTTGTATAGTGTGAGAGTTGGAGGACCTTATTACTGAATCAAACACAGGTTCTATATGTGGAAATAGAGAAGGCACCTAGGCTGTAGGCAAAACTGTGTGTGTGTGTTTTCTCTATGAAGAATATGCATTGCTTTCATCAGATTCTTTTAAACAGTTTTTTTATTTACATATTTATTTAATGTATGGGTGCTCTGCTGCATGTACACCCCTATGCCAGAAGAGGGCAACAGATCTCCTTATAGATGGTTGTAAGCTTCCATGAGGTTGCTGGTAATTGTACTAAGGACCTTTGAAAGAGCAGCCAGAGCTCTTAACCCCTGACCCATCTCACCAGCCCTTGAAGGGACCCATATCTATGAGAACACTAAGAACCTTGAATGTGGACCATGTCCTTTCATTGTGGTGGAAGGACACAGAGGCATGCCCAAGAGCTCTTCCCGTCATAGATTAAACTAGTGTCAACCCACTGCAGTTCATTTCTGGATGTGAGAGGTCTTGTTTTAACTTGATTCTTACAAGCCTGACTAAGCACCAAAGCCCTCAAAGGGATTAAGTAACAATTTTGTACCCTGGCCTGGCCCCTGCCTCACTAAATCCAAGATATGGATGAGACTTGAGAGGCTGAATGCTTAGGAAACCGTCCCGGTGGCTCCTTTGGTTGTAACCTGGGATTGTCACTGGGATAAAGCTCTGGGCACATATTGTGAGAAGAGCATTCTTAGAATGAGTGGATTGTGGAGGGGTCTGTTTGATATGTGTGGTGGTGGCAGTAAGCAGGTGTGTCAGTTGTCACGTAGCCTTTAATATTTGGCAATTTACTACACAGACTCAACACAGAGTCACACTCGTGGCTGAGATTTATTATAGCAAAAGGATACAAAGAAAAATAGCAAAAGACAAAAATGTGTGCAGTGAAGTGCAGAGGAAACCAGGTGTAAACTTCCCAGAGTCCTCCCCCATTGTGCAGTCACGCAGGATATGCTAATAATTCTCTAGCAGGTGACCCCGATGTCTGGTGTGGACATGGGCCACTGTGGAGGCTTGTTTAGCTTTTGTGGAAGAAATGCCTATTCAAGTCTTTTGTTCATTCTGAATCAAGGTTTTGTTGAATTTATGGGTTTCCTGGACAATTTGTGTGGGAAGCCACTGCATTCGCCATTACAAGATGGCGTCCAGCCCGAAGGGAGGATGGCCAGTTTTGAGATAAACAACCTAAGTTCGCATGCACACCTGCCTGTTTTGCTGACTCATGGTGACTCCAAGTATGCTAATTAGGGTGCACAGAATGCACCAATCAGGTGGCGACACAGTCCTCCTAAGCATATATAAGGAGGGCTGGTTTCTGGGCTCAGGGTCTTTCGCCACTGCAATCAAGCCCGCAATAAATGCCTGTAGAAGGATCCTGTTGTGGCGCATCTTCCTTGCCAGCGAGATAGGCGATCGCTACAAATTTGTATAAAACTCTGATGTCAGATATATGGCTGGCAAATGCTTTTTTCTCCATCACATATGTTGACTTTTTGCTCTGTTGTTAGCATTGTTTGATGCACAGACATTTGTGTGTGTGTGTGTGTGTGTGTGTGTGTGTGTGTGTGTGTGTGTGTGTGTGCCCAGAGGATGTACCCATGTGGAGGCTAAAGGTTACTGGGTATCTTTCTCTACCATTCTCTGTATTATTCCCTTCACCTAGGGACTTTATTGATTTTCCTTAGTATTGTTTGATAATTTCATGCACATATGTAATATATTTGACCTCCTCCCCATTACCTCTTCTCCAGCTCCTCACCTGTCCCTAGGATAGATCTCTTATTGAACCTGGAGCTTGCTGTTTTTCCATCCCTCTGACCAGCAAGCCTAGTCTGTCTCTCTGTCTTCACTCACCCCCTGTGCTGGGGTTACAGGTATGTACAGTCATGACTAGCTGTTTTACATGGGTGCAGGGGATCTGAACTTGTGTCCTCATGCAGCAAGTATTTTTACTCACTGAGCCATTGCATAAACCCATGCACAAACATTTTTGACTTTCACAAAAGTCAATTTTCCAATTTGTTGTTGTTTCATGTGCTTTTGTTCCCATGAAATCACTGAATAAAACCTTCATCATGGGGCTTTTCTCTTGCTTTCTTTTAAGATGACCTTTTCCTCCAGTTTTTTGGGCCTGCCTACTTTAAGCTTATCAAATTTATTGATCTGTTCAAAGAATGACCTTTATTTTCCTTGTTTTTTTTCCTATTTTTAAAATTTCTGACCTAATTTTCTCTGCTCTGATCATTATTTTCTTCCTTCTGCTATATTAGATTTGCTTTCTTTTTACTATTACTTGAGTTTATGAAGTTAGGTCTTGGTTAGTGCTCTCTCTCTCTCTCTCTCTCTCTCTCTCTTTATTTTTTTCTTTATTTTTCTCAAAGCACTTTCTAACTTCCCTTGTGAATTCTTAAGAGTATGTTGTTTAGGACTGAGATATAGCTTAGTGGAATGAAGTTTTTGTCTGCCATTTTTGAGGGCCTAGGTTTATCCTCAGAATTTAAGAAAAAACATGTTTAATTTCTACAAATACGGAGAATTTCTTACTTTAGCTGTATTATTAATCTAAACACCACTGCTTTGTAATAGCTATATATTTTTTAAAAACTCTATTGAGGTTTAATTTGTACTCTAACATGTTCTAACCTGGAAAATATCCCATGCACACTTGAGAAGAATATGAGTGTTCTTGCTGAGTAGAATGTATATCTATCTGGTTAGGCCTTGAGCATTAATATTGTAAAGATGCTATACAACCAAAAGCAATCTACATACTTAATGAAATTTTCATTAAAATTGCAATGACATTTTTCACAGAACTAGAGAAAACAATCACAAAATTCATGTGGAGATACAAAAGACCATGAATATCCAAAGCAAGTCTAACAACAGCAACAACAAAACCCACAGCACAGAGGCATTCTACTATCCAACCTCAAACTCTACCACTAGGCTATCTTGACAAAGATACTACCCTACTGTTGCATTCTATTTTAATATTTACTGAAACACCCTACTGGCACAAAAACAGACATTGTGGAGAGCTCTTGGGGCTGCTTCTAGAAATTTGGCAAAAAATTTGACATTGGGCCAGGACACCGAAGTAGGCTTAGGCAGAAATTTGACATTAGGTTAGGACATGGAAGTAGGCTCAAGACAATACAGCTGAGGAATTGTTCTTTGTATCTTGATGGGTCTTGTTAACTCCCTGACTACAGTAATATCATGGCACCATTGTTTATGCTTTGTTTGTTCCTTAATGACTCTGCTTATGCCTTAGGACTGACCATATTTAGGTATGTACCTAGAATGACATAAAAGCAGACTGGAGAAAAATATATCTGCTTCAGCTTCAGCATTGACTGGGGTCATGTTATAATGTTGTCTAATTGTCTTTTTCTTTTCAATCCTCACTTCTTCCCTTGAGACCTTGTTGACTGACTGAGCTGGCTTGGTCAAGACATGCAGACCAATGAAGCATTATAGAAGACACAGAACCCAGAGATAAACCCATATAACTATGAATAGTCAAATTTTAACAAATGTAAAAATTATGCACTGGAAAAAAAAGACATTTTAAGTAAATGATACTGGGAAAAATGAATATAGCTCTGCAGAAGAATAAAGTTAGATCCCATCTCTCATTCCACATAAAAATCAACTCAAACTGATGAAACAGCTTAATATAAAGTGGAAAATACTAACGCTGTTAAAGGAAAACACAGGGTTAATACTTTAGGACATAGGTATAGACAAGAAATTTCTAAATAGAATCCTAACAGCACAAGAAACAGCTTCAAGAACTGGCAAATAGGATTATATCAAATAAAAAAGCTTCATATCAAATAAAACTATCAAAAGAGTGAACAATCAGGTTCCAGGAAGGGAGAAAAAAAATCTTTGCCAGGTGTGCCTTAGACAAGAAGTTACTATCTAGAATATGTCAGGAATGGCAAAAATGAAACAGCAAAATAGACAACCCACAGACAACCCCAACGAAGAAATGGACCAATGCACTAAACTGACAATTCTCAAGAGAGATGCTAATGGCAACAAAAGTATGACCTGGCCATCAGTGTCATGCAAATGAAAACTACTTTGAGATTCCATCTCATCTCAGAATGGCAAACATCAGGAAAACAGATGACTGTAAATGCTGGTGAAGGTATGGGGGAAGAACTATTGGTGGAAATACATGGTAGTGTGGAGGTGTTTTTAAAAACTAAGAACAGGAGCCAGGCATAAGTACAAGCAGAGGCAGGCAGGTCTCTGTGAGTGTGAGGCAAACCTGGTCTACATAGAGACTTCAAGGCCAGCCAGGGCAACATAGTGAGGTCCTGTCTCAAACAAACAAAACAAAACACACCCCAAACAAACAAACAAACAAACAAACCAAAACCAAGCAATCAAGCAAACAAACAAACCACCACAACAAAAGCCCCAGCTAATCAGTTAACCAGCCAAAGAATAGAGCTATCACATGATCCAGCTATACCACCCCCAGGCATATACCCACAATACATCTTCCCACAGATACTTACACACCGTGTTTATGGCTGCTTCCCTCCCCCATAATTAGCAGTAAATTAAATCCGTATAGATGTCCATCAACAGATTAGTAGATAGTGAAAATATACATTATGCATGGAATTTTATTTAACAGTAAAGAAAAATGAATTCATGAGATGTGCAAGCAAGTGGCTGGAACTGAAAACAAACAAACAAACAAAAAAACACCTGTATGTTCTCTCCCATATGTGGGCTCCTAGTTTCTAGTTGTTAAATACGTCTGTCTAGGAAGGAGTAAATGTGGCTAAAGGTCAGAAAACTAGGAAGGGCTAGTGAGAGATTGAGAAAAAGAGGCTTTAAGGGAAAAAGCAGAGAAGACAGTGAGGGCATGTCTGCCATCAAAGTGGAGAAACTAGAGGCAAAAGAACGCACGGGCGAAGTACATGACAAGGAAATTAGGGGAAGAAGTGGAGGAGAAAATTAGCTGTGAAAAGTATTTTTAAATGTAATAAGGAAACCTGTTGTTTTGTAAGCCCATTAAAAGAAATAAAAATAATTTTTTAAAATGAAGCAATGTTTAGCCATGGATAGACCTTTTTTTAAATGTAATTTGCTACTCATTTTTCTGTATGCCTCATGGTTGATTTTTGTTGTTATTGTTCCTGGTTTCCTATATTATTGTAATTGCATTTACTTGATTTTTTTGGTATTAAATGTTTGAGTTCCTTATTCATTCCCTTTGACCCCTAACTTGTGATTACTATGGAGATTATATTTAACACCCTAAAGTTATCATATTCTGTGCTAAATTTATATCAACTTTACTTCAGTCACACAAGAAAGTGCTTCTCCTTTATAGCTCTGTCTTCCCCTTTCATAAAATCCTATCTTGATAAGAGAGGGAGTAAGGGGGTAAATATGATAAAAATATATTACAGACACTGCTATATTTCCTGGTCTACAGAGCTCCCTCAGCAGACAGATCAGAACATCTCTCAACCCTCATCAGAGTGGCTTCTTTTTATAGTAGTAGGTGGTTAACTCCAAGCACAAGTGGTCAATGTGCAGAGAATGAGGGAATGTGGACTGCTCAGCTCTAAATAGAATATTTATATCACTCCCCACCCCAAGGCACAGGGATCATTAAGAAAGAAAGACTGTAAGAGCCAAAGATGGTGTGTGAACATGTGTATAAAACAGAATTTGATGAACATTACTGGGCTTATGCATATACAAAGGCAAAGCAACTATGATTGCTTGCACAAGAACTGCCCAAGAGCAAGCCAGCCAAAAATCTCAGAAAAGAGGAGCCAGACTTATGAAGTCCTACTCCTTTCTTCCATGCTGAGGACCCATTGGCAATTTATGACTGCTGTGGGAAGGACAGTCAGGTTTCTTCAACCCTTGAGAAGTAATTTACACCCATCATATTACAGGACTCATGAGGATAAGAAACCAGCACATGAAATTGGGAAGGAATAGCAGGGAGGAAGGATAGGAGAGACACTGGTGGGGAGGGAAAATGGGAGATGAATTTGACCAAAATGCATAATATGCATGTATGAAAATTTTAAAGAATAAAAAATACATGTATCAACTTACTAAAAAATACAAATTCCATCTTTATATATTACATACCCACAAATATTAATAAATATTTTAAGCCTATTATTTTCTAAGATTTCTAACAGAAAATAAAATATAGGTCCCTGACTTCAATGTATAGATTCTAAAAGAAAAAAAGGAAAACTCATTCTGTAGCCCAGACTGACCTTGAACTCAGCTTGATCCCATTTAAATCCCCCACCGCCCCCCCAAACATTGAACTCTTTAAAAATAATTGTGAAATTTATCTCTATATTATGGATATAAGTGTTTTGACTACATGAATGTATGTGTCTCATATGTGCAGTGTTTGTGGATGCCAGAAGAACGTGTCAGATCTTTAGAAATGTAGTTACAGGGCTGGGAGAGATGGCTCAGTGGTTAAGAGCACTGACTGCTTTTCTAGAGGTCCTGAGTTCAAATCCCAGAAACCACCACATAGTGACTCACAACTATCTGTAATGAGACCTGAAGACAGCTACAGTGTAGTTATAGATAATAAATAAATCTTAAAAAGAAAAAAAAGAAAGAAATGTAGTTACAGATGGCCGTGAGCAGCCCTGTGGGTGTTGGGAGCTGAATCCAGGACCTCTGCAAGAGCAGCAAGTAATCTTAACTTCTGAGCCACCTTTCTAGCCCTCAAGCTCTTTAATGTAATAATATAATAATTCTGGAAAGCAGATTCTCCCCTTCCCCAGGACTTGCTCCTCACCATTTTTGATTGATGTCTAGGTTCTGAGGATTAGCTTGAGTTAAAAACACAAGGACTTCTAAGAGCTTTTCTGTGTCCTACCTTTTCTTGAGAATGTGTGGTTGCTTCCTAAATTTCTTCAGACATCCGTTTGCTTTCGAATGTTCTAGTCTCTAGTGTATGGGTACCAAAGGGAAACAGAGAAAAATGAAGCAAAAAAAAGTTGCCCGTTTAAGTCCCCTGGAAGTCGCTCTTAGTCAGGAGGAGGGGCTTGTATCAGAGAAGAAGCTTGCAGTAGACAATGGCTGTCTGCCCCTTCATCTGTATCTCTGTAACCAGAAGAGGCCCCCCAGCATCAGAGCACAGATCTCTGAAACTTGAAGGATGGGTCATATTTGCCTATCCTGAATCTCACAAACTACATGCAGGTCACTCCCAAAATAAGTGAAAGGATACCTGCCATCTCACTGGGGTCTCCACCAGGTAGGCAGCAACTACTGCACTGAGAACCAAGAGTGATTTAAATCAACTGTAATTTCCCTTAAAAATGACCACAGAGATCCTAAATAGTTAGATCAGACAGATTCTAAGTGCAAGATTCTCTAGGTGGAGAAGATAGAGTACTGTTGCTTCCTAGTCTGCCATCTTCCCAGAATCCTCCCCAAATTCATTTTTTAAGAGAGATGGCTCAGCGATGACTGCTCTTTCAGAGGTCCTGAGTTCAATTCTCAGTAACCAGATGGTGGCTCACAACCATCTGTAATGAGATCTGGTGCTTTTTTCTGGTGTGTCTGAAGACAGTTATAGTGTATTCATATACATGAAATAAATAAATGAATGAATGAATAAATAAATCTTTTTTTAAAAAAGAACTCCAGTTATATTAGTCCCTACCTCAACTACCTTATTAACTGTAAGCCCTCTTTAAAGGTTCTTTTTCTGAATAAAGTTACATTATGGAGAGTTGGGGATCAAGACTTTAACATAAGAACTTTGGTGGAACATGTTTCATCCCTTAATAGTGTGCAAGTTCCCAAATAGAGACTGGATGCTTGGAATTTGGGCAGCCATAAACCAAGAATATGGATACAACCATGTTGTTTCCTTTTTGGCTTCTTGAAGGGAGAATTTTAGAGCTGTAGCTGGGTTGCTGAAGGCTTGTGCTCTTGGCACCTCCAGCAAATAAAACTAAAGAGACAGACTCAAGGGTAGACAGGAGCCTTTCATGTAAAACTTTCTGCTGTTAAGCAAGAACCTACTTAGCTCTCCTGGAACTCACAGCCTGTCACTTTCGGGATGATGTTAGCACGGAATAGTGAAGAACTTTGGCCAGGGCTGCTGGGGACTACAGATTCATGTGGCCTTCCTGGCTCTCTAATTCTGCGTCTGAAAAATGAAATAAAGCCCTTCTTTGCTTCAGGTGAATTTCAGAATCTTCAGGTCATTTCAAGGAGTGAGAAGGAAAGGACTCAAGCTGTACTGTAGGTGCTGTGACATATTTGAAAGTCTTGCTGAATGCCCAGGCTCCCTTCTCAGATAAGAGACACCCTGTCACCAGGAGTACCTCTAGTTGTCTCTAGCTCCACCTCTAGCTACCCCAGTCCCTCTTAGCCATGCCTTGCTTCAGGTGGGAGGCTCCATTTGCCTTGTGGTGTGTATGACTAGGGTATGCCTTGAGGAGATGACCCTCCTTGTACAGAAAGAGGCAAAACTAAGTTTAATTCAAACAGAATTCCTCAAGTCAGTTATAGTTTGAATTTCATGGTTGGCTTAGACTCTGGGATATCTGCAGTTCAAGGAAATGGTTTTCTTATTAGACTCAGCTCCCTCAGAAGCAGTGATGTTGAGGTGATGGTATGTTTTTGTCCTTTGGTCTTTTTAATGACATTCCAAGCATACATAGGAAAATGGCTTTATAACATTGACTTATTGATCAGATATCCTTGGTGTTGGGGTTAAGCTGGAGAAAATCTCAAGGTAACTTGGTGGCAAAAAAAACCCCCACACAACTGCGTAACAGTAGCTGAGAAGACTGAGGGAGTCCAGAAAGTGTGCTTAGTGCTTTAGCATGAATGTCCTTTAATTCTAAGAATGGTCCCAGGAAATAAAAAACTATTATCATCATCTCTATTGTGTCAGTGCGGAAACTGAGGCATAGAAAGGTAGCTGGGTAAATAGAGGAGCTTGCCCTTAAGCCAGACAAAGCTGAGTTATAAATGACACAGTCTTTTGTAGTCTTATCTTTGAGGCCCAGACATACACCTGAGGGAAAGTGGCATTCATCCCTTCAACAGGAGTCCACTATCTTGGCTATTAACTCTCTTTTACCATTAATGGTACTATGATGGCAAAAATCCTGTAAGAGCAGAAAATTTTACATAGATACTTTTTAAAGGATTCTCCTCTCAACACCAAACTGGAGACTTGGGTTTTAACGCATGAACTCTAGGGACAGATTCAAACCGTAGCAGGAATTCAAAGATGGAGCTTATCTCTGACCAGATGAAGTTCCTCTTCACCACCTGTTCTTCTGGATGCATATAGATACTTCACTCACCTGCACATTAAGGCAGGCATATCACCTCTCATGTATTGGCCACCTTCATGAAGTTAGTGTTCATGGTCCTTATAGAGCTCTGGGGTCACTGAGCTGCTTAGTAATAGTGGGGAGGGGTTCTCAGAGTATTTAAGAGTAATTGGTCTAGTATGAGCCAGAGCCAGGATGCCCAAGAGACCACATCAGTGTATATCCATGCGTGAAGACAAACAAAATGTACCAAATGGCTTAGGACTGATTCTCAATCAATAACAACTTTGTTTCTGTGTTCTGGGTGTATCTGGAGATGTTAGGAAACAGTTTTGTTTGTCACAGTTGTCATGGGTTACTACTCAATTTATAGGAGATCCTTTATTGACAAAGAATGATCTAGATTCACATGTCATTATCAATAAGAGTGAGGAACCCTAGCCTGGGATTAGTGCTGATGACTCAAGGATCCAAGGAGGGAGAAACTTGTGTGAGCCATGACCAGGCAGATTAAGATCTCTTAGAAGATGTCAGCTAAGTCAGCTGGGGACGCTATGGTCCATTCCCTCCCAGGCCAGTACCATGTGGAATTTAGACTATACCTTAGAGGGAGCATAGGGGATGGGACCTGCCACTTGAGCAAGTTTCTATCATCCAGTGAAGAGACTGCTTATAGTAGAAATCAGTTTCATCTATTTTCCTCCAAATATCATGATTTCCTTCTTCGATTCCAAAAATGTTTTTATTGTGTACATGTACCACATTTTCATGATCCATTCCTCTGTTGATAGACATTTGGCTGCTTCTATTTCCTACTTATTGTGAATAGTGAAGCATGTGTCTTTGTGGTTCACACATTCTGAGCAACAACTCTGTTACTGCCATAAACCTAGCCCTATCCCTGGCTGTCCTAGAACTTCCAGCATAGGCTAGCCTGGCCTTGAACTCAAGAGATATCTGCCTGTCTCTGCCTCCCAAGTGCAGAAATTGAAGGTGTGGTGTGCTACCACACCTTGAATACCACCTTCTTTGAAAACATTATTTATGTTTATGTGTTTGGGTGTTTTTGCCTGCGTGTGTGCCTGTGTACCACATATGTGCAGTCCAGGAGGCAGCATCAGATCAGAGTTACAGATAGTTCTTAGACTCCATACTGGTGCTAGGAACTGAACTTTGGTCATCTGTAAGAGCAGCAAGTGCTTTTGATTGCAGAACCATCACCCATTCTCCACTATGTCTCTTTTGAAAATTTAAAATCTTTCTCTTTCTCTCTCTTTCTCACTGTGGGTTTCAGGGCAAGCTCAGATCGTCAAGCTTTCAGGGCAAGTGCTCTTACTCTCTGAGCTGAATCACAAGATCACTATCTTCTTATCTGGGGCATAGCTAGAGCTCAGAGCAGGGAAATAATGCACCAGGTTTTGGCTGTTTTGTGGCAAGACTGGCCGAATGCAGGGCTTATGTCCTTTGCAGATGTTCCCAGTCATGGAATTCAGAGCCTAAAGTTTTGTAGGCATACTCTTGGTCTAGGTAGCCAGTCCCATGGCAGCTTACAATTCTAGCTTAGAAACTCTTTAGGGCAGGGATGGCAGAGTAGCCATCCTGTGTTTAGCTTGTTCTTTGCCAAAACTTAGATTCTGAGAAAAGCCCTCATCTCCAGTCAGACCTAAGAAATCTGAATCCTTTAGATGGAATCAGCCACACTGGGCATTTAGGAGGAAAACACCTCTAGATCTACTCTTTGGCCTATATTTCCTCTTTAAGTTCTGGAGTTTCCTCTTGCCCCTTTCAGAAACCAAATAGGAACCTTGGCAGAAGCTTATGATGTGCCCTGCTTTAGTAGGAGCTATGAAGTTTCTGAGGTTCCTAAGAGGGCCACATACTTCAAAGTAACATAAGGTAGTGATGCCAGCCAGGCTTCCACTTGGTAGGCTGTGCTTTGCTGCTCCCTGGATGAGAATGCTGTTGTTAACACTTGCAACAGTTTTGATGCTCCTGTGGCTGTCTGAAGCTGAGATACAGAGAAGTACTCATTGAAAGGGGCAGTACTGTAGGCTCAAGAGCTGGGGTGAGTTATTGGGAGGCCTCAAGTGAAGCACATTACCTGCACCTCACTTGAATGATCAGTAGTTAAAGGTGTGGCCTCTCCATGGGCAGGTGGAGATTCTAGTGCTAACAAAGGCCCGTGAATAGCAGGGCAACCAGACAGGCAGTACAGTGCCTTTGACCTTTGTTGATCCTTGCAGACCTTTCAGGTATTTGAGCCCTGCTGCCAGAAGATGCAGAAGGGTAGATGGAGCTGCATGCTAGGGCTAACTGACTGAAGGGTGCCCCCTGGTGTTCATCACTCAGATCTTCAGGCTCTGGTGAGATTGGCAGGGTCAGGGATTGATTCTTCTTTCTCTGACTTGCTCCTTTTTTCTAAATGCCTGTTCAAAGCTGAAATGGAAGAAAGCACAAAGTCTCCTTGCGCTTCAGTATCTTTATCATGAAACCTTTGCTCAACCAAAGGTCAAAAAAGATATACTTCCACCTTGCTTCGTGGAAACATTTGTTTTGCTTCTCAGGTTTTATGTTTAGAAAGGGAAAAAAAAAATGTTTTAAGATAGATATTGAGGGTCTGAGGATGTAATTCAGTTGATAAAATGTTTGCATAGCATGTCAGAGACCCTGGATTCTATCCCCAGCATCACATAAACAGGGGCTAGTGGCACATGTCTGTAATCCTAGCACCAAGGAGTTATTCAAGGTAAATTTCCACTTCATAAGTTTGAGGCCAACCTGGATGATACAAGACCCTGTCTAAATATACAGTGGAGGCGAGGACAAAGAAGACTTCCACAATGGATTCATCTGAGATAGAAGTACTGGAGAGGATGGGGACCCAGGATGGAGCTGGCAGCCAAGAAGCCCTGAAAGAAAATGGATCAGCCAGATTTACCCTTAGGAGCTAGGGGTGCTAGGCTACAGATACATCTCTGCAGAGGAAAATGATGTGGGAGCCTTTGTTCATGTTAATGGAATTCATTGCATGGTTACTCAGAAGGGGATATGAACCCAGACCAGACTTGCAAGACTTAGGGTTCTATCTCTGTAAATGGTATGGGCCCCTTCCCTGGAATCCTAGGAGTTAGAGAGGTTGCCACTTTTTGCCCAGCAGGATTGGTGGCGCTTGAGGGAAAAACTAGGGAAAGGTCAGGAAGAGGTGAAGTGGAGGGAGAAATGCAGCAATGTCAAGAAATAAAAGAAGAGAGGAGGAAACTGACAGTGGCCTGTGGCTTAGTTCTGCAGCTATAGTTTTGGCGCAATCCATAGCATCAGGGAGGATGCTGGTTCTTGGGCCCTCCCTGATCTGCTTCAAGGAACCCTGCAGTGATCAGTTTGCTGGCTTACAGTGAGAAATTCATAATGTTTACTCTAATCCAATGATTTTTCTCCCCTTCTACTTTTTATTTCTTTTTAAAAAGATTTATTTATTTATTATATGTAAGTACACTGTCACTTCTTAAGACACACCAGAAGAGGGCATCAGATCCCATTACAGATGGTTGTGAGCCACCATGTGGTTGCTGGGATTTGAACTCAGGATCTTTGGAAGAGCAGTCCATGCTCTTAACCACTGACCCATCTTTCCAACCCTTTCATTTCTTTATATTGATTGTTTAGGTCTGTCTTTAATGTTCAAAGCGTTTCTTAGGTATCTGGCACTCTTGCCCTGTCCATTCTTATTTGACTTCTCTCCTAATAGGTGAGTTGGGAGCCCCAATTAGAATAATATAGTGGCAACAGCTGATGCACTGTGTGATTGCCTCAGTGTTTTTTCCAAATGAACACAGGACATATGGTCATTTCAATCTACTAAAGAGGAAGAATTCATTTAGAAAGATGAACTTTTTGAGACCTGAAAGAGCTTCTAACCAGGAATTTGAGTCTTAGACTCTGTGTGAAACTGCCTTTTCCCCTTTATCTGTAGCATAGAGCTCTTGTCCGGTAAGCTCTGTCTAATCAAAAAAGAAAAAAATTTAGCTGGGCAGCCAAGGACCCCATTTGGGCCTGATATTCTCTCCTGGCTGGAGGGTGAAAATAAATCCTTGTGTAGTTGGCAGTTTTAGTCATTGCCTCACTGTTGGGGGCCAGGCTCAACTTTCTTGGGGTGAGCTGCCTAGTACTGTGGTGCCAGTAGGGTTGAATCTCTGAGCTAGGCCTCTACAAGGTGTGAATGCATGATGGGACAGTTCTTGTGTGGTCTGAGAGCTGCACTTATGTGAGGTCATGAGCTAAATGAGAAATATTTCAGAGAGGTTCATGTATTTGATCACGGCCCCCATTGGGAAGCACTGTTCTGAGAAATAGTAGAACGTTTAGGATAAGGGACCTATCTATGATAAGGGACTTTGTCCCCTTGGAGAAAGCCTTGAGTATTCTAGTTCTATTCTGCTTCTGGTCCCTCTCTTTGCATCCTGAGTCACTGTGATGCAAGAAGCTGTCCCATATCTGTAGGCTTCTGCCACCATGAATGGAACCACTCCAGTTACCCTGGCTTCTCTGCCATAATGGGCCTTGGACAGGAGTCAGGATACACATCTCTTCCCTTCAGTTACTTCTGTCTGGTATTTTATCAGTGATAGGGAAGCTTGAATTCCTATCACTGCAAACCCAGGACTTTCTTTATAGTGTTTACCAGCCTGGCCCCCAGCTTCTGACCTGGGTACCTAGACATTTGGCTCCCATACTGGCTCCAGCATCTGGCTTCCTGGAACCCTAGAAAAGTCTTTTATCTTCAGGTGTTTCATTAGCATTACCAGAAGTCAGCTATGAAATGAGGTGCCTGCTGACTTTGACAGCACAGCATCATAGCCAATCTGGAATCCCTGAGTGTATTCCAGTGCCAGACCTACAACAATAGCTCTGGGCCTAAAGGCTTTCAGGTTCCTTCTCTTCCTACACCTCCTGCTTCTCCTACTATCCCTCTTCCTCCCCCTCTCTAGTTTTTGTTTTTGTTTGTTTTGAGTCAGTGTTTCTCTGTATAGCCCAGGCTATCCTGGAACTTGCTCTGTAGATCAAACTGGCCTTGAACTCAGAGATCCATTGCCTCTCCCTCCTGAGTTACAAGATTAAAGGTGTGCACATCACATATACTGTCTAGGTTCTTCTTGAAAATATCTGTGTTCTATGTATCATGGTCTCTGGAGAAACGTAGGATACTGAAGGAACCTGGAGTTGCTGATGAGTGATGTCCAGCACATCTGTCAGGAAACCTCATGTTTGTCTCATATCCTGAGATTCTATCTTAGCCCACACCCTCTAAGAAACAAAGTGTGTACCTAACCTTTTCTCACCTTGTTCTTTTATACACAAACTACCTCAAATTGAGTGGCTGAAAGAACTCAGATATATAATTTATCAGTTACATATGATAGGAGTTTGAGATAGTTCTTTTTAAAAAGATTTATTTATTTATTATATATAAGTATACTGTAGCTGTCTTCAGACACACCAGAAGAGGGCATCAGATCCCATTACAGATGGTTGTGAGCCACCATGTGGTTGCTGGTAATTGAACTCAGGACCTCTGGAAGAGCAGTTAGTGCTCTTAATCATGGAGCCATCTCTACAGCCCCTTGAGATAGTTCTTAATGGGCTAAGGCCAAAGTTTGAGCAGGACAGGCTCCTTCTGGAAGCTCCAGGCCAGAATCTGTTCTGTAGTCTTTTCTGTGGACACTTCCAAAGGTTCCATTGCCACACAGCAGTGCCATCAGCTTGAGACCAAGCCTTCAACATGTGAACTTTGGAGGAATATTCAAGATCCAAACTATAAAGGTTGAATTGTGTTGCTCATCCTGAGGAATATCATATTCTGAGGCTCAGACCTAAGTGCTAGCACCTCAATGTAACTTTACCTGGAGATTGGGTCATTGTAGAAGTAGTTGAGATGAAACCATCCTGGATTGAGAAGACACAGGCAGAAATTGAGTGTTGCTGCTCAATACCACAGGACATGAACCAGCAGCCAGGGATGAGGTCTACAGCAGGTTCTCACAGTCTCAGAGGGAGCCTAGCTCACTGACACCTTAGCTGGGGATTTCTGTTTGATGAAGGGAGGGGATAATTTTTATTGCTGAAGTCATCCAGCTTGTAGTACTTCAGCATTTCTAGAAACAGATGCTGGCCATAAACCAGAGGGCAGGTGCCAGGATCTGTAGTGCCAGCCTTGGCTTCCTGTATCTTCAGTTTCTCAGTTCCTCCCTCTGTGGATTCAACTGCACCAGACTTTGCTCCACTCAGTTTAAATAGCTATCTGAAGCACAAAAGCTTTATTAGTTGCTTTTTTGTGCTGTGACAAAATACCCAGCATAAGCAGCTTCAGAGAGCTTAGTTTTGCATATAGTTTGAGGGCACTGCCCATCGTGTGGTAAATGCATGGTAACAGGAGTGTGAGGCAGCTGGTTGCATGTATCCATACTAAGAAGCAGAGGAAGATGGATGCTGGTAGCTAGCCTGCTTCCTTTTTATTCAGTTCAGGACTCTAGTCCATGGGATGCTGCCCACATTAATGGTGGGTCTTCTCATCTCAACAAACCTATTCTAGAAACTCCTTCAATGGCATGGCCAGAGGTTTATTTCCACACAATTCTAGGTCCTGTCAGGTTGACAGGATTTCCCTTCACAAGAGCTTCATAGGAAAGCTGCATGTGAAGTATGCTGTTTGATGGCTTTTACATATGCTGGTGCCTGTGCCATCATGACTTCACCTGACTACCCTAAGGCCCTAAAGTTTCCTTGTGTCCCCACTGTTCTCTCATCCTAGGCAGCTATGGACATAGAATAATTAGCTTGTATTTTCTAGGATTTGATGTAAATTGAATTTTCCAGTCAGTACTCCATTTTGAGCATGGATTGGGTTCTTTTTCAATGTCTTGGAGCCACTCCTCCCACTCTTCCCCAGAACAGCTGACATTCCTTCATCCTGGCGGTTCCTGGGAGAAACTTACTCAAAGCCAAGATGAAAGAACTTTCCACCATGCATTTTGCTGCATCCTTCTTCTGAACCCCAAGTCATGTGCAAGTCCAATGTCTGTGACTGGCCCCAACTCTTTACTTAGGGAACAGACTGTGATAGGCTGTCAGTACTGCTCCTGGCAAATGCTCATGTAGCATGAGGAGCCAGCCTCTGAGGAACAAAAGTACAACCGTGTTGGGAGTCCTGAACAAGCCTGGCTTCCTAGCTCTGTGATCTCAGCCATTATGATGAACACTTCTCTTCTTTCCCTCACTCTTCTTTTTCTCTTCCCTTCTTTCCTTTCACCCTTCCTCCTCCCTCCACTCCTTTGTGCCTTTTTTCTCTTCTCTCCCTAGTTTATTCCTCTTTTCCTTCCTCCCTTTTATCCTCTATCTCCTTTCCTTCTTCCTCCCTTTGACTCTATTTTCTTATCCTTAAATTGGGTTTAGTAACAATGACAACCTCCAAAATGTTGTGAGGCTTAAGGGGGCCATGCATGCAAAGAATTTCCAAAGGTTACCAACACATAGGCAATCATTCATTAATGATAACCAGACATTCTTGATTCTGTTACCCAAAGGTGGCTTGCCTTTCAATCTCCTGAGGGAGAAGATTCTCTCCTTTATCTTGTTAACAAGCCACATGGCTAAAATTTTTTTGATAGCCCAGGAATTCTGAATAATTAATGGTTGGGAAATCCAACATTAGAAGATGGGAGATATCAACCCAAAATTTGTCCTGCCTCTAAGATGTGTAAGGATAAAGATGGGATAGAGATGAGGGAAAGGCCACCCAATGCCTGCGTAACTTGATACCCATCCTATGTGAGAAAGCCCTGACACTTATTATTGATACTATGTTATGCTTGCAGACAGGAGCCTAGCATAACTGTCTTTGAGTGTCTTCATCTAGCAGCAAATAGAAACAGATGCAGAGACCCACAGCTAAACCTCAAGAGGAGCTTGGGGAGTCTTGTGAAAGAGTGGAGGCAGAATTGAGTGAGCTGGAAGAGTCAAGGACACCACAAGAATATCTATAGAGTCAACTAGCCTGGGCCCATGGGGTCTCACAGAGCCTGAACCACCAACCAAAGAACATGCAGGAGCTGGGCCTAGGCCCCCTACACATTTGTGGCAAATATTCATCTTGGTCTTCATGTGGGTTCCCTAAGAATTGGAGCAGGGACTGTCTCTGACTCTGTTGACTGCCATTGGATCCTCTTTCCCTAGCTGGGCTGCTTGGTTGTGCCTTAGTGGGAGAGGATTCGCTTAGTCATGGGAGTGTCAGGGGAGTGTGGTAACCGAGGGGGGCTTCTTTTTTGAAGAGAAGGGGAGGAGATAATGGGGGAAGGATTTGTAAGGGTAGGACTGGGAAGGGAGCTATGATCAAGATGTGAAGTAAATAAATAATGAGAGACAATAAAAGATGGTTTTAGTACAGTGTTAGGATTTCATTAGCTGCCAGTAATGCCAAGTTCAAAAATTTTCTTTTTGGGAATGAGGCTGGGTTTACCCAGTGCAAAGGTTCCAATATTGAGTCCTATGTGAATAATGGTCTTGCAGAGGGAAGGTGGAACTCATTGATGGGCAGCTTCAAGCATGGTGGTAGGTTTCCCACCAACCTGTTATCAACTGTAGGCTCCCAGGCTCTGGGGAAGAGTCTACCCAAGATGGTCATGGCTATCTGAAGAAGACAAGGTCAGGAGGTATTGGCTCCCAAGGAACATGGGCCAGGCCTTAGTTCAGCTTTAACAGAGTACAACTTATGTGTGATGTCCCACTCCATCAAAGTTGTACAGTATACAGCATGTATACATGACATCCTGTTTGAGATGTTGGTTATGGGTTAGTTTCAAGAAACATGCTCAGATCCTTAGGGACATTGAAGAAAGCAGTAAAAATGGAAAAATAAGGTGATCTGTGGGAAGAGCAGAGGCTACAGAGCTCATTCCTTTCACTCAAGCTTAGGATCTTGGGCTCATACAGGGAGTATTGGATATGCCTTTTTTCCTACAGTATCTCTGGGGGATGCTGTGAACTGGGGGTCACTCTGCATAGTGCTGAAGTAGGTTAGGTAGACTATTGCATTCATTTTTATCCTTTGGAGTATTATTGTGACATGACTTATAGGTCCTCTATTTATAGATGTTGGTGTGAGTGGAATATCAAACCCTTGCATCTTTTTAGTATTTTAGGTTACCTTGAGCTCCCTGAGGTCTCAGGACAATAAGAGGGCACCATCCATTCATATACCATGTATATAACATCTCAAGTATTTGGAAATGTTCCTGCAAGAAGACAAATGCATCCCAGAAGGTAAAGTCCTTTTCTCTATTGATATACTGTTGGTTGCAGGAGTTTACAGTTTATATTCAACAGGAACAAGTCCCACCAGAAGCTCTGTGGTAACACTGATGCGGGGCAGCTGCTTCTGTGTCCTCTACGGAACATCAAGGTCCTGACTAGTCTTGCAAAATAGAAGCCTATGGAATCATTTATCCCAATGTTTCCCTGACTATTTGACCATGCCAACCCTCTTCTACATGGTGTTTTTTTATTATTACCCTCATCCACATTTCTGTAGCTGACCACACTTTGGGAAATTCCTTCAAGTGACTGGCATATAGTTCAAAATAACTGTGGTTCTCTACATAACCCTGGCTGTCCTAGAACTCACTATGTAGACCAGGCTGGCCTCCATGCTGGCCAAATGCTGGAATTAAAGGTATGCACCAGCCTCACCTGTCCTTTTGAGACAGGATCTCATTGATTCTGGTTAGCTAGTGAGGCTAAGACCTGTTTCTGTGTCACTGGTCTCACTTTTTCTTTGAGTTGAGTTGCTCCATTTAAGTGCAAATGCTAATGTAGTAGGATGAGGCATCTTGTTTGTGCCAGTCTACAGCACACCCTTTACTTGGGATAACCACAAGCACAGACTGACAGATGATGGGGCCCCTGGCCTAAAGTACACAAAATGGAGACACATCATAGGTTGCAGGACCTCATATCAGCCTGTCACTTTGCTCTGGACCTTCTCTGGTTTATTTGTTGTAGTCTCTGTCTAGATCACCAAGTGACAAAGTCCCTCCCAACTGTCTCCTAACTCAGTTCAGTTTTAGTTGCAGCCAATTTGGGCTCAGGCTGTGCACATATGGTATGTACTTGAAGAAACTGGGTCAAACAGTCAAATAAATGTGTTTAACACATTCCTAGATGTCTCAGTAAATATTAATAAATGAGGCACCCAGTTCCTGCGTGTTTTGCTCTGTGCAGACCAGTCAGTCCCAGCTGCCTCTGACTTGAGAGGTCCTCGGTCCGCTCTAGCGTGGCACCTTGCCACACTGCTCCCTGGCGTTAGTTCAGGTCCCTGAGGGCTCTATAGAACTTACATTAATTCATCCCAGCAGTGGCCTCTCCCCTCTGGCATCTCTCTCCCAGCAGAGGGCCAGCCACCAACTCTACTCACACTCCAACAAGCCCCACAAATTCAAAAACTCCAGAAACTTGTAATTTTACAATGGCTTTATCTCAGATTTTCTCAGTAAATTTTACATTCCACAAAACATCCATACTATAGACTCAGAGCCAAATGATAAGATATAATTTACCCATCTAGACAGCACAAAAATCCTGTACACATCCATCCCTTATTTTCATAACGACCTGTATCTAAGCAGAGACTGGCAGGGAGGGTCATCTGTGCCTTCTTCCATCTTCCCTCTCTCCATGCTTCTCCTCTTCCTCTTTTTAAATACTTTGTTCCCGCCTCCCTTCCTTCTTGTCCAATGACAGGCTTTGTGCCAGCCCTCTTAATTTCAACCACACCTAGAGATGTGCAGTTTGTGGGATCTAGGGGAAGGCTGTAGCTAATAGCCTCTGATGTACTGGGAAGACACAGACATCTCTATTGAGAGAAGTGGGTGGTGTGGTGATCTGAATGTTACTGTTTGGGGTAGGAGGCAGTGTCTCTGATCCCAGCACTGTCATGGCTTGGCATTTGAAAAATATCTATCTGTTAAGCTCTCTTTGTCTTAAGGGTACCCTGGAAGTGACACTATTTGCAGATTTACTCATTTGGGTTCTTTTTGCAGTTATGTTCTAAAGGATAATCAATTGTCACAGCTAGTAAGACCTCAGGATTTTATGGGAAACTAGCATGTAAAGAAAGGACTGTGTTTGTCAGCCTGATAAATTGGGAGTTTGTACAAGTCTCATACCCATTGACTTCAAGCACACCACCTCTCACAGTGCTTCAACTGACATAGTGGAAAGAGAAAACTGGAGTTAAGGTGGGGGTAAATCCAGGTAGGTTCAGACCTTAGATGAATTCTTTATTAACTTGGTGGGACCTTGGATTAGTCAGGTGACCTCCTAAGTCTGATGTCTCCTCTGAGAAATGGGGATAATAATATCATGTACCCTGGTGGCATAGGGATTGTCTGGCTTTCACATCATTAGGAAGGAGAATTTTAAAACGCTTGCATGAAAGATGTTTTCTGTTAGATGTGAGGGAGAGGAACAGGTTTGTGGGAAGTGTGCCTGCTGAGTCAGAGAAAGGATCGTCAGGATGGACTGTGTTGTCTGTCTTCCCTTTCTCAGCTCCAAGGGCAGGTTCAAGCCCTTTACAAGCAGAAAACAGTAGCTCTCTGAATAGATATTATAAAACTTGGGTTCAGGCAGCTGCCTGGGGATTATGTGGAATCCTGACTGAGATAGTCTTTATATTCTCACAGGCTGAAATGTGGCCAGGGCCAAGGAAACAAAGCTATCTGAAGTCTGCTAAGTCTTGTGGTCCAGGTACTTCTGGGTCAAGTGAAGCCTATCCATCAGAAGATTGTGGGTAGCAGTGGGAAGGTAGAGTGGAAAAGTTGATCTTTTGTGCCTGAGATACCCAGGAATACTCAGGCTGCGGTGCACAGGATGATGGAGACATTGAAGGTATCTCAGTGGTTCTCTGCACTAATAAGGTGGCAGAGAACACTGGGGTCAGGTGCAAAACCCATGAGAAAGCATTGTGACATCATGAATTCTTTGACAAACTACAACAAGTCCCACTAGCCACCTCTTAGTGGCCCTTAGTCTCAACTTTTCCATTTGTGAAATGGGGTAATGAGCACAATTGCTTTGACCTTGGTTGTTCTAAGTATCAAGAGACATGTATTTTATGTTCAGAGATGGATGACATGCCCAAAGTCCCAGAGTCAAGGACACTGGTGCCCTATCCAGCTGCTTGACCTTGCATTTACTGTGTTGTATGCCTGTAAGGTTGACACTCAATATCTGTGGTCAAGGAAATAGATTCTATTCTGTGTTCCACATAGCACTCTACAGTCCTTTTTGTCCAAGTCTTGTTCAGAGGACCTCATGAAACTTCAACAGATCCTAATCTGTGAGCAGTGAAAGCAGGTCACTGCGGGCTGGTCTCCTAGCTCTTGGAACACCTCCTTTTGCCCTGACAATGATCATATGAAACATATATTTTTATTCTAATTCCATAATGTAGATAAGGAAACCAGGTCTGGAAGAGGATGAGTGATTTCTCCAAGGTCATAAGGTGGTTATAGATAAAACTATGTTGGCTTCTTACTCTGTAGCCCAGAGTTCCTATTTCTTCATGTGGTAATTGACAAGATCCTAAAACTTTGCTCCAGGGTCTTGTGGATGGACCCTGTCTAGACTCCACCTCTGGTTAATCATCAAGGACTACACTATACTGCACCACTAAAGATTGGGTTGCTGGTGGTTGTTGCTGCCACAGAACACAAAACCCCAGGTTTCTACTAGGAATTATATGTGAGGGGATGAAGAGACAGATATTGTTTCAGACTATCTGTTGGAGCCAACAATTATTACTTTTGTGTGCACAATGGGTAAAATTTTCCTCTCCTTCGTTGCTCCCCTGCTAGAAGAATTGATTGAATAAGTAAGAGAAACAGTCATGCATTGTATTTGCAAACTGCTCAGTGCAATTATTGCTGCAGATTTTACTGAATTTGAAAATGATAGATGGTAAATTTTAATTTCCCAAGCTCTCCATTCTGGCAAGCAGTTTGTTAAAGACTAGCAGTGCAGCTAATTGCCAGTACACAGTGCCCACTAATACAGTTTTCCTTTTTATATAATGCATTATGCTAATCACCTGGTATTCCATTTTTCAATAAAAGGTCAACAGAGCACTGTTTGTTCAGAATGTGCAATTTAAACTTCATGTCTGTGATTAGAGATAATCTAGCTTTTGCTGCATGAAGTGGGGTTGCCATAGAAACCAGACCTGCAAGCTCTGTTTACAGCCTTTGGAGAATAAACACTTTGCATTCATATCTTTGGGAAGGAATAATGATGATGATGATGATGATGATGATGATGATAATAATAATAATAATGACTAAAATACAAAAAAATCATCAAACAATCTAAAAACAAAGAGGTAATCACCAAGGGGAGGAGAGAGACAGAGAGACAGAGAGACAGAGAGACAGAAAGAGAGAGAGAGAGAGAGAGAGAGAGAGAGAGAGAGAGAGAGAGAGAGAGAGAGGAAAGAGAGAGAGAGAGAGGAAGGGAGGGAGGGAGGGAGGGAGGGAGAGAGAGAGAGAGAGAGAGAGAGAGAGAGAGAGAGAGAGAGAGAGAGAAAACATTGTTGTTCATCAAAAATCAGTAACTGCCACATGGTTGGTCTCTGGAGCATTCAACCAAGAGATTGATGTAAATTGTCAAATATTTCCCCTGGGAAGAGCAATGTGTTATTATGCCAAATACAAAATTAATTTAAGTGTGCTAATGGGCTTTATTCAAGCTATTATGCCCTTGAAAAAATTTTTTGTGAATAGCATCAAAGTAATACATAGACTTTTTATGCCATGAGTTTGGACACTCAGCTGTGAACCTTTACATATCCCAGATGATATTGTGTCATGGCTTCTCTGATCACCCTAGAAGCAGTTCAGTGAGTCTGGGTTTCAGCATCTTAAGATCTGGCCCAAGTTAGACTAACTGTATTTGTCAAATGAAATGGTAACAAGCTCTACTAAATATTTTAGTCTAAGTATGATCCAAATATGTCACAGGGCATGCTACTACTACTACTGAGATTTTTTTTTGCTGCTTCTCTGAAATTTCCCAGGATCTACTGTTCAATCAGCACCTCTTTGAGAGAGGGGCCTACAGGGTTATGGAGGCAATTCCCTTAGCTCTATTAAAGCCTCCAGCCTGAATGTAACAGGGCAATGAAGTATATAAAGAGATCTGTGTGGTTGACTAATCCCGTTAAGTCTCAGTGCAATTGTGGCTCCAATGTGCTGAGGCACTAGCGAAGTCAAGTTAAAAGAAGTAACCCCTTCAGCAAGGCCCCTGAGGGGATATGTTTAGGTTTTTCATACTGTCAGAGGGCTACAGGAATATAGACTACAGACCCCCATTCCTGTGGGGGAGCCAAGCACCTCTCAGTTGCTCTTGTACCTGAGACTGTGATAGTCAATCTGGGGCCACAGAGGTGGGGTCCTGTGAATTGTAACCTTCACTGAGGGCAACCTCAGTCTTGAAATGTGTGCCTCACAGGATCTAGTTATGGCAGAAAATGGCTTCCTTTGACCTTTCTCCTGAATTCAGGCTGGCAAATAACCATACACATTCTGTTCAACAAAAAAGAATTTAATATATGTTGCCAAGGTCAGGTGTTGAGGGGACTCCAAACCAGTTGATGGTCAGTCCTCCTCTAATGAAAGGCTAGGGCAGATGTCACCCTGGAGCTAGGAAATGGGGTAGACATCTGAGTAGAGGCAGAAATGAAGTTCTTTAGGAACATGGGGAAGATAGGAGGACTTTCACTATGGAGGCTGGCAGTCTTGGAGGAGGGGACTCTCAGCTAATCTTTAGAACATCCATCTGCAGACAGGGACCTAAGTAGGATCAGGAGATGAAACTAGCAGAATTAGTTAAAATCTGGGGGCTATGGGCTAGAGAGATGCCTCATCGGTTAAGAGCACTGGCTGCTTTTCCAGAGGTCCTGAGTTCAATTCCTAGCAACCTCATGGTTGCTCACAACCATATATAATAGGTTCTGGTGCTCTCTTCTGGTGTGTCTGAATGCAGCAACAGTGTACTTATAAAGTATACATAAAATAAATAGATAAATAAATCTTAGAAAATAAATCTGGGGGCTTGGTAAATCCAGTTCCATTCTGGGTCAGAGATTAAGGTAGAATCTGAGAGCTTAGACTTGAATTATTGCCATGCTGTATGGGAGACCACCCCTGATGCTTGTGTCACTTTTCTCTGTATATAATGTGAAGGATAGTTGTAACTGACTATTATCTGTATCCTTTGGGTTGGGTGTGACCGTTTCAGTCTTAAATCAGAGCATCCGAGGTGACCTGCAAGAGACTCTCACAAGATTGGGTTTATTAATATCCTTTAGTGTGTGTGGAGGGGGAAGGAAGCTTACAGGGCTCTTGAACCTTCTCTGATCTTTGCTAGGCTCCTCCCCTCCCTGAGGTTATATAAGAAGTAGACGATTGTGATGATTGTGATGGGGCTCTGTGGTGGTGTAGCTGCCTTCAATCACCTAGGAAACTTCTTGGTGGTATATCTTAGTCACCCATGTTCCTCTAAGGAACCCTAGTAAATTCACTGGTTCAGTTGAGCTGGACTTGACTCCTTTCTTTGGTTTGCTAGTACCTTGTATGGGACAAATAGGCATTTCTAGTTTTGTTTTTATGTGTATGTGTATATAGTATGCATGTGTATATTTGTGTTCATGTGTATATGGGTGCACATGTGTGTGTGCAGGTGTGTGTGAAGGCCTGAAGTCCATGTCAGGTGTCTTTCTTGATCTGTCTGCTTTATCTGTTGAGGCATGGCCTCTTTCTTAATATGGCCAACTTGTTCTGGGGATCCCCTGTCTCTGCCTCTCAAATGCTGTGATTACAGATGGCTGCCACACTTGCCCAGCTTTTATGTGGGTTCTGGGTACCCAACTCTGGTCCTCACAATTATATAGGCCAAGAACTCTATCAACTGGGTCATTTTCTCAACCCTGAGTACACATTTCTTTATGTCTTCCCAGGAAAAAAATGATATAATCCTGAATCATCAGTTTTGTGAAAGTCAAATGAAGCAAAGCAAATAAACTCTTTGCTCAGTCTCTTGCCCCAAGCATTCGAAAAGTGTTTTTGCTGCTCTCATAATTCTATGATGCTTTAGCCAATTGGATTCTTATTCTGCCTCTAAGCCTTTGCCCAATGTGAATGTGAGGCTCAGAAGTGCCATCTGTTTCCAGCTTTCCCTCAACCTCCTGTCCTTGGCTTGTCTGTTGGCTGTAGATCTTTGGAGTTCTCTAACGATTATACTTTTCTCAGTGCACCAAACCGGAGTCCTTGGAAACCACATGGATTAGTGGTCTGGAGAATGTGTGGGTTACATGGTTCCCCAAGTAACCTAGCCCTTCCATGCTCTGTCCTTTGCTTCTGTCTTGACTCTGTCTTCCCTCCTGGGTCTGGAGATCAGAGAAGTCTTCCAGGAAGAAGGAGCAGTGTGAGCAAAAGTAAAGAGAGAAACCCAAAGAGAGGTTTAGAGAAAGGCAAGTGGTCCAGAATTGAAAATCCAGAGAGTGCCTGGGGAGGAATGCAGGAGATAAAGGAGGGAAGGTAACAGCTGAGGATGCTCTACCCTCTTCCCTTCCATGTTGTCTTTGTCAGGTTGTCAGTCATGGTGGTTCATGTTTCTGGAACCAAAGTCCCAATAGACTTTGGGATCCCTTATGCTATGGTTGGGCATAAGGTATAAGCAGACTTAACTATTATCCAAATTTATATATTTGCTAGGAGTTAGCTAAGTGTATCAGTTAGTTAATGCCACAGTAATGTTGTATAACAAGCAAACACATACCTCAGTGGCACATAACACTGGCAATCAGCTTATTTTTATGTTTGAGACTTAGTGGATCTTGTTTGGGCTTGCACATATGACTGAATACCAGCTGTTTATCTGCTGATCAGTACTGGCTGTGGCAGAGACTGCTGGGGTACATAAGCATCATACCAGCTTGCATTCTCAGTGGGCTAGCCCAGGCATGTCCTCTGGGACATGATTACAAAGCAGCAAGTAGAAGTGTTTTTTGTTTTCTCAAGACTGGACATTGGCTAAAGGAAGCCACATGGCCAAACCCAGACTAACAGCAAAGAGCGACCAGCTCCACCTCCTAAGTGTGAGAAAGCTTAGGTGCAGGGAAGCTGAAGACTAGAAGATGAATTATACCACTGTGTGAGATAGTACATATCTAGAAGGATGTTATTTATGACACTGCTGACCATTCTGCATCCAGTAGGAACAGAACACATCTGAATATGAAACCTGGCAGAGAGGCTGAGCCATTGAGCCAGACCCTGATTTATCTGCATTCTCAGCCCCATTAAAAGTTCCTTTTGTGATCTGAGTTTTTGAGATTTTTCAGTGGAATGAAGCCTGACTAACAGTGCTCTAAATGCAGGGCAGACATGTTAGATATTAACAACATTCTTGTTTGAGGCTGCAGAGAAACTCAAATGCAGGAAGGATGAGGCCCAAATGAAGGTCTGGGCAGTAGGAAGGGAACAGAAGGGAGAGGCAGAATACTAGGCTGAGGGGCAAATTGTGGAGGATGTGGGAGCTGGTGTGATGTGTGCTAAGGGACTGTGAACAAAATCTTTGGGGAGTTTTCTTACCTGAAAGCTTGAGTAGAGTGTGCTGATTCGCAATTCCAAACATGAGCCTCTCGTTGGTAGGACTTGTTGATTTCATTGGTATTAATAGTCCTGTTGTAGCTTATTTCAAGGAACTTAAATTTAGCCATCAGCAGGAGAGATCTGGCATTTTTAGTAATTGGCTCTAGAGATCTGGGCTGACAAGCTTTATTCAAGGTCACCTTAATATAGGTTGGAAAGCAGCAGTCTTCGGAAACTTAAAGAGGTGCCTTGACAGTGACGATCCATAACTGACTTTGCTGGTGCAGTCTGGGACTCAGAAGAATGGTGCAGGTCATAGACAGTTGTGGGGAAGAGACACTATCTTAGTTTTGGGTAAGAATATGTGGCAGGAAGTGCTTTTTGACTCCAGCTGACTGATAGGTAACACAGAGACTCACCTGGCACTCACTTAGATTTTGTTGGCTTTTTCTTTTTCTTTCTTTCTTTATTTTATGCATATTAGTACACTATAGCTGTCTTTAGACACACCAAAAGAGGACATCAGATCCCATTACAGATGGTTGTAAGTCACTATGTGGTCGCTGGGAATTGAACTCAGGACCTATGGAAGAGCAATCAGTGCTCTTAACTGCTGGGCCATCTCTCCAGCCCTTGTTGGCTTTTTCAATGTGATAAAAATTCAAGTTCATTGCTGTTTTTGTTTCCCAGGCCTGATGTATGAACTTACCACAAACAGGCAGCTTAACCCAACTAAGGTATAATCCCCCATAGTGCTGCAGGCATGGTGGCATCTGCAATCATGGTGGCAGTGGGGTGGGCTCCTCTGGTAGTTCAAGGGTCCCATGCCAGTCTCCCGGATCCCTCTATGGTTGCTGGCATCTTCGGTGTTCTTTGACATGTATCTGTACTCTCCAGCTTCTGCCTCTGTCCTTGCATAACTTTCTGTGTGTCTTCAGGTGTCCTTTCTATCATAAGAACATTTGCTGGATTTGTGGTCCGTAGAAACATGATCTGATCTCAATCAACCTTTACCTTCATTATATACACTTGGGACCCTGCTTCCAAATAAGATCACGCATATCCTTGCAATGTTTTTTGGTGGAATGATTTATTTACTTATTTTGAAGACAGGGGTCCATGTAACTCAGGCTAGCTTTAAACTCAGAAGTCATGAATAATTTTGAACTTTTGGTTCTGATTTTGCTTTCACCTCTCCAGTGCTGGGATTAAAGTTGTGCACTGCCATGTGCTTGATTTAATAAAGTTCTGGGGATTGATCCCAGGGCTCCATGCATGCTAGGTAACCATTCTACCAACTGAGCTGCATAGGCAGCAGGGTTTTATTGGACAATGCTGCGCCATTCTCAATAGTGGCCGATTACTATAATTTGATGAGTCCCACCCTAAACAGTGCATCTGGCTTGAGGACCTGCAATGGGCTAGGGGTTGAGAGAGCAGGTACTTATCCTAGATTCTGGGTGCTCCCCTGGGCCCTGTACTCACTCAGCCCTTGCTGTGACTCCTGGGGCCAGTAATGCTGAAATCTGCCTCCTGTTCTTCCATTTCCTTCTTGATGTCTCCTTAGCAACAGGCATTCATATATTCTGCTCACGAGCCACTGTTTAACAGTATTTACTTCCAGAGTCAGAAATATTTGATTCCAATTAGGGGCAGCAAATTGAAACCCAGGCAATGTCAAAGATGCAGGTCAGGCAATAATGAAGAGCCTGTGACAAAGGACAGGGAGGGAGAACTCGTGCAAAACAATTGAGTTTCCTGTAGGCTCTTGGAAAAGTAGCTCAGTTTTAGCTAGTGTGGTGTTTTGAATGAGAAATGCCCCTATAGTCTTGGACATTTGTGCTGTTTGGGGAGATTTAGGAGGTATGGCCTTGCTGGAGGAAGTATGTCAACATTTGAGTTTGTTCTCTCTGCTTCATGCATACAGTTCAAGATGTGAGCTCTCAGTTTTGTTTTCCCTGAACCATGCCTGATGCTTGTTGCCATGGCTCTGCTTCCCTTTCATGGTCTTTTGTCACACTGGAGTCGCAATAAGCCTTCTGTAAGTTTGCTTTGATAATGGTGTTTTATCACAGCAACAGAAGAGTAATAGATACAGCTGGTTTCAGTTTAACACATAGGGGTTGGATGAAGTCATCACTGCCAGTGTGGCAGAAACTTGAAATACTGTGCCTAAAGGCCTAGTACGTCACAGAGACTCAAGAGAATGGTGCAAAAATCATGAATGAGGTAGTTACTTAAAAAAAAAAAAACCTTTTTACTGCTTCTTTGTGAGTTTCACATCATGCACCCCGGTCCCACTCATTTCCCTGTCCCCTCATATCCCCCCTCTGCCCTTGCAAATCTCCCCCACCCCCAAATAAAACACATGCACACAAACAACAACAACAACATAGAAACATCTCATAGTAGAAGCTGTAGTGTGTCACACTGTGTCCCACAGTGTATCCCTCTGTCCACACATTCTCCCTTGCAAATGTTGGATTTGGGATCTCTGGCTTCTATGGCACCATCAATATGGGATGCTCACAAGGACTCCTCCTGGTTATCCTCTTGCTGCCCTGTGTCATGAAGATCCTGTGACTTTGGAATGGTAGGACTGGCCCTTTCACAGATTCCAATAGTTTCCAGATGATGCAGATGTTGGAATGGGCCAACTTAGAACCCTGGACCTGGGCCTGGGTGGCAGCTGAACTGGTCAGGCTGCTGACTCTCCCTTACCTGCATCACCAGGGCAAGTTCTTCAGCATTGATCTGGCTAGACCAGCCAATGCCACCACCCAGGAGGCAGGGTCATGCTCTTATGCCCTTGGGAGTCTGTTCACTGCTCACCAACAGCTGCACCTCAAGATCCAGTTCCACTGTGCTTTCCAGTCAAGGTGCAGACCCCGCTCTTCCAAATGCTGAAGCCTGTGAGGGGAAGGGCCAGCTCTCTAGCACTCTCACCCTTGGGGCTGCCTCATCTGCATCCCCTCTACCAGGGCCAGCTGTACTGTGCTGCTTAGGCAAGGTGTGGGGTTCACTCTCCCAAGTGCCACAGCTGGTGATGGACAGAGCCAGCTTACCCTCTTTCATAACCCCAGGGCCAGTTTTCTATCTGCTGCAGGTGTGGGGTGAGTGTCACCCCTGCACCCACACCACCTCAGGACAGGCAGGTGGTAGTGTCTGCTCTTCCACACTCTTGTTCTCAGACATGGCTTGCCTGTGCCACTTCCACCAGGGTCAGCTTTGCTGTGCAGTCCAGATAAGGTATAGATAGGGCCTGCTCTCCTGAGTGCTGTGGGCAAGGTTTGTCTCCATACCACTCTACAGCAGATGAATAGTGTGGTTAGCTCTCCCATACTCACACTCTTGGGGTTGACTCACCTACACACCACCACCAGGGTCTGCTCCACTGTGTTTCCTGGTAGAAGTCCAGGCCCACTCTCCCAAATGCCATAGTTGATAAGAAATGGGGCAAGCTCTCAAGAGCAAAGAATCAGTGAGGGGTGGGGCCAGTTATGCTCAGTTCTCTTACCAGGGACATCTCCATGCTCTCTAGTGGTAATATGAACCACAGATATTGACACTGATCCCTGCCACTGCATAGCCACAGACTCAGACATGGCCCTCAGTGGCAGCTTGTGCTGGAACCTCACTATGGTCTCAGGTGGGATCCTGACAACAGCATACTCCTTCAAGTCTCCAGTTCCATCTCTCCTCATAAACTCAAGCTGCTCGATTTCCCTTTCTCTCCCAACTGACCACCACATACTTGCACATTGTGATGGCTAACACTGCAGGCTGGCTACATGGCTGGAAGGTCCCTGAGTTTTATCCTCTATCCGGCTGGGCTGAGTGACACAGTGACAATCAGGTGTCTATTTCTGCCTGTGCTGTGTGTTGGAGGGAAGGTCTGTTGTGGGTGGCATGGCAGTTCTCGGGTCTCTGTCTATCTTCTACCTCCCTTGCAGCACTGCCTGGATTTGATTTGATTTTTAAGAGTCCTACACATTCTTCAGTTTAGGGACATCTAGGTTGTTTAAAATTTCTGGCTATTATGAATAAAGCTGTTATAAACATAGTTGAGCAAGTGTCCCTGTGGTGGGGCATCTTATGGGTATATGCCCAGGCGTGTTATAGCTGGGTTTTGGTGTAGAACTATTCCCAGTTTTCTGAGAAACCACCAAATTGATTTCCAAAGTGATTGTACAAGCTTACACTCTCACCAGGAGTAGAGGAGTGTTCCTTTTGTTTCACAATCTTGCCAGCATGTGCTGTCACTTGAGTTTCCTACAGGCTATGAATCTTAGGACTGTTTTGAACTTTAAGTTCTTCTTGGCCATTTGAGATTATTCTGTTGAGAATTCTGTTTAGCTCTGCACTCCATATTTTAATTGGGTTGTTTTGTTTGTTGGTGTCTAACTTCTTGAGTTCTTTACATATTTTGGAAATTAGCCCTCTGTTGGATTGGCAAAGATCTGTAGGCTGCCATTTTGTCCTATTGACAATGTCCTTTGCCTTACAAAAGCTTTTCAATTTTATGAGGTCCCATTTATTAATTGTTGATGTTAGTGTCTGAGCCACTGGTGTTCTGTTCGGGATATTGTCTCATCTAGCAATTCATTTAAGGGTATTTCCCACTTTCTCTTCTATGAGATTGAGTGTATTGGGTTTTATGTTGAGGTCTTTGATCGACTTGGACTTGAGTTTTGTGCAGGGTGATAAATATGGATCTATTTGCATCATTTATTCTACATGCAGACATCCTATTACACCAGAACCATTTATTGAAGATGCTTTCTTTTTTCCATTGTATGGTTTTTCTTTCTTTGTCAGAAATCAAATGTATATAGGTGTTTGGGTTTATTTCAGAATCTTCAATTTGATTCCTTTGATCAGTCTGTCTGTTCCTATATCAATACCATGAAGGTTTCATTATGTCTGTAATATAGCTTGAGATCAGAGATGGTGATACCTCCAGAAGTTCTTTTATTGTTCAGAATTGTTTTAACTATTCTGGTTTTTTTTTCATATGAAATTGAGAATTGTTATTTCAAGGTCTGTAAAGAATTTTGATAGGAATTGCATTGGATCTATGTACTACCACCTTGGAAATCAATTTGGTGCTTTCTCAGATAATTTGGAATAGGTCTACTAGCTATATCATTCCTGGGCATATACCCAAAAGATGCCTATGATATCACAAGGACACTTGCTTAACTATGTTAATAGCAGCTTTATTCACAATAGCTAAAAACTGGAAATAACCTAGTTGTCCTTGAACTAAAGGATGGATAAAGAAAATGTGGTACATCTACACAATAGAATATTATTCAGCTATTAAAAACAGTCATGATGATTTTACAGACAAATGGGTGGAACCTGAGAATATCATTCTGAGTGAGTTAACCCAGAGCCAGAAAGACACATATGGTATGAACTCACTTATAAGTGGACATTAGCCATAAAGTGTAGGCAACAATTCTATAATCTGCAGATGCAAAGAAATGAGTAATAAGGAGGTCTCTAGGGAGAATTCACAAATCTCACTCAGAAGAGGAAACTAAATAGTCATCGAGATTGATGGAGAGAGAAAAATGGGTAGGAGAGGGGGTGAGAAGGGGAACAGGGTTAGGGATCAGGTGTGGGAGGAAGGGAGTGGGAGAGGGCTGGGAGTGAGAATAGAAATGGGAGGGCATCTCTGCTAACTAGCTGGAGGCCTGGGATGGGGGAAGATATGGGGAGTCTATGAGGGTAACTCTAGCTGAGATTCCTATCAGTGGGAGGCATAGGGACTAAAGTGGCCACCTCCTGTAGCTAGGCAGAATTTTCAGAGGAGGCAGGGGGGACATCAGTTCACCCACAAAACCTTCAACCCAAAATTTGTCTTACCTACAAAATGTGCAGACATAAAGATGGAACAGAGACTAGGGTAATAGACAACTAATGAATGCCCCATCTTGAGACCCAACCCATGTAAGAGAGCCAACCCTGACACTATTTATTATACTCTGTTATGCTTACAGACAGGAGCTTAGCATAATTGTCTCCTGAGAGGCTTCATCCAGCAGCAGATGTAGGAAGATGCACAGACCCATAGCCAAACATCGGGCAGAGATTGGGAGTCTTCTGGAAGAGTAGGGGATAGAAGTGGATAAGCTGGGGGTGGGGACTAGGACACTAAAAGAAGGCTCTAAAAATCAAGTAACCTGGGACCATGGTGGCTCATGACGACTGGGCCACAAACGGGGGGGCATGCAGGTCCCCTACATATTTGTGGCAAATGTACAGGTTGGTCTTTATGTGTGTCCTCTAACAAGTGGAACAGGGAATCCATCTCTGTTCCCTGCCACTGGATTCTCTTCCCCCTACCTGGTTGGGCTTCAGTGGGAGAGGATGTGCCTAGTCCTGCTGGGACTAGATATTCCAGGGTGGGGTGGTATCCAAGGTGGGCTCCCCTCATCTGAGGAGAAGGGGGAGGAAGCAATAGGAGGAGGGATTTGTAAGGGGAGACTGGGAAGAGAGGAGGGAGGCTGTGATAGAGATGTAAAGTGAATAAAAAAACAAATTATTAGAAAAAAAAGCTGTTATAAATCTTTACGTACAGTGGCTTTATGCATACCACTCTTCTTTTTCTACTGCATCCTTTGAAACATTTAGAGAGCTTTTTAAAATGTAAGCCATTTGATAGGTTTATAGTAATAACTCATTTCAACTTTGCATTTATTTCCATAGAAACTAATGATGTTGCACATCTTTTGATGTGCTTATGTGACACTGTATGAAAAGAAGTAAAATTAGTTGTATTTGTTCATATTTTTGCTTAACTGCTTCCATCTCTTCCTTTCCTTGGCCCAGTGTTTCTTCTATCTGTCTGTCTGTCTGTCTGTCTATCTATCTATCTATCTATCTATCTATCTATCTATCTATCTATCTAATATCTATCTATCTATCTATCTATCTATCTAATATCTATCTATCTAATATCTATCTATCTATCTAATATCTATCTATCTATCTATCTATCTATTGTCTGTCTATTTTTCTTTATTCCTTTCTTTTAACCTTTTAATCATTCATTCAAAGTGGGAAGCATTCTTCTAGTTTTCTTGCATGTGAAATGTCTTGATTTTTTCTGTACCACTTTCTCTTCTGTCTTTTTGGCTATGATTTTGCTGTACAACTCAGATTAGTCTTGAATTTGCAGTCTGTGCCTCAGTCTTCTCCATACTGAGATTATAGAAATGGACCTCCATGCCTAGATCTTCTTTTCTTGAAGGATACTTTTGCTAGGTAGAGGATTCTGGGTTAACAGTTTTCCTTCCTTCTTCCCTCTCTTTGTCTTCTCCCTTCTTCCTTCCTCCACCCTCCTGCCTGCCTTTCTTCCCTTCCTGCTCTCTCTCTTTCCTCTCTCCATTCTTCCTTCTCTCCACCTCTTTCTTCTCTCTCCTCCCGCTTTCCACTTAGAAAATAATGTGCTATTTCCTTCCAGTCCTCATTGTTTTCAACAAGAAACCCACTTTAATTATTTTTCCTTGAAAGTTAGGTGCCATTTTCCTCTGGCTATTTTAAGGTTTCCTTGTTATTAATTTTAGAGGTTTAATTATGATATAATATTTAAATATGATGTGTATTTGTCTTAGGATTTCTATTGCTATGACAACAATTGGGGAAGAAAGGGTTTATTTGGCTTACATTTCCATCTTCATCACCCAAGAAAGTCAGGACAGGAATTCAAACAGGGCAAAAACCTGGAGGCAGGCGCTAATGCAGAGGCCACTAAGAGATGCTGCTTATTGGTTTTCTCTTCATGGTTTGCTTTCTTATAGAACCCAGAATTTCCAGTCCAGGGTTGGCACCACCTGCAATGGTTTTCCTTCATCAACCAGTAATTAAGAAAGTGATTTACAAATTTGCTTATGTCCTGATCTTATGATACATAAGAGGTATTTTTTAATTGAAGTTTCTTCCTCTCAAATTAATTTAGTCTGTGTCAGGTTGATACAAACCATCCAGCATAAATGATCCTTTGTCAACTTGACACACACTTCATTGTTAAGCCACAACTTTCCTTTCTTGCTCATCTACAAGATGACACATTAATATCAATATCATAGTAAAAACATTTTTATTTTATAAACTTAAAAAGTCCCACAGTCTTTATAAATTTAAACACTTTAAAATTCATCTTTTTAAAAATTCAAGTCTCATTTAAAACCTAAGATCTATTTAGAAATTTAGTCTCTCAACTGTGGACTCCTATAAAATAAAAAAAATGAATTAATGCATCCTTACTTCATGAGGCAAGAACCAGGTCACAGTCACAATCTTGAACAAAGCAAAATCAAACCCCAACAGTACAAATAACTCAGTGTCTAATATCTGGGATTTACTCACAATCTTCTGGTCTCCTCCAAGAGACTTAGGTCACTTTACAGCTATGCCCTTTACAGCACACACAGCTTATCTTCAAGGCTCTGGCTGGCCCCACTCTACTATTGTTGCTGTTCTTGATGGTCATCTTATAGCACTAGCATCTCCAAAATTACATCCCTTGCTGCAACTGGGCTGCACTTTCACAGGTAACCTGCCAGTGGTCTTTCTTTAGGGACTCTAGCTCCATGATATAGAGCCACCAATCTCCATGTGTCGGAGACAACAGAACTGGGAGTAGAGCTATTTAAGTACATTGAAATACATGGTATCATCACAAACCCCAGATGTGGGACATGGCATTACAACACTCCATATCTGTTGGTTTTCAGTGGTTTTTGTTTGTTTTGTTTTGTTCCTAATTGTTACCTTTTTGGATGAGAATAAATCCTTCCTCTTTTAAGGTACATTTTCATCAGGTATTTGGTTACAACAATGAGAAAAGAAGCTAATACATCTTCTCTTCTTATCCCATGTTTCAGAATCTTCTTGTATATGCTTTATTTTTAATGTAGGTTTTTTAGCTGTGTGTTGAGAAAAAGAGAGAGAAATCTCTGTATTTTATTTTCATAGGATTTAAAATCTTCTTTAGACACATGACTATTTATACTTTGGATTTTAATCTAATGTTGCTCTTTGTTGTTGTTGTTAAAAAAAATATCTAGTTCTGGGTTGGAGAGATGGTTCAGCAGTTAAGAGCACTGGCTGCTCTCCCAGAGGTCCTGAGTTCAGTTCCCAGTAACCACATGGTGGCTTACAGCCATCTGTAATGGGATCCAATACCCTATTCTGGTATGTCTTAAGACAATGACTGTACAGTGTATTTACATAAAACTAAACAAAAAAATCTTTAAAAAATGTCTAGCTATGGTCATTTATTATATATTCTGCTTTAGAGTCTCTCTCAGCTTCAATGGCTAAGGAAACCCATGAAAAGGCCAGGGCCCTGTTTCAGCGAGGAAGGAAAGGCTTGTCTTCCTTCACTGGGTTTCCAAGTCTGTAAGTCAATGTTTCTTCATTGTGATGAGATACCAGAGACAAAGAAGTTGTGGAGAATAAAATCTCATTTTGGTTTTTGATTTCAGAGGTTTCCACTCATGGTTGGCTGACCCTGTTGCTATAGTATGTCATGGTGGGAACATATGGTACAGGAATACGATACCTCATGGATGTTAGGGAGTAAAAGGAAGAAAATAGAAAAGGTGAGCACTCAGCTAAGCAAATCTCATGACCTGAGTTGGATCCTTAGAACCATTGTAAAGATGGAAGAGAACTGACTCCTCAAAGTTGTCCTCTATCCTCCATGAACATGACATGCCCCCCATAATAACATTATATAATGTTTTAAAAAAGAGAAAAATGCAGAGTCCAGGGTCTGAATGTCCCTTCAAGGGCCCATCCCCAATGACATAACATCTTCCAACTATGTCTACCTCTTAAAGGTCTCACCACCTCCCAGTGTACTTTGGATTGGGAATAAATTTTCCAACTACTGAGTATTTAGGGAATATTTAAGATCCAAATTATAGCAATGTCCCTCTTCCATCAGACAGATCTAATTAGAGGCCAAATTTGAACTTTTTTCTTACAACTTTATTTTTTAAAAAAGAGAGATACATGTATAGATTTTTAAAAGCATTTTGGCATAAAACTGTATGAATATATTTTTATCAGTACTTGATTTTTTTAAGGGTTTGATAGTGTGCATTGAAATCTTACTAGTTACCATAAGCATAAAGTACATGTAAAACAAAATGTAACATGGAAATAGTCAAAGTTTTCTTGATGTGTATAGATTAAACATAATGATTTTTAAATACCAAAAATTGCCACAAGGCTATCTTCTTAGCTCTTGAGTTATTAATGATTTAAGGTCTAGGTATACCCCACTCTGAGTGGGTGCTTGTTGTTGTTGTTGTTATTGTGTTTTTTTTTTCCTAAGAAGGACTGAGGCTTCCACTTTTTGGCCTTTTTGTTTTTTTTTTTTTTTTTTTTTTTTTTTTTTTTTGAGCTTCATATGATCTGTAAGTTGTTTCTTGGGTATTCAGAGCTTTCTGGGGCTAGTACCCAATTATCAGTGACTGCATATTATGTCTATTCTTTTGTGATTGGGTTACCTCACTCAGGGTGATATTCTCTAGATACATTCATTTTCCTAGGAATTTCATAAAGTCACTATTTCTAGTAGCTGAGTAGTACTTCATTGTGTAAATATACCACAATTTTGGTATCCATTCATTTACTGAAGGACATCTGGGTTCTTTCCAGCTTATGGCTATTATCAAATTTGAATTTTTAAAGAAGTGTTTGGTAGTTATTTTTTACTGTATGTGTATGAATGTTTTGTTGTCATGAATGTAGGTGATGGGAACTGAACCTAGATCCTCTGTAGAGCAGTAAGTACTTTCATGCATGGAGTTATCTTTCCAGCCCCTAGAGGCCTAATTAGAAGCTGTTCCTGTGGTTCTTCCAATAACTGCCAGATGTAAATTGGAGTGGGAGTGACTAACCAATTACAGGGCAAAAGTCCCAGAACCCTGCCTCTTCTCTCTTGAGTATTGATTTTATCTGTTTGATCGAAGTGGTTCTCCCCACTACCTTAGCTTATGAGGAGATGGGATGTAGCCAACGTGATCAATTATCAGGGGTGACAGCAACTAAACATGAAAAATGTGCTGGCAGAGACAAAAGGACAGTGATCAGAAAGGCTTTTGCTTTCAACCTAAATCATGATGTTTTGGGAGTCGGCTAGAGTTTTCTAAGTTATTTATAACTGTCCATCCCTGTTAGGGGATATATGTTTTATCTAAAAATAGATCATCACTTTCTAATCAGATGATAAATGTGTGTGTTCCAAATGGGAGCCCCATAGTTAGCCACCTTGTTAGCAGATGTTTGGGTGAGTAATGAAACTATTACGAGCAGGACAATGGTTTTTCAAGAGACTCAGAAAATCTTTATGCTTTCTTGGGCCAGATTCTTTGTTTTTCTGAAGTAGCCCTCATCACCCAAGTCCTTCAGGATAATATTTAAATTACTTCTCACTGCCATCATGCGCTGGAGCTATGCTGCATTTGTTGGAGTTCATGCTGGGTCCAGGCTCATTCTCATCCATTCTTAGGGGATTTCAATACAGTGTCAGAGCCACAGGCTTTGCTCTCCTTCTTCCATATTAGACAATTCTTAGAATAATGAAATTGATGGGAACCTACCCATTGCTTCTTATCTTACCTTCTCATTAGTGACATCTGGGAAGTAGTGCCGTGGCCAAGAGAAATTCTGCACCTGTGTCTCTTGCCTGTCCCTGGAACTGCTTCACTGCCCATCCCCTGTACCTCAGCCCAGTTGCTAGTACCTAGTAGATGGTCAATTAAAAGTCAGTTGGCTGCCTGCAATCAACCTGTTAGCTTTTCCCTGATGGATGAGGCCTTATGCATTGTTGCTGTATTCTGAGTAAACCATATGGCTCTTCAATAAGTGAGTGAGTGAATAAAAAGCCTGCCCTTTTCAAACTAAATGATCTTATGAGTGAAACCCAGAGCAGGAACACAATTATTCCACCTAAAGATAGAGAGTAATTAAACACAAGACTTCACTGCTCACACATACAGGGAGAACTGAGGGCGTTCAGCTGTGGGGAGACACACTGCTCATTCCTAGAGCAGGGTGAGAGGAAGAAGTCTTCATCATGTTTGTAATGATCAAAGATGTTCTTAAAATCAATCATTTCATTAACCATGTGATGAATGAGGCTGATTTAGTAAGACATTTCAAGCAGCATGAATTAATTATAAATTGCTTTAACTGATCGATCAACTTTTACCTAGTTCCTCTTCATGCCTTTGCAGGAAGGGCCAGAGGTAGTTCATTTCATACCACATGGTGGCAAATAGAAGGTAACAAAATGTGGCTTCATGTCACTCTTTTGGTAACAACTTGAGAATATCTTGTCTGAGTCTGACTCCTTTTGCAGCAGTATCAGAATTAGGGTAGACATTGAGGAAGCCAACCATCCCAAGTGTGACAGCACTGTCCCTGCTTGTACACTGGAACAAACAGTGTTCCAGTTGTTCCTAGGAACTCTAATTTCTTGTGAAAAATACCTAATTGCCAGAGACAAGCATAGAAAGTTGTGGGAAAAGTATAAGATTCAACTGAGATAGAGCCCAATACAACACTGTTTTGGAACTGAGTGGTATTGAGCATGTAATTCCCTTCTGTGACTGCTGTGGCTGTTCTATCCCTGACTTCTGATGGTGGTAACCACAGGTGACCTTTTAAAGATGCCTTTGCAGCAGCCCTGCCTCTTGTCTGCTGTGAGATGACACTGGTGAGGGAGAGATTCTCCTTCCCTCCCTTTTGATTTCACGAATGGAGGCAGTGGGGAGAGTTGGCCCTGAAGGGGTCATGAAAACAGGGAGAGCAGATCCTGCCCCTCATCTGCTGCAGTACTTTGAAGAGAAGGCCCTGTATCCCACCTGGACAGCACTGTAAGCCAACCCTGATGGCAGGAGCATGGGAGAGCTGGTCCTGGTTCTTATCTGCATGCAGCAGTGTGGGTGAGTGAGGGATGCCCTCCCCTCCTTCCCCTTGCCACCTATAGCAGGCTAGAGAACTGGCCCTGGGGACATGAGAACAGGAGAGCTAACCCTGTTCCCTACCTGCTGCAGCACTCAGGAGAGCAGGCCCTGTACCTTGTCTGGGTAGCACAGTAGAACTGGCCCTGGATGTAGGTGTTGCAGATGTGCCTACCCCTAGGGCATGAGTGCAAGAGAACTGGCCCAGCCTCTTGTTTGCTGGGTGGTAGTGTGGATGGGGGAGGGACACCTTCCTCTCCTCCCTCATCCATCACCGTCTATATGACAGACAGGAGAGCTGGACAAAGGGTTCTGAGAGTGGAAGAACTAGCCATGTCCCTCACCAGGTGCAACACTTGGAAGATCAGACCCTGGACCTTACCTGGGCAGCAGGGTATAGCTGGCCATGGGGGTTGGGAGGATTTCAGATAAGCCAGCCCCAAGGTTGTGACTTCATGAGAGCCAGTAAGCTGACCCTATCTGATATATCTCAGGCTTAGATCCAGGGCTTTGATTTAGCCCACCCCAACATCTACCCTACTGATTATCTTTGAGAGTGCATGAAACATCCAGGACTACAGATGCAAAACAAAGGTTCTCCGTGGCACAGGGAAACAACAGAATATCTGAGAGGAGTTCCAGAGAGGTTCTAGTATTGATAGAGTAGCAAAAGCCAGAGGCCTCATACCAGACCAAAAAGTTAATCATTGTAAGGAACATTTGCAGGCTCTCTCATAGCCATTTGTATAAATCTGAGCGAAAAATTTTTATTAGAGTATTATTAATGAAAAGAGAGAGTTGGGGGAGGGTAGTTTAATCTCAGGCAGATGCTTTAGAATATTTTAAATTTACTTTGACAATTCTATACATGTATAAATGTATATTGATTATATCTACCCTATATCTTCTCTTACTCTTCCTGAAGTTCCCCCACTAAATAATTTCCCCTCCCACCTTTATGTCTTCCTTCTCTTCTCTGTTTTTTCTGGGGGTGTTGAGGAGGGATTGGGGTATCCAGTTTACTGCCTGAATAAACCTGTTGGATCACTTACCAAAGCATGGACAACCTATCAGCAGTACAATCCAGAAGAGAAATTAATGGCCAATAATCTCTTAGCTAGTGGTGGAGCCTCAGGGTTCTCTTCCTTCCCATGCTGTGATGTTCACCAGTTTGGTCTTGTGCAAGTGACCACAGCTGCTGTGAGTCTGTGAGTGGAATGGCCCTCTCATGTCCAGATTACAGCACCTCATGGCAGTCTTCCTATCTCTTGGCTCTCACATTCTTTCCACCTCTTTCCCCTGAGGTTTGTGGGGTGGGGTGGCTAGGGACCTGATGTTCCATTTAGTACTAGCACTCAACAGTCACTTATTTGAGTGACTTTGACTATGAGTTTCCATGGCATTGACTGGTGCTCACTAAAAATCTTCGAAACCAAAGTTGAAAGCAGCATTAACCTAAAGCTATACACAAATGTTTAAAAAGCAGTTTGACAATATATCCATTTGGCAAAACAATAAGAGTAGGTTGTGAAAATCTGTTGTTTCTTTTATCTTACCCTGAGTTCAGCTACCGGCTGGTTTATGTCCATCTCCTCAGCATTGTGGGAGAATCTCTCCTTAATTCTAGCCTGGTTCAGCAATGTGGCTGGTTTCCTCTTCTCATCTTCCTATAGCTTTCCTCTCCATGTTCCAGACAAATCACCAACATTCTGACTCTCTCTCAGAATTCTCTTCATCCCTGCTGGATGTCCCACCTCCTATTTTCTGCCTCAGCCCATTGACTATAAGCCTTTTTATTGATAGGTGATGTTTATGAGAGATTCTCTCTACATTAGGTTTCCCTCTAAGGGTCTACAACCTGCACATTCATGGAATTTGGACCAGATTTACATGACCAGGTATGAATTCCTTCCTGTGAAGCAGGCCATAAATCCAAGCAGAAATCAGTTATTCCCCACAATGATCATACTAATATTGTAGCAGTAGGCACATTTGCATAGCAAGTTGGTAATATAGCATGCCCAGTCTATCACAGGGTAGGTCCACTGATGACTTTGCTACCTTAGCAGCCTTCATAGCACCTTCTGACTTTATAAAAGCTAGGCAGCAAAGAGGAAGTTTCTAAGTAAGTTCCAGCTTGATTTCTATTTGTTCTCAAACCAAAGTGTGTAATATCTTCAGCAATAAGGTCATCTACCTAACTATAGAGGACAACTAAAAGCAATGTCAATAGCCTCTGAGGCCCCCATGATCAATATTCATAGAGGCATCCCCACAACTTGGCACTGATATTTTCATTTAATAACCCATGTATTCTGGGAAAAACATTATCCACCCATGCAGCGGTAATCAAACTAATTTTTAAAAAAACATATTTTTAATTAGCTTAAGGAAACAGTGGGATTCCATAGGCTTTTTCTTTTTTCTTTCTACTTTATTTTAAAAAACAAAGATAAATGTACAAATTTTCAGCATTTTTGCATAAAAGTATACAAATACATTTTTAAGGTTGTAATTAAGTATTTGTGGGTACATATACATACACATATGTATATATGTAACAATATAGGAAAAGAGGCTATTAATTTGAGGGGATAGGAGAGAGACTAGGAGGGGCTGTAGGGAGGAAAGGGGGATGTGATACAGTTCTATTTCAATTAAAATATATTCTTTCTTTCTTTATTTTTTTTGTTGAACTTCACGCAGTCTGTGAGTTGTTTCTGGGGTTTTCAGAGCTTTCAGAGTATCCCATTATCAGTGACTGCATATTATGTCTGTTCTTTTGTGACTGGGTTATCTCACTCAGGATGATATTCTCTAGTTGCATCCATTTTCTTAAGAATTTGGTTAAGTCATTGTTTCTGATAGCTGAGTAGTACTCCATTGTGTAAATGTACCACAATTTTTGTATCCATTCATCTACTGAAGGACATCTGGGTTCTTTCCAGCTTCTGGCTATTATAAATAGAGCTGCAATGAACATTGTGGTGCATGTATCTTTGTTGTATGTTGGAGCATCTCTGGGGTAAATGCCCAGAAGTGGAATAACTGGGTCTTCAGGTAGTACTATGTCCATTATTCTGAGGAACACCCAGACTGATTTCCAGAGTGATTGTATCAGTTTACAACCCCACCAGCAGTGGAGAAGTATTCCTCTTTCTTCACATCCTCCCCAGCATCTGTTGTCATCTGAGTTTTGGATCTTGGCCAATCTGACTGGTGTGAGGTGGAATCTCAGGGTTGTTTTGATTTGCATTTCCCTGGTGGCTAAGGATGTTGAGCACTTCCTTAGATGTTTCTCAGCCATTTGATATTCCTCGATTGAGAACTTTTTGTTTAAGTCTATACCCCATTTTTTAATAGGATTGTTTAATTCTCTGGTGTCTAGCTTTTTGAGTTCTTTGTATACCTTGGATATTAGGCCTCTATCTGATGTGGGGTTGGTAAAGATCTTTTCCCACTCTGTTGGCTGCCATTTTGTTTTCTTGACAGTGTCTTTAACCTTACAGAAACTTTGCAATCTCATTAAATTCCATTTGTCAATCTTTGACCTTAGAGCTCGAGCCATTGGTGTTCTGTTCAGGAAATTTTCTCCTGTGCCTATGAGTTCTAAGGTTTTCCCTACTTTCTCATCTAATAGTTTCAGTGTACCTGGTTTAATGTGGAGATCTTTGATCTACTTACACTTACTTGAGCTTTGTACAAGGAGATAAGAAAGGGTCTATTTTCATTCTTCTGCATGATGTGTGCCGGTTGGACCAACACCATTTGTTGATTAGGCTGTCCTTTCTCCATTGAATGTTTACAGCTCCTTTGTTGAAAATCAGGTGACCATATACATGAGGGCTCATTTCTGGATCTTCTATTCTATCCATTGATCCACATGCCTATTTCTGTACCAGTACCATGCAGTTTTCAGCACAATTGGCTTGTAATATAGCTTGAGGTCAGGGATAGTGATTCCCGCAGATGTTTTCTTGTTGTTGAGGATGGATTTCGCTCTTCTAGGTCTTTTGTTATTCCAGATGAAATTGCACATTGCTCTTTCCAACTCAATGAAGAACTGGGTTGAAATTTTGATGGGGATTGCATTGAATCTGTAGATTGCTTTTGGTAAGATGGCCATTTTTAAAATGTTGATCCTTCCAATCCATGAGCATGGGAGAACTTTCCATTTTCTGAGATCTTCCTCGATTTCCTTCTTTAGAGGTTTGAAGTTCTTGTCATACGGGTCCTTCACTTGCTTAGTTAGAGTCACACCAAGGTATTTCATAGTTTTTGTGACTATTGTGAAGGGTATCTTTTCCCTAATTTCTTTCTCCACATGTTTGTCCTTTGAATATAGGAAGGCTACTGATTTTTTAGAGTTAATTTTATATCTAGTCACTTTGCTGAACTTGTTTATCAGCTGTAGGAGTTCTCTGGTGGAATTTGTGGGGTCGCTTAAGTACACTATCATGTCATCTCAAATAGTGATGTTTTTACTTCTTCCTTTCCAATTTGTATCCCTTTGATTTCCTTTTGCTGTCTAATTGCTCCGGCCAGGACTTCCAGTCCTATGTTGTATAGGTAGGGGGAGAGTGGGCAGCCTTGTCAAGTCCCTGATTTTAGTGGGATTGCTTCAAGTTTCCCACCGTTAAGTTTGATGTTGGCTGTTGGTTTGCTGTATATTGCTTTTATTATGTTTAGGTATGGGCCTTGGATTCCTGTTCTTTCCAAGACTTTTAACATGAAGTGGTGTTGGATTTGTCAAATGCTTTTTCAGCATCTAGGGTTGTCTCTTTTAGTGTTTTATTTATTGTGTCCATTTCTGTTTTAAATTCCTTCTTCCATTCCTTCATTTCTTTGGTTCTGTTTTCTTCTAGTTCTTTGAGTTCTTTGAGTGTTTTTCTTGTTTCTTCTTTAAAAGCTTCTAATTCTTTATGCTTTTCCTCCCATTCTTGTTTAAGGATCTCTATTATCATCTTTGAGGTAGGATTTCGTGTCTGAGTCTTCTTTTTCTGGAGTGTTTGGCATTCTGCTGTTTGTTGTGATGGGAGAGCTGGGTTCTAGTGTTGCCAGGTTGTCTTGGTTTCCCTGGGATACATTCTTTAGCTTTTCTCTTTCCATCTTGTCAGTGATTGGTTCTTGCCTTTCCCTTGTACCTGGCCTGTGTCCCTGAATCTCCACTGTTCCTGGTGGCGAATGGTCCAAGCGCCTGCTGTGCATCCCAAAAGCCACTGACTGGGAACAGATGGCCCAATGCTGCTGGGTTCCTGGGTCCCTGGATCAAGCCAGGCAGGCACACACTTTCCTTGTGCTCCGCTGAGATCTCTCTGCCCCCTGGCTAGCCGGAATCTGTTCTCACCTGGTTCTAGCCAGTTCTGTGTGTCTGGTTCTCCACTCTTCCTGGTGGCGGATGTTCCAAGTGCCTGTTGTGCCTGTTGTGCACCCCGGAAGCCGCTGGCTGGGAACAGAGGGCCCAATGCCGCCTCCGGGTTCCTGGATCCCTGCCCATAGGCTTTTTCATACATCCTTTTGATGTGTTTATTTCCCATGTCTTTGTGATGCTTTGGTGGTGTACAAATAGATATTTTGGTCAGTTTTTTAAAAAGAGGTTTTTATTCTTTATTTTTGCTTTTTCCATTAATTAATTAATTATCTTTGCATCCTGATCACAGCATTCCTGTCTTCTCTGTACCTCCTCACAGCCTCTTTTTCCCCCACTTCCATTCACCTCTGAGAAGGGAGAGCTTCCCCTAGGTACCTACTCAACCTGGCATCTCAAGTCACTGCAAGACTAGGCACATCTTCTCCCACTGAGGACAGACAACCCAGTTAGGGGAATAGAATCAGTGAAAGCCCTGCTCCAGTTGTTGGGGAACCACATGAAGACCAAGCTGCACATCTGCTACATGTGTGTGGAGGGGCCTAGGTCCAGCCTATGTATATTCTTTGGTAAGGGTTCAGTCTCTGGGAACCCCCAAGTATCCAGGCTAGTTGACTTTATTGGTCTTCCTGTGAAGTCCCTATTCTCTCTGGGTCTCTCAATCCTTTTTATAACTATTCTGCAAGACTCCCCGAGTTCTGTCTAATATTTGGGTATGGGTTTTTGCATTAGTTTCAGTCAGCTGCTGGGTGGAGCCTCTCAGAGGACAGTTATGCTTGGCTCCTGTCTGCAAGTATAACAGAGTATCATTAATAGTGTCAGGTATTGGTTCTTGATTATGGGCTAGTTCCTAATTTTGGGGCAGTCATTGGTTGGACAAAATCTCAGTCTCTGTGACATCTTTGTCCCTGCACTTCTTGTGGGCAGGGCAAATTTGGGTTGAAGGTTTTGTGGGTCAGTTGGTGTTTTTATCCCTCAACTTGGAGTCCTGCCTGGCTACAGGAAGTAGCTACTTCAGGCTCCATATCTCCAGCAGCTAGGAATCTCAGCTAAAGTTACCCTCCTAGGCTCCTTGGAACCTGCCCCACCCCATCCCAGGTCTCTGAGATGTCCTAGAGATGTCACCCCCTCACACATTTCTAGTCACTCTCCTGTTCTCTCCCCCACAGTCTTCACACACACTCAATTCCTGACCCTGGTTCCCACCCATCCCCTCTCTTACACAGATTCCTCTCTTTATCCACCATCAATGACCACTTTATTTCCCCTCTGAGTTAGAGTCAAGCATCCTCACTTGAGACTTCCTTTTCATTTAGCTTCTTTGGGTCTGTGAATTATACTGTGATTATCCCTGTACCTTATGGCTAATATCCACTTGTAAGAAAGTACATATTATATTATATATGTCCTTTTGGGTCTGGATTACCTGGTTCAGGATGATATATTCTAGTTCCATCCATTGCCTGCTAAGTATTTTCATAAAGAAATTGGAGAGATAACATAAAGAAATTGGAGAGATACTAGTGACTTTAACAGCACACCTGAAAGCTCTGCAACAAAAAGAAACAAACATACTCAAGATAAGTAGAGTAGTCAAACTCAGGGCTAAAATCAATAAATTAGAAACAAAGAGTTTATATAAAGTAATATAAAGAATCAACAAATTAAAGAGCCAATTCTTTGAGAAAATCAACAAGGTGGACAAAATTTAGCCCTTAGCTAAATTAACTAAAAATCAGAGAGAGAATATCCAAATCAACAAAATCAGGAATGAAAGGGGAATATAACAGACACAGAGGAAATCCAAAGAATCATTAGGTCTTACTTCAAAAGCCCATACTCCACAAAACTGGGACAAAATAGATAATTTTTTAGATAGATTCCAATTACCAAAGTTAAATCAAGATCAGGTAAATGACCTAAATAGTCTTATAACCCCTAAGAAAATGGAAACAGTCAATAAAAGTCTCCCAACAACAACAAGCCCAGGACCAGTTCAGAATTCTATCAGAGTTCCAAAGAAGAGTTAATGCCAGTACTCCTCAAACTATTACACAAAATAGAAACAGAAAAAACATTGTTAAACTCATTCTATGAGGTTTTTATTCTTACAGTTGAGTTTTGAAAGTTCTTTTAAAAAATATAACCCATACCCAAGATTGTTTTCTCAGGTGTATTTTTTGTTTACTTTTATTTTCTAGTCTGTGTTTGTATTTTTATTTTCCACCTTCAGTCTTTTGAGAAGCTATTTTTAGTTTTGGTGAAGTCTAACTTATCAATCTTTTTTTCTTATTATAACCTATAGAGCAGTGGTTTTCAACCTGTGTGTGGCAATGTGTTTCCAATGGTCTTAGGAACCCCAACTACAAATTAACTTCCATTGCTACTTCATAATTGTAATTTTGCTACTGAGTGGTGTCTCGGTTCCTAAGACAATCGGAAATATATGTTTTCTGATGGTTGTGATACACATGTTAAGAACAACAGGCTAGTAGAATTAGCCATCATTGTCAAATCATAGGCTCAATATAGTTTACTACATGGTCTCTGCTTTAATTTTTGCATCCAGGTTCCTAACTTGAGTCCCTTCCCTGGCTTCTCTTGATGGTGGACTGTAATGTGAAAGTGTTAGCCAAATAAACTCTTTTCTTCTCAAGTCGCTTTTGGTCAGTGTTCTATCACGGCAACAAAAAAGCAAACTAGGACACTCCCTAACCAATATAACTAGACCGTTTTATCTGTTTTCAACTGAAAGGTTAATGTTTCATCTTTTACAGTTAGGGTTATGTTCCATCTTGGATTGAAGTGCAAAGTATGGAACAAACCTTATGTCTTTGCAGTTGGCATCTTCCTGTTTCAGCACTGTTAACTGAAAGGACTATCTGTGCCTTTGTTGAATATGTTCATATACATGTGGGTCTTTTTTTTCATCTCTCTGTTCTGATTCATTTATACGTTTGCTTTTTTTGATGACAATACAACATCGTATTGGTCAATGTAGCCTTTTCCAACTTTGGCCTACTTTTCTAGATCCCCACCTCTGTTTCAGTTACTTTTTAATTGCTGTAATATGACACCATTACCAAGGCAACTTAGAAAGAGTTTTGGTCCACAGACACGACACACACACACACACACACACACACACACACACACACACAGAGAGAGAGAGAGAGAGAGAGAGAGAGAGAGAGAGAGAGAGAGAACACTGGTAATTGCACGGATCTTTTGTGACACACTTACTCCAACAAAGCCACACCTGCTAATCCTTCCCAAACACTCACCAGTTGGGTATTAAGTATTCAACTACATGAGCCTATGGGGCCTCCTCATTCAAACCACCACATCCCTAGTACATGTTGAGAAGTGATGAGCACTTGTCTCATTTCTGATCTCTGATCTCACTGGGACAAAATTTCAGATGGTGATGATTGTTTTGTTTTGTTTGAGGCAAGGTCTCACTAAGTAGCTCTGACTGGCCTGGAACTCCCTATGTAGCCCAGGCTGTCTTTGAATGCACAGAGATCTGCCTGCCTCTGGATCCTGAATGCTGGGATTAAAGGCGTGTACACTATGCCATCTTTTATCATCATCTCATCATCATCTTCATCATCATTGTCATCATTATGTCATCTGTCAAGATAGGGTCCTGCTATATATTTTTTTACAGTATCTGAACTTTCAATTTTCCTGCCTTAGACTCCAAGTGCTGGAAATACAGCTGAGGTCCACCATGCTAGTTAGGGTTTCAGTGTTAATCATTAGATATGTTAGTTATAGGATATTTCTTTATACATTCCCTTGCAAGTTTGGGGCTGTTCCCTTTCTTCCTAGGCAGTTCTTTTTATTTTAAAATTTTATTTTTATTTAAAAACTATGTGTATGAAAAGAACTTCCTATGTGTATGTATGTATGTGTGTGGGTTTGTGCCCATGCATATGATGCCTATAGAGGCCAGAAGAGGGCATTAGATTCTCTAAAGCTGAATTACATGTGTGGTGAACTACCTGACATATCTGCTAGGAACAGAACTCCAATCATCTGCAAGAGCAGTATGTGCTCTTAACCATGGATCCATCTCTTCAACCCTTAGAATTCTTTTAAAAAATAACAGGTAGATGTTAATTTTTTTGTCAAATTCCTTTCCTAAGTCTGCTGAAATTATCTGTTCCTATTTACAGTTTATTAATATTGTGGACTAAATTTACTGATTTTTTAAAGTGTTAAACCATTCTCAGGTATCAAGGCACTATCTAGGATAAATAAATATTATTTATAATATAAAGCCATCATATGTATTGTTTAATATTTAAAAGTTCATTTTTGAGGTGGTTTGTTGCTTTTTTTATTGGCCAAATTTTTGGTAAATGTTGAGTGTGCACACAAAATGTGTGCACATCCTGTCCTGTGAAGCCTCTTGAGTATTGTTGTGGCCAAGAAAATTAACAACATTGCTTCTTCTGGACCTGCAGTGCTGTGCCCTGCCTTGTGAATTCGCATGAATGTTAATGTGTTCAGGTGGTTTAACATTACCTCTTCTGGATCCATGGTAAAAGGGATTATTACATATCTCATTTGATTTATATATTCTCTTTTCTTTTCTGAATCTGAAATTCTCCTACTTGGGGCAGAAACATTTGGAAATGTTTTGTCCTCAGAATAGGCTCTTTATGAAATTATTTTATGTATTCTTGACAATGTTCTTTGCTTGGAGGTGTGTTATACATGCCTGTAATATCAGCACTGAAGATGAAGGGGTAGGAGGATCAGAAGTTCTAGGTCATCCTTTCCTACATAGTGAGCTTAGGTTGTATTACAGGTGAGACTCTGTTTCAAACAAACAATATAAAAGTCACCTCACTTTCATTTTATTTGTATTGTTTCTGAGGAAGAATACAATGGCACAGATGTTCTTAGCCTTCCAGGGTGGAGTGGAAAAAAAAAGGAAGCTGTGGAATGTGCCTCCTATTTGCCTCCTACAGCAACCTCACCTCATTATGGTCCCACCAAATCTACAGTTTATAGTGACAGTACAGTGGCCCAGTGTGATGGTTTAAATGAGAATGGCCCTCATAGGCTCATACACTTGAATGTTTAGTCACTACAGAGAGCATATTATTAGTAATTACTCTTATGTAGATCATAGATCCTGTGCTCAAGGTCTGCTGTTCTCTTTGGCAGGTATCTCGTGACTCTAACATTTCTAATATTGTGGTATCTCCAACACAATCCAAGCTTCACCTCCACAGCTTCATACAATGGTCTCTCTGGGCCTGCATTGAGAGATACCTCTGACATATACACCTGGCCTCAGTCGCTTTCCTTAGCCATGGAGGGAGATTCCATAACCTCTTTCTCGTATTCTTGACTCTAAAGCCAGAAACATGTAGCTGAAGCTGCCAAGTTCTGCTGCTTGCTGGGACTGCAAGTTGGCCCCTTGTTTAATTATGTTGGCATCAGCTTTCTGTTAATGGTTTCCATCACTTAAAAGCCTAAGCTTTTCTTTAATTTCTTTATACAAGTTGGAAGGGTAGCTGGGTAGAGTCTTGCCCTGAGGTTACCGCTATCTTTATTTCATTTAGCATCAGGCCTTTCTTTAAACTTTTTATCTCACTGGGTAGAAAGAAGACTTGGCTCCAACATCACCTTTCCTGGTGCTTTTTATCATTACTCTGTATATTTTGTATTTTTTTTGTTCAGCTTACTTCTTTTTATTATAGATATATGTAAGAGAGATTAGTTGTAACTTCTAGATATAGTCAATACTACAATGTCTTAAAATTTCCTTAAGGACAGAGGAGACTTGAGACTGCAAATCTCTACTTGGAGGCTTTGGACAACTCTCAAGATCATGCATGATGACTGGCTTGAGTTTGAGGTAGAATATGTTGGCTTTTTCACTTTTAGCTTGACTGGATTTTGAATCACCCAGTAGACACACTTATGGGCATATCTGTGAGATATTTTTTTTAAATGACTTTATTTTACAAAACAAAGATAAATGTACAGATTTTAAACATTTTTTGCTTAAAATTATACTTTTTTGTCAGTACTGTTTTTTCAGACATTAAAATAATTTTTCACATAAAACCATGTGAATATATTTTTTTTAGTCAGTACTTGATTTTTTTCAAGGGCCCGACAGTACGCATTGAAAACCCAATAGTTACAATAAGCGTAAAGTACATGCAAAACAAAACGCAACATGGAAACAGTCAAAGTCTTCTTGTTTGTAAATATATGTATATATTTTTTTGTTTTCTTTATTTCTTGGACTTCATACAGTCTGTGAGTTGTTTCTGGGGGAGTGCAAGCCTCTGGGGTTAGCATCCCACTATCAGTGACTGCATATTATGTCTGTTCTTTTGTGACTGGGTTATCTCACTCAGGATGATGTTCTCTAGATGCAGCCATTTTCTTAAGAATTTGGTTAAGTCATTGTTTCTGGTGGCTGAGTAGTATTCCATTGTGTATATGTACCACAATTTTTGTATCCATTCATCTTCTGAAGTTCATCTGGGTTCCTTCCAGCTTCTGGCTATTATAAATAGAGCCGCTATGAACATTGTGGTGCATATATCTTTGTTGTGTATTAAAGTGTTTCTGGGGTATATGCCCAGAAGTGGAATAGCTGGGTCTTCAGGTAGTACTATATCCAATTTTCTGAGGTATCACCAGACTGATTTCCAGAGTGGTTGTATTAGCTTGCAACCCCACCAACAGTGGAGAAGTGTTCCTCTTTCTCCGCAGCCTCGCCAGCATCTGCTGTCATCTGAGTTTTGGATCTTGGCCAATCTGACTGGTGTGAGGTGGAATCTCAGGGTTGTTTTGATTTGCATTTCCCTGATGGCTAAGGATGTGGAGCACTTCCTCAGATGTTTCTCGGCCATTTGGTGTTCCTCAACTGAAAACGTTTTGTTTAGCTCTGTACCCCATTTTTTAATAGGGTTATTTGATTCTCTGGTGTCTAGCTTTTTGAGTTCCTTGTACACCTTGGATATTAGGCCTCTATCTGATGTGGTGTTGGTAAAGATCTTTTCCCATTCTGTTGGTTGCCGTTTTGTTTTCTTGACGATGTCTTTAGCCTTACAGAAACTTTGCAATCTCATTAAGTCCCATTTGTTAATCTTTGACCTTAGAGCTTGAGCCATTGGTGTTTTGTTCAGGAAATTTTCTCCTGTACCTATGTGTTCTAAGGTTTTCCCTACTTTCTCATCTAATAGTTTCAGTGTATCTGGTTTAATGTGAAGATCTTTGATCTACTTACACTTGAGCTTTGTAAAAGGAGATAAGAACGGGTCTATTTTCATTCTTTTGCATGCTGAGTGCCAGTTGGACCAGCACCATTTGTTGAATAGGCTGTCCTTTTTCCATTGAATGTTTACTGCTCCTTTGTCAAAAATCAGGTGACCATATACATGAGGGTTCATTTCTGGATCTTCTATTCTATTCCATTGATCCATATGCCTATTTCTGTACCAGTACCATGCAGTTTTCAGCACAATTGCCTTGTAATATAGCTTGAGGTCAGGGATAGTGATTCCCGCAGATGTTTTTTTGTTGTTGAGGATGGATTTCGCTATTCTAGGTCTTTTGTTATTCCATATGAAATTGCACATTGATCTTTCCAATTCCATGAAGAACTGGGTTGGAATTTTGATGGGGATTGCAATGAATCTGTAGATTGCTTTTGGTAGGATGGCCATTTTTAAGATGTTGATCCTTCCAATCCATGAGCATGGGAGATCTTTCCATTTTCTGAGATCCTCCTCAATTTCTTTCTTTAGAGGTTTGAAGTTCTTGTCATACAGATCCTTCACTTGCTTAGTTAGAGTCACACCAAGTTTTTGTAACGATTGTGAAGGGTACGTTTTCCCTAATTTCTTTCTCCACATGTTTGTCCTTGACAACAAAAAGCCCACATACACATGGAAACTAAACAATGCTCTGTTAAAGGATAGCAGGGTCAAAGAAGAAATAAAGAAAGAAATTAAGGATTTTCTAGAATTCAACGAAAACGAAAACACAACATACCCAAACCTATGGGATGCAATGAAAGCAGTATTGAGAGGAAAACTCATAGCCCTAAGTGCTTCCACAAAGAAACTGGAGAGAGCTTACATCAGCAACCTGACAGCACAGCTAAAAGCCCTAGAACAAAAGGAAGCAGATAAACCCAAAAAGAGTAGACGGCAAGAAATAATCAAAATTAGGGCAGAAATAGACCAAATAGAAACAAAAAGAACTATTGAAAAAATCAACAAAACCAAGAGTTGGTTCTTTGAGAAAATCAACAAGATTGATAAACCCCTAGCCAGACTAACTAGAGGGCAAAGAGAGAGTATCCAAATTAACAAAATCAGAAAGGAAAGTGGGGACATAACAACTGAAACTGAGGAAATTCAAGAAATCATCAGATTCTACTACAAAAACTTATACTCCACAAAATTGGAAAATCTGGAGGAAATGGATGAATTCCTAGACAGATACAAGGTCCCAAAGTTAAACCAGGACCAAGTAAACCATCTAAATAACCCTATAACACCTAAAGAAATAGAAGAAGTCATCAAAAGCCTCCCAACCAAAAAAAGCCCAGGTCCAGACGGGTTCAGTGCAGAATTTTATCAGACTTTTATTGAGGATATAACACCAATACTTGCCAAACTATTCCAAAAGATAGAATCAGATGGAATATTACCCAATTCATTTTTTGAGGCTACAATAACCCTCGTACCTAAACCACACAAAGACCCTACAAGGAAAGAGAACTTCAGACCAATCTCACTTATGAACATTGATGCAAAAATACTCAACAAAATCCTTGCAAACCGAATCCAAGAACACATCAAAACGATCATTCATCATGACCAAGTAGGCTTCATCCTGGGATGCAGGGATGGTTTAACATAAGGAAATCCATCAACGTAATCCACCATATAAACAAACTCAAAGATCAAAATCACATGGTCATCTCACTAGACGCTGAGAAAGCATTCGACAAAATCCAACACCCCTTCATGTTAAAAGTCCTGGAAAGAACAGGAATCCAAGGCCCATACTTAAACATAATAAAAGCAATATACAGCAAACAAACAGCCAACATCAAACTTAATGGCGAGAAACTTGAAGCAATCCCACTAAAATCAGGGACTTGACAAGGCTGCCCACTCTCCCCCTACCTATTCAACATAGTACTAGAAGTCCTGGCTGGAGCAATTAGACAGCAAAAGGAGATCAAGGGGATACAAATCGGAAAGGAAGAGATAAAAACATCACTCTTTGCCGATGACATGATAGTGTACTTGAGTGACCCCAAAAATTCCACCAGAGAACTCCTACAGCTGATAAACAAGTTCAGCAAAGTGGCTGGATACAAAATCTGTGAGATATTTAACTAAAGAAAACACAGCTTGAGTATAGGGGATACCATCCTGTGGACTAAAGTCCACAGCTGCATTAAAGGGGAAAAAAAGAGGCATTTGTCTCTCTCTGCTTCTTGAGAAAGCAGTATGACTAGCTATCTTGTACTTCTCTCACTATAGCTAGAGCTGCATTTGTGTCTAGACCTTACCTAATGTGATGGACTGTACCTTCAACTGTGGGTCAAATAAACCCTTCCTGAGTTTCCTTTGTCAGATATTTGGTCACAATCAAGAAAAGTAACTCTGTACAGAGACCAAAGGAAACGCTTGTATGACCTAGGGACCTGGGTGAAGTCCAAAGGTTCAGGGACAGAGTGAGTGGAGGGCTTGGAGAAGAAATGATGGATTGGAAACAAAGCTCAGCATCCGACAGGATGGGGTTGATGTTGAAGATGACAGGAATCTAGAGTTCTGCATTTTTGGATGACTGAGGCTGGTGAGTACTCATTAGATGAGATCATGGACAAGGGCAGGCTTTCCTAAGGGAAAGGTTGAACTTGAGGTCCCATATTATGCTATAGAATGCATACTTTCCACACAAGGATATAACACACCCAGGCCTGTTACCCAGTGTTTGTGAGCCATCAGCATATAGAACTCAGGTGATGTCATGGGCTGTGTATGAACACTGAAAATCTTGGAAAATGTGGGGGAACCAGTGGATCACTGGGGTTGAGATGGGGAGATTTTAAAATGAGAGTCAAGTGTGATGAAGGCCCAAGGAAGTCAACCATCAAATCTGGCTGGTGAGACTTCTAGGAGCAGAAAAATCAACAGTGCCAAATGCTAATAAAAGACCAGCAAAGATAAAGACTGACAAATGCCTTTGGCATTTAGTGACCTGGAGGTCACTGTGATCCTCACATGAGCAATTTTGGTAGTGGTAGTGTTGTAACTGGTCGATAGGTGAATGTGTGATGGGGAGGTAGTTGGGGGGTAGTAAGAAATGGTAATTTTGATGTAGATCTAGTGAACTTGTGAGATAGAGGAATGGTGTCTTAGGATTCCTATTGCTGTGAAGAGATATCATGACCACAACAACTCTTGTAATGAAAAGCATCTAATTGGAGCTAGCTTACAATTTCAGAGGTTTAGTCCAGTATTGTCATGACAGGAAGCCATGGTGACAATCAGGCTGACATGGTGCTGGAGAAAGAGCTGAGAGCTCTACATCTTGATCCAAAGGGTAATGTACTGGTATGGTTTGAGCAAATAAAGCCTCAAAGTCAACAATGACAAAATTCCTCCAACAAGGCCATACGTACTTATAGTGCCACTCCCTATGGCCAAGTATTCCAACACATGAGTCTTTGAGGGGGCCATTCTTATTCAAACCACTGTAAGTGAGGACAATTGATCCAAAGAAATTTATGTATTAAAGTAAGGAAGCAAGGAAGGTAGTTAGAGAGTAAGATAGTCAATGTGGGAGTTTAATCTCATTTGTATTTTGAGATGGGAGATTACAAACTTTTCTGTATAATGTTTTTAGCTGTAGTTTCTGCTTCAGATACAAGAATTACCATTGTGGAGTTCTCTCAACTGTGAGTTCTTAAAAAAAAATTCAAAGAGATATTTTAGGAGGGACTAATGTGGTCCAAGAATTTTTTTTAGGACTTCCATTCCCTAGGGGAGACCCGGAGTAGGAAATGGTACCAGCTAAGCTGAGCATTGTTGGGGCCAGGGATAAGAGCAAGGTAGGATGGCCAAGTACCCTCTGCTCCTGGTTTCAGGGTTCTAAGAATACACATGTGAAGGGGCAGTGGGCAGCCATATTGGAGGCTGAATAATATCTTATAGGGAGTGAGGCTGTAGAAGCAAGAAAGGGACTCATATCTACTCATGTAAAGTTTTTCCTTCTAGTCTCAAAATAGAGAGTAGAGTTGAGGATAGTGGAAAACGGAAGAGAAGAGAAAAGAAAAACAGAATGTGGGGCATGGACTCAATACTCTCATGGTAGAGATAGGAGGATGAGTTCTAACATCCTTAGGTATATAAGGAGTTCAAGGCCAGACTAGGTACATGAGACTCTGCCTCAGTAAAATAAAACTCAGAAATTACCAACTTAAAAAGTATGTGTGTCCTCTGCTGTTGTAATCATGAGAAAAATAAGAGGGCTAATCGCTTCCTTAAGGCTTCATTTATGGGAAAAGACCCCATCTAGTGAGAAAAGGCATGTGACATTTCTGATGTGTTACCAGAAAGAACTAGAACCATGGTGAAGCCTCAGCTGAACTCCATAGTGCCTCTCTGTCTTTTGCCTCTTCTTAGGGCTCCTGGCTAATGGAAATTAGTATTGATCCAGACATTCAGTCACAGTTCCATTCTGGGGTTTCTGGGATGCAGACTGTCATTAAATTAACTGAAGGTTTTTAGTATGGGCCAGGAGCAGTTATGTAGGGGGACATGGCAAGACACAGGATCCGTCGTTTGCTGCTCTGAGTACTTGGAAATGTTCTAATTTAATCAAGGCCTTTTCTGTGACAACTCCCCCCTCACCCAGCCCACCTACCTCCTGCCAGGTCTATCCCATGGTCTCTAGCCCAGCAACCAGACAGATCTTTGAAATTGAACAATTAAATCTAAAGCAAGCTGTCTGAACTAATTTTTCTCCTTTATCTTCAGCCAGCACTGTGAACCTTTTTCTAGCATTATTCTCATTAGCAGCCAAGACAGTCTCGACAGGACTCAAACAGCTGGCTTCAAATTGTGTTCTCTGTTCCCTGAGTTGAATATTCCTGGTCTTTTTACCACCTGCCTGGGCTGTCTCCATGTCCCTCTGCTGACTTCCTGCTCCAAAAAGCCCTGGGGCTTGTGCTCTAATGTTAAGTACCAGGAAGCCACATAGCTACACAGCACACAACCTGGGTAGACTTTACTAGAGTCTGGTATGAACGGCACCCCTTGGAATTGTGCAAGTGGCAAGCATTCAGGAACTCTTTGGCCAAAAAGAAGGGGCTGCCTGTATGACTCTTCCAGGTTTTGTCTACAGTGGTGATCAGGAAGAGAGGGAGAGAGGAGCTTCTCCCTCTAAGTTAGAAGATCTTCATTTTGTCAGTTGCTTCCTTCTTATTCCATAATTATATTCCTGGCTTGTGATCACTCATCTAATCTCAGTTGTTCGTCCAGGAGAGGAAAGAAAATGGCTCTCAGGATCCAGGAGATGAACTGTGAAGAGACTTGGGGCAACATCCAGTGTTGATTTATACAACCATCAAGGGCTAGTGTTCAAGATGGGGAAACTGAGGCTGAGAAGTAGTGAGTGAGATCATAAAAGCATGGGGGTAGATCAGACATAGTTTCTTTGCTGTATCATGATCCCTTGGGCACAGTGCTCTTGGGATCTCAGTTCCTGGCACTTAGTAAACTCTTAGTGGTTGGTGGACTAAACTAGTGAGAAAAATGGGGGCATATCTAGGAAGAAGTATTAGACCCTGAGTACCTTGGTGTCAGGACTATGTAAGCTTCATTTTTATATCCTTAGGACTCGGAGCAGGGCCTGACACACAATGGCTGCTCAATAGAGCTTGCTAAATAATTCAACATAGTTGGGAGCTATGTGTGTGTGTGTGTGTGTGTGTGTGTGTGTGTGTGTGTGTGTAAAACTGTATCTTCAGAGAGTGTGGCCAGGCGGCTCGGACCAAGCAGGGCTTTCCTTGCCAGTGGATTGTGTAGAGTGTACAGCCTGTCTCTTGTCTTCTGTTCGACATGGCGTCTTCTGATATTCAGGTGAAAGAGCTGGAGAAGCGTGCTTCAGGCCAGGCTTTTGAGCTGATTCTCAGCCCTCTGTCAAAAGAATCTGTCTCCGATTTTCCCCTTTCACCCCCAAAGAAGAAGGATCTTTCCCTGGAGGAAATTCAGAAGAAATTGGAAGCTGCAGAAGAAAGACGCAAGTCTCATGAAGCAGAAGTCTTGAAGCAGCTTGCTGAGAAACAGAAGCATGAAAAAGAAGTGCTCCAGAAAGCCATTGAGGAGAACAACAACTTCAGCAAAATGGAAAAGGAGAAACTGACCCACAAAATGGAGGCTAACAAAGAGAACCGGGAGGCGCAAATGGCTGCCAAGCTGGAGTGTTTGCGAGAAAAGGATAAGCATGTTGAAGAGGTGCGGAAGAACAAAGAATCCAAAGACCCTGCGGACGAGACCGAGGCTGACTAAGTTGTCCCGAGAACTGACTTTCTCCCCGACCCCTTCCTAAATATCCAAAGACTGTACTGGCCAGTGTCATTTACTTTTCCCTCCTGACAAATATTCTAGAAGCTGATGTAGGACCGAATAGGTAGATCCAGACCGTGAGATGTTTTAGGGGCTCAAGGGGAGAAACTGAAAGTGTTTTGGTCTTTTTTAAAGTGTTGGTCTTTCTAATGTAGCTACTTTTTTCATTGCATCTTTTCCACTCGAACACACTCGGTGTGCTGGGTTAATGGCTAGTACTGTACTGACTGTGGAAGACGTTTGTGAAGAGTTTGTAGTGGCTTCTTCCAACCCATTAGGTGCTGAATATCTGTTCACTTTGCCATCCCAATTCTGCCCCAATCTCACCAGATGTTACTGTACTTGAATGGTTAATAAACTGCACAGTGCTGTTGGTAAAAAACAAAACAAAACAAAACAAACTGTGTCTTCAAACTAGGAACTACACTCCTGTGTTTAGTAGTCATTTTGGGAATTTGAAAAAGTCTGGAGTGAGGAGTGCAGCTTGGTTGCTGGCTTGGGTGTCAGGAAACCCAGGTTCCTGTCCCCTGCCTGTCTGTCTATTGTGAGTCAAGTCCATTATCTTCCCTGGACTTTTCCATCAGACTGTGTGGTCCTCCAAGTTTCTACTCCAATATCTTTAGAATGAAGGCTGGAAACCCAGAGTACACAGGCCTGCAGTGCTGTTCTTCTTCTTCTTTTTTTTTTATTCCTTACCACTTTATTTTTTTTTTTAAAAAGAGGGATACATTTACAGATTTTTAAAGGCATTTTGACATAACATTATATGAATAATTATGTCAGTATGTAATTCTTTTAGAGGTTTATATCATGCATAGAAATCCCACTAGTTACCATAAGCATGAAGTACATGTAGGACAGAACATAACATGGAAACAGATTTCTTATTGGGTATAGATTAAGCATAATGATCTGTGAATACCAAAAATTGCCACAAGGCTATTATCCTAGCTTTTAGATTATTAATGATTTGAGGTCCAGGTGTTCCACACTCTGAGAGGGTTCTATACATTTTTTTTCCCTAAGAAGGACTGAGGCTTTCTTTTTTCTTTTTTGACCTTTGTTTTTCTTGAGCTTCATATAGTCTGTGAGTTGTTTCTGGGGTGTTCAGAGCTTTCTGGGGTTAGTATCCAATTATCAGTGACTGCATATTATGTTTGTTCTTTTGTGACTGGGTTATCTCACTCAGGATGATATTCTCTAGATGCATCCATTTTCTTAGAAATTTCATAAAGTCATTGTTTCTGATAGCTGAGTAGTACTTCATTGTGTAAATATACCACAATTTCTGTATCCATTCATCTACTGAGGGACATCTGGGTTCTTTCCAGCTTCTGGCTATTATAGATAGGGCTGCTATGAATATTGTGGTGCATGTATCTTTGTTGTATGTTGGAGCTTCTCTGGGGTATATGCCCAGAAGTGGGATAACTGGGTCTTTAGGTAGTACTATGTCCAATTTTCTGAGGAACTGCCAGACTGATTTCCAGAGTGGTTGTAGAAGTTTACAACCCCACCAACAGTGGAGAAGTGTTCCTCTTTCTCCACATCCTCGCCAGCATCTGCTGTCATCTGAATTTTTGATCTTAGCCATTCTGAATGGTGTGAGGTGGAATCTTAGGGTTGTTTTGATTTGCATTTCCCTGATGACTAAGGATGTCGAGCACTTCCTTAGATGATTCTCAGCCATTTGATATTCCTCAATTGAGAACTTTTTGTTTAGCTCTGTACTCCATTTTTTAAATAGGATTGTTTGATTCTCTGATGTATAACTTCTTGAATTCTTTGTATACCTTGGATATTAGGCATCTATCAGATATGGGGTTGTTAAAGATATTCCCCAATCTGTTGGCTGCCGTTTTGTTTTCTTGACAGTGTCCTTAGCCTTACAGAAACTTTGCAATCTCGTTAAGTCCCGTTTGTCAATATTTGACCTTAGAGTATGAGCCTTCCGGGTGGACCCGAGTCTCTAAGGCAGAGTTCCTGCTCCCCTGGACCAACCGGAGGGCCACACCTACCACGCGCTAGGCCTAGCCTTCTCTGAGCCCCGGCTACTCACAGTGCACTGCAGTCTCGCCAGGCCTGTGTTCCTCAGTGCTGTTCTTTATATTTGAATCTGGGGGAGGCAGAGAGTTCTCTGTTTTTTCTAAATCCCTTTCAGGCCAGAGAGCATAGTGGGAAGCAGTCTGGGTCTTTTGAATAGGAATGAGAAGGAAATTAAGTGGAGCTTAAAGTTCTGAAGTAGATTCTCAAGGAAGGAAGGTCACTCGACAGGGACAGGGCTAAGTCTGGACCACAGTGGCCCTAGTGCAAGTGATACTCCAGCTCTACCAGAGACACGTTGCTCATCTTGGGTCATTAAGTGCCATTTAAAATGCTATCACTGCTGTTGGGGGAGGGAACTGGACCCTAGAGGACATTACTTGATGGTTCTGATGGTGACCTGAAGGTTTGTCTCTGAAAATACTAGGTAACTACGATGACCTGACACTGATAGAACCCCAATGACTGAACAAGGTCTTGTGCAATAGCCCTTGTGTCTTCCCTAAGTGTCTTGTGGGATTGCTGATGTTCTTTAAGTCAAGCATGGATGTCCATTATTCTTTGTTGCGTGACACTACATCCATGTTGCATCAGCAGTGTTAGGTCATAGTCTCAGGCACTGAGGCTTACCTCCCATGTTGTGCATATACACAAATGTATGTATGTATTCATGTGTACACTGCACCTGTATGTATCCATAGTCACACACAGGGGGCTGCTCCTCTTCTCCTGTTCTTTCTGTGTCTGTGTCTGTGTTCACCAAGAACCCCAGTCCTATGTGGCACTTTCCAGAAAGTCCCACTGAGTTCTGGGATCCTTCCTACCATGTTTTGTCTGTAGTCAGAGCTGCCTCCTTGTGTTTCCTGGGCCACTACCCTTTGCTCTCATGGCTTCAGCTTCCTCACTGACTTCCTTTTCATCACTCACTATAAGTCCCCCACTTCCCTGAATGGGTTGGCTTCTTCTGTCTTCTTATCTTCACATTTATATACCATGTATGCATGTATATACATCACATACCCTTATATCTCAGCCGTTGCTGGGCAGAGAGCATGTCTTCTGTGTTTCACATTGTAGATGCTATTTTGTGGAGTTCTGTGAGAAGCAGCTTTAGGGGGTGACTAAGGACATGGGCTCTAGGTTTGGATCCTGCCTTTAGTTCATATAAAAAGACATTTAACGTCTTTGTGTTTTATTTTCACTACTTGTGGAATGGTAGCAGTGTTTGTCTTCTTTTTTTAAGAGACAAGGCCAATTTATTTTACTGTGACTCCTGAGGTAGTTAATGTGGGAAATGGCAGGTAAGCTGTGATAATCCTCTCTGGATTGGTCTCTGCCCAGAACAAGGGGGTTCTCAGAATGCCAGGTCCAAGGGAACATAGGCCAGCCCAGAAGGGAACCAGACAGATCCCAGCTTCCAGAATGCTCTAGTGACCCCACAAACAACAGGAGAACTTAAGAAAAATGTCCTTTTTATGCTGCCCTGCCTAGACATTAGGAGGCAGCCCATGGAGAAGCCATATTTATTTAGACTTTTTAGGCAGCTTCTACTGGCGCAACACTACCCAGTGCTTGTCGCTCTGGGTCTTTTCTTCGTAGATGGTTTTCAGGAGAATCTGCACCACCACCTCTGTTCCTGTCTCTTTGTTCTCTCCAACGAGGAAATCCAAAGTATCTCCCACCTTCACCGTTCTGCTTTTCTTCCACAACTTCTCCCCATTCAGGCGGAGCTCACCTTTGTAGAATGCATCTTCTACTTTGTTTCTCCCAACATCAAGACCTGTCTTGAGGATGATGTCAGACCAGAAAGGCTGTACCGCTTTTTTCAGGTCTTTGTAGTCCTTAACCACACCATGGTCACCCTCAAGCTCCTCCTCCTGCTTGCTCCTCTCGGAGTGACTGGTCTCCTCATCGGAGTCCTCATCATCTGCATCTTTCTGCAGGGTCTTTTTTAGAAGATTTCTTGTAGTTTATAGTGCTTTCGAGTCATATAGAAAATGGAAAAATACATTCTGGAGATACTAAAAACTCTGGGAGTCACAGAGAGAAAATGTTAGGGAAAATGTTTTATATTTGATGTGTTTAACTTGCTACTGGAAAAATATAAGTACCAGTTCCAGGAAGCACAAAGTTTGTATGAAGATGTCCCTTGAATCACACCCTAGATTCTGGTCCAGGCATCAGGCTTTCTTAGAGCACCTATAAGCAGTCTGACACCAGCTACAGCCATGCTGCTCAGAACCTGTGTAGTCCGCTGATCCCTCCCAGTGTTTGTCTTCTATTGTGAAACTTATGTAAAAAAATGGACATGGAAGACACTTTTAATACCCTATGACAAAACAGGCACTACAATCTATTATTTTCCTTTTGTGTGTGTGTGTTTTTAAATCCATCCCTATCAATATATCTCATGAACTAAGCTTGCTGGACTAAAGGTTAGAGGTCTTTGAAATGTCTTGACAAATTGCATTTGAAAAGTTAAGAGCTGTTTGCTCTCTCCTGTCTTTTTGCAAAGAGTATATCATAATTCAAAGCCCCGATCATAGAAGTTGGAAATGATGATGGAGTCCATTCTCAAGCTGCTATATCTTCCATCTACCCAGGGCTGTTCAACTCAGTCAATCCTGCATTCCCAGCCCAATTCGCTCTTCAGTGTGTTTGAAGATACTTGACCCTATGCTTTTCTTTAATTGTTTTATAATTTAATGGCTTACTGAGATATTAAATTTTATTCTTTCATGGTGACTAGTATATTTCTCTTTCTATTCTAGGCTAGTAGCTGGGTAGGATATTTTTATGTCAATTTGACACAAGTTATTCAAAAGTAGGGAACTTCAATTGAGAAAGTATGTCTATAAGACCCATTGTCAGGCATTTTTCTTCTTTTTTTCCTCTCTTTTCAACAATCAAGTCATATTTATTGCTGGGTCAGGCAAGAGTACATAGAGAGCTGAGGGCCTTAAGGGTCTGCTTTCTTACTTATCTCAGCAGCCAAAGTAGTGGGACATGCCCAGTGGCTCATGGCTTTCCTGTATGTTACTTAGCTTCTGTACCAGTGGGTTCTGGCACTTGAAAGGAAACTGGTCTTGATATTGGGTGGAGAAGAAACTCTGCATCCAGTGTGACCTCTTTATGGCTGTATTTGCACTGTGAAGTCAAGATAAGCAGTTTTCCAGACAGCCTTGTGATTGTTGATTCACCCTGGCCACCTCTAGACCCTCTGAGGAGGACATTGGAGAGTGAGAAGAAACTCAGGCAGTCTTGGCTGGTGATTAAACCTTGTGTTGGAAGATCTGAATTTGACCCCTAGGGCTCACATGTTAGAAAAGAACTGACTACTACAAGTTGTCTTCTGACCTTCCCATATATACCATGGCATATGTGTGACCATGTACACACAACCCACTAAAATAAAATGTCACAAAATATTTAACTGGTCCCTGGAATGACCTCAGGACTTTAGATGGTCCTAGTTAACTTCTTTTGAGGCTTAAACCTGTCTGGTAATAAATGTATCTGAGTTGGTGTGTAAGTGAGCCTGAGGAGAATCTAGGGATGACCTGGAAGCTGGGTTGTCATCAGTAAGTCTCCCAAGTTCTGAATGATGGTGTATGCCTTCGACTTCAGCACTGTGTGTGGTGTGAGGGTGTGGGCAGATAGATAGATAGATAGATAGATAGATAGATAGATAGATAGATAGATAGATAGATGATAGACAGACAGATTGAGCAAGAGAGTGAGATACCCTTAGCTTGATCCCCGGCACCAAAAAGACTACTTTCAGCATAACTTTCAGCAAGGCTTTAGCTGACTTGACTGTGACTGGGGTTATCAGTAGTTTGAGGGGTGCTGATGAGGGATACATCCCTTTTCCACAGACCACCTTCTGTAACAATTCTTTGGTGGTGGAAGCTTGAACTATTCCATAGGCTTCATCATCTTTTGGTTCATGGCTAAAAAGTCTAATTCTGGGGGTTGGGTTTGGGGAATGTTGGGGAGCAGACGAAAAAAGATCAGGAAGAATATGAGGAATAAAGGTGAGTCAGGGCTCAAGAGACTATTTTTGTGAGGGCATTTTCTTATTTAGTGATTGATATGGGAAGGCCCAGCCATTGCAGGTGGTACTATCCCTGAGGAGTTTTATGTTTTCCAGTAAACAGCATTCCTCCATGTCCTCCAAATCAACTTCTCCCTACAGGTTTGGGCTCTGTTTGAGTTCCTATCCTGGCTTTCTTGGATGATGAACAGTGATATGGATATGTAAGCAAAAAAACCTCTTTTCTCCACAATTTTCTTTTGGTTATGGTATTTAGTGACCAAATTAGTTATATTAACAGTATCAACCCTAACAAAGACAAGAAGCTAAACCTTGTCTATTATATGGCTAGGTTTTATGTTGCAAGGCATTCTAGGATTATGTCAATGTTGAGTAGGCAGGGTTTGGGAAGTAGACATTTGGATTGTCTGTGTCATGACTCAAACTTCAGCTGTTGAAGCACTTAGAGAGGAACCAGGTTGGTAGGGTTACTTGGGCAGCAAAGGGATCATGCAAATTGAAGGCCAGTTTGGTTTACAGAGTGAGTTCTAGGCTAGCCTGGGCTATATAATGAAACCTGCCCTTAAAACCAAACTAATAAACACATAGAAAATGAAAACCTTGTTTGAGAAGATAACTTCACACAAGGGAAGGGAAGTAAAGGGTGGTGGGATCTAGAAATGGTCTTATTCTATCTTGGTTCTGTCTGTCTTGTGGTCTTTTCTTCTAAGCCATGCTAGTTAGGGGGCCAGAAGAGACCCCAGCTATGAGCATAGTTGTTTTAGCTTTGACCCTTGGTGCAGGTGGTAGCAGCAATAACATCAGAAAGTGAGCATCTTTAAGCCAAAGAGACAGGACCAACAACTGAGGCATAAGTTCTGGCTAAGAGCCTAGAGGTGGACAAGTGACTGATCCCTCTCTAGAGCCATGCTGACTCTGTTGCTCAATCCTGTAGGCTGCTAAGAACTGCTGTTCATTCTGGCTTGTACCAAATGCATATCCCATATCTCGAGTTGATCAGGTCTATATGGCTTTTGTAGGTGCCTTTGTTTGTCCCTGGACATCCCAGGACCTCAGTCAGCCCTGAACCCATATAGGATGTTTTCTCTGTGGCTTCTCTAGGGATCCTCCATTGTCAGGGTGCTGTGGGCCTCCATGTAGAATCCAGGGAGTGCAATTTTCCTCCCATTCTCAGAGAGGCAGCACATCCTTGACTAACTATTTGATGCCAGTGCTCTCTGAACTTAAAATCATCAGTGTTTATTCAAAGAGCTGATGCAGTCGCAGTAGCCAAAGACTTTTGCAAGTGGTCTAGACATGCTGGCTTCATTTGGGCTGTGAAGCACATGGTCCTGACTCCCTTATTGGAAAGGAAGTAGATCAGTTACTCTTTTCATTGCTTGGCAAAATACTCGACAAAAAACAACTTAAGGAAGGAAGGAGGAAAGAAGGAAGGAAGGAAGGAAAGAAGGAAGGAAGGAAGGAAAGAATAAGAAAGGGCTTATGGTGTCAGGTGTGTGAGGAAGCTGCTCACACTGCATCTGCAGTCAAGAAGCAGAGAGATGAATTCTGGTTCTCAGCTCATTTTCTTCATTCTGGGACTCCAGCCCAGGGAATGGTGCCACCCATGTTCAGTGTAGAGCTTTCCAACTCTGTCAAACCTTTCAGGAAATACACTCACAGCAAAACCAGAGATTTCATTGCCATGGTGGTTCTGCATTCCATCAAGGTAATGGTGAAGTGTATCCATCACAGGGAGATGGAGTTTTAGGTATATGCAACAAATGCTTCTAACATAGATTGTTACCCCAACAATTGACCTTGTCACCCAGCATCAGCCCCCTACCCCAGGGCAGATGGTAGGAATTTAATATATTTATTGACTGACAACTCTCAGACCTGTCTCCTTATATTACAGAAAAGGGGAAGATATTGGTATCTCCCATTTAGAGGCACTGAAGACTTGAGAGAAAGGCTGAATGGGGATTTACAAGGGCTGGATTTACAATGGCTAGCATGCATTGTATTTTCTCAGAGGGTGTAGGTCAGTTAAAGTCTTCTAATTAATATCATGTTGTCAGCCCAGTTTGGAAGCTCTTTAGCCTCCTCCCTTCCTAAAAGCCCTGGACTTCACTCTGCAATCAAGTCACCACAATATGGCTCTGAAAGAGCACCCTGAAATCACTCATTGGAAACTGACCCAACAGATGGGGGAGGAGGGTCAGACCTTCCTAAGTTGTTTAATGGCTAATTACATGCTATGGAGTGCCAAGATTCAGTGCAACCCTGTTAAAAATAAATACAATTGTTTGCAAAGGCATATGATAAAAATTCAGGTTTGGTACTCTTTGACTTTTAGGGGCTGGGTATTGTGGCTTTGGCAAAGGAGAGACCTGGAAATAAAACCACTGTTTTTATAACAGACCTTTTACCCTTAATGCCCATTTTATCCCTGTAAGTGCAGAAAAGTATGAAAATATTGCCATGCTCTTTGGTACAATTTTCCAATTGTAATTTTTTTTCTGTTAAAAGCCCCAAAAGGGAGTACATTTCTCTACCTACTTATTTGCCACTGTCAAAAGATAACAAAAATGCATGACAGTCTCTGCTGTCAATCCTCAACCAATATGCAATTATTTCAGGCTAGCGTTTTAAGGAAACATTATATCCCCAGAAGAGACTTGCCTCTTTTCTGAATAAGAGTGGGGCAGGGTTGTTGCCTGCAGATGTTTTCATTCCCTGAGGACTGTAGAGGAACATCTGCTTCAACACATGCAGGTTGCTTTCCTCTAGCAGCGCTGGCTCTGGTGCCTTTTTGTGAATAGCAAGTGAAGGACACAGAGTAATTTCTTGCACAGCCTTAGAAAACCTATCATCAATTTTGCCCACCACAATCCAGGGAAGACACATAACGGGAAGTTCTTGAAAGACACAATTGACTGCCTGTCACAAATAATTGATGGCTGAGATCCCGAAGAATGTGGCCATGATAAAAAATTCTGTGTAGATACCCACATGTGCGGCATCTTCCTGACATCTTGCTGGCTTCCGTTTTGCAGAAATCTTTGTGAGATCAAGTTAGAAGCACTATTTGCTGAAAGGCAATATTCCCTCCTCTAGGCTTATGAAAGCAGAGCTTCTTGTCTCCTGGGGAGCCTTGGTTTGGCTTTCATCTTTATATAGAACTTCAGCCTTGAACTTTATGATAAATAAATGCATATGGCTCTTGGTTCACCTGAGAACAATGACATAATGGACATCCCTTTTGGTAGAAGGGTAAGGAAGATTCACCTGATTACTTAAACTCTGGAATAAATTAACACAACTCTCTCTGATATTTGAAAAACTCATGGGATTTCTCCTAAAATACTCTGGATTGTTTTGCAAATTTTACCCAAGTGAAGAACCACCATTGTACACAAAAAGAGGAGGGTGGTTGCTTGCAGTCCAGTGGGAAAGAGAGGCATAGTCTACCAGGCAGATGTTGTAGGAATGTTACTGTTGCTCACTGCAGGGAGAACCTTCACCTCCTGAGAAGAACAAGGGTCACTTTACATGGAGAACTGGTCCCTTGTTATGGAGGGAAACTGGATAGAGTTGGAGAGGTTCTTGGGAGGGCTCCTTAGCAGTGCCAATGAAGCGGATGATCTTTAAACATGGCAACTGCAGTGATCTATTAAATTCCCTCATCCAACTGCCAGCACCTGAGAACATTTTTGTGGCATTAAGACTTTGCTTGCTTGTGGTGGAAACACCAGGGAATTGAATGTCCCTGTTCACAATGCCCTCAACAGTGATCCCTGCTCCCTCATGCCTCAAAAAAAAAAAAAAGGTTTTGTTTTGCCTCTGAGAACTTTCCTTAGGGGATTAACCTTCTTGCCTGCAGTGCTAACTGGCTTGCAGTAGCCCTGTCCACTGGGTAAAACTGGTTTTGGGGCACAACTCCTCATCTCTGTCTTATGCTTTCAGTCTCCTACTCATTCTTTTCAACCTTCCAAATATTTCTCAGGTTCTTCTTCCAGGGTAGCTCCAACTAAGATGATGTTCATCTTTACCGAGTAGCACAGGGATCCTGGTCTGAGAAGGGGCTCTTTTAAAGGGAGAGCTGTTAGGAAAAGGATGAAGAGAGTAGGGGGGATTTGGCCCATGGTGGTGTGGTGAGGCCTGGGGGCAAGGAAAATGCCTCTGGGGGGCCCATGTTCGAATCCCTTCCCCCCAAGGAACCAGCCACATGATGGTATAGTACAGAATAGAGTTTATTCAAGTCATGGGAGAGTTAAGAGGGTTAAGAGAGTTAAGAGTTAAGAGGGTAGTAGAGGCAGAGAGAGAGAGAGAGAGAGAGAGAGAGAGAGAGAGAGAGAGAGAGAGAGAGAGAAGAGAGAAGAGAGAAGAGAGAAGAGAGAAGAGAGAAGAGAGGAATAGAGGAGTAGAGTAGAGGAGGCCGGCCATGAGCACGTGGAGGGGGGGGAAGGGAAGGGGAAGAGGAGGGGTAACGGGGGGGGGAGGGAAAGGCAAGAGGCCAAGAGAGCAAGAGCAAGAAAGAGAGGAGGGGTCAAGCAGCCCCTTTTATAGTGTCAGGTCACTGGTGCAGAGCATGCCTGGCTACTGCCCGGGTAACTGAGGGGTGAGGTATACCTGGCTGTTGCTAGGTAACTGAGGGGTGGGGTTTACAGAATCCCAACAAGAGCTACTGAACCCTGTACAGCTCCAGGGAGCCATATTGTATGGAGCTCTCAGAGCACAAGTAACTCTCTGACTATCTTGCAGTCTTGTTTTGTCTGCATAAAATGGACCTCATCACCTTTACAGTTACCTACTCCTCCCTGCCTTGCTAGCACACCTGTGCTATGCGAGGTGATACACTGGCTTGTTTAGTTGTGACATTCTGCCTCCATCTGCTCCCCCATGCAATAGAGCCAAACAACCTATAGTCCTCCAATCTTTCCAAGAGACTTTTGCTAACCTCCGCTCTAGAGCATTCCTAGTAACCTTTGTCCCATTTAACCCCCTGATTCCAACTCCTAAGATACCTGTCCATTCTAGGCAACCCTATATAGACAGCAAGATTCAAGACCAGAGGTATCATTTAGATACTAAATTTTACTGTAGACTTAGGAGTAGATATTTCAGAAGGCTAGCTTAAACCTGTCTTGCCTTAGCTAGATGCGAATGCCCTGAGATATCATCATGTTTACTCTCTAACCTTAAAAGTCCAAAATCCCAGTTAACTAAAAAGGGACATATTGAGCCTCTATGAGCTCACAGTTCTTAGCTCAGGGTGTTTCTCTGTTTATGAAACATATGGGCAGGCTCAGCCTGGTGGTGTGTGCCTATAATCCCAGTTTCAGGATGAGATCATGAGAGGATGAGGCAGTAGAAGTCAGCCTAAGATTAATGAGATACTATTTTAAATAAAATCTAAATGTATATAGGAGAAAGAAAGCATGAAAAAGGCCCATTTCTGGGCATTAATAACAGCTCTATTTCAAGGACTTCATGGGAAGCACTGTAATCCATTGCTGTGAGCCAATTGTAAATACCCTATTAAGCAGCTAAACTGGCCGGTTTGGGCATGAGTTTCCGCCCATTTCTGTTTCCCTCCCTTGGCATTCAAGACAGGATTCTTCTGCTTCTAAACAGCAGACTGGTCACCTGTTTGTCTCCTCACAACTCTTTAAAGTCTTTGATGGGATGGGAAGATGGCTCAGAGTGGTTGGTGGGCAAAGATGAGGATCTGAGTTTAGGTATTAAGCATCTACGTTAAAAGCCAGGCATGGCTGCATGCATGCCTGTAAAGCTAGCACACAATGCAGGTGTGTGTGTGGAGAAGTCTAGGATCACTGAAGCTTGCTGGTCCACCAGCCTAACTCCAGATTTCAAGGAAGAGTAACAAAGTTGGACTCTTTTCTTCCTCCTCAGCTCCTGTGTTCACATGGATGTTTATTTGCATACATATGTGTAGATTGCTGTCTGTAAGCAGATGAGGGCAAGTGAAAGACAAGGCTAGAGCCTGTGATTGCACAGTAGAAAAGAAAGGTGAGTTGAGAGTTATTGAGAAGTGGGAGTACAGAAAAAGAAGGAAGGAAGGTGGAGGAAGTGAAGAACAACCCAGATCTGTTTGGCTTTAAATAGCCACAGGTAGCTATGAATATCTTATAAGGAATGGATTATTACAGGACAATTTGTCTTATCTAGGTGGGCAGTTTATATCAATATCAATTGGCTCTGAGTTTATTGTGTGGGACATTTTGTGGGGTGAGAATTTACTCATATAAATCCAATTGATAAATTATAAGAGATATTCTAGAAAGAGTTTCGATTTTACTGGGTTATTGGGAATTGTGAATATAACCCCAGGGGGCAGATAGCTGGGAATGAGAGCAGAGTCTGCAGCAAGAGAGCCACAAGATGGGTAGGTGGTCTCTGCATGGGGCTAGCCAGGGAGGCAGCAAGGCCACTGGGGCCAGAGAATAGCCAGTGCTACCATGGCATGGTACTTTTTTTCCCTCAAAAAAATTATTTAATGAAACACATATGTGAATATATCACTCTTCATACACACAGACTTTATAACCCTTTATATTATGTCAAATGTTCCACCACTTGCGAATCTGGAAGAGGTTCAGAGTTTCCCATGAGGCAGTTGGTCTCACCAATATTTTCTTCATTTGTTTCAGAGAATCTTACTTCACTATCAACTTCAGCGTGTTAAACCTTGTGCTGAGGACACTTTCCCTTTTTGAGTAAAGACAAGGTTTCCCATAGGTGTTCTTTACACTGCAAGGGGACACTGGTAGACTGGCTACCTTAAACCTATAAAAAAATTACAGGACAAAAATGCTATTAACATGAACATTTTATAAGTTCCTTGAGCTTCCATTTTGTAACTTTTTATTTCTACAGGTTCCCTTGGACCCTGTGCCAACATTGCCTTTTCTTTATTTCAATCTTACAGCAGTGGTTCTCAACCCTCCTAATGCTGTGACCCTTTACTATGTTCCTCATGTTATGGTGACTCCAACCATAAAGTTATTTTGTTGCCACTTCATAACTGTAATTTGGTACTATTATGAATTTCAATGTAAATATCTGGTATGCAAGATATCTGATATGCAACTCCCAAGGGGTCATTCAACTCTCAAAGGGGTCGCAATCCACAGGTTGAAAACTGCTGCTCTACAGTGAACTGTGTAATGGCTTCCAAATTTCTTTAATCTGGTTTATGAATGTAGTCAATCTTGTAGGTGATAAAGGACATTTCCAGCTTTGAGATTTAGTAAGATACACCTTCACAAGGAAGCAATTCTGGAGTCCTGCTCCAGCATCCATTCCAGAGAATGGCATCATCTAGCAGGGACCAGAGACACATCTATGGATTTGGATAAATACATACATACTGCTTTCAAAAGGACAAGTCTGTCATCTCCATGGGCTCTACGTAGCCTGGTACATCCATATGTATAGAATAGTCCAGAAAACTCCCATTTCTTCTTTATTTGGGAAGAAATTATTCCCATTCTCCAGAGGAAGAATTAGACAAGATCTCTTTAGGGACTGGGGAGATGGCTCAGTTGGTAAGTGCTTGTGACCTAAGCATGAGGACTCAAGTTTTGATTTTCTGGAACCTGTGTAAAAACCTAAGTATAGTGATATACATACTCTCAGTGCTGGGGAATTGGAAACAGGAATATGTCTGGAGATTTGCTGGTCAGTCAGGTAAGCCTAATTAGTGAGTCCTCAGACCCAATGAGAGACCTTATCTCAAAGGAGTTGGATAGCATTTCTGGAGAAAACATAAGGTTTTCCTCTGGCCTCCCTCTCTCTCTCTCTCTCTCTCTCTCTCTCTCTCTCTCTCTCTCTCACACACACACACACACACACACATGCATGCACGCACACATGAGCACAGATGCACTTGCACAAATGCCAAAAAATACATATGCAGATACATACTGATAGTTTTTAACCATACAAAACATAGTACAGGCAAACACTCATCATCAATCACTATTTTGAACTCGAATCCCAAGCTTTCCAGCCTCTTTGTAACAGGATTGGTTTCTTAACAATTTAAGTCCCTACAGATCTGTGTATATACTCCCAGTGATCCTTCCTATGACCCATGCATGCACTCTTTCCAAACAGAAACCATTTATCAAACCTCTATTTGTGCCCAGCATGGTGCCAGGAACTGAAGACAAAGAAACTAATAAGATGGACTTCCTGCCTGCAAGCTAGGGATTAGATTCTAATGGACAGACGTTCTGCCATTTTGAGGGCCCCTCTGGTTTCTGTATAGTACCCTTAGTATGACCATATAACTCAACATCAATGCCAACCAGTGTTTTTTTTTTTTTATGAAAACATACTATTCATAACATTTCCTCCTACTCTGCAGAGTATCTTCAGTATTCAAACCGTATCTCTCTTTCATTTAAACTCCCTTTATAAGATGATGCTTCTAAGGAACTAAATTTAGTTTTGAAAACTGTTCTGAACTTTGAAGTCATTAAATGTAGGCTTTGTGTGTGTGTAATATGACAGAGAAAAATTGCAGGCAGTAGCATCTATATTGAAAATTCTGAACTGGATTGCCATCAATTGCTAATAATACATCATAATTATTCTTATAGGGTTAAGCTTTTCTCTTTCCTCTTCCACCTGCCTTGCTGAGATAACCTCTAAGGATGTCCGGGAGGACAGGAGGGCTAGAATTCAAAAGCTTTCATGACAGCTGAGCTCTCTATGCAATTCATTATAGAGAAAAGATGGGGAGGGGGCTGTCAGCCAAGATAATGGCTGTGCAATTTCCAATCCATTCTCCTTGCAGCCGGATCTTGGAGGCAGCCCATGGACCAATTTCATCAAGCAAGCCCTGCTCATCTCTCATCTGTCTATATTGGGAAAGAGGTTGTGTCTGGCTAGAGCAAGAGCAAGCCTGCAGCAGGGCTAGTGTATGGGAGTTGGAGAGGGACAAGCTGGGGAGGTAGACAGGCTCATCCTTAGAGCTTCAAATCTTAGGGTTCTTGGGTGTGGTACTGGCTGACATCAATGCCAAGGGAATGAAAGCAGAAGGTGGAAGGCATGGAGTGATGGGGGTGGGGGTGGGAGTATGTGTGTGTGTGTGTGTGTGTGTGTGTGTGTGTGTGTGTGTATGTGTGTGTGTGTGTTTCTGCTTTTCCAGATTTGAGCCCAGAGCTAAGCAAAACAGGAACTCCATAAATGTTTGTTGTTTGACCAATTGTGATGGATAGGGAGAAATAAATGCAAGGTATGGGATTAGTGACAGCCATGAAATTTATGCTCAGCTTTTATGGAAAATGAAAATCACAAGCTGGCCTTCAGCACACAAGCCTCTTTACTTCCTGCCAAGGGAATAAGATTCTCTGCAGGGAGATTATAGCTGGAGAGCAGGGCTGATGTGAAATTATCTAATGAGAGGAAGCTCAGACATCTCTAGTACCATCTTTACAGAGACTCAGGGTTTTAAGAGAACACTGGTTGTTTCATCTGTTGCGGCAGGCTAGACCCAAAGAAGTCCTATGCACATGCGAAGGGAAGCCAAGTGGATCTTTGAACAGAGACTGGCTTCTTCCAACTAGAGGTTGGCAGGTACCACACACCTGAGTGCACGGTGCAGGTTTCTGCTCTCACTCTCACTATGAGAGCTGTTTCCTTTTCTCCCCTAGTTCTGCCACCCTCCTTCCCTGATGCCTCTTTCCATTTGTGTGCTCCTGGTGGATTCTCAAAGTTATGGTCACTGCTGAAATAGTGGCCTTACCTCTTTGCAGTAAGAAAAAGCCAACCCTGAATACTACAGGAAGTAGCCAGCACCATTAAGAGAAATCAGGAAGAGCTATTGGATACTAAGTATTTAAAGTCTTTCTTGGGCTGGAGAGATGGCTCAGTGGTTAAGAGCACTGACTGCTCTTCCAGAGATCCTGAGTTCAATTCCCAGCAACCACACGGTGGCTCACAACCACCTGTAATGAGATTTGATGCCCTCTTCTGGTGTGACTGAAGACAGGTACAGTGTACTTATGTATAATAAATAAATAAATCTTTAAAAAGTAATAAAGTCTTTCTTGAGCACGACTCCTTCAGAAGGAAGGCAACAACAGTTTTAATTGTCCCTCTTGATCAAAGCTTTGCTGCTTCTGTAGTAAAAATACAACCAAATTTTAAAGAGGGACTAAGTTGTTTGGAATGAAGTCTGCTTTTTCCAGTCACTCTGATAGCCACTGTGGCCATGTGATTGAATTCTGGTTATAATATCCAGACACCAGTGACAGATCTAACCTCCTTTGTTCTCTTTTCTTTCATTATTAAAAGCAACTAAGTAAGACAGTCCTCACTAATCATGAGAGATTAATTTCAGGATCCCCCTGCCACAGATGTAAAAATTCATAGAAATTCAAGACTCTGAAATACATTGGCATCATAATCACATGTAAACGCTATATATCCCCCCTGCAGACTTGGACTCATCTCTGGATTACCCACACTTGCTCCCTGGTGCAGTGTAGATGTTATGGAAATGATTGTTGTGCTGCATTGTCTGGGGAATAATAACACGAGTACCGACTATGCATGTTCAAGAGATAAAAATATCTGGTACTTTTTTGTGTGTGATACTAGGGATTAAATCAAGGGACTTGAAAATGCTAGGCAAGTGGTCTACCATGGATCTCTACCTCCAACTCTTTTACAGAATACTTTTGATCCAATCAGTTAAATCCCATAGATATAGGATTAAGCATTATAAGTTACACATAGAGTTTAATTGTATGACCAAAGGAATTTGACAAACATACACACTCTACTTGAGACAAAGGGTTTTTTTCTTTTAATTATCCAAGAAAGTTTTTTTTTTATATCTCCCTTTCTAATGCATCCTTTCTTTCTGTACCGGATAAATCTCTAAGTCTAACCACTGGCACTTGTTAGTTTTGCTGTCCCTCCTCTTGAAATAGGGTCTTTTATACAGCCCAGGCCGGCCTCAACTTATTAAGTCATATACCCCAGTTTCTCTAGTTCATGACACCAATAGAAATGGAATTTTATGGCATATCTGTAAGCTTTTGGTCTGTGGACCTCTTTATTCAACACTGTGAGATTCATGTCATTGCTTGAAACTATTGTTTATTCCCTTCTACTGCCAAGTGATACTTCCTTGCAGTGATATATCATATTTTATTTATTCTCCAGTTGACAGACAATTGGTGTTTCTGGTTTAGAAATACTAGACTACTGTGATGATTGTTGAATAAATCTTCTTGTAGAGTATTTTTTTTTTTTTTTTTTTTTTTTTTTTTTTTTTTTTTTTAGTTCTTTAAAGAATAGGATAGCTGGATTGGTAGGTAAGGGGTAAAAATTTCCAAGGAGACTCTCAAAGTTGTTTTATTTTGTAGCCTCTTCTAGCAGCACAGGAGGGCGAAGGTGCTTCATATCCTTAGCAATGTTTGCAATCATGGGTATTTTTAATGTTAGCCATTTTAGCTAACATTAAAACGTGGACATTTTACTAGTATATATTGCATTTGCATTTCCCAGTTGACTGTTGTATCATTACCTATTCATATCAGTACATGTCTGAGTTTTCCCATTGTAAAACTGGATTGCTTATATTTTTCAAAAGTTGTACCCACTTCTGATGTAGAGTACAAAGAGTTTTCACAAGCATGTGTGCCTGTGAACACCACCACAAGCAAGATACGAACATTTCTTCTATCTTAATAATTTCTTCAGATGTTTTTTGTAATCAATTTTTATCCTTCTCTCTATCTATCCCTGTACTACTACTAGCCTTCCTGGTTTTCAGATTAATAGAATGATACTGTATAATTAGTTTTCACTCAACATTCTGTTTTTTATTTTTATCCACATAGGAGTTGTATCAGGGGCTGGAGAGAGATGGTTCAGTCAGGGAAATCCTTATGTGTAGGCATCATGAATTGAGTTGGGTCTGCAGCACATTCATAAAAGCTGGGTGTTGTGGTATGTACCTGCAACCTCAGTGTTGAAACAAGCTGATCTTTGCAGCATTCTGGCCAGACAGTGTAACTGAATGAGTGACCTCTATGTTTGTTTTGTGAGAGACTCTTTCTCAAAAAATAAGGTAGAGAACAATAGAACAAAAACACCCAATATCAACTTCTGGCCTCCATATGCTTATGCATAGACACACACACAGTCACACACACACACGATTGTATCAGTGCTTTGTTTTGTATTTGTTTTTATTGTGTGCATGTGTGTGTAGGCATATGAGTGCATGTTCACATGCCGTGCTATACATATGGATGTTAGAGGTCCATTTTGTGAAATCAATTCTCTTCTTCCACTTTTAGTGGATTCTGGGGATCAAACTGAAGGGGTCAAGCTTGTGTGGTAGGGCCTTTACCTTCTGAGCAACCTTATTGGCCCTACCTTTCGCTTTTATAGCTGAATAACATTTCTTTGTGTGAACGTACTTGTGATTTGTGTATATATTTGTAAGGCATATCAGCACAGAATTTCAAGTTTGGGACTATTATGAATAAAGTGTCTAAAAACAGCTATGTACTTTCACTTCATTTTTATAGAACTTAGAACTTATAATAATACTAGGTTATATATTTAACTTTACAAGAAACTTTTACATTATTTCCCAAAATGATTTACCATTTTCTGTTTCTACCATTAATGAATGAGAGCCCTAATTGTTCCACATGATCACCCAAACAGTGTTATCAATCATTTTAACTTTAATTTTATTTAATTTTTCTTAATTAAATTTTATTTCATTTTATGTGTATGAGTATTTGCCTGCATGTATGTCTGTGTACCACACATGCACCTGGTGTCTGTGGAGCTCTGAAGAGAGCATTGGATCTCCTGGAACTAGAGTTATGGATGGTTGTGAGTCACCATATGGATCCTGGGAACCGAACCTGGGTTCTTTGCAAGAGCAACAAGTGCTTTTTACTATTGAGACATCTCTCCAGCCACAATCACTTTTAATTTTATCCATTTTTAATACAAATTCCGTGGCTCTTGAGCATGATTTTTGCTTGCCTTTTCCCTTAAGAACAATGTTGAGAATATTTCATATGCATATTTCACACACACACACACACACACATGCACACAATTTGATCAAACTTTGATTTTTTTCTTTAAAAGTTGTTATCTTCTGCTTTAGTTGCAAATCATTTTATATTCTAGATACAAGTCTTAAAATCATTTTTGTTTTTATTGGTGATGTTGGTGTTGCCTTGGCTGGGTTTTCACTTTCTGTACATCAGGTTGGTCTTGAAATCACAGAATTCTACTTGTCTGTACCTTCCAAGTCCTGTAAGATTAAAAGTATGTGCCACTGTACCTAGCCTAGGTATAGATCTGTGTATTTTCTATTTTTTTAGTCTATGGCTTGCTTAAGAATATTTTCCAAAGAAATGGAGGATTCCAATTTTGATGAAATGCAAGTTATTAATTAACTAGCTTTCTTTTTTCTTCTTCTGGGTCAGTCTTGGGTAGCCCAGGCTAGCCTTGAACTCAGTATGTAGCTGAGCATGAATTTGAACTTCTGATCCTCTTGCTTTCACCTTCTACATGCTGAGATTAGGGGTATGTGATGTTGCTCTTGGTTTAGGTAGTGCTGAAAGTCAAACCCATGGCTCTACACATGCTGAGTGAGCACTGAACCAACTGATGGATCTTCCCAGCCCCATCTAGTTTCTTTTCTGTGATTTATGCTTTTGTGTCTTCTTTTGGATTAAACTAGTAGGTTTTATAATTTTAAATATGCTTTATGTGACCTTTGGTCATATCTCTTAATACTTTTGTGCTTTATTCTCTAAGGATCAAGTAAGTATACATTTATACTTTGTCATAGTATTAGATTTGTGAACAAAACTTTTTCCATTTTTATATTGCTACTGTAGTTACTATTACACACTCAACCATGTACTGATGTTTCTGCACTTATTATGGGGCTTTACCCTGATCAATCCATCATAAGTTAAGAAGATCATAAGTAGCAATATCTTGAATTCACCTCTATTACTGAATATCACAGCTTAGCCCTATTTACTTTGAATTTGACATAACACTTCCATTAGGCTATGGTTGGATAAAACCATCCAGCATAAGGTCTGCCTTATGACAAAGTGTTCAGTCGCTTGTACAATATAATGAGTACAGTACTGAGTACCTTATGGATATGCTTTATCACCATCACCATTGAAAACTGTTAAATGGGGCCATCTATGTTGTTACTATTTTCAGTTCTAGAATTTCTATTTAATTCCTCAATTCTCTATTTAGGTAGAAATAAGCTACTTATTCAGCCATCATTATCAGTTTTCAGTTAAAACATTTTTTAATGTTGATTTAAATTTCTTGCCCATTTATTTTTAATGAGCAGGTCATCTGTAGATCTACTTCTTTTGGTTATTACTGACTTCTCTCACTTTTGGTTATTGTTCCTGCTCTTCAGATGCGGCACTGTACTTAATTATGGAGACTGAGCATAATGGTTTTGAGTTAGCTGCTTTGATTACTTCTCAGAGTAGCTGACCATTCCTAGGGTGTGGCTGCACTGCAGCCTTCCTTTGGTGCAGTTTATCTGTGCTGATTCCATCTCAAACTGTGCCTTGTTCACCTGGTCAGTATTGGAGTTGGGGGAAGTTGGACTGAAGTTTTTTCATTTCCAAGTCCTTCCACCTTGAAGTTGGGGAGAGCCAGGTGATTTGTCAGCACACTTGCCCTTGCATTCTCACTTCCTGACTTGGCAATATGAGAATAGTTTATTTTTACCTTTGGGGTTCTTCTAGATCCTATGCATGCTGCCAGCCAAGACCATCTCTGGTAGGTCTGTATTTCTTCAGTTTGGCTGAATTGGAGCCTTGTTTCCCAGAATTATCGTTCCCATGTTTTGGGGCCAATTTCGGCCACAAGAGACATAGCAGAGGTGCAGGTAGATTTTTTATTTTTTTACATTCTGAAGGTCAGTGAGGCATTGGGAATACTAGTTAGTGTAGACAGCAGCTGACCCTAGCTCCCCTGACTCCTCTGTAGTGCCTTTCATCTTTTCCAAGCTGCAGGCCAACATCATGTCCTGTTCTTGTCCTACACAGGCTCAGGGTGACAGCTTTTCCTGTAGATCATTATCAAGTTTAGGAAGACAGGCAAATGTGAGTTCTAGTGTAGCTCCCTTTTTGTAATGAGGTTTCTCCCCCTTTCTTTGCATCTTCTTCTTTCCCCTTCTCCTTCTATTCTTCCCAGACACAGTCTCATGTGGTTCAGGCTGGCCTCCAGCTCACTATGCAACCAAGGATGATCTTGAACCTCTATCCTCTGTTTCTTCCTCCTCCTGCATAATGAAATTATAGGACTGTGTCATTATGACAGGTCTATGCAATATTGAGGATTCAGAACTTCCTGCACATCAGCTGACATGAATAGTCGTCTGATATGCTTTCATGGTCTGCTTGTGCCTCCCAATTCACCCTTGTCATTCTTGTTTGTCCTTGTTTTATTTCTGTATTTAGTTTCCTTTCTAATTGTCCTCTAGTGACTTCCAGCATCAGCAGTTATACAGGCAATGACCAGTGTTGATGATCTTATGTATTATGCCAAAGTCATGAAAAATATCCCTGGTTCTGAACCCTGGGAATTAACTGTGTATCTTTGATAGACACTGATTGATACACAGACTAAGTCTAGGTTGATTCTTCCTCATCCCTAGAGACTCTTTCCCTGAATCCTACACCACTTATTCCAGTGCCCCACTGTTTTTCAGGTAGGGAAGCTACCATTGGTTCTCTGCTCACCTATAAATGGCTCACTTCCTTTGAGAAATCATTTCACCAGGGCTTCCTTACACCCATCACTGTTTTCAAGACCTATAAAAGTGTATGGTTTTTATTTTCTCCAGAGTTTTGTTGTTATTTCCACAGGATCAAAAGTCTTTTCAGGGACTGACAAGGTGGCTCATGTGGTAAATCACCAAGCATAAAGGTGTGAGTTTGATTCTCAGAATTTACATGTAGAAGAAGAGAACTGGTTCCCCTAAGTTGTCCTCTGACCTCCACATGACTACCATGTCATATATGTATGTACACATATAAACAAACAACCAGATAAATGTAATAAAATGTCTTTTCATCCTCTTGTCTCCCAAATTCTAGCAAAACTTGGGGGTGAGGAGAGATGTCCTAAATGGCATGAGTGTGCCTTTTTTTTCCTTTTTTTTTTTTCTCTTTTTCTTTTCTTGCTTCTCCTTTATGAGACTGGTGACCTGGAAACCTGCTTCACACAGTGGAGGGGAGTGAATGTCCCAGGGGTAAAAGACCTTTCCCTTTGAGAAGAGAAGTCCTAGAAAGAGAATCCTCAGAACTTTGATATAATCTTGCATGTTTAAGCCTCTGACAATTGTGTTTTTCTGGTTTGAGCAGCAACATCTGTTTGTAGCAGACACAGCAGTTGGCTGGAATTTGGCTTGGCAATGGCACACCTAGAAGAAGCCAGAGAGTGTGGGACGGTAGGGGAGGCTAATGATACTATTTTGAGAGGTCATAAAACTTTTATGACATGAAGTCTAGCTGGAAGACTTAGGGATATAGGAATGGGGCATGAGGGTTCTAGACTATCTCCTCTTCTGGCTCAGGCTTTCTGCCCCAAGTTATAGGCAAGCAGCCTCATGCCTCCCACCCCCACACCACAAGATGGTTTTACTGTATGTCTTTCCCGACATGATGGACTGTTCCTACTCAAACTGTGAGCCAAAACAAAACCCTTACTCTTTTATTTCTGTCACATATTCTGTCCCAGTGTTGGGAAAAGTAGCTAACATAGGAAGCTTCTTATTTGTGGCTTCCTCTTGACATGTGTAGCAGTTTCTTTCCAAAGCTTTAAGTAATTGTACTTAGGCTTCTTTGGATGAAACCCTGTGCTAAGACAGACCTTGAAAGAGGCCCATTTTATTTAGGTTTCAGTAAATATTGGAATAAGCCTGAGACTAGGGGATGGCTTGGTTAGTGAGACTCAGCACTTCTCTTCCTAGAAAGAAACAGCTTCTATAAAGTCTTATTCTCAACTATCTAGTCAAGAAGGGTCTGGGACCAGTGCTGGTCAGCATTTTTCTGTGTCATATGAGGACAATAGATGCCCATTTTCTATATTATGGTGAGATTCCCCTTCAGAGCTTCATGGGTCTTCTGGGGATTTACTTGGTTGTCAGCCTGGCTGGGATCTGACAATCAACTGACTCTCATCTCAATCTTTTTCCCAGTTGGGAATTCAACCTTGTGAAGCTGGTGAATTGTAATTTATATTATCACCATTTCTAGGATCTTCACTGAATGAGCAAATCAGACAGGAAATACTATTTCCAACCCAGAACTAAAAACTGAGGCCCATGGGGGAAAGAGGTAAGGGGGTCTCACTCAGAAGCAGTCGCCATAAGTGCTACTGGTCCTGAGCTCCTGTTTCAGAACTTGTGGTCCAGGGTCCTTCTCACTCCTATCTCCAGGCACTAAAGGGACACAGATGGAAAGAAACCAGACAGATAGTTTTTTTCCTGGCTTCTCTATAACATATGGGAGACCTGTCTTCTGTTCCCTTGGGGTTTTTAATCTCCACGATGGAAGCAGAAAGCTATAATACTGTTACAGCTATAAATTCATTCCTGACCACTAAGTCAAACTCCACCATCCTAGACCTATGGTTTTCTCCCAGATACTGATGGTCACAGGTAGAATAGATGAATCAGGACCAAGTCATAAATGGCTTTGTCTAACTCAGTGGTTCTCAGTGGAGGGAGGGGGTGATTTTATATATTTAGGGATGTCTGGAGATATTACTAGTTTTTATAACTAAAGAACATCGGGAGATACTTCTGGCATTCAGTGTAGACTCCAGGGGTAGTACTAAATATCCTACAGTGCATAGGGCATTTCTCTATGACTAAGAATTATCCAGGCTAATTGATAATGTCCTTATAAGCTAATTGTGATCAATGCAATGGTAACTTCATTAGTTCTGCTGTACCTGAGAAGTACCAAGCCCACAGTCTCACTACCACTCCACTTAATGGAGAGCTCCTATTCATCTGTGTCTGATTTCATCCTTTACTCACACGCTCATCATTTTCCAACTTCCCTCCATTTTCAAGGGTGGGACTAAGAAAATTAGAACTGTTCAAATCGATATGATGGGTGCCAATTTGTTGCAGTAAACCTCCAACCCAAATAAGCTTATGTAAGGAAAACACAGCTCAATTAGTATGAATATAAGCTGTGCACCTGAATTGGGCAGATCTATCAATGCACTACTATGTTCCCCAGCTACAAGATCTCTTATAACTTGGGTTTCTCTAGGCCATGTGTTTTTGTTCAATTTTTGTTCTAACTCCTCCTCTCCAGTCTTCCCCTTTCTCCTCCTCCTCCTCATACTCCTTCTCTTCCTTTTTCTTCCTCTTTCTCTTCCTTTTTCTCTTTTGCTCCACCTTTCCCTTCCACCACCCAATCACCAGTTCTAGCCTTTATTTTACAAGTTAAAATGGGGAGAAAGTTCACCTGAAGTCACCTGAGTATATAATTCATTCCTCCTCCAAGGCAGCCCCTCTTGGGGAGGTGGAATTAGCATCAAAATACAAACAGCACCAGGGCAATCCACTACAAAAACTATTCAAACTGTACACAGGAATCCTCCAAGGATCTCATTCACACAGATTCTGAATCCATAGTTTTTGGGTGGTCTGAGATTCTGTGTTCCTAACACTCTTGCAGGTGATGCTTGTTCTTGCTCCACAGACTAGATTTTAAAGAGCTGTGAGAAGATCACATGTTGCTTCTCTTCCAATTCCTATTTACTTTCTCCCCGTGGATTTCATCATTGTGCCATTAGTACACTGGGGGAATACTGCAGAGAGATGCCCTCAGCTGGACTCTGCCCCAGTTGGCTACATTCTGGCTGGGTTCACCTCTACTTGATACTGTGAGAAAGTCAATAGAAACAGAAAGGTTTTGGCGTCTGACATTGAAAAGCTCCTAATTATTTTATCCATTTTTGCCAATATCCATTTTGAATATATTTACTTAACATGTTTTATTTCTACTAATATGTTTCTCTTCTAAAATAATACATATTTAATGTTTGATCAACATAACCTAATTGTCCCACCACATACCATTTTCAAAATTTCTTACAGATATTAAAAAGAATACTATGGTGACTCTTAACTCATGATCGCTCTCCACACTAACTGGCATTGGCAAGTTAATTGACCTCTGAGCTGTGCCCTGCTCAAATACAGAATGGAGTTAATGATTCTTGTGTTGTAGAGTAGTAGACATAGCTTAAGACAGGACATGCAAGTGCACTTAGCATAGAGTCCTTTACAGTTGGCTAGGTTTTTCTTTAAGTGTATCTAGGATTTTGTTTTAGTCAGCTAGAGTAAGATGACAAATATGAAAGCAACTTAAGAGAAGAACATGGTGCCATTTGGTTCCCAAGAGGACGGACATGCTATTCCACCCAAGGCCATGGGCAGAAGCACCAATGTTAGATAGAAGGCAAAGGGGGCAAAGGCAAAATGTGGCCTTGAGTTCTTATTGGAGCATCTCCGAGGAGGAGGGATGGGAGAGGCAGGCAAACCAAATTTGAGCAAGTTTACATTACATGGGGGGCTCTAGGTTAGAAAAGTAGTGTCTAGTTGCTGGGTGCAAAGGTATTGGCTCTGGGCTGATCTCAGGCATAGGGAGTTCTGCTTTGGTACATGAGGGCTGTTAAGGAGGTGATTCAGCATATGTGTTTCAAGTTGGTTGGTTTAGATGTGAAAGATATTGTGCTGGTTGATTTCTGTCAAGCTAATAGAAACTTATACATATCTGGGAAGAGGGAATATTAATTAAGAAACTGCCTTCATAAGATTGGCCTAAGGTGCATTTTCTTGATTGGTTGATTGATGTGGGTGGTGACGCCCTTGGAGAGGTGGTCCTGCATGACATAAGAAAACAGACTGAGCAAGTCAGTAAGCACTCTTCCAAGGCCTCTGCATTAGGACCTCCAGGTTCCTGCCCTGTGTCCCTGCTCTGACAACCCTGGATGATGGGCTCCAAGCTATAAGCTGAAATAAACCCCTTTATCCCCATGTTTCTTAGGCCAAGGTGCTTTATCACAGCAACAGAAGTCCTAGCTAAGACCTATGTGTTTGCAGGTCAGTTTTAACTATCTCTAGGAATTCTTTTCCTCAGAGGGACAGGTTCTCTGGGATTGGCAAAACCCAGATGTCAAAACATAACAAAACCCAGAGGATAAAAAATGTGGCCAAGGTGATGGCATGCATGGCTCAGTGTCATGAACATGTCCCTTGCCAGCAAAAGTGAATGTGGTTACTTTTAGTGGGCTGGCTGCCCCATTGTCCTTCTCCTGGAAGCGTTCTCCCTCTGCCTGCTTTTCTTTTATAGGAGGTTGATGACACCACAGTGTTCAATACTCAGACTTCTAGATTACTGTGCAGCAGAGACTCCTGTGTCACCCAAAGCGCTGGGTTGACAGAGAAGAGAGAAATTGCAGATGCCTGCCTCTCCTAAGCCCAGGGCCCGCTATGTGTTTCGATTTCATGCTGGTAGAATGAAGCTAATTTCAGCTTCTCTGTTGATCTGATTCAAGTGAGTAACCAGAAGCAGTATGCAACAGCGCTGGTACCTGCTGCTGCCTTTAGAAACCAATTGAGAGCAGCTTCCTGAGTAAAGCAGCCCTTTGTGCAGGAGGAAGGGAAGGAGGGGCTGAGGACCAGATTCTTCTGCAAGTGGCTCCATGCTAGGCCAGCACTTCCCAAGGCTGACTCACAACACCATAGAACAGATTTCCGTGAAGCTGGAGCCTCTTGGGATTCAATTCAATAAAGTTCAATAATCCCAGCTGACAGACATTTGAGGAAGGTTGGGTGAGCAGAGGATGGAGAAGCAGAAATTATTTTTTCCTTGGAGCTTAATGGGATACTCTAGGTGCTGGGAAGGAGGCTGCAGCCACTAGGATTTTTGTTTTTAAAGCTGCAGTTAACAAATAAGTCTACTTGAACAGAGTATGGGGAGACATGTCTATAATTCTAGCACTATAAGCTACACAGAAAAATCCTGTCTCAAAAAAACCCCAAACAAAAACAAATGAACAAACAAAAAACCAAAACCAAAACAAACCTGAACCTAAAATTAATAACAATAATAATAATGTTATATTGACTGACTTAAGGAACTTTAAAGTATTGCCTAAGTGGATGTCCACAGGGGCAATGGGCTTTAGGCTGGTGTGACACTGAGCTTCATTAAGTCATCAAAGACATCTTCTCCTCCCCAACCCCCGTGTGTGTGTGTGTGTGTGTGTGTGTGTGTGTGTGTGTGTGTGTGTGCATGCATGCATGTGTGTGTGTGCATGCATGTGTGTGTGCGCATGGGCATGTCTGCATGAGTGTTCATACACATGCAGGTGCATGTGCATGAACATTTTTGAGGGCTAGTTGTTGATATCAGATGTCTTCTTCTATTGCTCTCTACCTTTTCTGAGATAGGATCTCTCAATGAATCTGGAGCTAGCCCATTCTATTAGACTAGCTGGCCAGGGAACCTCATGGTGTATTGCTGCACCCAGCATTATTGTTAATTTAACATAGGTGCTGAGAGTCTAACGTGAGTGTTTGCACAGCAAGCCACATTTCCAGCTCCTGGTTCTTTCTTTTCTAGCTACTATATAGCATTGGCTTCATTTTCCCGCATGCCATTCTAAGTAGTAGGATAATCTCTGAGCTTTCTTCTGTGCCTGGATTTCATTTCAGCTGTGTTTATTTTGTTCCTTGCTTGCTCTCTTTTACTGGGCAGGGGGTGGGTGGGTGGGAGAGGGGTTGGAAATGGTTTTGGAACACATGTGTTTCTTTTCTCCCTACCCCTTATCTTATTGAATGAATATCTTTATTAGGTCTTCTGGTAGAAACAACTTACAGGATTTCCTTACCGAGTGTGCCTGCCTTTCATTTATTTATTTTTCTTTTATAGAGCTGTGGGGAACCCATGGTTACTTATTGCGGTAAAAATAAAATGTGATAACCTTTTGTCCCTCGCTAGTGCTGGCAACCGTAGGGCCACATAGCACTGCAGGGTATCTTTATCTTAGTAGCTTTTCGCTGCCTCTCTAAGTCCTAACAGACCCCAGCTTCTTTTGACCCAGGTGTGGTCCACTCCACCTGCTCTAGCTGCTTCTGTCCCACATGGTCCACAGCTGCCATAGCGTGTTGTTTTCACCCACTTTCCCTTGGCATATTGTTGCCAAGCCTTGCACACACACACATCTCAACTCTGTGGTGAGCTTTGTGCATTCTGCCACTTCAATTAAGTCACCACAAAGAACACACCAAATTACTCTGATACAATTGGTATATTATAATTTGCCCACTTAGATTGAGTAAAGTAAAGTGATTCTGTACAATTCCATCCCTTATAAAATATTCATAACAACCTTATCCATATAGGCATGTACTAAGAGAAACATCCACATCTGCTTCCATTTTGCCTCTACTTGAATCTCCCTCTTTCTCCTTCTCTCTCATTCCTAGACTTTCCCCACCTACCTTTCCTTCTCATCCTATGATAGGCTGGACATGTCTTGTTGTGTAATGACATCATCCTATACCATGGCCTTGTACCTGCTAAGCAGTTTGTTTCTCTAGAGCTATGCCATGGGCCCAGAGTTCTTTCTTTCTTATTCTCTACTTTTTCCTCCCTCATCTTTCTTTCTTTGCTTTTCCCAATGTTTTTTCATCTTGCTAATGCTTAACAAAAGTGGTCCTGGGCCTGGAGCTATGCCTCAGTGATTAAGAGCACTGGATGCTCTTCTAGAGGACCCAGGTTCTATTCTCAGCATCCACATGGTGGCTTACAACTCTCTACATCTCCAGTTCAAGGGGATCTGATATTCTCTTGTGACCTCTGTGGGTACCAGGTATTTGGTACTCACATATACATGCAAGTAAAACACCACACACATAAAATAATAAAACAAAATAGAAACCGGTCCTGTATTTTTCTTTTGTTTGACACAGAGTGGCTGTTCTCTTTGATCCCCGAGTGTAGGGGACTGGTTTTTCTGTTCAACTTTTGTAGCCTGGAATTGCTAGGGTTGCTGAGTTGGTAGTTTAGTTGAAACTGATCATGCCCTTGAGGCACAGAGCTGGGTGCTGGGTGGTGGCAGGAGTCCTCTTACCCTCCAAGATACCTCTCATGTTCATAGACTTCTACAGGCTTCTTTGTCCATCTCAGATGCTTCCAAATACTTTTCCCAGTCTCCCTTGAAACTTACATCTGTTCAAGTGGCCTCAGTGTCTTTACTTTCTCATTCTAGAATTTCTGACTTTTTAAAAAGATGGTCTGCTGTGCTAACTGTTCTTGAGGAGATGTAACCTTTCATATATTCACCCCAGATAGGGCACTGAGGACAAAGTAATGATCCTATCCAAATCTGACTCCATGAACCAATGAGTTGATTGAGTTGATTGGGCTTTCTTACAGGAGCTTTGGTGAGGGGTTACTTACAGGAGTCTTGGTAACTTACAAAACAGCTGCATAACTGACAAGTCCCACTCATCACCAGATCACCCAAGCTGCTTCATGGACTCACATCTTCAGTTAACCTTTCACCTTTCAAGTTCATGTGCAGCTGGAGAAGAGCAGAAGGGAGTACAGAGAGGAATCCCAGGAGATGGTCCTGTGACCCTCTTCTTCTACTAGGGGGTGTTATTATTGTTGTCATTACTGGAGCCCTAGCTAACACTGTATTGTTCTGGTTATTTTGTTGCCATGACTACAGGGCCAAGCGTTATGTAGGTCATTACAGAAACCTATGTTTAATGGCCAATGGCCATGTCATGCCCATGCCCTAGTTGGTCATTTTTATTTTGTTAGAGCCGTTCTTTCATAAATGGCATTTTCTCAAGGCTGTTAACATGCTTATTTCCTAATCATTTTCAGACTGTTCTACTATTTTTGGCTTGTAATAAGCACACAGCACTTTCAGTCAGCCTGATGTCTGTCCTCACCTTCTTATCCTTTAGGGGCCTCAATTTGTAGGCTCATCTTGATTCCTCCTCCTCCCTCCCTCCCTCCCTTCCTCCCTCCCTTCCTCCCTCTCTCCCTCCCTCTCTCTTTTCTCTCTGTCTCTCTGTCTCTCTGTCTCTCTCTCTCTGTCTCTCTCTCTCTCTCTCTCTCTCTCTCTCTCTCCCTCTCTCTGATCCATAATAACTAACCCCCAAACATGGAATGGCCATGTTTTTTTTTTACTGTGTCCCTCACATACAGAAACAAAACTCCAAACCACCTCCTGGACCAGCAGCCAACCAGGCCAAAGCTTCAGCCTACTTAACTTTTTTCTTTAGAAATGAAAAAAAGAAATAAAAAGGAAAGGAAAGGAAACCTGTGTGTGGTGAAAGAGAAGGTTTATTGTAAATATGTGGGAAAGCATAGTTAGAAGCAGGACATTTGGGAGAGTCCAGAGTGGTTGTGACTAGACTGAGCTGGGTCAAGTGGGAATCGGGGAGGGGAAGAGAGAGAGGAGAGAGAGCAACCAGGTACAGCAGCCAGGAGCCCCCAAAACACAAAGAGAATAGCCAATTGAAATGGTCATATTATACAGGGAAGAGCAGCCCAGCCTCCTTGGCTGGAAAGTTCAGGGTTTGGGATGGAACATATCAAGCAGGAGAATGCTGTAACAGATGGAACCAAGTGATGCAGGGAAAACCTGGTGGCTAGGTCTGCTTTGAAATGTTTAAATGGTCACCTCAGATTTTGTTTTGAAACTTAACATGGTGGGGGGAGATTGACCAACAGAGATATTTATCTTATTTTTAGTGAGGATACACCTTTCTTCCCCCACCCCCTTTTTGCTATGGTTTACAGAGCTTAAGTTTAGATACTTGGATACCATTTTCCTGGACTCCATAAAAAGGGGTGGGGGGGTGAGATGATGATGTCGGATGAATGCTTGACCAGCAAAATATTCTATTGGACCATATGTGCCATGGTGGCAGTAGAGGAATACAAATGATCCATTGGCCAAAAAAGGATTCAAGAATTCTAGGTCTTTCTTGCTGGATATGGTGGTGCATTTCTTTAGCCTAGCACAGACTGGTGGATCTTTCTAAGATTAAGGCCATCATGATCTACATAACAAGGTCTAGGCCAGCCAGAGCTACATTATCTCAATATATATATTCTGAATCTTATTTCCTGTAACATGTTCTGTTTTATGAGACCAGGCAGTATTCTGACTGTGACAGGAAGGAAAACCTTAGCAGGTCCTGCCAAAGGGTCCCCCTGAATAATCAAGCCATGTAACACAACAGACTGAGTATGAAGAAAGTTTATTGGCAGGAAGGGAAGGGGACCCGGAAAAGGGGTAGAGGCAGAGAAAGAGAATTGAGAAGGGCAGAAAGAGAGAGGAGAGAGAGAGGAAGAGAGAAACATGGGAAAGAGAGAGGAGATGGAGAGAAAGAAGGAGGGGGGGTAGGGGAGAAGAGGAGAGAAAGAGGAAGAGGGAAAGGAAAAAAAGAGGGAGGAAGGGAGAGGGAAGTAACTAGCAGTCTCCTGGCTTGGCAACCTGGCAGGGCGGAGTTGCAAGCTGTTGGGTGGAGCCTAGAGGATTTGCTAACAGAACACATTTAACCTGATAACTTGCTACAGGACCTTGGACCAGTGGCTTCATCTTTAAAGTTCAGTCAGTTCCCTTGATTTTAAAATTATAGTGTTGGATACTTAACCTCCAAGAACTTGTCCACTTCAGAGTCCAGAAGTCTACAGGCAGATTGTTTAAAATGTGATTTCTGCTACAGTCAGGAGGGCTATGAAAGTGTTTATTCAGTTCAGGCAGAAGGTAAATGTGTTGGCTACTCTAATGAAACGAGTACATTTTTGCTCTAAATGTCATGGATGTTTATTATCAGATTAAACTACAGCAGGCCTAATTTTAGCTCTTCCAGTTCAAGTGGAGCAATGAAGATTAAATGTTAGGCATAATTAAAGATGCAGATGTAGTTATATTGAATTATAAACCTCATTAAGTACAGCGTCCCAGGAAGGCTCTTGAGACCAGCTACAAAAGACTTCTAGTCACAGTGCTAGAGTTTTTAAAATATTCTAAAGTAAATTTCATTCCCAAAATATTATGACGTGCATGGAAAGATCTCTAAAAACATGGATGGGTGGGTTCAATGGCTAATTTCCTTATTCTGTTTGTAGAGAGTTGGGAAGGAGGATTTCTTCCCTAGTGTTTGTATGGAATGTGTTTGATCCCATTGATGTGGGATCAAATCTCCTGGGCCTGTGCAAAAAGAAACTCAAGGTTAGATTTCAGTCTAGGGTTGATTGCAGGGGTATTAAGAGATTTTTTTTTCTAGGATTAGAAGGCCATATTTAACATTTCTTTGGTGTTTGTTTGTTTTTTTTTTTTTTTTAAATTGGTCTGTAAAGTCATCAGGTAGACACATTAACAATTCAAAGAATACAGAATAGGCAGGTCCAGCCTATCCTTGGATGAAAAGAAAGGGTAGGTGGGAAAAAAGGCTAGAAAAGGGAGAGGAGGAGGAGAAGCAGGAAATCAAGAAGGAGATGGCAGAGGAGGCTAGTTCAGATCAAGGTGAACTGGATTGATTTTATCTTGTCTAGGTGGGCGGTTTATATCTTTATTAATTGGCAGTGTATTTATTGTTTGGATGTATTGTGGATTGAGAATTTAACATCTAAATCTGCTTGATAAATTATTGATTGTTGAGTCAGAATTTTACTGGGCTGTGGAGGACAGTGTGTTAAAGCAAAGGGTGAGAGGCAGCTAGAGTGTGTGGATCCGACTCTGTTGTCTTCGTGGAATGAATGTGTGTATGCCAGGCATGGTAACTACTCACCTAGGGGACCTCATGGAGAAAGTGGCTTGTGGACAGCAAGGCAGAGTAGCAGCCGGATCCGAATGTGCCATGTGGCTCTAATGGTGCTGGCACTATCGTGGGATGAAAGGTTACCCGTTTGCTTTTTTCTTTTACTGCAATAAATCTCTCTCTCAAATTTTGCAAAATAAATGTATACCTTAAAGATCAGTGTGTGTGTGTTGTATATGTGTCTTCCCTTGTGTGTATTGGCATGTGTGTTCATGTGTGTGTGTGGGGGGGGGGTGTAGAGGCCAGAGGTCAACCATAGGTATTGTTCCTGGAACCACCCATGTTGTTTTCTGCTGGAGTCAGGTCAGCCAACATCACTTTGACCATTGTTGACTTGCTTACTTGAACTCAAAATCAAGTGATAAAAGTGAGAACTTCAAAGTCACCCTTCAAGAGGCAAGGGTAGGGGTGGGGTGGGGCTCATTTGCCAGGGTGCTTGCCTAGAATGCAGGTAGCTTTGGGCTTGGTCCTCAGCACTTCTTCAACTGGGTGTGGTGGTACACACCCTAATCCTACCACCCAGGAAGTGAAGGCAGGAGGACCAGAAGTTGAAGGTTATCCTCAAATACAAAAAAAAAAAATTTGGGGGCTATCTTGGACTACATGAGACCCTACTCAAGAAAGGGGAGGATCATACTTACTGATTTAAGCTTATTAATGTAATTATGTTCTCAAAGTCCCATGCACCTCAACCTTTAACATCTGGGCATGCACTTACAGACTGTCTAGCATATGGGGCCAGTTTGTGATGTCACCAATGTTCCAAGCATGTCACTTTGGTGGAGTTTTTGGTGGATGCTCCCCAGCAGGCACTGTACTCTGGGTCATCATCTAGCCTTATCCCCTATAACTGTCTTGTGTTCTAGGCCTCTATTGGCTTTTTTTTTTGTTAGGAATGCTCTTCATGTTCTACCACATACACCCAATCCCTATATCAAGCCCCCCTCCCCAAGGTAGAAAGAATGACAAGTCTGTTTGTTCAACAACTCACTGGTTTTAAAATATAGTCTTGCATCTCAAGCTCCCCACCAGACTCAGGCAAGCTCAGCTGATTGATCACTGCAAGAAAGGGGATTGGCAAACTTTAAAGGGTCAGAGAATAAATATTTTAGGTCTCTATTGAGAGCTCTTGATTCTGTAAGTGCAATGTAAAATCGATTCTAGGCAACATGTCACAAATGGGTGTGGCTATGTGCCAATCTAACTTTATTTACAGTAACAGGCAGCGTGCTGTGTTTGGTGTAACGGCTTTAGTTTTCTGACTCTTTGCTAAAACTCGGCATTTTAAATATGTGACATATTCTTTTATTGGTTTGTTTTGTTATTTCTGAAGGATTTCTTTTCCTTCTCTCTCTGGTTGAAATATCATCATCATCATCCCATGTGTCTTCCTCATTAAGTAACACAATTCTGGTTATGGAAGTAACTCAGTGCATGAAACCATAAAGTCACACATTGAAAGTCTTTTAGGCTATGTTTCACTGAACTCAGAGGTGAACATATTAAGGAAGGCTGGATGCTCTGAAACGTGACCACTAGTGCTCTCCCTGTATATTGGTTGTCCTTGTCTCCATGGTTACCAGCCAACTCTGAGTTTCTGGGAAGTAAAACCTCAGCTTCTTCTAAACAGGTGTTCTTTCCCTGAAAAAGCATCTTCTGACTTGAATTCTATTTCCTAGCTACTTCTATGCCCACCTAGGTTATGTGGATGAAGCTCAGGAAGGGGGTCCCTAAGATTATAGCAGGAATGTTCTAACCAGACATTGTAGCCACTGGTAAGAGTAAAGTTGGTGAGTGTGTAGTGTACTGGAACTGCTTATAAGACCTGGTGTGAATAAGCCATACAGGGTCTGTTCCTTGGAACCTGTAAGGGAGGCCTTACAGCTGGCCCAGTGGCCCCTCCAGCCAAGACCTCATCATTTTTATCAAAAATCTCTTTCATCTTAAGGCTAGCTAAGCTTTGATCTTGGAAAACGAAAGGCCAGGTTTCTGGGTGCCCATTGCCAACTTTTTCAGCAAGAGTGAGCCTTGTTGATCCTACCAGCTCAGATGCACTCCATTTCCTGGTAATTAAACAAGTGGAGATCAAAGCTGACAAATCTCCCAGTCTCTCAGAACAGGAGATAAAGGCAAATATTCCAGCAACAGTTCTTTCTTCTCATTAAAAGTGAAACATGAAATGTGTTTTTACTTTGAAGAAAACTGATGTGTTCAAGGTTAGTCTAGAAATGTTCTGTCCGACTACTGTGGTTATTCTACACTGGTTCCAACTCTCTGTTCAGTGGAGGGATGCAGCATCTAAATCATACCAAGTCAGAAGACAAAAGAAAGGTATGGAACACACCCATCAGTAACCAAAGCCTACATATGATGACACCTGCCCTTTGCTGGCCATGACTAAGAGCTTCCGTAGCCCCTGTCCAGTCATTGCTCCCAGGGCTCAGCCTAAATTTCAGGCAGCTGCCTATTCAATCTTGGCTGTTTTTCTGTAATATCTTTTATGATTTGCTGTCTTCTCAGAAAGGAATGACTCACCAAAAGGCTCTTCCCAGGGCCACCAGTTCAGGAAGTTCAAGGTTGGAGGCTACAGATACCTGCTGGAGATCCTAGATGAGCTCTTTTCTGTGCAGGCAGCAGTGTGGGATGGGTGGGTCATGTGTAGCCAGATGAGGTACTGGGAACCCCAGATGGGGTTCCACAATACTAATGTCAGAGTCTGTAGAGGCCTGAAGCATAGGACTTTGTAAAGGACTGCACAGCATCCTTCCCCCCACCTCCCCCAGGGCTCTCCTTCCTCCTCTGGCTCCACACCTGGCTTCTGAGTCATTGCTGCTTCATCCTGTTCCTTCACTGCTTCTGGAGGCTGATATGAATCCAGAACCCTGTGTTCTCATGCTTTAGCTTTGATTTTCATGCCTTATTCCCCAGTCCCAAATTCCAAAGAGAAGGTGAATGTGGAGAGAGGGAATCTGATTGACCTGTCCATCTCGAGACAGGCTATGATGTCACAGTTCTGACCAGGCTGCAGGTGCCTGAGACCCATCTTTGACTCAATTAGCTGTAAGTGTAAGACTTCCTTCCCAGAGTTATGGGGTAAGAAGGAGCATCAGATTCTGTGCTGGGAATGCAGTTTAGTGGGTGGACTGCTCACCTAGCAAGCATTTCAAACTTACTAGGCCTTGGGTTTGATCCCTAGTTCCAAGGTTGCATGTACCTGTAATCCCAGCCACCTGGGAGGTAGAGATGAGGAAATGAGAAGTTCAGGTCGTTCTCAGCTACACAGAAGGTTTAAGGCTAGCCAGGGCTTGATGAAACCCCACTGAAACAAACAAACAAACAAACAAACTTCTCTTGCACAAATTATGTTAACAAAATATTCCTCATAAGTGATCCTAACTGTGACCAGCTCTGAGTAGGACAGATGCCAGAACCTGAGTGCTCACTTAGACTTTTGGTTGCCATGTTTATCAGCGGCCATATTGTTTTAAAGATATAATTCATATACTATAAAATTCATCCTTAAAAGCATACAGCCCAGTATTTTTTTGGTATACTTGACAAGATTTTGCAACTACTGCCACCATCTAATGCCAGATGATCTCATCACTACTGAAAATAAAACCCCATGCCCATGAGCATTCACTTCCCATTTCCTGTCCCTCCAACCCTGAGCAGCCACGGATTTATTTTCTATTTCTGTGATTTATCTATTTCAGACATGTCATGTCATTCCGATCACATGATCTACAGCCTTTTGTGTTTATTTCTTCATTAGCATAGAGTTCTGGAGGCTCATTCATTCCATGGAGTGGATCGGGGTCCTCATTTTCACTGCATAAAACTCTATTAATGGGTCTTGTCTTTTTCATTTTTCATCCAGCCACTTGTTTCTCCATGGGCACCTCTGTTGTTTCCATTTTCTAGTTTTGAGTTGTATTGCTATGAACTCTGGATACTAGTTTTTGTGTATATGTGTTTTATATCCTGTGACATACATGCCTTGGGATGAAATTTGCTAAATCATCCTAGTGAGTCTGAAGTGGTGTTTCATTGTTTAAATCTGCATCATCGCCTTTACCCTGAGCAATAAGGAGAGAGGATCAGGAGGGAGGGAGGGAAGGAAGGAGGGAAAGAAAGATAGATGCTCTGAGCATCATTTTCTGTGCTCATTGATCACTTGATATTTTTAAGAAATGGCTGTTCGAATCTTGGCCCATTCAAAAATACTGGGTCATTTGTCTTCTGTTAGTGTTTGGTGTAGCTGCTTAATCTTTCTAGGACTAGATTTTCTTTTCTTTTTTTAAAAAAAGATATTTATTATATATAAGTACACCGTTACTGTCTTCAGACAAACCAGAAGAAGGCATCAGATCTCATTATAGATGGTTGTGAGCCACCATGTGGTTGGTGGGATTTGAACTCAGGATGTCTAAAAGACAGGTCAGTGCTCTTAACCACTGAGCCATCTCTCCAGCCCGGACTAGATTTTCTTATCTTATTAGTAAGGTTACCTACTTCAGGTATCTGGAGGCAATCTGTGCGGCAATGCATTTCAGAGCCCTTAAAAGTGCCCAATTTATAGGGTAACCCCATCAGAAAATCAGCATTTTCAACTAACCTGCTCCAAGACACTGAACCACCAACCAGGCAGCACACATGAGCTGGTCCAAGGCCCCTGACACATTATACAGCAGAAGACTGCCTTGTTTAACCTCGGTGAGAGAAGATGCACTTGAGAGACTTGAGACTTCAGAGAGGGGGACATCTAATAGTAGTAGGTCATCCTCTCAGAGACAGAGGGGAGGAGGAATAGGAAGAGGAACTGTGGGATAGAGGACCAGGAGGAGGGGCAATGGCTGGATTGTAAAATTTTTTAAAGTGCTTAATTCATGAAATAAACAGCAGTGATATTAATATCATGTCATTGTAGGGATGACCCAATAGTTTGTTCTCTTGGTGACACTCTTTTTCACACCAAGATACTGTTTTTGGGAGGTGAGGGTTGAACTTAGAGTATATTGCAAGAAGCCTAAGATATGGCTGGAGGATCAGAACACCCATCTTGCTGGTTGCAGTAGCTGACTAGTGCCCTTTCTGCTTACTAGGGACTCTAGTAAGGACCATAAATAGGAATAATAGAATTTGAGAAGTGACTTAATGTACTGTGACAAAATATTTGACAATATCAACTTAAAGAAGTGATTTACTTTGGACCATGATGATATCACAGGTTTCGGTCTAGGTCACTTAGCTCCATGGCTTTTGGGTCCTGAGTGAACACAAATGTTATGGTGGGGAGCGTGTGATAGTGCAATTTATGGCAGACAGGAGACAAGGGAGAGAGGGACAGAGAGAGGGGGAAGGAGGGAGGGGAAAGGAGATGGAGGGGGGATGGAGAGAGAGAGAGAGAGAGAGAGAGAGAGAGAGAGAGAGAGAGAGAGAGAGAGAGAGAGAGAGAGAGAGAATATGAACATGAACATGAACTAGGGATAAGACATAGCCTTACCAGAGCACACTCCTCAATGACCTACTTTCTCCTCACTATAAGTGTCTGACCTCCACCTTCCTTCCTACTCAGCCTGATCTCCCAGCCTCTATCACCTCTCAAAGCCACCAGATTATGGGTCCATCATTAGATTAACCCACAGATTAGGTCAGACCCATCACAATGCAATCATTTCTGATTCCTTACTTCTGAGTGTTGCTGCCCTAGGGACCAAGACTCTATGAGTCTGTAAAGACATGATAGAAGAATTATCACAGGAGAGAAGCTGGTCAGGGGCTGGAGGACACTGACAGAGTTGGTCAGGGTAATTTTTGGGAAGCTTTACTTGTGGTATGTAATCTAAAATGTCTTTCCTCCAAGGAGCTGGTAAAATTTACACCTTACCTAAGCACTGTAGGAATGGATATATATTTTAAGAACATGTATAAAGTGCTCTGGTTCAAGGGTCTATCTAGAATGGGTTCCATTACTCTCAAATTATGCCGTGATCTCTTTAAGATTTGAGATAATAAAGATCAAGGATAGAAAATCTTTCTTGGTTACTCACATGGATATGTAATAAACCATGGTGGCTTAATCTCCTTCTGGATTGGCTCGGTGCACAGTATGGGAACAACCCTCTACATCCTGCTGTCTGTGGACTATAAGTGTCTGACCTCCACATGGGCATGAAGATTGTACCTCTGTTATGCCTGTGCATATCAGCTTGAGGCCAGGTCTGTAGCTGTCATATCTCTTTAATAATGTGTTATTTGGGACCTTAGATTTCCAGCCAAAGTTCCCTCTGAAGGCCTCCTGTACATCTAATGTATTATCAGGAGATGGTTGAACTTTTAGGAGGTAAAACCTATTTGGAAGAAGAAGGTCACTGGAGGCATGTTTTATGTTTTGGAACCATATCCTTTTAATTTCTCATTGGTTTCAGGCTGCTATGAGGTGATCAGTTTTGCTCTAGTATGTGTGCTCACCATGATGTTCTTCCTTACCACATGCTCAAAGTGATGGAATTAGCCAACCGTGGACTGAAAACTTTGAAAATATGGACCATTATTTCTCCTTCAAAGTTATTTGTCACAGACATTCTGTCACAATGATGAAAAAGGTATTACACAGTAGCAGAGCTCTGGGGCTATAGAGATTTCATAGTCCTTTTAGAGTTCAGAAGGCCTCTCCATTGTGAAGAGGACTCACAGGGGGTCTCCTATGCATATACAGAATGTTTGTGCCCTGCCCATTCTATGTGGATATCCAGTGACACTGAATTAGAAAGTAGAAACATTGGGAGGTAATTAAGTGACAAGGTGAAGTCTTCATGGATGGATCAGTGTCCTTGTGAAAGCAACCCAAAGGTCTCTCTCACGGTCTCTTTACCATTTTAAATTTAGGAAGATTTCAGTATGTGATCTAGAAGGACGCCTTCACTAAAACCCAACCATGCTGGTATCTTGATCTGGGGTCTCTATCATCCAGGTTTATAAGCAATATATTCCTGTTGTATCCAAGCTGCCCAGTCACAGTACATTGCAATAGCAGCTGACTTAGACACTCTCCCTAATGTCTTAAGGACGAGGAGCCTTTGCTTGGGAGAGGGTTGGGAGACAGTTTTATGTCCCAGTATTGAGATTCCTATTTACACTGGGCATTAGTGGTAGCTGGCTTTCTTAGAAAACAAAACTTTCATCTTTCACACATTAGAGGACAGTTTGTTCAGTCAACAAACAAATTAGTATCATCACGAAACACATTCTAAGCCAGGCATTTTCTGAAAGAAGATTCCATCTAGTTGGAGAAACAACATCAAACAGTAAGCAGAGGTTATAGCAGAATAAGACAGGTGTGTGGAACCTGCACTGAATGAAGAGGACTCCACTGCTCATTTTGATGGAGGCACCAGGGAAACTTCTGTGAAGGGTAGAAGAAGTCATGGACTAGAAAGGGTTCCTGACTAAGAGACCATAGGAGCAGAAGAAATACAGAGAGCCAGGTGGTTATAGCTGGGCAGGGGAGGTATAACTTTAATTTCTTTATGACCTATTTTTAATGATAGTTCTTAAATGCTTCCTACCTCCCTTTCCACCAACCAGAGGTAGTGGAAAAGAAAGGAGACAGGGGTAGTGGACCTGTTTAGAAATGGTTCTTTGGAGCAAATACTATCTGCTCTGTCAGGAAATCAGCAGCCCAGTTCACAGATCAGCAGTGGCAGCTCAATCCACTAGCAAACACATCATGTTCAGTAGTGTCAGGATAGCAGCAGTGGTGACCTAGCACAGACAGCCAGGCCTCAGCCTCAGCAAAAGTCAGCAGGAGGGACCAGGGCCAACAGGAACACCAGGAAAAGTTCTGTGAAAATCAACTAAGATGTAAGATCAAGAACTGTTTAGCTAATATAAGCAAGCCAAACTCAGCCTCCATTACTTTCCGTGGTCCTTTTCATACTCCCTCCAAACATCACATGTCCTCCACAAGTCCCGCATCAGCATGTCTTACCTCAGCACAAGAGTCTGTCTCAGCTGATATCATTCTGCCAATCTGCCTGAGTCCGAAGAAGCGGCAAGAAGCAGCATAACACCACCAGACTTTTTTGGTACATTTCCCTCTATGGAGTCCCAACAAATAAAGCTCAACTACACAGTGTAAGGTGGACCAATATATGCATGTTGTTAGCAAAGAATCCTTCATCATGTGTCCTTTCATTCCTTTACCTGTGTCTGCCTCAGCAAAACATTCCTTCGTGTGTTTGCCCCAGCAAAACACCATTCAACACAACTGACTTTCCAAAGGACCCTTAAGTTTCCACTTCAAGGAGTTTCGATAGACAGATGACTGGGTGAAGTAGAAGAGGAGGGTGATACCTTCAATGTTGGTCAGGGTCTTAGACTGTGTTATTGAGACAAAGAGGAGCCCAAGGAAGGATTTTTAACAGGACTATGGCATGTTCTGTCTCTTTTAAGAAAAGAAGACAGAGGGATGAAGGAGAATTAGTATTTTGAGAAACTGTTAAGGGCAGAGAAGTGATGACAAGGATAGAGGGCAATACGTGAAGTTGGGCTGGCCACATGATGGCGGCTGGGTCCTTTTCTCTTTTTGGTATTTCCCTTCCCATGTATGGAACCCAAAAAGACTGTCCTCCAAGCAACCATCCCCACCTGCAAGGTCTGCTTTTTTTCCTAAGAGGTCCCTCCCTCTTCTTTGATCAACAAGAAGAGATGGCAGTTGAAAGACTGGCAATCTCTGCATGAGCTGGTCATAGCATGAATTTCACAGAAGCACATATCAACTGGCCTTGGCCATTGTTTTAACAGTTTGTGTGTGAAATGTCCCCAGGGCTCATGTGATTCAATACCTGGTCTCCAGCTGGTGATGATATTTTGAGAGTCTGTGAGTGTGCAGCTGAGTCACTGAAGATAGGCCCTTGAGGGTTCTAGTTCAGCTTTTCTGCCAGTCCTATTGCTTTCCCATTCATCTTCCATGTGAGGAACCACACACTTCCACCAACAGTACTGATTAAGTAGCTCCTGCTGCTGTGTCTTCCATGCATGATGAACTGAAACTCCCCTGAATTTTTCTTTTGGACCCATCTTTGGTCCATTCTATGGATCTCAAGCATCATCAACACATTGCAAGCATTTGCTGTACAGGATAGGGATGTGGTGGTCTTGCAAGTCCTTAGTTGGAACTGGTTGGAAGTGGAGGGAGGGAGCAAAAGCCTCACCTCTTACCCTTATCTTGAAAAAAATATGTTCTAGAAGCCCAAGGTTTGTTAAGGATTTAGGCAATCTTAGCCTTGCCCTCAGAAGTCTGGAGTGGAGCTGATAACACCTGTACTTTCAACTCACGATTCTGATGTTCTTCCAACATTGAAAACAACTGTTTAGCAATATTTGCTCAGGAAGGGGGGGGCTGTGTTCTGTGACCCCTGAGTTTCACTTGGAGACCAAGTAGCTGGATACACTAGGTTTAAATGACCTTAAACAGAAGGCAGGATTAGCTGTCTTCCCACAGAAAGCTGACAGGTTGAGTGCTATCAAGCCTTCCCAATTGGTTCAGAACATTTTTACCTTTCTGTGAGTCAAGATAAGCCACCTGTCTTTCTATAAATTTCATCAGTTTGTATACATATAAGAATTAACATAAATAATATATTAATTAATATTAATTAATTAATCTGGTACTTCCCTGAGTGTACATACATCCCTCCAGCTTCTTTGCAAAATCACCCAGGATGGGCCCAGAAACATCAAGTCTTTCCTCGTCAGGTGGAGTCATGGGCTATCTACCATTCTGCTAAGTTTCTACTATTTTTGACCAGGAATCCCTGGTACCTCTGTGTCTGCAGGTACATGGTCCATCATTGGAAGCCAGAGCTCACTGGGGTCTTCCTGAGGTCAACATTTAGGGTTTGGCTGCAGAATCAAGAGTCTGAGGACAAGAATCACACGTCTGAGGCCTTAGAGAGTTCCACAAATTCCTCTCTGTTATGTTTTCCAAGTGTTAATAGTTTTAGAGACTTACTATCTGTCAGTCACTGCTCTGAGTATTGATGTACAACATCTTAGTCACTCCCTCTTCTGCCTTATTTATAACAGAAAATTAAATGTATGTAAAATATAAATTAACAAAGTGAATCTGATGTTTTTTGCTATCAACTCCTAACCCCCATACTGTAAGTTGATGTCAAGGCAATACAAGATTGGACAGTAAAGAGTGGGGCCGGGAAATATCTGGAAAAGCAGAAGAGGAGGAGAGAGGCGGATTCAGGAGGAAGCAAGATGAAAATAGACATGGGTGTTTCTCTCGAGTATCTCTAGATTGATAAGTTTGTTATGATTATTTCTAAGGGTTTCTCTGGGTCAATTTATCTTATCTAGATGGGCAGTTTATGTCTTTGTTCACTGGTTTTAAGCTTATTTTGTAGAGGGTTTGTGGATTGAGAATTTAACATATAAACCTGTTTGATAAGTTAATGATTGTGGAGTCATGTTTATACTGGGCTGTGGAGGAAAGTGAGTGAAAACAACGCACAGGTGTGAATAGAGTGAACCATGCCTGAGTTCTTAGAGGTAGCATGGAACTGGTCAATTAGAGATAGCCCGCTGTTTCATATGGCTCCTTGGGAGCTGGCATTAGCTCCAGATAAAAGGTTTAAACTTTTTATATATTTACTGCAACACCATACTGTTTATTTCTAAATAATAGTTTATATAGTTTTATTTTTAATTGTATGTACTTTTGTTTTAATTGATTATTCTGTAAGTTAGTAATAGTAAGTATCTTACTATTAGACATAGTAAGATACTGATATATTTATACTTAGAATAATGAAGTCAGGTTAGTTAAGAAATCCATCACCTTGAATATGTTTTTAAAGATTAAAGAAATTACATGTGAATGTTTTGCCTGCTTGCATGTATGAATCACATGCATGTCTGGTGCCCACAGAGTCAGAAGAGAACATCAGATCCCCTAGACAGGAGTTACAGATGGTTGTGAGCCTCCATGTGGGTACTAGGAACCCAAGCCAAGTCCTTTGTAGAGCAGTGAACACTCTAAAACTATAGAGCCATCTCTTTAGCCCCACTGTCACGTGTGTGTGTGTGTGTGTGTGTATGTGTGTGTGTGTATGTGTGTGTGTGTCTGTGTGTGAACACAGCAATGTAGTAATTTGGAAATACACAATGCATTATTACTTATTCTGTAGACAGATCATTAAAGTTTGTTTCCTCTTACCTACCTCACATTTTACATCTGTTTGTCAGGATTTCTCTTTCTTTACATCTGTCTTCAGCCCTGGTAATCTACCCTTTTTCTCTATGAATTCAACTTCTTTAGATTCAACATCTAAGTGACATCATGCAGTATTTATCTTTCTGTCTCTGTCACTTATCACAGTGTCCTCATGCTTATCTATGGTGTTAGAAATTACAGTCTGTCCCTTTTGAAGGCTGAATACACACACACACACACACACACACACACACACACACACACACACACACACACTTTTCTTTATCCATTCATATATTGATGGGCATTAAGGTTCCATCTCTGTTTAGCTATTGTAAATAATATTCCAATGAACAAGGAAATGAATTTAGGGTTCGGGGAGACATATCTTCCACTTTAGACAATGGCCAAGTTCATCTGTAACTTCTTGGAGAAGGCACTGTCAATGGTGGTCTCTGCCATGACTTACTTGAAGCCTTGATTGGCCACATTTTGGCACTACACCAAAGTTGAGCTGGTTCCCCCAAACCCTTGGTGAAATCCCTACAGCTATTCAGAGTGTAAAAAAAAAATTCAACGTGCTAAAACTGGTCACTTCAAGTACCTTACAGTTAAGGAAGCTGTGCTGAATGGTTTGGTGGCCACAGAGGTATGGATGTGGTTTTATATTGGAGAGATCATAGGCAAGTGTGGCATTGTTGGCTATGATATTTGAAGACCAATCTTTAACCTCCAATTTGAATTCTTATTTGAATGTTCTTGGACCATGTATAATGAGACTGCTGTCTGAATAAAATCCAGGCTGTGGGGAAAAAAAGAAAGTGTTTTTAGTTTCTTTGTCAATATATCCAGAAGTAGAATTAATAGACCACTTGGGAATTGTATTCTTGGTTTTTGGAGGACCTCTAGATTGTTTTCCATAAGGAATGTATAGATAAACAGTCTCATCAGTAGGTTACAAAGGCTCCATTTTCTGCATTTTTTTTTTTTACCAGCACTTCCTTCTTGTCCTTTTGATAATTGACCACCCAACAGTGTGAGGTGATGTCATATCATGGTTCTAGTGAATATTTCTCTGATGAAAAGTTGTCATGAACATTTTCCATACATCTGTTGGCCATTTGCAAGGTTTTTTTGGTTAACAACACTCTTCCAAAGATCTTCTAAAGGTCCCAAGTTCAATTCCCAGCACTCATAAGACCACTCATAACTGTCTGATTTTGTCTTCTGGTATACACATGTATATGCAGGAAAAGTGTTCTTGTTCATGAAATACATAAATAAAACTTTAAAAAGGAGAAATGTTTAGTTAGAAAGCTCGAGAGGAGGATCAAAAGTGCTTGCTGTTCCTCCAAAGGACCTGAGTTTGGTTTAGGGGATGAATCATGAGAATATTTCAGGATGCTGAGGGTCTTTCCTACTGTTGTGGTGAAATGAAAGAATCCAGTCAGCAGACTCAATTTAGTCCTAGATTTTACCCTGGTAGCCCTCTAAACCTCAGTTTTGTCAACTGTAAAATGGAGCTCTTGCTTGTGGAAGGTGAAGAGGTGATAGTTAGATCTTCTGTAGGGAAAAGGATTTAACTTGAACTCCTTGAGCAGGCTTCTGGTTGGCTGCAGAGAACTTTGGGTTCCCAGCTATAACTTTCTGCCAGTAGCAAATCAAGACCAAAGCATCTGCCTCCTGAAGGCTGTCAGGGAATTCTTTTTCCCCTCTAAATGCCTGGGTAACCCAGTGTTGGAACCCTGCTCTGTGGTGTGTTAAGATAATTGTTGAAGGACTTTGTTAAAAGAAAAACCTCTCCATGTTTCCATTAACTCCCTGCATGGGGCAGTTCCAGCCCACTGATCCAGGTAGCATTTACAGTTCAATTTCACAGTGATGACAGACTGAAATACCTTCCCCTCTCCATGAGCTGCATGAATTCACAAATAGTGGACATTCCTCACAGGTCCTTTCTTCCTAATTACCCTCTGTTTGGGTCTCCTCCTCTTCACCTGAGAGGACTGTAACTTTGATTTTCAAATTTCCCAATATGCTTTCATCCACCATGGAGATGAGTTAATCTCTTCGGAAATCAACAGAGCTGCTGAAGGTCTTAAGATTCCCTGCCCCCAGTGCAGACATCACAAAGAATAGCACAGTAGTACAGAAATCTATGACTTGCATAAGTTTACTTAATCACATTGGAATTCTCTTTGAACTTGACCCCAGGGGATAGAGATTATAGAACTGTCTGGCGGCTAAAAACTAATCCACTGGAAAAAGTCTAGTGTCATGAGAACATCAGGATGAAGTGCAGAGTGCAGTCTGTAGAGCAGCACACCAGTTTAGCAGTGTTACCTGCAGTTAGGCATGCTTCTGAACTTAGGCCAGGGGCTGCAAGCTGTGGTAAGGCTAGATTTTTTTCCTGTCTTTTTCCTCTTCCTCCTTCTTGTCATTTGAAATGGGGTCTCATGTAGTCCAAGGTGGTCTTAAACTCGTGGAGCTGAGGAGAATATTTGAACTGGTGGTCCTCCTACTTCTGTCTTCCAGGTGCTGGAATTGGAGGTATGTACTCCTATGCCCACACCTCATAGTATGTGATACTGGGGATAGAGCTATGGCTTTATAAGTTCTCAGTGAATACTCTATGCACTGAGCCATTTGCCCAGCCCAAGGATCCTTTGGAAATATTTACTTTTAAATTCCCATGTGGGTTGTCAAAAAGGTGTTTGGTCTCTGGGAGGGGGTCGTTGGTCCTCCAGGGAGAAGCTTGTTAAGGCAGGTGAAGGAGTACAGAATGCTGATTCTATCTCGGGTCCTATGAACTAGTGTCAATCTTGGGATCAAAGTGCAAAGACAAGCAAAGAGGAAGAAGGGCAGAGTGATTCCAAGGGTCCAGACTGGGGATCTTGACTTTTTGTGGATGAATTAAAATAGGGTTCAATATGTCATGACTTGTGGGCCAAATTTAGCCTGAGCTGAGATGTTTATAAGCTGGGCAAGAAAAAGTAAAAGAATATAGTGTTAACATACAAACTGTCTATAAGTTTTATTCTCTTAGTGTGCTTGCTTATTTGAATAGTGTGAATAGCTTCTTTGTGCTGCAGGGGTGTAGCTAAGCAGCTGCAGAGGCTGTGTCATTCACAAAGGTAAACTGTAGTGAGAATTCTGGAATTTTGGTTCCTTTTAAAAACAGAAATATTATAAGAATGTGCTTTTGTTTTAATCTCAGGTATATGGATGTAGGGCTGCTTCAGACTGTCCAAAGCAGCTGACCATGATTTGCCTTGTGCTCTAGCAGAGGCATGGTTTAGCCAGGTGCAGATAGGTTCTGCGATTGTGTGATGTTTGAAATTCTGGGAATTTTCACAGGGTACCCAAGAAGCAGGATTGGTGGTTGGTGGTTGATGATTATGGAGATTGGCTGTAGTTGGTTAGTAGCTGAAGAAACAAAAGGAAAAAAAATTACATTTGGGGATTTTCCTATTCTTCTTTCCTCTATCCTTGTTACTTTCCTTTCTAGTATTAGGGGACAAAACTGGGGGGATTAAGGGTGGGGAAAAAAGAAGAGCCCACAGAGTAGCAAAGACCATTCATAGTAAACTGTTTGCTGTCTGATCTTTGATGACAGATAGTTTATACTATCTAAATTGCAGATGGTATAAATAACAGGTAGTTTATACTAGAGCCAAATACAAGTGGCCATGGCTAGGGAGACAGATTCAGGTTTCCCCAATTCCATGCTTTATGTACTAACAATTTCATGAACCTTTTAGTTACAAAAACAAAACAAAACAAAACAAAACAAAAAATCCTTAAATCAAGGCACTTCTCAAATATATTAGTAGAAGCATTAAAGGCCTCCATAGACTTTAGAATCTGATGACATCCTTAGCCTTTGAGTTGGTAATCAAGGCTATCTGTATATTCCAAAAAGATTTACCCAATAGTGACAGAATGCTAGGTCAGTTTTATAGAACACTATCCTCTGGACATAGCAGCCATTACCAACCTCATCAGATTATCTGTGAATACTTGCAAAAGACTTTCAAGATTGGTCTGGTATGGCAAGGACCATTGACCATCACCCAAGAATCCAGCCACTCTTCTTGATGCCTCCTTTCCAGTTATGTGTGATTCTTCCCAAGCTCGTGGTCTTTGGAGGCGACAGAGTATATAGAACATTAACTGGATATATAGAAGATTAACCAAAGAGGGGTTGTATGCAGCTATGAACAGGTTGTCATCTATGAGGGGTTAAGACTTTTCAGTGGTATAGTTGCTTTGAGATTGTCTGTGTACCTGTAAATAACTTTTACCATATTCTGAAAGTGAGTTCAGTCAATTCATGATTTATCAGGATGGGCTTTGGTATAATTACTATTTGGTCTATTTTTGCTGCCTTGTCTGGGTTCATATCACTCTAGGAAAAATTCACGTATCAGTAACATGAAGAGGTAGGTGACGAATAATTATTTATAGAGGGTCAATGATAGTGAAAGAGAATTTGGCTCTTAATCTGCAACACTCCAGCTCTTCACAACCATGAACATTTTAATTAGCTAACTAGGCATTCAGACTGCTTAACACAGAGGTGGCCATTTTATAGTCTTTGTGTGCTTATTTGCCTATGTGCTCATGTTTGTATGTGTGAATGTGTGTATGTGCCATGTGGAGGTCAAAGGACAGACAGATGCATGTGTCTTCACGTGCCTATATACACTTGTTGGGGACTCTTCTGTCTTCACCTCCCATTTCTTTGTTGGAGTGCTGATATGAAAGACATATACTATAGTGTACAACTTTGTGTGGGTTCTGGGGACTTGCACTAAGGTCCTTACGCTTACATGGTAGGCATTTTATCCACTGACCTGTTTCCTTAGATCAGGTATTTTATTTTCTGTAAACCTACTTTATAACTTTCACATAAAAGTTTGCTGACCTGTAGATCAAAGTCATTTAGAAATTTTGAGTTTGAGAAAATTTGAGCTCTGGATGGAATTTGAACGAAGTAAAATAAGCCATGAGCTATCTGATCGTTGTTAGGGACAATATTCTAACATGCAAAATAGATATTAACAAGACCCGTTATTTATTTGTTTATTTGTTTTCCTTTATTCTTTGAATTTTTAAATTTTTATTTTCCCCTTTTATTAAAAATATATTTCTTTCTCATACAGTATATCCTGATTACAGTTTTCTCTCCCTTTGCCCCTCCCAGCTCCTCACCACCTACCTTCTCATCTAGTTCCACTCCCTTTCTGTCTTTCATTAGAACAGCCAAAGCTTCTGAGAGACAACAACAAAATAAAATATAATATGATAAAACAAAGACCATCATCTCCAAGTTGGACACGGCAAACCGACAGAAGAAAGAGACATCCAAGAGCAGGCACAAGAGTAAGAGATCCACCATTTACACATGCAGAAGCCCTGTAAACACACTAAAGTGGAAGCTATAACATATACACAGAGAACCTGTTGCAGACCCATGTAGGCCCTGTGCTTGCTGCTTCAGTCTCTAAGTTCATATGAGCCTTGCTAAGTTGATTCAGAGGACCCTGATCTCCTGCTGTTCTCTATCTCCTCAGGCTTAAACTTCTGCTTCTTCTGTGGGGTTCCCTGAGCTGCAAGAAGAAGGATTTGATGGAGACCTCTCATTTAGATCTGTGCATTCCAAGGTCTCTGTCTCTCTCCTTTCCTCCTTCCTTCCATGTAATGTCTAGTGGTGGGTCTTTATATTATTTCCATCTGTTGTAGGAGGAAATGTCTCTGATGATGGCTGAGTAAGGTACTGATGAGTATAGCAGAATATCATTAGGAGTGATTTTATCACTATTATTTTAGCCTAGGTCTCCAGGCTATCTAGCCTCTGGTTTTTGGTCACTCATGCAGAATCAAGTGTGGGTTCCATTTTTTGGAGTGGGATTTAAGTAAATTCAGACATTGGTTAGTTACTTCCATAATATTTGTGCTACCAATGCCCTAGCATATTTTGCAGGCAAGACAGCATTGTAGATCAAAGGTCTGCAGCTGAGTTGGAGTTTCTGTTTCTCTTTTGATAGCCTGCAGAGTACCATTCCATACCAAAGGCTCTAAAATGTAGGAGTAAAAGTTTTATGTAGAAACTCCACCTCTCTATGTTAAATTAGTTGTTTGAGAGTTGTCTTCAGCAGTGGAGACTGGCTATCAATTTGTAGAGTGGAACCTATTGTCTTGGAAACAACCTGGATTGTTTGGGGATTTCCAGGAGACCCCTTTGGCCAGTGACTCAATAGATGTAACAAAAGTCCCAGTACTGAAAGCTTTGTTTGATGACAAGAGATGGCCATTTGGAATTCTGACTCACTCATTATTTGGAGGCTTCATTAGAATTTCCTTGATATATTTTCGGAAGTTTCCACTGCACTAGGTTTTTATACCACTCCTCAAATTCCCCTCAATTCTAGCTAAAAAAGACTCATAAGGTCATCACCATCATCATCTGGGCTTTTTAAAGACAGGGTCTTACTATGTAAGTCTGGCTGTCCTGGAACTCACTATGTGGACCAGGCTGGCCTAGAACTCAGATCTTCATGCTTCTGCTTCCTGAGTGCTGAGCAGGAAAACATGGATTACTACTTCCAGCCTAAGGTCCTTCTTCAGACCATACCAACTGAAAGTCCGGAATCATGTCTAGAAACTGACACAGCTCAGGGGAGCAGCCAGAATTGCCTGGAAAATATTTTTAGGCATGGGTTATCATTAGAAACCACTTACTGGGCTTTTAAATATAATGAGCTCTGGACACTATTCCTTAGACAGTCTCATTTGTGGTTTGGGATAAGGCCAGGAGCCTGTGTCATTGTAAGCTACTGGTGAACTCAGACTTCAGCCTAATAGGGCAGCCACAATCTGGCTATAGGCTTCATGACACAGATGAAGAAACAGAAGGGTCAATTGCTTGATCCTTCAGGCTCTGTCCTCAGTGGCTTCTCTGCTAGTTCCCTTCTTGAAAGCACATAGCTCACACTTCATTCTTGTGCCCATACTAAGCCGAGGTCATCCTATAGCATTATAGTGTCTGAACATTGTTCTCTGCACTTCCAGGCTGGAAGCTAAGAGCAAATCTGAGGATACACTTTGGTCTCTCCTGCAAAGCCCAAGACTAAGCCTATGCTTAGTTTCACCTTAACTTGGAGTACAGAACTATTATGGTGATAGGACAGCTAGGGAGTTGGGGGCCTGGATTAAGTTCCCGCATGGTTCCATTGGTATATGTTATGATTTTAATGTGAAGTGTCCCCTATAATTTTGTATAGTCCCCAGCTGGTATCTCTTACTGAAAGGTGTCACTGGGTGAACCCTTGAGGTTTTATATCATGGCTCTACTTTCTGTTCATTCTCTTCTTACTGTATAATTAACTAGATGGCTCCCTGTTCTGCTCCCATGCATTCCCTGCCATAATGGAATGCATCTCCTAGAACTGTAAGCCAGAATAAATTCTCCCATCCTTACAGTGCTTCACCCTTTTGTCACAGCAGCGAGAAAAGTAGCTAAACCTGTCTGTATCAGTGAAAAATCACAGCAGTGAATCTCTCTACTACAAACATTGTTTTATTGGGAGGGTTTTTAAAAGTCTTATTTCAGTGTCATTAACATTTCTCCAGTTAAAGCTGTTTATAGCATCTTGGTTATCTGTGCCTAGAAATTTATAAACTTCTGGGTTTTCCAACTTATTGGACTATAAATTTTCAAGATATTCCCTAACAACCGTTTAGATTTTGGTGGGTGTTATACTTTTTTTTTTCTTTTTTACTTATGGGTTACTTTTGTCACAGTGCTTTGTCATGTTCCTGTGTTGCAATTTGTTCATCAGTTGGCATTGGGATCTCTTGCTGTTTTACATGGAGTCTTCTTATTAAGTGGCTTTATCTTAAGATCTTTCCAGAATCTCTTGGGGGGGGGGGATGACCAATTTATATAACAGTAGTGTAACTGCAAGTTTTCCACCCATGCCTCTTTGTTCTCAGAAATAATGACTCTGAGACTTCTTTTATATGAATAAACACCTAGGCCAATAACCTTAGCTCTGTTCCCTGACTAGCTCAATAATCCAGTTAGTTCTGTTCTAAGTGTAACATGGCTAGTTGCCTTCTTCTCACTTTCATGCACCTGTCTCCTTCTCAGAGTTCAGAGTAAGACTTTCCTAGATTCCTCTTTCTCTTGGAACTCCCACCTCCTGTTCTCTGCCCCAGTTCATTGGCTGTAGGCTATTTACTGATAGGTAAATGCTTTTACACAGTGCAGAGAAGATTCTCTCTGCACAATAGTAACACCAAAACATACAAGACATAGACATACAACAAAAACCAATTAAAGTCAACTAGCACATTACCAATAACCATAGAAAAGAAAGCAAAAAATTATGTACAATAAATATGGAGTTTACCATTAGCACAAATTTTTAAAAAATTAAAAAAAAAACATAAAATAAAGAAGTGAGCAAGGGAAGGAAAAGGGAGAAGGAAATATGGTTATATAAAAGTAAAAATAGGGAGTGTGAGGAAGAGATAAAAATTTGATTAAAAATAAGAAAAATATAAATGAAATTAGATAAAAATAAAATTAGCAATTGAAGAGGTAGCTAAGTAGTTAAGAGTGCTTGCTTCTTTTGCAGAGGACCAGAATTCAGTTCCCAGTACCCATGATGGGCAACTTATAGCCACCTATAACTCCAGCTCCAGGGGGTTCAACATCTTTCTATAGCCTTCCAGGCACCTGCATGGACACAGTATACTTACATAAACACAACATAAATTTAAAAAAACTTTAAATATTCAAGGCATCTTCTGAGGGTCTCTTCACTTCCCCTTGACCAGCTTTTCTTTCTCTGTCCTTTAACTTCTAGTTCCATACGTCTCCTTCAATTCTTAGCTCTGTGTTTTTGACCCAGAGAATTCATCAGACTCCTCTAAGGTGTTTCCTTCCTGCACTGTGTCTTTTTGGGATCTTCCTGAAAATAGGAAGCTGGAGCAATGATGGTTCCATTCTTATTTTCTGTATGTCCAATATCACTGTCCCTTAGCATATAGGGTGCCCTGGGAGTGGAAACCAGTGTCACACACAGTTTATTCATTTGATAGTTGGCTGATGTGGGAGAGCAAGTGCAGCTTTAGCCACCACTCCATCTTGGGTAAATGGAAATTTTTTAATCTTTATATGTGGGTGCATGTGGAGGTTAGACAACTCTGTGAATTAGTTATCTCCTTCTACTGTATGAGTCAAACTCAAATAATCAGACTAGAGGCAAGTGCCTTTATCTGCTGAGACATTTTGCTGGTCTTGCAAATATTCTCATTGGGAAAAAGTAATAATTTACTCGTTTTAGATTTTAGTCCAGTGAAGTATTTATTTTCACTTTGTAGCCAAGAAAAGCTCAGCTAGGTTCTTTCCCCAAGTTTCTAATTCATCATGACCCTGAGTTTACAGTGCTCTCCTTTATGTATCATCTAGCCCTGCTGGGATCTGCCCCCTTACACCAGAGCAAGAATGAGAGGGCCATGGGTTGGATCCACTCTTCCTTATCACTAGGATGAGGTCAAGGGGCAGGTTCATCACTCCCTGCAGCTGGTTAGAGATGCAGAATCTCAATCCTTCCAGACCTTCTGAACTACAACCTTATAGGTCAGAAGGGAGGTAATTTGTGATCACTGTAGTTTGATATACATTAAATTAAGAAAACAGTTCCTGGCCCTTGATCTCATGGGCCCAGTCTTATCTTCCTGAAAGTATATATCAGAGCTGAAATGAGATGAGGCATAGCCAGAAACAAGAACCCCTTCAGGTTAACCCCTTGTCCACACCTACTTCCAATGGCAACTCATGTGCCTGCCAAGGCTCCTGGAGAAGCTAATGAGACCATCTGTTCTCTGGGAATTTTTCTGGACCAGGGTTTTTCAGGAAGCTGTGACTCACCAGCCTTCATCCAATTTATGAGTGCTGGACTGTCTGGAGGTCAGTGAACAAAGTTTCTAAGGATGGAGTCTCAGACTGACAGAGGGTCTTTGCAGGGCTGATTCAGGCTGTCTGGGGACACTGCAGTATTGATCAACTCATTCTTCTATCAGATATTATTTCATCCCCATTTTCTTATAACCTACTTTTTTATATATCTATCTCTCTACCTTCCACAACAGACTGAGTTCTCAAGACAGGAACTAGATCTTAATTCAACATAATATAGTCTTATTTTATCTTTCATTGAAAAGAAAGTCTAATTTCTGGCCCTGTATTTAATGCATCTTTGCCACAATAAGAGGGAGAATTGTGGAAAAAAGAGCAAAATAATCCAAGCTACAATTTTTCCTAATGGAAATATTACATGGGTCTACTTGACCTGGACTTTGTTTCCAATCTCTTCCTCATTGCCCAGCTGTGCCTTGCAGTTAGTTACCCAGTGAGTATGAATCCTGCATGTCATGGTGATAACCAAAGGTACTTAGAAATAACTCCACTGTTATTTAGCAAATTATTTTTAATCTTATAGGTAAACTTGTATCAGTGTTCAGCTTCTCATGTCAAAGACAAGGAAACAGAGAAGGGGCGTTCTGGGAGCTTGCTGGGCTTGCTTCATAAAAGAAGGCTTGTTATCTTGTAGTCTGTCTACAATTGTGATATTTCTTGGGGGTAAGTTGTCACTGTTTTGTCTCCAGTGGCAGTGCAGTAATAAAACATGGAAAATGAAGAACTATCACAGACTCCTCAAGGGGATAGTTTCCAGGGGAAAGAGGGTTCTGGTTCCAATCTCATCTTTCTTCAGAACTAGGCAGACTTTCTGTACACTCCTTTTGTTGTCTTTCTTTATTCTGGGTAATTTTCTTCTAGGAGTGTCAGCTACTCTGATCCTTGACCAGTTTGGTTCACCTGCCCATGGAGCTTCCATTTGGTCCAATAGGACTCCTTGGACCAAGGAACACCGTAATTGTTTCCCTAATAACTTTCCCAGCCTCATGCTCTTTATCAATCAGGCATTAGCTCAAATATCACTTTCTTAGAGAAAGCTTTGCTTGAGTATAGTTTTCCTGGCAGGAATGATGATAATTCAAAAGAGATACTTGTTCCCCTTTGGTTGTTATACTATTGAAACAATGGTCCCCAAGGAATTGGAGTTTCCTCCAGAATTTCACATGGGTAGAAAGAAAGATCTGGTACCAGCTAGAGAAGAAACTTATTATCTCCTGGAAGGAGATTTTACAGTTCTGAAAACTTATCAGACCACTTTTCAGGAGAGACTAGAGCCAAGATAATGATGGTGGATAGACTACATTTGACTAAACAGTTTAGTTGTGTGTATCTCTTATGTTTCATTTAAATATAGACCCCATGTCAGAACTCCAAAGATGAACTGGGTTGAGGAGTCACTGTCCCCTCTTTTCTCCTTTTCCCAACCTGGCCACATGAAATAAATCTCCTCTTTCTGTTTTTCTCTATTGTTTTCTTTTTTCTTTTCCTTCTTTCTTTAAAAAAAAAAAAAAAAAAAAAAAAAAAAACAACAACAACAACAAAACGTTGAAGACAGGCGGACTAACTTAGGTTGCTAGGGTTTCCAAGGCATAGGCCCTGACTCCAATAACTCAGGTAAGAATTCTACCTGCCCAAAGCATCTTTAGCCTGCCAATTGTCCTTTCCAATGCTAGATGAGTAGGTGTCTGGCTCAGTGACACCTTCCAATGACTGTAGCTTCAGGTGATATCTAACTTCAAGGACTAGGATGATTCCAGGTGGGAGCTGCCCAGCTTAGCACCTCAAAGCCAGGAAAGGTGTCCTCAGCTATTGTTGCCAGCTCCTGAATATTGGCTGATGTGATCAACAGAGAATTCCCAGAAGGCTGAATGCTTCAGAGAATAAGGACTGCAGACACATAGGGGCTCTATAGACCCAACTGCAGGACCATGTGGTGTTAAGATTCCTATGCTACTAATGATAAACTAAAGTTCCAAATGATTAGAAAATCTGCCTTTTGTTGAGTTCCTGGCTGAGGAGAGGTAAAAGAGGTGGGAGGGTGGCAGGAATCTTAGAATGGGCTCTTAGCCTCTGTTATTACTGTGATTTCTGCCTGCCCTGCTTGGCCAGTGAAACTCTTTCCTCCCTGTACTTCTGTGTTTCTCACCGAACCAGTGATTTCTGGTCCTTTCTGGAGAACTCTTTTGTAATTTCCAGTCCTCTTGAGGAGCTCCTTTCTCTCAAGCTAAGCATCAGGCTTATCACCACATTTTTGTGAGCACAGACTTTTTCTGGGCAGAGATGCATTTCAGATTGAACACAGTACTAAACAAACAAGAACTAGAATAGAATAATCTTTGTAGAAAATATAGGCAGGTATTTTTGTCATCTTGTGGGAGTGCAAGCCTTCTTCAGCAAGTCAAAAAAATTTAGATGCTATAAAAGGCAAGGCTGGCATACTAGATTGTTTAAAAACAACTCAGATTGACACAAAGCACCACACATAGAGAAAGAGGTGCAGGCATCAGACTTCATCTCAACAAAGACCTACCATATTTAATAGACTCAGTGAGAACACAAATAGACTCCAGTTTTTCAAACAGGGAAAGGATGAGGCTGGAGAGAAGTGGTTGAAAACCCATACTTCTCTTTTAGAGGACCCAGTTTGGTCCTCAACACCCACATCTGATCCTGCATTAATGTGCACATACCCACAACCCCTCACATACATACACTACATACAATTAGAAGCAAAATAAATACTTAAAAACAAGCAAAGAATACATCTAAGACAATTAGAAGAGCAAAAGTTTTTATTTAATAACCTATTAAAACAATGCTTCTCAACCAGTGGGTTGCAACCCCTTTGTGGAGATTGTGCATCAGACATTCTGCATATTAGATATTTATATCACTATTCATAGCAATAGAAAAATTACAGTTAAGAAGTAGCAATGAAAATAATTTCATGGTTGGAGATCACCACAACACGAGGAACTGTATTTAAGAGGCACAGCATTAGGAAAGATGAGAACTACTGTACTAAAATATACTTGGGTATTTGTTCTGGTAACACTCTGGGAATTGGAGAAAAACCCCACTCCTAGGCCTGGGAAGGATGCAGGAAAAAGGCATTCTCAGCTGTGACTGGAATTTATAATTGAGTGTTTGTCTTCAAAACGAAACACAAGTATGTGCAGTGTTCCTATAAGTATTTTAGAGCTTGTGCTTACTTGCCACATGTGACTATTGAACATTGGAAAATGAACAGTCAGAACTGAGGTGTGCTGAAAATACAAAACACGTACTATATATAGACTTTAAAGGTAATGTAAAACATCTCATAATATTTTTATAAGTTTACAAGTTAAAATGGCACTATTTGGGGTTGACAAGTTGGCTCAGCAGGTTAAAATCAAACCAAACCAAACCAAAACAAAACAAAAACAAAAACAAAAACAAACAAACAAACAAAAAACCTAAACCCTTGTCATGTAAGCCTGAGTTTAATCCTTGTAATTTTGTAAAGATGGGAGAGAATAGACTCCACAGAATTACTTTCTGATATCCACTTGAGCTCCTTAGTACATGTGCATCCATGCTCTTTGACATTAACAATAAATAAAGAATAATTTAAGCAAATGGTACTATTTTGAAACTATCAATATTAAAACTGATTTTTATCCTTGGTTTTTGCTTAATGTTGCTACTGGAAAATCTGATTTGTGCATGTTTATTTTAGTAGACATACTTTCTAGAATACTATTAAAGTAATGCTTAAATAGTAAATGCTTAAGGTAAACACTATAAAGAAGTGTTACAGGCTGGAGAGATGGCTCAGTGGTTAAGAGCACTGACTATTCTTCTAGAGGTCCTGAGTTCAATTCCCAGCAACCACATGGTGGCTCACAACCATCTGTGATGAAATCTGATGCCCTCTTCTGGTGTGTCTGAAGACAGCTACAGTGTACTTATATACATAAAATAAATAAATCTTTAAAAAATACTAATCAATGTAAATAAAAGATTTATTTTAAAAAGTGTCGTGAATAGGCTCCCTGACCCTTAATTAATAAGGACTCCAAGAACAAAGGTTTTCATTAATCTATCCTGGGATGAGGATAGGTTATGAGGGGCCAGAGGAATCTTGATTGGTCTCTGACTCTGTGGGGTTAAAACTTGGACACATCTCTGTGACTTTTGCAGCTCAGTTTCTTCTTGATCGGACATGGAGCACTGAGGTCATTGTTGAGGCCCTTGCTGTGCTAAGAGAAGTGAGTAGAAGTCTTCTTAGCTCATTTTTACCATGGTGGGTAAAAGGTGTTCCTGACAATAGTTTCTGGTCCAACAGTCATGTGAACAATATTAGATGTCTTAGGAGAGCAGTGCAATAGCACCTCTTTGGACGGGAGGGTTCAATTCAAAGCTGAATGAAGATGCATATGATGGTTTGGGTCTGAAGTGTATCTGCAGGCCTGTTTGTTAAATACCAGGGGCCTGACTGGTTGTGTTATTTTGGAAGATTGCAAGGATGTGTTGGCTACCATAGGCCTCTGGTTGTGAACATTTGAGGGTTGTAGATATTTGTGATCCTCTTCTTTCTGTTTCCTTTCGCCAGGAACTAGACGTGCTGCAAGTTTCCACAACCACAGATGAAGCTGCTGTCTTCTCTGACATAGTGAACTGATAGCCCTGAGACTGTGAGCCAATGAAAACCTGCTATGTCTTCACTCCCATGGTGAACTGAAACCCAGTGAGCCAATGGAAATCCCTTCTTCCTTAAGTTGCTTTTGTTCTGTATTTTGTCACAAGGAGAAAGTAACTAATATAGGAAATCAATATAAAAAAGTAGGGTTGGTGTGGTATGCCTGGCCATATGGTTGTGGCTTTTAGAACCAGATTGTGGGAGAATTTGGAGTGACAGGCTAGAGATTGCTTTAAGAATATATTAATGGATTTTAATGGTAGGATTCAGTGGAAATACAGATAGCAAAGACTGTGTTCATGTGGTTTCTCAGAAAAACAAAGACTCTGTTGGAATTGACTAGAGCCGTTAATGGTACATTTTGCCAAATAATATGGCTGTGTGTTGGTCCTGTACTGAAAATACAAGTGAGATGATTTTAGAAATAATGGACTAATTTATTTGTAGAAGAAATTTTTAGACATCAAAATAGCCAAGAAGTGGCATGGTGGTTTCTTGCTGCTTTTAGTCTTATTTATACTGAGTGTCCAGAATGAAAAACACATAGCATACAGGTGAAAAACATGGAATTTGGTATGGAGAGAAGCATGAATATACTTAAAATTGTGGGCAAGGTGGGTGTGAACAAACCACTAAAGAAAAACCAAGCTTTTTTTGCATTAGAACATAAGAAAAAATGACTTACAGGAAAGATCCTACCCATTGAATGCTGAAAAACCACTTGAAAGACCTTAATTTGAAAAGGGAATGCTGAGACCCCTTGCTTGAATAGGGTAGCCTATGTAAGAGATTCTAGGAATGTTGGGAGTGTTTTCTGGGAAAAACCTCAAGAACTGAATGGAATGAGCCAAAGAGGGAACCCCTGTGTGCTCTAGGTGGCAGAGTCATAGGGGTAAGTTTCCAAGAATTACACTGTCTTGTGCCCTGGGCGCTACTCATGGAGTTATAGGGTTGACTGTGTACCATGCTAACTTTGTGGTTTTGCTTTGGTCCTTTTTTTCTTTGTGATCCTCCTGTTCCTCTCTTTGATGAAAATGTTTATTTTATGCCATTGTACATTGGAAGGATGTAACTCACTATTTTGTTGAGTTTTCTTTGGGTATCAAAGAGATTTTGAACTTTGGATTTTGAAATGTTGGGACTGTCAAAACTATTGGTCTTTTGAAGTTGATTTTTAATCATTTTTCTGTATGAGATGCCATGAGCGGCCTGGAAAGATGGCTCAGTGGTTAAGAGGACTGACTGCTCTTCCAGAGGTCCTGAGTTTAATTCCCTGCAACCACATGGTGACTCATAACAAACTAGTGGGATTTAATGTTCTCTTCTGGTGTGTCTGAAGATAGCTACAGTATATTTATATAATCATAAAATAAATAAATTATTCTTTTTTTAAATAACCAAAAAAATTTTTTATTGAAATTTGGACATTCAACAACAACATTGAGGAGTCTGAGGCATTTAAAGTCAGCCTGGGCCATATTCCAAGACTTTATTGCAAAAGAAAGCAGAAGAGGAAGGAGAAGAGGAAAAAACAACAACAACAACAAAAAACAAAGAAACAAACAAGTCATAGCTGAACTCTCATTTTTGGTAGTCCTAAGTCCCAGTTTCTTCTCAGAGACTATCTGGAAGCTGGTAATCATACTTAAGCTGATCTAACAGGATAAGGACAGACATTTCTCTGTGACAGCTTTGGAAATGAGAAAATGCGGCTCCACCTGGAGATACTGGCCAGTGCAGTGAGATGCATAGCTATGCAAAACTCTCCATGTTCAGCAGAAAAAAAAAACAAACAAAAAAACAAACAAAAAAAACAACTTAAATCAGCAGAGCTACTTGCTGAGAAGATAACAGGCCACCCTTCCCTGTGGGGAAGTGGACTTGATTTAATTTACAAACATAAACACACACCCACACACACACACATACACACACACACAGAGAGAGAGAGAGAGAGAGAGAGCTAGAGAGAGAGAGAGAGAGAGAGAGAGAGAGAGAGAGAGAGAGAGAGAAAGAGAGAGAGAGAAGCAGAGAGAGAGAGACAAAGAGACATAGTTTGCTAATTTCTTCCATGTGACAATTTAATGATTTTCACAACTTTAATAATATTCATTAAATCATCTGCCACCAGGAACAGCAGAGATCCAGGGACACAGGCCTCGTGAGATGGCACTCCGAGTAGCCAGAGAGCAGAGAGGTCTGTGCTTAGCGTTCAGAAAGTGTGACCCCCCCCCCCCCCGGTTGGTTCAAGGGAGCAGGAAGCCTGCCTTAGGGTCCTTGTTTCCAGCCGGCAGCCCGTGTGTGCAGAGCAGGCGCTCAGGCTATCTGCCACCAAGAACAACGGAGAACCAGGGACACAGGCCACGTACACGGGAGAGACAAGAACCAATCGCTGACAACAAGACCACTTATAATGACAGACAGCAAGATAGCAAGAGGAAAGCGAAAGAACTTATCCCAGCAAAACCAAGGCAACCTGGCAATACCAGAACCCAGCTCTCCCATCACAGAAAACAGCAGAATGCCAAACAATCCAGAAAAAGAAGATTCAGACCCAAAATCACACCTCAAGATAATGATAAAGATCCTTAAACAAGAACAGAAGGAAAAGCATAAAGAAATAGAAGCTTTTAAAGAGGAAACAAAAACACTCAAAGAACTCAAAGAACTAGAGGAAAACAGAACCAAAGAGATGAAGGAATGGAAGAAGGAATTTAAAATGGAAATGGAAACAATAAAGAAAATGTTAAAAGAGACAACCCTAGAGATAGAAAACTTAAAAAAGAAATCAGGAGTCACAGATGCAAGCATCTCCAACAGACTACAAGAGATGAAAGAGAGAATCTCGGGGGCCTAAGACAACATTGAAAACATAGACAAAACAGTCAGAGAAGATGCAAAAACCAAAAAGCTACTAATTCAAAATGTTCAGGAGATCCAAGACAATGAGAAGACCAAACCTAAGGATAATAGGAATACAAGAGGGTGAAGAATATCAACTAAGAGGCACAGTAATATCTTCAACAAAATCGTAGAAGAAAACTTCCCTAACCTTAAGAATGAGATGACCATGAGCATAAAAGAAGACTACAGAACTCCAAATAGAGTGGACCAGAAAGGAAATTCCTCCCGACACATAATAGTCAAAATGCCAAGTGCCCAAAGCAAAGAAAGAATACTAAAAACAGTAAGGGAAAATGGTCATGTAACATATAAAGGCAGACCAATCAGAATCACTCCCGATTTCTCAACAGAGAATATAAAAGCTATAAGATCCTGGACAGACATCATGCTGACCCTAAGAGAACACAAGTGTCAGCTCAAGCTGCTATACCCAGCAAAACTCTCAATCACCATAAATGGACAGACCAAGTTATTCCAAGACAAAACTAAATTTATACAATATCTGACCACAATCCCAGCAATACAATGAATTATAGGTGGAAAAACCAATACAAGTAGGGAAACTACATCTTAGTAAAAACAAGAAAACTTCTAAGCAAGAAAACCAAAAGAAGAAAGACATACAGGCACAATTCTACTTACAAAAGCAAAAATAGCAGGAAACAGCAACCACTATTCCTTAATATCTGTTGACATAAATGGACTCAATTCCCCAATAAAAATATATAGGCTATCAGAATGGATACATAAACAAAACCCAGCGTTTTGCTGCATACAGGAAACTCATTTCAGAGACAAAGACAGACACTATCTCAGAGTAAAAGGTTGGGAAAAAACCTTCCAATAAAACGGCCCCAAGAAGCAAGCTGGAGTGGCCATTCTAATATCGAATAAAGTAGATTTTCAGCCAAAAGTTATCAAAAAAGATAAGAAAGGACACTTTTTACTCATTACAGGGAAAATTTGTCAGGAGGAACTCTCAATCCTAAACATATATGCTCCAAATACAAGAGCACCCATATTCAAAAAGAAAACCCTTGTAAAGCTCAAAAAATACATTGCACCCCACAGAATAATAGTGGGAGACCTCAACATCCCACTCTTACCAATGGGCAGATCATGGAAACAGAAACTGAACAAGGACACAGTAAAACTAGCAGAGGTTATGAACCAATTGGAATTGATAGATATCTACAGAACATATCATCTTAAAACAAAAGAATACACCTTCTTCTCAGCACCTCACGGCACCTTCTCCAAAATTGACCATATAATCGGTCACAAAACAAGCCTCAATAGATATAAGAAGATCAAAATACTCCCATGCATCCTATCAGATCACCATGGTCTAAGGCTGGTCTTTAATAACAACAAAGACAACAAAAAAACCCATATACACATGGAAACTAAACAATGCTCTATTAAAAGATAGTATGGTCAAAGAAGAAATAAAGAAAGAAATTAAAAATTTTCTGGAATTTAATGAAAACGAAAACACAATATACCCAAACCTATGGGATGCAATGAAAGCAGTACTGAGAGGAAAACTCATAGCTCTGAGTGCTTCCAAAAAGAAACTGGAGAGAGCATACACTAGCAACTTGAGAGCACAGTTGAAAGCTCTAGAACAAAAGGAAGCAGACACACCCAAGAGGAGTAGACTGCAAGAAATAATCAAACTCAGGGCAGAAATTGACCAAATAGAAACACAAAGAACCATTCAAAGAATCAACGAAACCAAGAGCTGGTTCTTTGAGAAAATTAACAAGATTGATAAACCCTTAGCCAGATTAACTAGAGGGCAAAGAGAGAGTATCCAAATTAACAAAATAAAAAATGAAAGTGGAGACATAATAACTGAAACTGAGGAAATTCAAGAAATCATCAGATCCTACTACAAAAGCCTATACTCAACAAAGCTGGAAAATCTGGAGGAAATGGATGAATTCCTAGACAGATACCAGATACTAAAGTTAAACCAGGACCAGGTAAATCATCTAAATAATACCATAGCACCTAAAGAAATAGAAGCAGTCATTAAAAGCCTCCCAACCAAAAAGAGCCCAGGTCCAGATGGGTTCAGTGCAGAATTTTATCAGACATTTCTTGATAACCTAATACCAATACTCTCCAAACTATTTCACAAAATAGAATCAGATGAAACACTACCTAACTCATTTTTGAGGCCACAATAACCCTCGTTCCTAAACCATACAAAGACCCTACAAAAAAAGAGAACTCAGACCAATCTCACTTATGAACATTGATGCAAAAATACTCAACAAAGTCCTTGCAAACCAAATCCAAGAACACATCAAAACGATCATTCACCATGATCAAGTAGGCTTCATCCCTGTGATGCAGGGATGGTTTAATATAAGGAAATCCATCAATGTAATCCACCATATAAACAAACTCAAAGAAAAAAACCACATGGTCATCTCACTAGATGCCGAGAGAGTATTTGACAAAATTCAAACCCCTTCATGTTAAAAGTCTTGGAAAGAACAGGAATCCAAGGCCGATACCTAAACATAATAAAAGCAATATAAAGCAAACCAACAGCCAACATCAAACTTAACGGTGGGAAACTTGAAGCAATCCCACTGAAATCAGGGACTCGACAAGGCTGCCCACTCTCCTCCTACCTATTCAACATAGTACTGGAAGTCCTGGCTGGAGCAATTAGACAGCAAAAGGAAATCAAAGGGATACAAATTGGAAAGGAAGAAGTAAACACAACACTGTTTGCAGATTTCATGATACTGTACTTAAGTGACCCCAAAAATTCCACCAGAGAACCTCTATAGCTGATAAACAAGTTCAGCAAAATGGCTAGATATAAAATTAACTCGAACAAATCAGTAGCCTTTCTGTACTCAAAGGACAAACATGTGGAGAAAGAAATTAGGGGAAAGATACCCTTCACAATAGTCACAAACAACATGAAATACCTTGGTGTGACTTTAACTAAGCAAGTGAAGGACCCATATGACAGGAGCTTCAAACCTCTAAAGAAGAAAATCGAGGAAGATCTCAGAAAATGGAAAGTTCTCCCATGCTCATGGATTGGAAGGATCAACATTTTAAAAATGGCCATCTTACCAAAAGCAATCTACAGATTCAATGCAATCCCCATCAAAATCCCAACCCAATTTTTCACTGAGTTGTAAAGAGCAATGTGCAATTTCATCTGGAATAACAAAAGACCTAGAATAGTGAAATCCATCCTCAACAACAAGAAAACAGCTATAGGGATCACTATCCCTGACCTCAAGCTATATTGCAAGGCAATTGTGCTAAAAACTGCATGGTACTAGTACAGAGATAGGCACGTGGACCAATGGAATAGAATAGAAGATCCAGAAATAAGCCATCACATATATGGTCACTTGATTTTTGACAAATGAGCTGTAAACATTCAATGGAAAAAGGACAGCCTATTCAACAAATGGTGTTGGTCCAACTGGCACTCAGCATGCAGAAGAATGAAAATAGACCCTTTCTTATCTCCTTGTACAAAGCTCAAGTGCAAGTAGATCAAAAATCTCCACATTAAACCAGGTACACTGTAACTATTAGAAGAGAAAGTAGGGAAAACCTTAGAGCACATAGGCACAGGAGAAAATTTCCTGAACAGAACACCAATGGCTCGAGCTCTAAGGTCAAATATTGACAAATGGGACTTAATGAGATTGCAAAGTTTCTGTAAGGCTAAGGACACTGTCAAGAAAACAAAACGGCAGCCAACACAATGGGAAAAGATCTTTACCAACTCCACATCAGATAGAGGCCTAATATCCAAGGTATACAAAGAACTCAAAAAGCAAGATACTAGAGAATCAAACAACCCTATTAAAAAATGGAGTACAGACTTAAACAAAAAGTTCTCAATCGAGGAGTATCGAATGGCTGAGAAGCATCTAAGGAAGTGCTTGACATCATTAGCCATCAGGGAAATGCAAATCAAAACAACCCTGAGATTCCATTTCACACCAGTCAGATTGGCCAAGATCAAAAATTCAGATGACAGCAGATGCTGGCGAGGATGTGGAAAAAAATGAACACTTCTCCACTGTTGGTGGGGTTGTAAACTGGTACAACCACTCTGGAAATCAGTCTAGTGATTCCTCAGAAAATTGGACATATTACTATCTGAAGACCCAGTTATTCCACTTCTGGGCATATACCCCAGAGATGCTCCAACATACAACAAAGATACATGCACCACAATGTTCATAGCAGCCCTATTTATAATAGCCAGAAGCTGGAAAGAACCCAGATGTCCTTCAGTAGATGAATGGATACAAAAATTGTGGTATATTTACACAATGGAGTACTACTCAGCTATCAGAAACAACGACTTTATGAAATTCCTAAGAAAATGGATGCATCTAGGGAATATCATCCTGAGTGAGATAACCCAGTCACAAAAGAACAGACATAATATGCAGTCACTGATAATTTGATATTAACCCCACAAAGCTCTGAACACCCCAGAAACAACTCCCAGACTGTGTGAAGTTCAAGAAAAAAAAAGAAAATGAAAAACCATTATGCTTAATCTTTACACACCAAGAAAACTTTGACTAATTCCAGGTTACATCTTGTTTTACATGTACTTCATGCTCATTGTAACTAGTAAGATCTTAATGCATACTATCAACCCTTTAAAAAAACCAAGTACTGACAAAAATGTATTCGTATACTTTTATGCAAAAATGTTTAAAATCTGTACATTTATCTTTGTTTTTTAAAATAAAGTTTTTCAATTAAAAATAATTCTCATTAAAAACTTACAATGTAAATAACTTCTGCACAGTCTCATATAAATCTCATAGGATGTTACCTCTTTAGTTAACAGACAAGGAACAAGGGTATTACCTAATATTACCTTCTGTATGGATTTGGGGGCAAAATTTGTCATAGTCTTGTTGGTAACATATTATTGTCCCTTTTATTAATTAGTACATTGTGTTACATTGGAAGTATCTTTTTTTTTAATTGGGTATTTTCTTTACTTACATTTCAAATATTATCCCCTTTTCCAGTTTCTCCTCTGGAATCCTCCTATCCCATCCCCCTTCCTTGTGGCTCTATGAGAGTGTTCCCCTCTCGCACACTCCCTCCCATCTCTCTGCCCTGGCATTCCCCTACAGTTGGTATTGAGCCTTCACAGGGCCAAGGACCTCTCCTCATTGATACCTGATAACGCCATCTTCTGCTACATGTGCAGCTGGAGCCATGGGTCCCTCCATGTGTACTCTTTGGTTGATGATTTAGTCTCTGGGAGCTCTGGGAGGGGGATCAACAAGTGGGAGGGGTTTACCTGGGGATGTTACAGGGACTGGCTAGCAGAAGTGGGACATGCAGGGCAGGCCTTTGACAATCATGTCCTAGCCTCACTTGTGGTTCCATTTTCTCTGCTTTTTGATCCATCAAGATGTGAACAATCGTGTCCCAGCCTCCTAATACCCAGATGGAGTTACCTAATTACCATGCTTTCTTATCACAGTAGACTGACCTCCCTTTAGAACTGTGAGCTGGAATCAATCCTTCTTCCTGTAAGTTGCTTCTATTTGGTATCTTATCATAATGAAACAAGTTAACTAATCATATGAGATACAGGAAGCCAAGGACCCATTAGCTAAGCTCCCAGCAATTCTCCACAGCTATTCTGTTCTCTTCCAGAGCACAAAGGTGAACTAGAACCCCAAACAAGCTGGAATGCTATAAATCTGTTGGAAGATGGCGAGCAGAGCCAGTATGTCTAAAATGCACTTAATGGTCACCATGGTTAAACTTTTGTTTTCCCCTGTCACAAGAGTTTCCCCTTGTAGGTGGTTGTTTCTCGTTCCAGTGTAAAAACCAAATCTTTGGAGATTTTTGCCCATACCTGGATGACTGGTAGAGAGTATTCAGTGTATAACAGAGAGCCTCACCACACCATCTAATTAAGAACCATGGTGCAAATACATTACATCAGGTATTTTTTTTTTCTCTCATGCAGCTAAAGAGGGTGCAGGGCTGTCACAGGGCTGAACAGCATTCAGGAGCCCAGGTTTCTGCTCTTTTTCTGTAGTGCTACCATCAGTAAGTAAGTGGCTTTTATCTTCAAGGTTGCCTCTTCTTCAAATTGCTCAGCATTGAAGTTCCAGCCATTATGTCTACAGCCTGGTGAGAAAAAAGAGGTAGAGAAAAGAAAAAGCAAATCAGCTATTTTTTTCAGAAATTGTAATTAGCTACATTTCTCTGCCCACATTTCCCTGACTGAGAGTTTATCACTCAAGTGCAAGGTAGGCACATGTAGTTTTCTTTTCTTTTCTTTTTTTCAGAGACTGCTCATATGTTTAATAACCAAAGGAACAATCACACACATTCATTCACAAGTATGTTTAGGAACCTTAGCACTGAAATAACCACCTCTCCCAATACCCCTTCTCTCTAAGACCCACCCCAAGCTTCGGGGAGTGTCTAGCATTCTTTTTTTTCAAGTCTGGAAATCATATGAATATATTGTCTGGGTTCTCTGCCTCTTATGCCCCCATCCTCCTGTCCCTGTAGTCTGTAGATAAACATTTCCAAGAAGCTGCTCAGTCATTTGGGTTTAGATCAAAACCTGGATATAACTCCTTGGTGGTAACACCTCAAGTCACAGTCAGCTTGCCTGGCAGCATCTGTGATACATCCTTGATGTCATTGTACTCATGGAGGAGGGAGATATGCTGTTCCAGTTCAATCACACAGTAGCCCTCTGCTATTAGCTGGGATATCTCCTTGTCCAGCGTGTCCTGCTTCTCCTTCAGTTTCTGAATGTTGTAGTTCAAGGTCTGGTCAGTGGCATCGTCACCTTTATCAATTATGGGGAATGGCTATTGTGATGATTGGTAGCCCCCATGGTAAATTTGGCTGAATTCTGAATCATCTCTCCTGGACCCTAAGGTCCGGGGCTGCTGGAGTGGGGTGGTCTTAACCTCTCAGTTAAGGTCCAGGTTTGGGCTAAACAGCTGCTTCAGGTAACTAGAAAATTGGCCATGGAGACCACCCATGTGTAGTTTTCTAATTGGTGAATAGATTCTAAGAACAGGTAAAATGTGCACTAGTGGGTGTTTTGGTTTGAGTGTGAAATGTCCCTTATAGGCACCATGTGTTTGTACACTTAGTTCCTAGAGGATAGTGCTGTTTTGGAAGCTCATGGTAACTTTAGGAGGTCGAGCCTCATTGAAGGAAGTATATCACTGGGGGCAGGCAGGACTTGAGGGTTATAGCCTGGCTCCACTTGCTGACTTTTTTTTTCTTCCTAAGATGCCCATATCTGAGCAAGAAGCCTTACGCTCCCACCATCACAGCTGAGAGCTGAACTTTCATCCTTGTCTTTCTTGGCATGATGTATTGTACCCTCAAATCATGGCCCCCAAATAAATCCTTCCCTTAAGTTGCTGTTCGCCAGGTATCTGGTCACATTCATGAGACAAGTGACTAACAATGCAGGCAAGTCAGTCCTCATCATCCTCTTCAGGGCTGTCAAGTCCTTGGACATACTTCACACCAGAGAGCCTGATCTGCTCCCCTCTTTCTGCATCACAGACGTGGCTCATCGCAACAGGAGGACATGGAGAGATGTTATTCGCCTCTCTTGGCTTGTATCCCCAAATGGATAACAGGCTGTTGACTAAACTGGGAATCCTGAGTCTGGTTCAGCCTTTGGAAACCTGAGTCAACATGGCAATTTCCATTCCCCACACTGGGTTCACATATGGAAAAGATAGCACTGCCTGAGGGTTGGGCTCGAGGTTACAGTATACAGTAGGGTGTTCCTGTTCCACTCTCTCAAGCTGACTTGATCTCTGAACATGCTTTCTTGCTATCCCTCCCACCACTTTGGTATATATATGTATGTACATTGTATGTATGTGTTCTGTAGTTATGCCTGCACGTATGTGTGTGCATATGTGGAAGCCAGAAGTCAGTCTTGGCATTGTTCTTTAGGATGATCCACCTTGGTTTATTTGTTGCGACTACTTCCCACTGGCTTGGAAATTTCTGAATTGACTAGATTGGTCTGAAGTGAAAATTTTTGGTTTCTTTAACAACTCATTTGTATCACATGATGTTTTCCTGGAAGCTGTCTTGTGAGAGGCCCTGTGGTATTTTGCTGAAAACAGACACTTGAGAGGGCATGTGATGTTTAGAAGGTATATAAATGGAACCCACAAACAGTGAGAGGACACTATTGCATTGCTACGCTGTGCAACACTTCACTTCTTTACTGGTCTTCACTTCATAGAGAGAAACCAACAAAGAACTTCTGGTTGTCTTGTTGCTTCCATTGACTCTTGCTAACTCAGCAGAGCCTTGTTTCTGCTGAATCATGCAGCTGATTGGTGCTTGGTATTGAACTGGACTACGGACAAGGAAGAGTGAAATCACCCCAAAGAGCTACTTCTAAACAGGTCCACAACCCCCTTTTCCTATTAACTTTCTCCCCTACCTCTAGTCAGTGGTCTAGAAAGGAAGCTGTAGCATTCAAGGACCCTAAATAAATTAGGTTCAGAAAGATCTAAGCCTACACTGGTCAGCTAGTGAGCACCAGGAAAGCTTGTCTCCATTTCCATCTCCCCAGTTTTGGGGTTATAAGCTCATGCTACTGTACCCAGCTTTTTCATGTGGGTTCTGGGGAAATTGAACTCAGACTTTTTTTCAAGGCTAACGCTTTACTGATTGAGCTATCTCCCCAGCTCCTCAGCTGTTTTTCATGTGCCCAACTAAATTCGCATTCTCAAATACACATATACCTAGAAGAGAAACTTCTAGAGTTATTGTCTGTCAATCCTAACAACCCAACAGGTAAGCGTTGTTCCAGAGTAATGCATGCCCTCTGTGATCTGTGGAATGGAGGATGGGTGCTTTGTTATACATCTTATCCACTGGGTAACTTCACAAATCAAATATTGGGTCTAATTTTTAAAATTGTTTGCCTAACAATGGCTTCCCATTTAATTCCCCAGAGTTAATATGTGATGGTTTCCCTTAACAAATGACCTCCTTTAACTTCATTAGCTCATAATTAATTTGCTAGCATGTAACCAAGATAATTAACACTTCTGATCAGAGACAGACAAAATAGGAGCCTCTTTTTTCATGGTCAAAGCAAACATTGATTAAAATTAGAGCTGTTTTTTAAATTTCCTTACAATTTAATTAAATGAAAGTGCTGATCGGTAATTTGTACTTGTGGTTTAAAAAACTAAATTGAAGGAGAGATGAATCTGACCATTGGGCACTTCATCACCAGCTCCTATGTTAGATAATTTTACACTCTTTACTTCAAATACAGAGATATGAAACAAAAGAGTTGAGTGACATCTGATGTTTTTAATGGAAACTTTGAATAGTTGGACTGTCTTTGAACTTGCTAAGAACAAGGCTGGGCTATGATGAGTGAACTCAGGGGTAGCAATCATTCTCATAAACATAACCTTTTGAGTGGTCCAGCCCACAGTAGTCTACAAAGCCTTTCCCTCTGGTATCTTGTTTGATTTCACACAGCTCTGTGATGGGGATAATGATGAGGGACCAAGCTTATGAGCTTTTATGATGAGAACACAGCCCCAGAGAAGACCATAGAAGTATTGCTCATGTCAGGAACTGTGCTCCATGCAAACTGAGTCCTGCTCTTTATTCTCCTACAGGTTAAGACTGGTATCAGGTGATTCAAGCCTTCTTGCAACTCTCTTAAGGTCTTGCATATCCCTCAAGGCCACCTACATACATTTTTAGAGTAGGACTGAAGTAATAAACTTGTCCAAGGCACAAAAATTAAGGAATCCTTCACTGTCACAACCTTAGGTGTTAAACCCTGGGAAGCCAAGGTGTGCATCACCTAGCTGACATGTGATTGCAACTCACCCATCAGGCCTGCACTAAGCATCTTGGTGCATCGTTTCCTTTAGTTCTCACAACAGCATTGGTGATGTGGATGTTGCCAGAAATTATGTTCTTAGTTAGAGTTTGTTGCCTGATGATGAAAAGAACTTAGAGGAAAAACATAATTGTTCAAAGACAAAACCAAAAGTGAGAGCACTGTCCAATGGTCTTCTACTCTTCTGACCGGGATTCCTGGAAGCAGGCTTGGGGAAAGGAAATGGAGCACATTGCCTCACATGGCTTTGGAAGCATGACTTTGGTGTGGGTGAGAAGGGTGAGAATCTGTAGGATGGAAGTCAAGGGACCTTCTTGAATCCCACAGGCAGGTAAGATTCTGCAGAGAACTGGCCTCTTGACACTCTCCTAGTCTTATAAGAAAGAATGCCACCAAGAGATTCTGCTTTTCTTCTTGGATTTATTATATGGAGACTTTGCCCAAAGATAGAGGCAGATACAGTAGGTATGCTCTGTGGAGCTGGGCTAGGGCTCAGGTGTTGGGGGTTCCAAATTTTGGGGGCCAATCGGGAAGACATTTTCTAGAAGTTCTTCTAGAGTATCTTCTCAGTGTCTGAGCAAGGAACATTTATTTGTTCTTTGCAAAGGAAATCTGGAGCAAGGAAGCTGGAACTACAGAAGGAGTAGAGAACCCTGGGGCTATGAACAGTACTCCAAGAACAGCCAACCCAGAAACCAGTGTGTAGTCAGGCATGATCCAGAATTTCAGTTGACCCAAGAAGCTTGATGTATAATTTATATCCAGCTCCTTCCAGAAAGGACTGGCGGCATCTGCTAGGGGATTTGTAGCTATGGGTTTTGCTTTGATGATATTAAGGAGATTTAGGTGGCCCCGAGGTTAAGTGGTCCTGAATTCATACCATCTGTCAGGCAGCTTTTCATGGAGCAACTGTTCTCATCCTTACAGGCCTGTGGCAGAGTCAGATGCTACTCTCATGTGACAGATGGAGAGATAGGCTCAGAGGCAGAAGTGACTTGCCCAAGGCCCCACACCTCAGGGAAGGCAGGAGTGAAACTTGGAGCTGTTTGGTTGAAATTGCATCCAAGACTTCATGGAAAGCAGATGGTGATAGTGTTGTCCATTTATTGTTCAAATCTCTTCTATGCCTGAAGTCATTTTAGGTACAACCCAGCCCTGTAAATTACCCAGATGGCTCTAGCCACCCACTGTTCTCAGTCATATTTCCCTGAGATCAGTTCTATCCAAAACATAGGCCGTGGCTACTTCTGAATAGATTATCACCCATCACATAAAGGACAGAGGAAATGGGATGAGAAGTAACTATCTGTATGCTTCATACCTATCTCAGTCATAAAGATACTTACTCATCATCCCTGCAACAAAGGGTTAAATTGTAGATTATTAAGTCCTTAAGAATATCACCCTGGAGACTAACTATATGGTTCTTTTTAAAATTTTTTATTTATTATATATAAGTACACTGTAGCTGTCTTCAGACACACCAGAAAAGAACATTGGATCCCATTACAGATGGTTGTGAGCCAGCATGTGCTTGCTGGGATTTGAACTCAGGACCTCTGGAAGAGCAGTCAGTGCTCTTAACCACTGAGCCATCTCTTCAACCTGGTAGTTTTTTTAAGCTTTATTTATTCTTAATTATATGAGTACACAGTTTCTATCTTCAGACACACCAGAAGAGGGCATCAAATCCAATTACAGATGGTTGTGAGCCACCGTATGGTTGCTGGGAATTGCACTCAAAACCTCTGGAAGAGCAATCAGTGCTCTTAACCACTGAGTCATCTCTCCAGAGCAAATATATGATTCTTATGTTGGATCTATCATTGGGTATTTATTGGTCAACTGAGGATGCCACACAAATATTGTAGATGCCCAAGGACAAATATAGGCAGAATTGGTTGCTTCTGAGGTTTCTGACTTGCAGATGGCGGTCACCTTACTATGACAACACATGTTTTCTCTTTTGTTTCTTCCTCTTATTTAAGAAGAAAATTTTATGTGTATGGGAAGTTTGCTTGTATGTATCTGTATGTCATATGTGTTCAGTGTCTGCGGAAGCCAGAAGAGGGCATTAGACCCATTGGGACCAGAGTTACAGATAGTTGTAAGCTGTCATGTAGATTCTGGGAATCGAACCTGGGTCCTCTGCAAGAGCATTCAGTACCCTTAACCACTGAATTATTTCTCCAACCTCTCTTCCTTTTCTTTTAAGGAAACCAACCATATTAAGTTGGAGCCTTACACTTACAACTTCATGTAACCTCAATTATGTGTCTTGAATTTGTCACATCGGGGCTTAAAACTTCAATAACAAATTACCTAGGCAAAGAATCTCTCTAGATATCAGTTGCTGTATCAGTTACATGTTAAAAGCAACAAGCTTACTGGCACGGTGGCACAAACCTGCTAATCTAGTACTCAGGAGATGTATGAGGAGGATCAGAAGTACCAAGTCATTCTTGGTCACATAAAGAATTTGAGGCAAGGCTGGACTAAATGAGGCCTGGCCTCATGTTGTAAAAAGTGATTTTTTTTTTTTTTAGTTCTTGAGAGAGTTAAAGACATCTTTCAAGTGCACCAATGCACAACATACAGCAAGGACTCAGTGTGCCAAGTATCACTGCCATTCTCATCACCATATTGTCATCCCAACTATCACCGTCCTCACCACTATCATCATCACAAGCATTGTTTGTTAATCACCACCATTGCCCTCATCATTATGATTGCCACCATCATCAACCCAGCCATCATTATCAGTCACCAACATTGTCACCATCATCACCACAGTCAGTGATATTGTATTTATCACCAGGACACAGCTTTTATCAATCTAAAGAATGACCATGACCTGTAATGGATGCTGGTTTCACACCTCTGGTTCTGCTACTATTCATGGTACCAAGTTGTAGTCACAGAAGATAGAACTACAAAGATCTTGACCTTGACACCCAAAGCTGATTTTACAAATGAAGAAGTACTGGAGTTGGCGACTCAGCAAGAATAAAAATACTGGTATGTTCCTGTTTCTGTTCTATTGTTATTATGGCTGCTCAACCATTTTGGTGTTCAACAGAGCCAGAGAATGCATCTATCCCATCCTTGTTGGAGCCATGCATGAAGTATTTTAAAAAATCCAATTTGCTTTTCCTCTCAGTGTTTTATGAACCGTTTCTTTTGTGTCTTAGCAGAGTGCCCATCATAGACTGAATGAATAAAAGTAATTAATTACAAAATCCTTTTGCAAGGAACTGTAGCCCAGCTCCTTTCTACAGCCACAGTCTCTCAGCTCTTGCTATGATGACGACATTCCAAGGACAGCCCAACATTGTCATTGCCTTATCATGTTCATTAACTCACCAGACTTCAGTCAGAGAGGGGAATGATGACTCACTCGTTTTGCCAGTATAATCTCTAGTTAGACATATTCAGACTAACATTGTTTCCACCACATCACTCCCACTGCTTCTCTCTAACAGGACTCAGCTGTGGTCTACTACAGGGCATGATGTACTGGGGTTGGGGGTACTAAACTCTGGCTCAGGTGTCTCTCCTTTGCCAAGGATTGCTTTGGGATTGAATATGTGACCCATCATTTCTAGCCAATAGAACTTTGAAGATCTTGAATAGATGAGAAAGCATCTCTCTCCATGTCAGGACTACAAGTGATTTGGGAGGAATTATGCCTCCAACATCAATCTTAAAACCAGGGAAGCAAGACCAGTGAGATAATCTCCCAGAGTAGCCCTATATTGTGGAGATGTGATTCCTATCTCAGTCTCCAGCCCTCATATTTGTTATATAAGACATGTACTACTCAGTTTCATCATGGTTATGAACAAATGTATGCAAAAACTATATAAATGAGGGAAGACTTATTTTGATTGATATTTTTAGAGAGTTCAATTTTTGGTACTTGTTCAATACATCATAGTAGCAGAATAGTATTGTAGAGGGTCTTTACAACCCTCCAAAGTCAGTGTCTGAGTGACCCACCTCCTTCAGCTGCATCCCACCATCTAAAGTCTTCACCACCTTTCTACCACCATTTCTGGAAGAAGTTTTCAATACTCAAGACTGGGTATATTTAATATTCAAGTTAGATAACTTCCAGGTTTTAGTTTATATGTTGGGGCTGGAGAAATGGTCCTCTGCTCTTCCAGAGGACCTAGATTAAATTTCCAGAACTCATATGTGTGGGACTTTGGGCCAGAAGTCCCACACAGATCTTTGGTCAAAGATTGGAGTGGCTTCTGCCACCTACACTGCTGGATCCAGCTGGGCACGAAAGCTCAGACTGGAGGGGGAAATCAGTTCTGCTGCCTCTACTGCTGGGTCGGCTTGCCCCCATCTCTGCTGCTGCCACGAGGCACTGGGCCAGGCTGAACCGAGCCAGCAAGAGGGTACAAGAAGCTTCAGGAGAAGAAATCTCTTCCCAAACAGCGGTGTTAACAGCTCTTAAAACAAAAGCTCTCAGACAGCAGAATGATTCTTGCACCTTTACTCTTGAGCAAACCACACACACACACACACACACACACACACACACACACACACACACACACATACACACACATATATATACAGTTTTTGAAATGAAGTCTGACAACCGGTACTTCCTATTGGCTTGGCTTGAGGGCTTGGAAAGACCTTGTCTAGATATTTGGGAGTGACCCTGCTTCTGCCTGGAGCTTATGTGACCTGTGGTCATGTCTTACCTGTGGAGAAGGAACTTGGGGTCTGACTGAGCCTACCTCACCTACAGAGGAAGGACTTTGGGCATGGCCAACGCCCCAATGGGCAGTGCAGTACTTATGGCAGTATGAAGATTTCTGATTCTCGGGAGACTAGGAAGCTTCCTACCATCTCACTTATTGTTCCTGGGGATTCACTTATCTTGACCAAGAACAAGGGTACTCTTCACTGCGTACCTGCCATACAATATGTCAGCTCATATGTCAATTTCCAGAGGAACTGATACCCTCTTGAGGCCTCTGTGGGAAACAGGCATACACATGGTGCACAAAAACAAATGTGGGCAAACCACCTATACATATAAGTGTGTGTGTGTGTGTGTGTGTGTGTGTGTGTGTGTGTGCTTGTATAAATTTATGTATACTACATGTGCAAAAGGCCAGAAGAAGCTGTCAGATCCCCCAAAAACTAGAGTTGCTGATGGTGTCAACTGCCTAATTGTGTTCTGGGAGCAGAACTCAAGTTCTCTGCAAGAGCAGAAAGCATTCTTAACTACTGAGCCATCTCTCCATTTCTGACAACTTCTAGTTTAAGGCAGGTGTTCTGGGATGCTACTTACTTCCCAAGCCTAGATCCTCGATCATCATGGCATCAGTGACAGAAGCAGAGGTGATCAAAGGCTGGTCTAACAGACTTGGTTATTCTTTTTGGAGATAAGTATTGTGGTAGGGATGCCTTTTGGGTCATTCTTCTTCCTTTAATAACTCTCAACAGTAATATTTGGAGAATAACATCTTTTTTACATCATTTTGTGTAGATGTGGATACATGCATGTGGAGTCCAGAGGACAACTTATAAGGAGTAGGTTTTCTCCTTCCATGATATGGATTCCAGGGACCAAACCTGAGTTACTACAGGTTTGGTGACAAATGCCTTTATCTACTGAACCATCTCACAAGACTGAGAATCATATGCATTTAACTGGGGCTTAAGAGAGAAGCATACTTGGAGACTAAAGCACTCACACTTAGGTGTACAATGAAATGAATCTTTGCATGTGCGTTCATCTGTGTATACTTTTCCAGCATTTTTTGAGCCTGTTCCTAGCCAGTGCTCCAACAGTCTTCCTCCTAATCTCATTATTTAAGACAGAAAAACACATCTCTGATGTTCTACATGCCATGGGTTCATTCTTAGTGTGGAGTGTCATTTTACTGAGGGAATATTTGACAATGTACCCGGCTATTTACAGATATTTGATCTGTGTTTAGTTTGGGCTGCTTTGAAAATTCTTCTGTGTCTTTTTGGGGAGAGCCTTTGGAAAAGTTTCTGAGCTTTAGGCTTCACTCACACTGCAGAAGTGGTTAAGAATGAGAAGATCCTTTCATAGAGCAAATGTATGCAGTCTAATTTTGAGTGTTACCTCAGGCACATCATAAGAGTCTCAGATAAGCTCTCCAGAAGAGTCTAGACTTAGTCATTTATTTCTCCAGCTAGGTTGGTGGTAAGGTCCTTGCCCAGACACAGCTGCAGAGTGATGTCAGCTCCCAGTCAGAGATGGAAGAGAATGCAAAGACACTTGGATACAGTCATTTTGATATCTCACCTTGTGAAAGACCAGAGGTTTTTCCCACACTACAACTCTTCCTACCACCACATCTGTTTTAGTTACCTTTTTCTGATATGGTGATGACCTATTCTGACAAGAGCAATTGGAGGGAGAAAAAGCCTGTTGTGTCTTACAGGTTAAGGCCGAGTCCATTCACAACTTGAAAGCAGAGAGCAATTGTGGTTTGATTAATACCCACCAGGCTCATATATTTGAATGCTTAGTCACCATGGAGTGACACTATTTTAAAAAGATTAGGAAGTGTGGCCTTGTTGAAGGAAGTGTGTTACTGGGGGTGGTGGGCTATGAGGTTTCAAACACCCATAACAAATATATTCTTCTTTCTCCCTTTCCCTCTCTCTCCTTTCAGATCAGGATGTAGCTCTCAGCTACTTCTCCAGTACCACTCAAGCTCCCTACCCTGATGACAATGGACCAAAGCTCTGAAACTGTAGCAGACTCCCACTTGAATGCTTTCTTTGATGAGAGTTGCTCTGGACACGGTGTCTTTTCACAGCAATAAAACAGTTTGTGAAACAGCAATGAATTCATGCTCTGTCTGTTCTGTTTTTCCACATGCACAGTCCTCTGCATCCCACAGTCCTCTGCATCCCATAGTCCTCTGCATCCCACAGTCTTCTGCACCCTTTAGTCCCATTTCCATGTCTCTGTGTTTTATATGTGAATCATGTAAGTAGCCACTGAGGATTAACCTGAGCCAAGGTATGGATGAGGCACGTCTCCAACCAGCATAAGCTGGGCACATAGCCACAGCTCTCACAGATGGGGCAGATGGAACTATGAGGTGAGGGACTGGCTCCACAGGTCCCTAGCAAGACTTCTGGCCAGCTTACCTGGTGTCACACTCAAGCCTCTTTCTGTTATTTTTCCAAGAATGGGAAGTGTAAGTAAGAACAGTCAGGAGGCAAGAGTCCCAGAATAGGGTAAGTGGCTGTCCATCCACTGGCTTAGTGCCTGGGGCTCACCTAGAGGTAATTCTTGACAGACCGGAATCATCCTAAGATAGTTATGCAGGCCTAGCATTGACCAGAATATCTGGGAACAGGTAATAGCTGTTGGGGCATCAGCAAGACTGAGCACAGCTGGATGTTTCTATGAAGGACATTTGGAATTCATTTCTGCAAACTGAAACTAGGAGGTGCTAGTCCCATTGATGTGCTTTCTCTACCGTGATCCAGTCTCTTCTCTCCAGAATCCAAGATAAATTCTTCTGCCTGTCTAGCCAGGTATTTGGTCACAGTGACAAGAAGTAGTGCAAGTTTTGTGACAGAGTTTGATAGACACAGGCCCTGCAAGCTAAGCTCTCCACAGAAAACTCCATAGTGCCCACATGGAAGAGCACTGTTTCAGAAGAAAGCCACAGGTGCTCTTCTGGTGGCATCCTGACCCAGGAAACGCCTAGACTTGGCAAAATATGGCCTGCTGTTTGTATCGTTTCTGAATGGGTTTCACAGTTTTAAATGATTACATTTTTCAATATTTCAAATCTTGACATTGTATTCACGTGCTGGGTCCTGGTCTACAATTCTGAAAGTGATTGCTATTTGGTCTCTGTAGTGCTTGTTTTCTGAGTCTAGCTTCAGCCAGAAGAGAGACCTGGTCTTGCTTTTGCCTTGGCTGTTCCACTTTCCCTGGCTTCCCAGGGAGGCTTGAAAATGAAGTTCCTTGTCTTAGTGCCATAACCAACATGCTCTTCAGGCTTTTCCTGAATCACCCCAAAGGAAAGAGGGGCTCCGAGATGTCTTCCCACTTTAGTTCACTGTGTTTGCTCCTGGGGGAGGGGGAGAAGGGGGGACAAGTGTGTTGCTGCCAAGTCTGCAGCATCTTGTGGATAAAATCTAATGAGCTGCGTTTAACAACAAGCCCTGCCATGTGGTTTCTCCCAGGGCTGCCCATCTGTCAGCTCTGGGAGGCCACTCTTCATGCAGCTGGAGCCCTCTCCAGCCATCAAATCAGGAGAGAGCCAAAGTCCCTTGAGCCACGTCCAGCACATAGGCCCATAATCTTCACTCTCAGCTGGTGCCAGCTCCTGGCTGCTCTCCAGCCTCCCAATACCATTGCCAGATGGTGCCTAACGGAGGGTGAAAATGCTCCCAGGATTTTTGGGCAACAAAAAAGTGGGGAAAAGAGAGGCCAAGTAAGCCACAAGGTGCCCTGACCATGGCATGGCAGGTCTCCAGGTATGAGCCAACTGGTTTTAAATTTAAAAATTTTTATTATTTTTACTATTTTAATAACAGCTATTAGCCACCACTGTGGACTCAAGTGGCTAATATCACTTGTCTAGTTTCACCAGGGTCTTCCTTCCCCCTTAAGACTTAGAAAATAGGGCTGGAGAGATGGCTCAATGGTTAAGAGTACTGACTGCTCTTCCAGAAGTCCTGAGTTCAAATCCCAGCAACCACATGGTAGCTCACAACCATCTATAGTGAGATCTGATGCTCTCTTCTGGTATGTCTGAAGATAGCTACAGTGTTCTTATGTATAATAAATAAATAAATTTCTTTAAAAAGATTCAGGGTCATATAGATACAGCTGAACATGTTTACAGCTAACCATCGGTCTGAACTCAGGGATCTGAATGAGGTTGCTAAAAAAAGTACCTAAGGAGCTGAAAGGGATTGCAACCTCTTGGGAAGATAACAACATTATCAACCAACCAAACCCTCCAAAACTCCCATGGAGTAAAACACCAAACTCTGTGCGCACTTTGAGAGACCTATTGATTCAGTTGCTTATGTAGCTGAAGATAGCGGTGTCTGGCATCAATGTGAGAAGAGGTTTTTGTTCCAGAGAGGGCATGTTTTCCCAATGTAGGGGAATGACAAATCAATGGGGTGGAGGGGGGATCAGAAGGGAGTGCACCTTTGTGAAGGCAACTGGAGGGGGATGGGAGATGGGAGTGGGGCAGGGTAACATCTCAAATGTAAATACAGAGTATGTAATTAAAAAAAGACTCAGAAAATATTATCTCTTACTTCATCCCAAAGCTTACATTTCTGCAGCCCCAGGCTCTGATTTGTGCTGCACCTGATTTCCTGCAGTAGGGTCCGTCTATCCTTGTGCTCATGTGACATATCATATTACCCATCCCAGTTCTGAACCTGGAGACTAGGAAGAACATAGCCCAGGCTGTCTTCAAATTTACCAGGTAGTTGAGGATAACTTCTGGTCTTGAACTTCTGATCTTCTGGCTTTTACTCAAGTGCTATGGTTACAGATAATGGGTGACTGTGCCCAGTTTTATGCAGGGTTAGGAATCAAACTCTGGGCTTTGAGTGTTCTGGAGAAACACTCTACCCACTGAGATACATCTCTAGACCAAGCTTTTATTCTTGACTGCCTGATAACTTTCCTTTTTACTCCTTGTCACTATCCCCAGAGACCTGATGGCCACTTGCTTTTGTATCATAGAGAACTAGCAAAGGTGAGGTGTTAGCAAAGAGTTCTGGGAAGAACAGCTGTTCTGTGATCATCTTGCCAACAGATACCCAAACAGAGCTATCTTTAGGCTGTAAAAAAGGGCTTGGGGAGATCCCAACTCTGTCTACAAACCATCTGGAACCCTTATACCCCAGACAGTGCTGTTTGTATCAAACATTTGACCTAGCTTTGTAAGGGCTGTGATTGATGTCTTCTTGGTCCCCTAATGGATTCAAGCAGACTGCTTGCAAGGCTAGGATCCTGGACATATCCAGCCCAACTCTACTTGTGAAACAGAAAGCAAGACCAGACAAGGGAGCTGGGTAGAAAAAAGGGCAGAATTCAGTATGAAGCTCTAAAATAAGATACTGGGGTTAAGAATCTAAGCTGACTCCAGGGTGTGTGCCCTCTTGGGGAGAGCAGGTAGCATGCTTTAGGGGAAGTTCAGGTGTGTGTCATGTGACTGCATAGATGGGCATTATGATGGGAACCTAAGGTAGGAAGGATTGCTTTTCCTACCACTTTGAGAATATCATGGCAGGGAAGATGTGGGGGTGAGAACAGCTCTAGGCTGTGGTGTTGGGCACATGGGACAGTTTTGGTATGAGTCCATCATTTGGGCACAGAGATTATTGCTCACTTTTCCTTTGTTTTTTATATTTTACTCAGTCTGGGCTCACATTCAGTGTGGGTCTTCAGTTAAACCTCTCTGGAAACAATCTAGACGCACACTCAGGGTTTTATCTTATAGAAGATTCCAAACCCAGTTCAGTTGACAAGGGAGATCAACCACCTTCTGTCCACCATACTTCCTAGTCACCAGGCTCCAGCTTGAGATGGGTAGTGGGCTCTGTGTTCTGTGGTCAAGCAGGGCTCACAGGAACACAAACAACCAAGGATCTTGTAATAATCTGGATGGCACAAACTAGAGCTTGTGGAGGCAGAAATGTCTGTTTTGGGACAGCCTAGTGTTGTGGAGAAGGTCTGAGGTAGCTATTCAGATCTTCAGGAAAAAACCCTGGTAAATATAGAAAAAGGACCTTAGGTACATGAACCTGCTGTGGTGACCAGTGGCTTGTTCTGCAGGAGTATTCTAAATCTTAGTATCTGTACCACATGGTACAGATCTGTAGACCACCTCTCTGTCTTATGAAGCAGAAGGCTTTTAGTGGGTACTGCCAGCCCTTCAGGTACCGAAAAGGAACTTGGAACTTTAGCCTGTCTCTGCAGGATTTGAAGATTCAAAGAACTGTTGTAGCCTCAGTACAATTGGACATAAATATGGGCTTCTCAAGAGAAGGAGTCACCATGAGTGTCTATGATGACTGTGTTTGTGTGTTTTGTGGCTTTTAAAATTATGTTGGTCAAAGGTTGTAGCTCAAAACAAAGTTCAAAGGTGAAACAAAGTTCAAAATTTAAGTTTAAAAATTAAGTAAATATATATGAGCTAGTTACTTATTTCTTTTACAATAAAAATTTCTTTGTGTGTGTGTGTGTGTGTGTGTGTGTGTGTGTGTGTGTGTGTGTGTGTGTATACATGCATGCACACATGTGTGTAACTTGTTTCTATTTGGGTGCACATGTATAGGTATGCACTGCATGTGGAGGTCAGAGAATATCCTGGGGTGTTGTTTTCAGGCACTGTTTGTGTTTTATGTATGTCAGTGTATGGGCACATGTGTGTGGAAGGTGCCCATGAAGGTCAAAGGGGGTTATAACATCTCTTAAGCTGAAGTTGCCATTTATGGCCAAACAGAGTAGGTTCGGGGATCTGGACTCCAGTCCTCTGATAAAGCATTAGGTACTTTTGTCAGCTGAGCCATTTTTTCAGTCCCCATGTTGGCTTTTGAGACAGGGCCTCTCACTATGTAGGTTTGGATGACTGGCCAACGACCTGCCTGTCTCTGCCTCCCCAGGGCCAGGATTATAAACATAAACCATTCCTGTATTTTTTTAAGTATTATTTTAGGGATCAAACTCAGTGTTTGCAAGGTAGGTACTTTCCTAGCTGAGCCATCTCAGTAGCTCTACAAGATTTAATGAGGCATATTGTTTAGACTTAGAGATAAAAGAGAAGTGCGGATGGAATTAAACTCAATATCCAATGTCAATGTTCTGGCTTTGAGTATTATTTTTTGTTATTCTTGTATTTATTTGTTTGCATGTACACCACAGCATTCTTATAGAGCTCAGAGGACAACTTTCAGGAGTTAGTTCTCTTCTACCATGTGGATCCTAGGGGTCAAAGTCAGGCTGGGTGGCACATGCTTTTACCTGTTGAGCCTCCTTGTTCGATAAATATCTAGGAAGTCAAGCTCTGTCTCTATAGGACATTTGGTTTTTTGTCAGTTATGTTGAAGTTTCTGAATCTTAGGTTACCAATGGACAGCCTTCTTTTCCTGTCGACTCTTACTTCCCCTGGCTTGGTGGATCCAGCCTTAATATGAACAATGGTGGTAGGAATTTATGAGAAAGGGAAAAATAACAACACTACATTGAATTGTGAGTATGCAGTGAGCTCTGCACGTGAATGTGTCTCTCACCCCTCAATTCCTGTGCTGAAATTCTCATTCCAAGGAAAGAAGAGGTAATTTAGTCATAGGCACAGAGCCTTAGCACCCACATAAGGGAAGCCAAGAGAGACCCTTGACAGGTTGCTGCGATGTCAGCTAGGCAAAAAGTTCCTCATCATACAGAACCCCAGGAGCATAATTGAACTCTTAGCATTCATGCTATAGGAAATATTCTTCCATTCTTAATAACCAACTCCTTCTCGCCACCCCACTGATGGCATTTTACTATATAGGCCAAATCAACTAAAATGGAGAAGTTTCAACTTGGGGTGAGAGGGCATGACCATAGGACAGTCTGAGCTATCCAGAAGAAACAGAGTAGTGAGTTCCCTTTAGTGGAGATCTCTCCAGAGCAGGCTGACAGCTGGGACTATCTTTATTCTTAGTCTTCATGGAGAATCATAGCTGCTTCGAGAAGGTGACATTTGGGAAGCCTCCTGGTGTTTGGGAGTAGTCAACACAGTGCAGTCCCTATCATGTGTAAAGGAGGAGAGGGGTGCTGGTAGAAATTTTAGAATCTGGGTGGATCCTGGCTGCTGCCAAGGGGAGGCCTGGCACAACCTTGGTGGCTCTCTGGAAAGTATGTCAATTTTTGTCACAGCTGGAGCTGCTGGTGCGTTGGACATAAGACTGTATGGCTAGGTGAGCGTCCTAGGGGAAGCAGGGATGCTTGGAGGCTTAGCAAGGAGGGGGAAGAAATAGCACTTTCCAGCTTGCTGCCTTCTGCCGGTGGAAACCCAGGCCGAGGAATCTGAGAGGTGGCTCAGAACAGATTGTGTGTGTGCCCAGTTTGCTTTTCTATATCCACTGTCCGCTGATCTAAGACTGGAGAAAAAAAAGCTCTTTTGAGGAAAAGTGGGCTCTGAGGAGAAAGATGGGAGCAAGGTGGCTTTTCTCTATCCAAGATTCAAGAATGCATCCTAGAAGCAGCCTGCTTCCTCTGTAAAGGGCTCTGGGCAGCAGGTGTCTGTCAGAGCAGGCTCCTATTAGAACAGGCTCAGAATTTCTGCAGTGCCTGTTGCCATGGCAACCATCCATTCACAGAACCTAGCTGATCTTTCCAGAATCCCGCCCTGTGGTTTAACCTGTGACCCAGCCTGGTGAAGAGGAAAAGCTAGAAGCTGAGCTTCTAACTTCAGTTTAAGCAACCTGTCTCACCTTCTGTGAGTACTGGCTTGTGTCTCTTTCTGCCTGAAAACAGCTTTTCCCTCAGCCTACTGTTTTGGAAGGAATGTGTAATGCTCTGAGCTTCAACATCCCTGCCCCTTAGAAAAGGTGTTTTTCTTCCCAATGACCAGACTGAATCCTCACCTTTGTCACTCCTGAGATGCTTGTGGGGAGATTCCCTGAATCTGGCAGATACTCAGATAAGGATATCTAGACGATATTCTAGAGAAATGAAGTGTACCCAAAATTATTAGAGGTTATTGGAACCTGGTAATCAGACTTCTCAACTACCCAGAGCTTGGCTGTTAAATCCACACAAGATTTAAATATACTTTAATATATTTATTTCAGGGGCTGGATAGATGGATCAAGGTTAAAAGTGCTTTGCTTATTTTGAAGAATTTCAGAGTTCAGTTACCAATACCCACAATGGGGGCTCACAGCCATCTGTAAGTCTAGTTCCCAGGGACCCGACACCCTCTTCTGACCTCTATTGGTACCAAACATGCACATATATACATTCAAGCAAGACATACATAGAATAATAAATCTAAAATAATTTGATTTTTGAGTATGTGCCTGTCTCTTTAAGCCCAAGTGTATATGTGTGCCTTATGAGGCCATAGGTGGTGTATCCTCCTAGAAGTTGGAGTTATAGACAGTTGTGAGCCATCATATATGGCTGGAAACCAAATTCTGGTCCTCTGTTAGGAGAGCTGAGCATCTATCTGGCCCATAGATGCTGGTTTTTGTCATGTTAGTGTTTGTCCTGGACCTGGACCTGATTGTCACCCCCAGATCCTTTCCTCTCTCTCTTCTCCTGAGCCCCTAGCAGCAGCACCTTTACCTGGAGACACAAGGCTCTTTCCTTCTCTACTCCCTTTAGCTCCTTTCTGATCTTAGTAAGTGATGACCAAAACTTTGTCCAGCTATGGAGCCAGAATGTCCAGACTCTGAGGAACTATGGCAAAAGAAAGGGGACAAGCTCAAGCTGAGAGACAGGCCATAGTCAGACCAAGTAACTAACTACAAAGAGAAGGTCAAGTGCATGTCAGGTATAATCTCAGCAAGGCCACTCAAATGATTACTGTCAGGCTCTACTATTTGCAGCAGGGGCTAGGAGTCCAGGAAGGGTTCTAGAAGAACACAGAATGCTGGGTAACATCTACTCAAACAGGAGCTAGGCCAAATGCCTGTGGAGTGACGAACAGAAGAGCAGGCATGGAAACTGAAGGAAGAGTTTTGTTGGCCTGGCTGGACCAACCCATGGTTAAGCAAGGTTATGCCTTTTAGGGTGACTTGGTCATACAGCCAGGCTGAGCAGTATGACCTGTCCTCATCCTCAGGGCTGGCATCACCAGTGCTGTTAAGACACTGAATGTCAGCAGGACCAGGCGGTACGTGAACTACCACAGGGGTTCGTACTTAGATGGTAGGTGAAAAGAGACACAGATTATACTTCCTGCCTGCTCCCAAACCCGAGCAACATAGACATTCTAAGAACATCTTAGTGCTGCCGTCTCCCAGAGGGAGAGAAAAGTCTGACAATCCGGTTACAGGGCTTTAAAGTGTCCACAACTAACTACATGTGTGCTACAGTGCCAGGGAAAGGCTAGAGAATACGTATCACATGCCAGAAGCCTGACTTGAATCTTGTCTCTCTCCATATCTGAAAGTCAAGACCCTGGACATCTCACTTGGAATTTTTCATTCCACAAACCATTGAAAACTATTCTGGGCTATGAGACCCTGCCATGTTACAGATGAAACATTTGACATATGTTCCATCAACCACCTTAGTAATTTCCTATCCGCTTCAAGGCACACATCCTAAAGACCTAAATTAGGTCTTATTACATTTCATAAAAGTTTCTACCACCTGCTGATGGTACCACAATCTGGAGCCCAAACCCTTGCCACACAGATCTTTAGGGGACACTCAGCATGCCATAACATCATCACCATCTTATGTTTGAGTGAGTGTTAGAGTTGTCCTCTGCTAATGGCATGCACAAATGCGCCTAATCTGCTTTCTAGCACAAACCTGGACTGTCATGTGCTAGCTACTGAAATTATAACTAGAGCTACCCCCAGGTGGCGCTGTCTGCCAGCCCACAGCTGGCATAGCTCTGTTTCACAGCATGTGTACACCTCCTTCAAAATGTCATTGAATTTTCCCCATGTTGTCTTATCAAAAACAAATGGGGAGTGAAAGAAAGAGAAAGTGCTAATATTAGAGCTAAGCCGGACAACATTTTTATGTGCACCAGCTACTTTTATGTCAGCTTGACACATGGAGTCATTCTGGAAAGAAAAAACGGCAATTGAGAAAAATGCCTCAGTTGGCCTGTGGAGCATTTTCTTGTGTGCAGATGGATATGGGAGAGCCCAGCACACTGTAGGCAGTGATGCTCATGGGCTGGTAGTCCTGGATGTTATAAGAAAGCAGGCTGAGCAAACTATGGTGAGCAAGCCAGTAAGCAGTTACCCTCCCCCCACCTTTGCTTTTGCATCACTTCCTGTCTCTAGGTTCCTGTCCTGATTTCTGGGGATGGTGGGTGGACTACAAGCTGAAATAAACCTTTCTCTAAGTTGCTTTTGGTTACAGTATTTTATCACAACACTAGAAACCCTAAGATACCAGGTTTCCTATACCTGCTACCAGGAGGAAATTCAACTGCTAATCTTTGGCCTCATGTAAGATGCTTTTTATCCTAAGCAGTTCTACAGGAGATGTAATGATTAGAAAAGAAAAGAAAAGAAAAGAAAAGAAAAGAAAAGAAAAAGGACAACATGAAAAAAAATTTACAGTCTGTAAAATTTAATAGTTGTAAAACACTTATTTATAAGATAGGCTCTTCGCCTGGAGAGATGGCCCAGTGATTAAGAGCACTGGCTGCTTTTACAGAGGTCCTGAGTTCAATTCCCAGCAACCACATGGTGGTTCACAAACATCTGTAATGGGATCTGATGCCCTCTTCTGGTGTACTCACATACATTAAATAAAATAAAAATAAATAAATAAATAAATAAATATCTCAGAAAAAAAAGGCATCTCGAGTAGCTCATGTAGCCCAGGGTACCCCTGATCTATCTTCAGTAGCTGAAGATGACCCTGAACCTGCAGCCATCCTACCTCCACCTTCCAAGTACTGAGATTTTAGGAGGCAAGGACCACTACCCCCTGATTTATACGGTGCTGGGAATCACACCTAAGGCTTGGTGCATGCTATCTAAGCACTCTGTCAACTGAGGTACATCTCCAGCCCTGGACATGAAATACTGTTGCTCTCCTAGGTTCAGGACTACTACCAGTGGAAGACTGTCTTGTGCAAATTAAAGAAGGAGTTCTTTTCCTCCCTCTATGTAAATATAACTCTGTACCAAGATACACGGGTGAGTTTCACTCCCCCATAAATCTGTGGCCAGATGTTGCTGCACAGTGTACAATCTGCCCAACAGTGCAGAGCTGCCTAGGATGAACAGCCATTTATAAAACCCAAGTCTCTTGTTCTAGTTTTGTACAGTTAATTTTACACACGTTTGTAAAAACAGAAGACTGCCTATAAACATTTATGATTCATGTTTTTAATTAGACTTGTGCCATATTTGTGACAGTCCTAGGAAAGTTGAGACTATGAGATCATGAACTGTGGTTGGCAAGGTTAGGGTTCATGTCCTCCATTCAGTAATTCTCCTCGTAGAATAGTTTATTTCCTAGAAACCCGTGTCCTAGTTTGGTTGTCTGGTTTCTATTCCTGTGATAGAACACTGGCCAAGAGCAACTCAGGGAGGAAATGGTTTATTTCAACTTGCAGGTCATAGTTCACCATGAAGGGAAGTCAGGGCAGGAACTGAAGCAGAAGCAGAGGCAGGAACTAACAGAGGAACTCTGCTTATTGCCTTGAATCCATGGCTTATGTCCAGTTATCTTTCTTACACTTTCCAGGACCACTTTCCCAGATGTGACACCGCCCACAGTGGGCTGGTCACTCACACATCAATCAACAATCAAGAAGACACCCTTGTCTATATGCCAGTCTGATGGAAGCATTTCTTCAATTGGACTTTCCCCCCTGGGTGACTCTTTGTGTGCTGACAAAAAACAAATAAGAGGGCCACTTGTATCATGTCTTTTGCAGAATTGTCGACTGTCTATGGACGTGAACAAGGTGCATCTTTTATTTCCTTAGCACATCACAGATGTGTGGGAGTGAGCTGGTAGGAAATGGCAAGAATTACCAGAGTCCGTGTTGCAGGAGAATGGATGTGCCTTCTCTGGGTACATGACCCTCTGTGTTCCTCTTGATCTTTTGGGTATAGATGGCAGTCAGTTATTAATTTGTTTCCATTTCCCGAATTCCATGGGGCAATCCACCAGGGCTGGCTTTAGTTCCAGGAGCTTACCAGGCACCAACCTTAGTACAGAATCCAGTCTTGACAGGTTCACACTTGAGAGCTGCTGGGTTCCAGCCCTCTCCCAGAATAGCACATTACTGACATTGGTCCCTTACTAGTTGAGCCTGAGAAGATGGGCCTAACTTTGGTAATCATCCAGTGGAGGGAAGAATCAGCTGTGGAGAACTGAGTAGAATTCATGGATAGGCTTGTTGCAGGAGGAGGCAGCCCCTCCTTGGTGCAGCAGACAAAAGACCTCTTCTTAATCGTGGAACAACTCCAGAGTACACTTAGGAATCCCACAGGGCCCATCTGAGCATGCCACACAGCAGAACTGCAACTGCCAATGTCCCTCAAAGAGGAATGAATTATGTGTTTCTCTAATTTAGACAGTTTGTAACCATGTTGAAAGAGAAATGACCGTTCCTTATCCCTTTCTGGCTTCCTAGAGATCTTAGTTATGGCTGATTTCTACCCAGACTACCACTGTAAGCTGAAGGTCTTTGTTATTGAGATTGCCCAACCCACCTTCTCTTCCTCCCACCTTAGAGAAGTTGGAAAAATAGCTTCCTTTGGTCATTGATGAAAGGACAGAGAAAACTCTCATAGGTTGTGATTAGCACCTGTTTTAAACAATGAATGGATTATCATTCAACTCCACGAAGCAGAGCAGCCTAGTTTGCATTTTCTAGCAGCTCTGTGGGCCTCTGTGGGTGAATATCAGCTCCTTTCAGGATTTATGTTTCCTTCCTGTGTGTGGTCCTGGGGCCTATGCTTTCCACACACTCTAGAACTTGTTTGGAATGCGTGGGCCCACAGACCAGAACTTGCCTTCTGACTATGCCTGGTACCTCATTCAAACTTGAAAAGAGCAGTTCTGCAGTCTAGAATATTTGTGTTGAGAGTGGGAGGTGGGGGAGGCTATCAATTTAAATAATCTACATCTTACTAAATTTATTCTTTGGTGATTTCTTATATGAATATAGTGTATCTATATTTTATTTTTTAAAGATTTTTTCTATTATTTCTAGTTGTGTGTGAGTAGATGTTTGCATGTTGATATGAGTCTGTGCGTGCAGATGCCTGCAGAAGACAGATGTGTCAGATCCTCTGAAACTGGAGTTATAGACAACTGTGTGTCACCTGACATTGATACTAGGAATCAAATTCAGGTCCTCTGGGAGGGCAACAAATGCTCCTAACTGATAAGCCATGGTTCTTGTCCTATATCTGATTTTTGCCAACAAAGTCTCTCACTGAACTCACCAATTCAGCTAGACTGGCCTGCTAACCATGGCTCCTTCCGTCTCTGAGTCCCCAATGTTTGGAATTACAGATGCGTATCCCTATGCCTGGTTTTTATGTGAGTCCTGGAACTCAGGTCCTTGTGTTTGAATGTCAAACAATTTACCATTAGAGCTGTGTCCCCAGCCTTTGACTAGAAGTTTCGTGATTTCATGGCAAGATGCCCTAGTCCCCAGCTTGCACAGACTCACACGGGCTCAGTTCAGCCTTAGACAGGGCAACTCTGAGCCATAATTTGAATTCATATTTTACACGTGGGAGAAATCTGCTTGGCTCAAAGCCTTCATTTTTTTCTAATATTTACTGCTAAAGTCTCAGAAAAGCATTCTTCCTTTGTGGATCAGCCTAGGGTTCTGGAATCATCCACTAGGGGTCCCTACATCACTGGACAGGACATCACAGAGTCACACAGCAGTGGTAGAACTGTCAATGTCACAAGCATCTGCGTGAGCAAATTTTTAACACTCTTCTTCTTACTTCTTTTTTTTTCCCTTTCTGTAGTGAGAATTTTCATTCTTTACAAAAAAGAAAAACAAAAACAGAACACAGAAATATGGGAATATGTTTGTGTTTTAATCTGAGGTGTGGGGTATAGACTGGCTTCAGATTGTCTACAACAGCTGCCTATGATTTTTCTCATGCTTTTGCAGGGATGTGATTTTTGCTAGAGGCAGATATTTTTTGTAGCTGTGTGATGTTGAAATTCTGGGAACTTTTCAAACAGTATATATGGTGTGAGCCTGCCTGGCCTGGAATGGTTTGAAGTGGGACATAGGATTGGCTGTATAGGTAGCTTTAAAGACTTATGGTCTCTGGCCTTTAAACTCTCTAACTATGCTGAATGCTGAAGATACTAGGATTTTTTTTTTTAATCCTAGTAAGTCAGGTGGGAGGGAGGTTTGGAGCAATAAACTTTTATTGTACCAGGAGAAGAGTCAGACTTGCAGAAAGAAAAAAAATTTACATATGCAAATATGTATAAACTCACATACATTCATATACAAATTTATACACATATACTCACAAACCTTCATATATTCTAGTAGGGCTCAGCTACTTACACACATGCACATCCATACTTACATTTGCATATGGAGCAAAAGCCTAAGTGCCAGTGCGGAAAGAACTCATTCATTCTGGATGAAAAAATGAGCTCCAATCTTTATTGTACAGAGAAACAAAAAACTTCCACATTTTATTGCTAAATGAATTAAAACCAAGTTTGTAAGAAAAAAAAAAGTTAGTCCTCTTTAGTAAGACTAAGCCTGAGGGCTAAAGAAATAACTCAGCGATTAGGAGCAATGACTGCTCTTCCAGAGGTGCTGAGTTCAATTCCCAGCAACCACATGGTTGTGGTTGCTCACAATCATCCGCCACCCTCTTCTGGTGTGTCTGAAGACAGCTACACTGTACTCAAATACGTGAGATAAATAAATATTTTAAAAAATTTAAAAAAAAAAAGAAAGACTAAGCCTGTCTTGCCACTAAGAAAAGACCTGTTCCTTCCATGTTAAGGAGAAGCCTGCCTGCTCTTTCTGCAGCTGCTTCTTTGTCCCTCTTTCTCTCTGCATTCTGAATATTGCTTTTTTTCCCCTGCTCCTGCCCCAATGTCCTCTTTATTTCCAAGAGAAAGTAAAATGGGAGAACTCTATCAGACTATGTGCTCTCTAAATTTCTAAGTTGTTCTCTTTTTTTTAGATTTATTTATTTTATATATATAAATACACTGTAGCTGTCTTCAGACACACCAGAAGAGGGCACCAGATCTCATTACAGATGGTTGTGAGCCACCATGTGGTTGCTGGGATTTGAACTTAGGAAGACCTCTGGAAGAGCAGTCAGTGCTCTTAACCACTGAGCCATCTCTCCAGCCACTCTAAGTTGCTCTCTAATTTCTAGGCTCCTTTTTAATTTCTAAGCTACACTACTCCTCTGTCCTTCTCCTTCCTCCTCCTAGTCTTCCTCTCTCCCTTTTCCTGTAATTCAATTGTTTCTAGATTTTTGTACCTTATTCTAGGGGAATAGATCACATGGGTTTCCCAAGCATCTTTTTTTTCTTTTACAAAAGTTTGCTAAAAGTTCAAGTATAAATTTAAATCATACATTGAATGACAAGTTTATAACAGATGTTTACACATATTTTCATAAAGAGTAATTATCTGACTAAACATTAATTTTCTATCATTAGCATCACATGTTCATGGAGAATTAAAGATTTTATAATTTTTGTGCCTAAATTAGCATTAAAGTTTTATATAGATGAACCCGTCAATATTTTACCTTCTGTCCTTGCACCTGTAGTAAACCACTAGTTTCCTTTTATGACCTTCAGTTAATTGTTTCACAAGCTTCAGGAATGTGTTCTAATTTGTAAATACAGTCTTTCTATCTCAGAAGCAATTAACTCATGACACTTGAAGACTAGAAGAGTTCTAATAGCAGATTTTATAACAGACAGAGCTTTAATAGCAGTCTCATTATAAAGGGTTTAATAATCCCGAGTATAATTTTAGGAATTCTTATAGGATCACCATTAAGAATAAAGAAATCATCTATTTTACATATACACAATGGAGTACTACTCAGCTATTAAAAATGAGTTCATAAAATTCCTAGGCAAATGGATTGAACTTGAAGCTATCATCCTGAGTGATGTAACCCAGTCACAAAAGAACATTCATGGTATGCACTCACTTATGAGCAGATACTACCCCCCCCCCCCGCAAAAGTTTGAAATACCCAAGAAAACATCTGCAGAACTTATAAAGCTCAAAAAAAGGAAGACCAGAATGTGGATGTCTCAGTCCTTCTTAGAAGGGAAAACAAAGCAGGGAAGGCAATACAAGGTCAAATAGAGGAGCAGGGATTGAAGAAAAGGTCTACAGAGACTGCCTCACCTGAAGAACCACCCCATATACAGCCACCAAACCCAAGCACTATTGTTGATGCCAAAAAAACTTTGCTGGCAGGAACCAGATATGGATGTCTCCTCAGAGGCACTCCAGAGTCATATAGATATAGATGGGTATGCTTGCAGCTAAACATCATACTGGGGACCCCAATGAAAGAGCTAGAGAAAGGACTGAAAGAGCTGAAAGGTTTGCAACCTCATGGGAAGAACAACATCATCAACCAGCCAAGGCACTGAGATGGAGAGGGTAATTGGGAGAGAGAGCACCTTCATGGAAGCAAGTTGAGGGGAAGGAGGGAGGAGAGTTGGGGGGGGGAGAGTATAACATTTGAAATGTAAATACAGAGAATATCCAATAAATTTTAAAAAAAAAAGAAAAAAAGAAAAAGAAATAGCAACACTACAAGACAGTGCATTTTCATGGATATTCAGAAATCTGCTCAAAAGGTATGCTAATACCTAGTGATTATAATATGTATTTAATAATAACAGGAAAAAGCAGGAATCTTTTCTAAAAGGTAGTCTCTTTGGCCTTGCCTAGAAGGACTCATTCATACTGTTACAATCTATGCTGATGCCATCTCAGAAAGATCACCTGCTGGGTTTTAATCTCTCCTAGACAGCTTCTGGCAAATACATCTGTGCTAGATCTTTGATAGCTAGGTTGCTGATTTGTTAAATAGTCGCATGCAAAGAAGAAGCAACAAGAAAGTAGATATCTTCCTGGCAAACATCAAACTTGCCCCAAGGAACTCGACCCCTCTACTTAGCAGGCAGTAGTCTCTATCCTTTTCCTGTCTAGCTTTAGGGGATTGGAAGGGTGGGAAAGGGTGGAAGAGTCCAGAAAGTAGCCAAGGTCTACATTTCCCTTTCTTTCCCTTCCCTTTCCTTCTCCTCCATCATCCATCCCTCCCTCCCCTTTTCCTTCTGTCCATCATTGTCCATCCATCTTTCTTTTCCCTTTCTCCCTTCTCTCTTCTTTGATTATGTTGCTGTATGTGTGTTAGTTTCTTTTCCTGTTTCTGTAATAAAATATCCTGATGAAAGTAACTCAGGAAGCAAAGGTTTATTTTAGCTTATAGTTTGAGACTACAGTCCATGGTAACAAAGAGGTCATGGCCACAGAATCTTGAGGCAGTTAGTCACATGACATCCAGTCAGGAAGCAGAGTTGAATGCTGGTGATTGGATCCCTTCCTCCTTTTTATTTAGTTCAGGTCCCAGCTGGAGAAATGGTGCCACCCACATTTAGGGTGGATCTTTCTACCTTAATTAATCTATTTTAAGAAAATCCCTTATGGGAAATGTGGGTGAATATGATTAAAATATACTGTATACATGTATGAAACTTTCAAAGAATAATTTTTTAAAGCCCTTTACAGGCATGTTCAGGGGCTCTTTTCCTAGGAAATGTAGGGGAAATGACATGGGTAGAGGAAATCCACACCAGGATAGAGCCAGGAAATAGAATTAAGAATGATGTTAGGGACAACATGAGGTGACCAAGATCATTCAATCAGTCAACAGAGTATCAAGGGAAGAAGTGACGATTGAAAAGAAAAAGACAATTAGACAGCATTATAACATGACTCCAGCCAGTGCTGAAGCTGAAGCAGGTGTATTTTCCCCAGTCTGTTTTTATACCGTTCTAGGTATATCTAAATAGTGTCAGTTTTTAGATCAAAGACAATAAACAAAGCCCTCTGGTCATTCTAGGCTGAGTTTACCTTGAGCTTTGTGTTAGCCCGAATGTAAATACTCTTATCTGAGCCTACTTCCTGGAGCCCTATGACCAGGCTTGCCAAATTTCTATAAGCAGCCCCCAAAACTCTCCACAATGAGAGACCAGCCCAAAGTAGCAGCCTCCACTCACACCTCAGCTTGAGATTCTATTCCCACAGAAACAGATTCCTACTGTCATAAACTGTTCTTTCCAGGCTGTCCCAGGATTCGCCTTTATATTCCAGCAATTATACACTACAGGCACACACTGCTATGTCTGGATTTTTATGTGAGTACTGGGGATCTGAATTCAGGTCCTTGTGCTTTTGCAGCAAGTGCTTTACTCACTCACTTAGCTATCTATACAGATGTTTGAGATGTTAGTATGTGAAAAACCACATAGTTTTTCTTGACAGAACAAACCCATGTTCTCCAAATGGGATATGATCTTTTGGGCTTTATGGAGATTTTGATGTTAAAAACTAAGAAAGTGGCCTGGACTGTGGGTTAAGAACACTGGCTGCTCTTCCAGAGGATCAGGGTTCAATTCTCAGTACCTATGGTAGCTCACAATTGTGGAGTTACATAAATATACATGTAGGCAAAACACCAATGCACATACAATAATTAAAAAAAAAACTAAGAAAGCAGTTTAACTTTTCCAGTCCTTAATGTTCCAGCTGGCACCCAAGGGTGAGTGAAGATCTCCTTACCTACCAATCAAAGAAAGCTATGGGTCCTATATACACATAAACTTGCATGCACCCACACACAAAATAACATCTCCCTCTTTCTCCACATAGAAGCACCAAAGGCCAGTGAAAACATAGAAAGGTGATAGCCATCTCTAAACCAAAAAGAGGCTAGCAAGACCCCAACAATACTAATTAGACCCTAATCACTCTGGTGTTGTGTTCTTGGACTTTCAGCCTCCAGAGCTATAAGAGCAGCTTGTCTATTTGTTATGGCTGCCTGAACTGACTAATGCAGGTTTTATGAACAAAATCCATTTGGGGACCACTTAGGAATGGGTCAATATAACCAGTTAACCAGTAGACAGTTAAAACCCCATTTTTTCTTGATTACTGGATCCATGCCCTTCGCAGAGGACTCTGACCTTGGTCCTGTGATTTGCTATGGCCAGTGAAATGAAAATATTTTGCATGCAGAGGTTTGGAGGGTGCTTAGGAGTTGGATATCATCTTACTAGGGAACCTTCTGACATCTGGTGTCAAACATCACAGCTCCATGGAGGTTGAAAGTCTTGTGGCAGAATGTTGCAGTAAATATTAAAAAATGGATTCGGCTTATCTCTTTATCGGCCCCTGTGGTCTCACTCTGTGGGCGCTGCTTCTAGTATGGAGCCGGCGCACGGATTCTGTCGCTTGGTCCAAGCCGCCCTGATCTCACACTGCTTGCACGACTGCCTTCATCAGGGGTGAAATTAACGCCCTACTCAGCACAAATATGACTCTAAGGCCAGATAGCTTTTCATACAGGTTTATATGTTCAATTTTCAACTCACAAACCCTCTACACAACAAGATTACATCAAATGGACAAAGATACAAACTGCCCTTCTACATATGATTAAAAGACCTATAAAATCCTTTAAAATGTTTATAGCTACCTAACACCAATTAAGTCCACCTGGATCCAATTCATCCTTCTTAATTTCCATCCTGGTCCTTCTCTCTTGGTCTTCTTTTGTCCTCCCTCGCTCTCCCTTCCCCTGCCTAATCACCAGCTCTTGCCTTTACTTTACTAATTAAAATAGGCAGGTTCTGATGAAGTCACCCAAGTATGTGACTAGGCAGCCCTTCTTGGGGAAGTAGAATTGACATCAAAATACAAATGGCTGCAGGACCATCTACAGCAGGATGGTTGGAGATGTACACACTACAGTTGGAGCCTTATGTATGAGGCTATCCCCCACCACCAGCTGTAGCCAGTGTCACCTAGTCCCCAACAACTACCCAGACCATCCAAAGAGTCATGAGAAAGTATAGAAGCATGCATTACTTGAAGCCACTACATTCTGGGTGCTTTGCTTTGGTTGCTCAGAAGAGCTGAGGCTCACAGGGGCAGTGTTAGTCTACCCTGAGATCTTCAGCCCAGTTTAAATGCCATGCAGATCACATGTACATGGCCTGCAGGTAAGGGCCCTCCATCATGCTTCCAACTTTATTTCCTTTTGCATCCTCCAAGACTAACTGACAGATGTATTTACCCTACTGCCCACGGGCCACATGCAGCTGATAATAGCTATGAATCATAAATGTACTTAAAATATTATGTCTTTTTTGTTTGTTTATGATTGGTGTCTTGGGAGGAAGTCAGTTTTCAAGAGTGATCCCTGTAGGTGATGTCATGCTGTCATGTCTAAAGACTGCATGTGTCTACATATATTCCATGCTTGAAAACATTTATTGAGGTGGTGAATGAAGTCCAGAAGACACACATTAAATATTTTTAAGGGCATTGCATGGATTATTTTACTTAATCTTTGCCCCATGTATGCAATAAGTTCTTTATCATCTCCATTTTTAAATTGGGCATTTGAGGCTTAGAGAGTTACTATGCAATGAGTTACTATGTACTATGAGATCAGACCACTGGAATGGCCAAGTAGGAGTGTGATCTCTTCCATCCACCTGTCTTCAATCAGCCTTGGAAGTGCTGTCTACATTCCCAGGATTCCAGGCAATCCATCGTTCCATACAAATGTGCTTTTTAGCCGTGGAACTGGAAATAACATGTTCATAGTCTGTCTGTTGCTTATACTAGTCACCAGATCCTTAGGGAACATAGAGGAGGCTGACAACTAATTGATTTGCTCTAGAACTAGGTTACTTGCAATGGTGACAGCTGCGGACTTGGTGGGTCTACACTGGAGGTCACTGACAGAGGTCATTAGGAATAAAAGACACCCAGCCAGGAACTGGCAGTTTCCAAAGCCAGTAGCTGTGAGGGGAGCTTTAGTTTGGGCTTAGAACTAGTTGATGCCAGATGCAATCCCTGGGACCCAGATGGTGCCCATTATGTGAAGAGCTAAAGCCAGCTTCAATGGAGGGGGTCTTTGCTAGTCAGGAGTGGCCAATCACGATGCTGGGACATTGTGTGTAAAGCCTTCTGTTTGTCCATTTTGCTTTCAGTCCAGGCTTGGAAGGATTGAAACAGTACAGATTGGAGAGCAAGGTGGGGTCTATGCACAAGCTACATGCTGTGTCACTGTCTTTGGTAATGGTGGGCTACAGTTCCTGCTGGCTCCATGGGGAGGAAGACTTTCTGGTATCCAGAGCCTTCCATATCTCAGTTCCCAGAGCTCCTTTCTGTTTTTTGCTTCGGTGTTCTGTCTCTAGGTCCATTTTACCTTTCCTCAGTGACACTTGTGACTTGGCACCTCACACATGCTGGGTAAACACTGAATCCTGGAGCTACACCCCCAACTTTTATACGCTTTTTTGACTATCTTTCCCCAACTAACCTTAAGTTCTATGAATTCAAAGTTTTGTTTGTCTTTTTCTCCATCCTAATTTCAACACAATTCCATGCAGATAATAGGTGTGAAATAAAATTATATGGGCTGGGCTGGAGAGATGGCTCAGAGGTTAAGAGCATTCAATTGCTCTTGTAGAGGACCTGAGTTTGAACCCCAACACCAGTGTTGGGTTCTCACAGTTTCTGAAACTGCAGCTCCAGAAAATCTACTGCTTTCTTCGGCTTTCCTGTACACTCGTGAGCACTCCCTCCCCCAATACACACTTTAAAATAAAATATTTTAGAAATTGCTAGGTGGTCTATACGTATGTATAATCAGCACTTGAGAGGTCAAGGCAGAAGAATCTTAAGTTCTAGGCAAGTCTAGGCAACATAGGAAGACCCTGTCACAAAAATAAGGAAAAAGAAATCAGTTGAGTATTTTGGGAGACAGGGTCTCTGACATAGCCTATACTGGCCAAAAAATTATGATCCTCATGCTTCTGACTCCTGAGTTCTGGGATTTCAGGGATGTATTACCATATCAGGCAAGGGCAATTCTTGAAAACAGACATTGTTATTGTTAATTATTTTTAAAGCACTTGGGTTACACTTGCTAGCCAGTTAAGCTCTGGGGAGTGGAGTGGGGGGGGGTGGTAGACTGGAATCAGGCTGCTCAAAAGAAGGATGGAACTCAGACCCTATTTGGGTCCATTCAAATGTATGTCTACATCTAACAAACCATCAGCATCTGAAAAGCAAGGCAAGCAGCCCCCTCCCCCAATAGGGAATACCACAGCCGTACTGAAATAAAACTCCTATGCCCAAGATACTGGAGGAAGAGGGGATGGTCTCTGGGTAGACTAAGCCCATATCTTCTCAGAGAGAAGGAAGGTGACTCCCTATCCGGTAGATCTGGTTAGGTGAGCCCTCAAACATTTACCACTACCAAGGGGCCAGGGCCTTCTGGTGAGGGCAGAGACAAGGTCAAGAAGGCTTCAGAATAAACAAGGCAGGTTTGGCAGTGTAAAAAGTTGTCAACAATCGAAACTGGACACAAGAGACAGCCACTTATTCAAGGATGGGTCGTGAAACAAAGTTTGCACTAGAAAGGTCCCTGTGCCTGTCTTGGACTCTTTCTTCCTGTTGCCCTAGACAGGTGGCTCTGCAGGCTTGGTGGGGTTTCCCTGAGGGAAGGGAAGTTATTTGATTTTCAGATTTCCAAGCCCATTTCTAGAATTCTGATTTTGAGGCATGGTGATGCAGACAGAAACCTTTCCTTAAAAAAAAAAAAAAAAAATTCTAAAAACCACTAACAGTTCACATTGAGTCTCAGTTTATTCTCCCTCTCCCTCCCTCCCTCCCTCTCTCTCTCTCTCCCTCCCTCCCTCCCTCCCTCTCTCTCTCTCTCTCTCTCTCTCTCTCTCTCTCTCTCTCTCTCTCTCTCTCCTTCCTCTCTCTCTCTCTCTCTCCCTTCCTCTCTCTCTCTCTCTCTCTCTCTCTCTCCCTTCCTCTCTCTCTCTCTCTCTCTCTCTCTCCCTTCCTCTCTCTCTCTCTCTCTCTCTCCCTTCCTCTCTCTCTCTCTCTCTCTTTCTCTCTCTCTCTCTCTCTCTTTCTCTCTCTCTCTCCCTTCCTCTCTCTCTCTCTCTCTCCCTTCCTCTCTCTCTCTCTCTCTCTCTCTCTCCCTTCCTCTCTCTCTCTCTCTCTCTCTTTCTCTCTCTCTCTCCCTTCCTCTCTCTCTCTCTCTCCCTTCCTCTCTCTCTCTCTCCCTTCCTCTCTCTCTCTCTCTCCCTTCCTCTCTCTCTCTCTCTCTCTCCCTTCCTCTCTCTCTCTCTCTCTCTCTCTCTCTCCCTTCCTCTCTCTCTCTCTCTCTCTCTTTCTCTCTCTCTCTCCCTTCCTCTCTCTCTCTCTCTCTCTCCCTTCCTCTCTCTCTCTCTCTCTCTCTCTCTCTCTCTCTCTCCCTTCCTCTCTCTCTCTCTCTTTCTCTCTCTCTCTCCCTTCCTCTCTCTCTCTCTCTCTCTCCCTTCCTCTCTCTCTCTCCCCCTTCCTCTCTCTCTCTCTCTCTCTTTCTCTCTCTCTCTCCCTTCCTCTCTCTCTCTCTCTCTTTCTCTCTCTCTCTCTCTCTCTCTCTCTCTCTCTCACACACACACACACACACACACACACAGTACTGCTTTACTCACTTTATAGTAAGCATAGGTCTAGACGTGTGAAATAGCTTGCTTGGAGTCTGAAGGTAGCTCATGATGGAAACAGGTCTTGCATGTGCCCTGGACCTGTTTAGAAGGAGCTCTTTGGGGAATGTGAGAGGCGATTCCGCTCTCTTCGTTGTCAGGATATCAGCAGCCCAGTCCAATCAGTAGCAGCAATTCAGTCCAATAGCAAACCCCAAACACGAATCCGTAGCAGTGGCAGGATCCACCAGAAACCACAAGGCTCTGCTTCTGTATGAGTCAGCAGAAGGGGCCAGAATCAGCTAGAATACCAAGTGTTCTTTGGTGTGTTTCCCTTTAAGAAGTGAAGCTCAGTGAAGCCCAGTGAAATGTTGCACAGTGTCACAATGCAAGAACAACCTTTCACTGTTTGTGGGTTCCATTTATATTATTTCTAAACATCAATGCCTCTCATGTGTCTGCTTCAGCAAAACATCCTCTCACAAGACAGCTTCCAGAAAAACATCATGTGACACACCGAGTTTCCTAAGAAACCAGAAATTCCCATTTCACTTCTCAACCTTCCTAATCATTTTCATTGCTACTTCATAATTGTAATTCTGCTACTGCTATGAACTGTTGTAAATATCTGTGTTTTCAGATGGCCTTAGGTGATCCCTGGGAGAGGGCTGTTTGACTCAACAAATTGATAATCACTGTCTTTTGGGGAAGCACTTCTGCCCAAGTGTAACAAAGATCTCTGCTACTCACTTGTAGGTAGAAGCAGTCACTGATCTCCACTGAAACACTAGTGGCTGATGTTTTAGGAAGCAATAAACCTTGTCTGCAGACAGTAAACAGGCCAGACATTGTCCTGTAAAATCAGCATAGGGGAGGCTAAGCCAGTAAAAAACTCATAGCAAGATACCTTTCTATTTAAAAGAGCTGAATAGATTACCATTACCTTCATTGTTGTGACAGAAAAATAAGATAGGAAAGATTTCTGGTCACAGTACTCGGTCTGTGGAGGGGGGAACTTGTACCATGGCTTGCTCACATCTTGATAGGCCAGGGAGCAGATAGCTTGACTCATAACCAGAAACAGGTATCACTTTTAAGGCCCAGCCTATCTAGTTAGGTTCTGCATCCCAGATTCCCCCAGAACAGAGCCAGGTGCTGAGGGCCAGGTGTTCAAACACATATATTATATTTGAATCAGATCATCTGATCCAGCAATTCCCCTTTTAGCTATATATTCTATTCCAGGTTTAAAAATAGGCATTCAAGTGAAATATGTTTGTAGCAGCATTTGTTATAATAGTCCAAAGGGAGAAACAATATCAGTATCTATTAGTGGATAAATGAACAAATAATATTGTGTCCATTCAATGAAATATAAAAAAAGAAATAAAATACTGATTAATGCTTTATAGCACAATGGGACATAAGGCATTGGTTAAAAGATCTAGATGTAAAGGCCACATACTGACTGACTCCATCTATGAGAAATAGCTACAACAGCTAAATCCTTGAAGTTGGAAAGTTAGTTGGTGGTTGCTGGAGGCTGGGAGAAGGGAGGATTGAGGAGTAATTTTGTAACAGGTACTAGGTTTTCTTTTGGCTCCATAAAAGCATTCTAAAACTTGGTGTGGAGAACATCTGAGTAACACTGAATGTACTATACACCACAGGGCAGGATACTTTACAATAGTTAATGTTGTGCCATATACGATTCATCTGTATTTTTAGAAATGCAAGGGGTCTGGGAAATGTAGTCCTTAGCTAGAAAGCTGCTGTTTGCTTCCTGGTGTAAACTCCATGTTCATGACTTTGGTGAATAGTCAAGGTTGTGTTCACATTTCTGCTGTTTCCCCCATGTTCCAACATATATGTTTATTACCCTGTGTGTGTGCACAAGGTTCTCTATTATAACATTGAGAGGAGAGAGGGGAGACAGTAGAGGAAACAGAAGGGGAAGGAGAGGGCAGAAAAGGAGAGAGAAACAGAGAGACAGACAAAGACACAGTAACAGAGAGAACATGAACAGGTGTGTGTGGATGCACAAGTGTGTGCCAGCCCTAGGTTAATATTAGATATTATTGACACTCTCTTACTCTCTCTTGCTTTCCTTCCTTGCCCCTCCTCTCCCCATTCCCTTTCCCCCTCTCTTTCCACGTGCTCATGGCCAGCTTCTACTCCTCTACTTCTCTACTCCTCTTTCTGCCTCTACTACCCTCTTAATTTCCCTCATGACCTGAATAAACTCTATTCTGTACTAAAAATTATTAAATGTTCTCTTTAGTTTTTATTTACCTTATTTTCTGAGACCAGGTCTCTTCCTAAACCTGAAGCATACTGACTAGCTAGGTTGACTGGCCAACAAGTCCCAGAGTGTGTTATGTCTCTATGTCCCTGGCACTGGGATTACAGATGTATGACATCATGCCCAGCTTTTTCTGTGGGACTCAAGGAGCAGATTTGGGTTCTCAGCCTCTGAACAAGCACCTTACCACCTCCCTACCTTCCTCATCTCCCTTTTGAAGTGAATGGGCAGGGCACTCCAAGCTGAGGGTGTGGCTTCTTTAGAAACTTCCAGGTAAAGTTCAATATACACTTCCAGGTAAAGTTCAATATACAGAGGTTGCATAGATAGGGGCCACTGAGATCTGAGACCTGCTTGTCAGACATGAAGATGTAAAGATGGCTGGAAAATTCTTCCTTGAGGCCACCTCTGATGTTGAGAAGGGCTATTAGGTCCATTGGTCCTTATGACTTTGACCACAAGGATTTCTTCTTGTTCAATACCTATGGAGTCACATGCAAAGTGAGTTTTGGAGAGTTTGCTTTACTCAGAGGATGCACACCCATTCATAAGCTGGCTTCCTGCCTATGCCATCTTGGGCCCCTCAGTTGTGCAATGCCTGAACAGTTAAAACCTTTGCTAGTTTAGACTCATCAATTTCCTGACAATAAGGTGCCCTCAAAAATGTTAGAAGCTAGGCTGGGCATGGTGGTACATGCCTTGAATCCCTGCACTTGGCAGACAAGCTCTGAATTTGAGGCCATCAAGGATAACAGGGAGAGCTTATGTTTAAATAAAAGTGGCTTGGACTTCTTACTAGATGCAAATTGATACTTACTGCATACTTTTAGTATAGGACATTCATAAATAGGCATAATGAGTTTGAGGAGGTACTTGGGAACTACAGTGCTTATAGGACTTAAGGACATGACTGAGATTCCCAAACCCCACATTAAAAATCCAGGTGTTGTGTCCTAGCCCTGAGATGGAGAAAAGTGGGTCACTGGGGATGGCTCACAGCATCCCTAGTCTGAATGGACAACTACCAGGCCAGTGAGGAACTCTGTGTCAGAAAACAATGTGTATATAGCATTCTGAGATTGACTGCTGGCCTCAGCACTCAGGTGGAACTCCAGGTGCATACACGCACACCTGTGCATGTGCTTACCCTATGTAAGCACACACTCATGAGAACAGGCAAAACTATCTGGGCATGGTGACCCTTAGTCCTAGAACTCAGGAAGCAGAGGCAGGTAGATCTACATGAGTTAGTAGCCAGCCTGGTCTATAGATGGAGATCTGGTTCCAGAACAACCAGGACTACACAGAGAAACCCTGTGTGTCAGGATTTTCTAGAATCACAGAACTTATGGAATACAGAATTTATTGGAATGACTTAAAGGCTGCAGCCCAACTAATCCAACAATGGCTGGCTGTGAATGGAAAGGAATCTAGTAGTTGCTCAGTCTCACAAGACTGGGTATCTCAGCTGGTCTTCTGTATATGCTGGAATCACAAAGCAATAAGCTCCAATGCAAGTGAAGAAATGGGCTTGTCAGCAAGGTGAGGGCAAGCAGGCAGAGAGCAAAAGCTTCCTTCTTCCAAGTCCATCTAGGCTTCTAGCAGAAGGTGTGGCCCAGACTAAAGGTATATCTTCCCACCTCAAGATCCAGATCAGATATGTATCTTCTTACCTCTAAGGTTCAAACTAGAAGTGGATTCACCCACTTCAAACTAAGCAGAATTTCTCTCACAAGTGTGTCCTTGATATATGAATTGTAGTACATTCCATATATAGTCAAGTTGACAACCAAAAATAGCCATCACACTCTATTTCAAAAACAAACAAAAAAGAACAGGAAAAACTAAGTAATGATCTTTTGTGTAATGCCATATGCTGTCTCCAAGAATCCCTTTGATTTGGAATTTGACAGATGAGAATACAGAGAAAATCAGAGGGGCTAAGGCACTTGCTTCAAGTCACACTGCCATTTAGAGCAGAGTCAGGACTCAAACTCAGGTTTCCCACTTGGCAGACCAGACAGCTCTCAACCTACACTCCAGGAGGAAGCAGTAGAAACCCTAGATAGCAAATGCAGCTTCTCCTTCCTGTGATTTTAGTTACTGTATATGAAATGCACCACCAGTCTAATTTACTTATGATTAGGTAACTAGAAGGCTGATTGTGCTGTAAATTTAGATTAAGGAACTGTTGTTTTCAATTAGTCTTGATAGAAAACTTCTCTTACAGTTTTCCTGGCCTCAGAGAAAGTTCCATATTTCACTTTGTCCAAAGGTTTGGGATGTTGGTAACTAATGTTCTTGGGTACACTCAGCCTAGTGAAGACTTGGACTTGGTGTATCCCATTAGTAGCAAAGGCTTTCTCAATAATGAGGACCCAAGTAGAAGTAGCTCAGTCCCCAAGGGGGCTTAAGTATCATGCAGGAAGAAGATCAGAGGTAAGTCAGTTTCAAGGTTGGCTGGCCCACTTTTGAAAGATCTGTGACTCAAACATACTCTGTCTTTTGTGCAGCAAATTTATCAAGTGCTGACTTCCAGCCTCAGGCTTGACCCTATTGGGTTGTTAGATGGTTGGTTCTGGCCCAAGCTTTTCCCTCAGAGGCAAACATTCCTGTCACACATTTTATCATGTGTATTTTGGCTTCCATAGATCTTTGGTCAGAATTGCAGTGCCAATTTGTTCTTCAGCTAACTCTCAGCAACATTCGTTCTGTAGTTCATTTTAGAGACCATAGTTTCCTGAATCCTGTGCAGATGGTAGAGACTAGGAGTGGAAAGCCTGACAATTAACGAAGAGAAGGAAAAAGAGCCTTTCACCCTGGATCTGGTTGAACCACCTCACGAGCTGAGACAGGTCAAGGAAGATGGAATGGACTTGCACTCCAGCTTCTCCTACCTGTGACCCAAGACGTTTCTTTCCATCAGTTTAATCTCAGTAACTCTAGACTTCTTGTGAATTAAATAAGATACCCCATAGAGCATACTTACCAGAATGACTGGCATGGAGTTAGCAAGCAATGGTGGTTTGTTAATGTTATCATGGTTGTTATGATTATCCACAGTATTCTACCAAAAGAAGCTGCCATGTCCAGCTAGCTTACATCTGACTCCCTCTCTGTGTGTATTTTTAGGGTAATAGTTTAGAGGAGAGGCAGCTTCCACTGGATGACAAAACCATTGGTTTTTGTCCTGTGTGGTATGCCTAGTCCATAGCAGGTAGATAGTGACTATTGTAACAAGGCACCAGACCTCAGTAGGCCCTCAGACCTTAGAACAAATGACTCCATGATGGAAGTACCATTCAGGCCAAAAACTCAGCATGTAGACAGTATCACCTGCTAAAAGATAAATAAGGACCCTAACTCATCAAAATCCATAGTTCTGGGGAAATCCCTAAATGTGCTAACCTTGCTTTTTTGGCTTCTGTAGTTTTGCTTCTGGCTAACTGTTCATGTTAACCGGATTATGTCAACACAGGACTTGGTTTGTACTTAAAGGCTCATCCTGAGAAAGACTCAGGGCTACATCAGGATCTTGAACACCCAGTATAGTCATCAGCTGCATAATAAAGACTAGTTTAAGATTGGTTTTAATCCATGACCAAGCAATCTTTTCTGGTAAATACTCCATAACTATTAGCCACTTTCTTGACATAACAATCACCCAGCCACCCTCCTGACATCTCTATTCTCTTTCCAGTTAACCCTTAAACTTGCTAGAGCTGTCCCAGTGGAGGCATGCTACTCCAGGACAGAGGTCACCATTTGGAAGCTCTGTAGAGTTCCTTACAACATAAGTTCCTCAAAAATTTGGTCACATGAAGCACATAAATTGAATAATGAAACCACATGATCTTAAGAGGCTGGATTATCCTCAGAGTTAAGAATGACACAAAATTTGCAATTACAAAAGTCCTTTCAGACAATTGGTGGGGGTGTTTTGTTGCCTCTCTCCTTCCCTCTGTTTGAGACAGTTTCAATCTGTAGTCCAGGCTAATCTGGAACCATTATGTAAGCCAAGATGGGCTCTAACTCCTGTAAATTCTCCTGCCCCAGAACCAGGAATGCTGGAACTACAAGTTTCACCATGCCTGGCAGTATGAATTTACTTTTGTCCTATTCAGTTATCACTATAACCAGCTGAAGTTCAGGGAATGAATGATAGAGACAAAAACTCCAAGATCTAACATGATGGGTTATCTTTATAGTTTCTTTTCTTTTTCTTTTCTCAAGACCAAGTTTCTCTGTGTAGCTCTGGCTGTTCTGGAATTGCTTCATACACCAAGCTGACCTTAAAATCAGAGAGTCACCTGCTTCTGCCTACTAAGTGATGGGATTAAAGGCATGTACCACCACACCCAGCTTCTTAACTTTTTTTTTTTTTTTTTTTTTTAAAGAAAATCACTAGCATTGGGTGTGGTGGTGCATGCCTTTGATTCCAGCTTGGTATGCAGGCAGAGGTGGGTCTCTGTGTATTTTAGGCCAGCCTAAACACAGTTCTACATAGTTCCAGGGCTACATAGTGAGAGAGGCAGTTAAAACCATATAGCTCTTGCAGAGGGCTAGAGTTTTAACCCCATCACCCACACCAGGCAGCTCATAACCGTCTAACTCCCACTCCAGGGAATCTGACACCCTCCTCTGAACTCTGCATGCACCTGTGCACACTTGACACTCACACACATGGGCATAGCCACATATACATAAATAAAAAAATAAAAGAACAAGGAGGGGAAACATGAACTTTTCGTGCATGTGTACACATGGAAGATACAGGTATATAACAGGGATGCTGACCTGCAGACTGGCAGAGACAGCACACCACTGAAGTTGGAAACATCTGGGGTTAGAGAACAGGAAGCAATTTCAGGTAGAATGTATGAATACACTGATTATGTCTGAGATAAAACAGAAACTGGGATTCATTTGCCCAGGCCTCCTCTTCCATATGACAAGATAGAAATTTTCTACCAGGTCATCAGCCATGTTCATAAAAGTAACCCTGGTTTCTACCCAGGGTTAATCCCTGGAGTGTTGGTGCCAAGCTCATGAAGCATCTTGGTCCAAACACCTGGGGTGCTGATGACAATTGCCTGGATTGATCAGCCAGGAAAAGTCAGGTGTCTTGTGCTCAATGGCGCCAGTCCTGGATACTGTGGCACCTGCTGTGCTGGCTGACGAAGAAGACCAGTCTTGCATTTCAACTCCATCAGATGGGACACAGCAGGCCACAGCTGAGCTGCATTTGGTCTGGGTACCCTCCTCCACGGGGAATAGGCATTGTATGGCTCTGGCATGTCATCACCCAGAAGTCCAGTGATCCTAAAAACACTTCTCATTTCTCACCTTCAAGCTCTCCTGTGATCCTCTTGCGTTTTCTTTTTTCTCTTTTATGCTCCGAGGACCCCCACACTGTGACTATTAGAACTCTGGCCCCACAGTGGGGCCAGCCAAATTTTTTTTTGAAATTTAAAGCATATTTATTTTAGTTTATGAGTGTCATGCCTGCCCTGCATGTTGCGCAGCACGTGTGTGTGTGTGTGTGTGTGTGTGTGTGTGTGTGTGTGTGTAGTTCGTGCAGAGGCTGGAATAGTGTCAGATCCCATGCAGCCAGAGTTACAGATGTGAGTTGCTATGTAGGCGTGCTCTGTAAGATCAGCAAGTGCTCTTAACCCTAGACTTATCTCCCCAGCCCTCCTTCCTATTTTTCATGCATTTGGTTTAGTTTTTTCCTTTTTCCTTCTGTTATTTTTGTTTGTTTAATCACTTCTCCCAGGTCCCTGGGTTACCCTGAACTTAACAGTCCTCTGAGCATTGGCTTCACTGGTACCTCTGGAGACATACTCTATCCCTGAGCAGGGAAGGTATGATGGGACCTCCTGGCTGCCATTCCAGTTTTTTGTTCCTTTTCTAATGCTTTAACTACAGGGGTGGTTTTAGCTCCTCAGAGCAACCATCTCTTGGTCTGGAGCTCATGCACCCCTCTCTTCTTTCCTGGATCATCTTTATCTCTGCACCAGCTCTCATCATTCTCGTGGGGGACTCTTAGCACCCACATGCATAGCCCTTTTCTTTCTCTGGTCCCTTCCCCGGACCCCTTTCTAATAAGTGCCAAAGCAATCAGAATGGGGGCTCATCTATATGGCTAAATATTCAGGTGTTAAATATTTAGCCAACAAACTCTTAAATAACATAGGTCCCATTTTCCTTCCTTGATAAATAGATTTTTATGACAAAATTAAAACAGGGGTAAAATATGTGGTAAGATATATGACTATGTATAACTGGGTGCTTTTTTGGTAGGCCAAGTAAGAGTCATACAAATTTACTTCATAAAGGTTAATGTTCTTTCTTTAATTAAATTACTATTATGTTTAAATCAAGACTTCATTGTTTTATTGAGACTAATGACAAATTAGGCATCTTATCTGGGGACACTGATTTTTTTTAATGATTTTTACTAATTTCAAAATGGAGAAACTTTATTTTTCTGACATCAGAGCAAATGGAGTTGTGAATTTTTAAAGCAATGCTTAGATCAGAAACGAATCATAGATTTAAGATAAATTTTTTAAAAGGAAATAAAAACTTTTTTAATTAAAGATTATTTATTTATTTATTTATTTATTTATTTATTTATTTATTTATTACAAGCACACTGTAGCTGTCTTCAGACACACCAGAAGAGGGCATCAGATCTCATTACAGATGGTTGTGAACCACCATGTGGTTTCTGGGAATTGAACTCAGGACCTCTGGAAGAGCAGTCAGTGCTCTTAACCATTGAGCCATCTCTCCATCCCCAATACAAACATTTTTAACTTACCTTAATTTATAGTTTTCAGTGTTGGTTTTTTTTAGTCATTAAGGGTTAAAACATTTTTTTTTTGTTTATAAAAATGTAAGTGCTTTGTGGGGGGTCCTTGCAAGCTTCATGACAGGCAGAAAAATGAACCTTAAAGAGATGAGACTATCAACTGGGTTTAGGCTGACTTAGTCTGAGTCAAACTTTTAAAGCGACTGATGCCAGGCAGTTCATTATAAGTATATTTAAGCAGTTTAATTTGGGAAAAGGTTTCCAGGCAACAATCATTCCAATTCCAGGTACACAATAATGTTTAAGACATGGCTATATATAGATTTGTTTGCAAAGTACATGTACCCAGGAGAATGGGCTCTATAGCTTAAGGCCTAAGATCTGGTGTGGTCTCTCACTGAGATAGCATAGAGATAAGCAGGCTTTAAAGTTCATGTGACATGCCTTGCCCTGTAGGGTTAGATTAAAAACATTTTTAAAAAAATAAGGGTTCTCAAATGCTTTGACACCCTCCCCCCACCACATAGTAGCTCACTGTCCAAATTTAGGGGGGAGAAGATGATAAATAAAATAAAGAGATGTGGACCTTTTTAGAAGTATTTCATCAGAAGCAATCATGATACCAGCAGTCCAGTTCAGTAGTGTCCAGATACCAAACAGGAATCAGCAGTGGTGGCACAATCCAGCAGAAACAGCCAGGCCTCTGCTGAATTGGCATGAGTCAGGGGATCACCAGGACTGGCTAGAATGACAGTTTTCTGCTGTGCCCCTCTCAACAAAACGAAGATCAGCAAAGGCAAAGATAAAGACTCCAGACCAACAAAGCCTTGCAAGGTTAGCTGTCCATTGAATCCTATTTATACTTTTTCTAAACATCATGTGTCCTCCTCCCTGTCTTGCCTCAACAAAACATGTGAGTCTGCCTTAGCAAAACACCATGTGAGTCTACATCACATGATATATCTAGAAACTTCCACTTCAATGCTCCCTAAGGATGGTCTCTATTAACTGGGAGCTGAAGATAAAGGTCTAGGGAAGGAAAGTCTGGGATAATCATTCTGGGGGAATTGAGTGAGGTCTGGCTCTACAAGTAGCTAAAGGTCACCAGGTTGTGAAAAACATCCATTCCCAGCTTTCTGTGTGAAATGCAGAAATTTTATTTCCTTCTTTGAGGAGATACCCCTGTGTGTTTAACATTCCTGTTTTCCCTCCTGCTCTGTGGGTGACAGGACCTTTGTGTCCCCAACAATGCTTCTTGTAGAGCCAGAAAAAAAAAAAAAAAAAAAAAACCCAAAAACAAAAACAAAAAAAACCTTAAGATCAAAGATTAAAGAATTCAGTTACCCCTCCCCCAGATAAACTACCATGGATAATTTGAATTGAATTGGTGTTCTCTTTAAGTATACAAACATATCACATACATACATACACACATATATATGTATGTATGTATATATATGTTTATATAATATGTAATATAAATATAATAGATATATTTGCACTGCTTTAATAAAATTCACATCCTATTAGGAAACAGAAACAAACAGAAAAACCAAACAAAGAGGCTAACTTCTGAGACTGTGAAAGAATATAGCAATGATTGACCTGGGCCCACTGTTGGGTCAGTGTTCCTGATATTGATGTAACTGTCTCTAAATACTGAACAAACCAGCAATTAAAGCATGACAGCTCCTACCCCCAGCAATGGCGCTACCCATAGGTGGCAGGGATCTGGACATCTATTGCCATGGAAACAGCCAAACATTCCCAGGGTACACAGGTTCAGACACACCTGGGAGCAAGTGACATCACTTCCCCCATAAAAGACTGAATTTCTTTCCCTTCTCTCTTCTTTTGCTCTCTCCTGACCCCTGTCTTATTGTTCTATTAAACCTCTCCATGTGAAACCGTGTTGGTTTGGTGTGGTTTGTCCAGATGTGAGCAGAAATTTCTCTCCCAACAAAGAATATACCTGTACTAGTCAAGGTTCTTTAGAACCCTAGAACTTATGGAGTGTGTGTATGTGTGTGTGTTTGGAATTTATTGGGATTTATTGGGATGACTTATATGCAGACTACAATCCCACTAATCCAACAATGGCTGGCTGTGAATGGAAAGGAATCTAGTAGTTGCTCAGTCTCACAAGACTGGGTATCTCAGCTGGTCTTCTGTATATGCTGGAATCACAAAGCAATAAGCTCCAATGCAAGTGAAGAAATGGGCTTGTCAGCAAGGTGAGGGCAAGCAGGCAGAGAGCAAAAGCTTCCTTCTTCCAAGTCCATCTAGGCTTCTAGCAGAAGGTGTGGCCCAGACTAAAGGTATATCTTCCCACCTCAAGATCTCTATCCCAGGTGTGTCCTTGAAACCTGGATAGTAGTTCATTTCAGATATAGTCAAGTTGATAACCAAGAATAGCTACCGTAATACCTTAGGGTCTAATTTAACAATTGCTCACAAAATAAAAGTCATTCAGATATCACATGTCCCTTCACCTTCCCTTCTGTTTCTTACCCAAGGCCACCTATACTGATTCTATCAAAGACTTCTTTGGCTCAACCTGTTATGTTTTTCCATGTTTAAACAATGAAATCATTGTTATATATGGAGTATCTTAACAAAATACACGAAGAGTTCAGTATTACCAGTGTTCTGGGGAAAACTCCTTGAGTAGGGCCTTCCTAGAAAAGTTTACTATAATTGTACCAATCTCATCAGTTCTAAAGGTTTTTATGACTCTCAGATCCATGAGTTGATCAAAAGAATAATACTGAAATATAAAAATAAAGTTCTTAGGGGGCTCTGAGACTTTTCCAAAACATCCCTTTTTGAGAAAGTAGACAAGGACAGAATTTACTGGCTGACAGCCACAAGGTCTCATAGAAAAGTCCAAATATGCATCATCATCAGCCTAAACCCCTCAAAGTTTTTTTGAGAATGTATAAACAAGGTTCTGAAAATGTAAAAACAAAGTTTTAACAGACAGGTCAGGTTATTTCAGCTGAGTTCAGACAAAACAAAAATGACTGCTTTAGAAAAAAGACCCTCTAGCCCTCCTGGTGATAAATTCTGAGAAAAACCACCAGGAGTCAGCCCCACCCTGCCCGATCACCCAGTTCCTCCCACCTCAGAGACTTTCAACTTGGCTCCTTCCCCAAGGCCAAGCGCAGGGCTAGATGAGGAAATGACTGAGCCAAGAACAGCCCCTTGAGCAGGGCTAGCCAATGCCTGATCCTTTGCCCTAAGATCCACCAGTGAGAGTAAGCCCACTACCCTGTTGTAGAAATCGGCCAGCTGTAAAGAATAAAAGATGTGTGCTTTTTGAATTCGGGGTTGACTCTCCCTTCGAGGAGGAGTAACCCCATATGTATGGAAGTAAACCTCTAGTTATTGCAGCGGTCTGTCTAATTGTGTTCTGTGGGTTGAGGAGTCTTAACTCCTTGGGGTCTTACAACAATACAATGGAGACTTATTTGTTAGTTATCCTTCAGCTAATGGTTTCTGTGATGGCTATTTCTGGTTTGTCAATTTGACTACACCTGAAATGAACTACAATCCAGAAATAGAGGAAATCTAGATCCTGCAACCTGGATCTTGAAGCTGGGAGACGCCCAGATCTTGAAATGGGATGACACACTTTTGATCCAGAACTTGAGGCACAGTGGCCAGGAAAAGCTTAGGCCTAGACAAAGTGATACACACATTTAATCCCAGGAGACAGAGGCAAGCAGATCTCTAAATTCAAACCCAGCCTGAGACAGAGCAAGTGCCAAGCAAAGAAAAGCTTAGGGGTTGAGAGATGGCTCAGTAGTTAAGAGCACTGACTGCTCTTCCAGAGGTCCTGAGTTAAATTCCCAGCAACCACATGGTGGCTCACAACCATCTGTAATGAGATCTGATGCCCTCTTTTGGTGTGGCTGAAGACAGCTAATATAAATATAATATATATATTTAATATATATATATTAAAGCTCTTTGTATTAAAAAAGAAAAGAAAAGCTTAGGCATGGTGGTACACATCTTTAATCTGGGCCACACTTTCTGCTGGAGGCCTACATAAGGACAACGTAAAAGGAAAGATTCATTCTTTGCCTGCTTGCACTTACTTGCTAGCACATCTGTTGGAACCTATTTCTCCAGGATTTCAGTTTATTCAGAAGACCATCTGAAAGACTTAGCCTGGTAGGACTGAGCAACTACTTAGATTTTTTGACCTCATCACAGCTGGCCATTGTTGAGTTAGTTGGACTGTCATTCAGCCCATTAACTTCTCTTAATACATAGAAACATTCCTTAGGTTCTGTGACTCTAGAGAACCCTAATAGTTTCTAAGTGCACAGCGGTCAGAGAATGTGGTTATGTCAGTCCTCAGACTTGTAGGGACACTTGCTTAGAGACACAGTATGTTTATCTTTTGTAAATGTTTTACATACTCTTGGAAGGAATGTGTTATTGTGTAATTTCTGAAGCAATATTTGGTCCTCCTCAGTTAGGGATACCTAGGGCTAAAAGAGGGAACACACAAGCAGTCTGCTCCTTTTAGTCTGTACCCGGAGCCTACTGCCACCCTGTCCTTTCATCCCTCAGCAAAGGCTGGAGCTGTGAGGTCAAAGCCTGGGTGGCAAAAAAAAGCATGTGTCAGTGAGGAAACCTCACCATGGAAAGGTTAGCCAGCATGGGGCAAGAAAGGACACTCAGGAGGCTGAGGAAAGAGGACTTGCCTGGAGTTAGAGGCCGGTTTGGGTTACAAAAAAATAGAAAAAAAGGACTAATAAATTTAACTGCAGCAGGGGCTGGAGAGATGGCTCAGTGGTTAAGAGCACTAACTGCTCTTCCAGAGGTCTTCCTGAGTTCAAATCCCAGCAACCACATGGTGGCTCACAACCATCTGTAATGAGGGCTGATGCCTTCTTCTGGTGTGTCTGAAGACAGCGACAGTGTACTTACATATAATAAATCTTTAAAAAAATAAAAAAAACCTAGAGAATCCATATCAATAAATGTTTAAAAATATTTTAAATTCAACTGCGGCGACACGCTGTTTCTCTTTCGTCCACTCCCGGGCACACCCAGACTAGTTCTGGCAACAAGTTAGGAACACGCGTGCGCAGACCAAGGTCCTTTATCGCGTAATGTCGGCCGGGGGCGGGGCCAGCGAATCCGGGTCTAGACACCTGGCCTAATCTGATGGGGGTGGGGGGGGGAAGGAAAGCGCGGCAGGCTGCATTCCCGTTGCGGTGAATCATAGCTCCCTCCCCTTTCGCCCAGCTTTCCCCAGGCCGTCCCTCGCACCACGTGCCTTCCTGGCCGCTCCCCCAGAGCTCTTTGCAAACGCCAGAAGAAACTGCTGTAAAATGTCGTGAGGGACGTCGCTGCTTTGCGGCTGCCTCTCTCAGACCCGGACCCCGGGAGTGCCCACCGCAGTCAGCGGTTCCTCCGGTGCAGTCGTCCAGACCGAGAGCGAAAGCAGTCGGCGCGCCACTGGATTTTCCGCCGCACCCGCGAGGGCTCCAGGCGATGTGAACTCGAGGCGGCTGCTGAGCTCCCACGCCCGGGAGCTGAGGTGGGCGGGCAGGTGCCTGGGAAGCCGCGGCCCGGCGGGATGGAGGAGAGCATGGAAGAGGAGGAAATGTTCACCTACGAGGCAATGATGGACGACCAGAACCACAACAACTGGGAGGCCGCCGCAGACAGCTTCCGGCAGCCCCCGCCCGCCCCTCCGCTGCCGCCACCACCGCCGCGGCCCTCGTCGTCCATCCCGGATCCTGGCCGTGAACTCCCGGGAGGACAGATGCTGGCTGTGCACGCGGGCTCCATGGACAGGAAGGGTCCTAAGGAAGGGCTCCCGACGGGGTCTCCGGAGCCAAACGGAGTGATTATGATGTTGAAGAGCTGCGACGCAGCCGCCGCGGTGGCCAAGGCGGCCCCTGCCCCCACCCCCAGCTCCACCATCAACATCAACACCTCCACCTCCAAGTTCCGTGAGTATCCCTCCCACTCCCCCGCACCCTCCCTCCATCCCTCTAGGCTTCTCCTGGTCAGCTCGCGGAATCCTCCCCGCCTTGAGAGCAGCTCCACTTCCTTTGTTCCAGACTTAGTTCTCTTTCCTCCTCTTAACCTCCCACCCTTATTCGGTGTCTGCGGCCGGTATCCGGCTAGCCAGCCCGGGTTGCTTGTTACACCTGCGCAACCTTAGATTATGCTTCGGAAAAGATCCCTCTTATGCCTGATCTTCTCTCAACATCTATAAGCTCTTTTCTAATGCGTCCCCTTTAGAGTTTCACCTTACAAAGCAAGGGGGGAAAAGTAAGGAGGTCTTGAGTTTCACTATCGAGAGGCCTTTCGTTTTATTTTTGCAGCCAGAGGGCAAAGAAATGTATTCTTAGCCGCTGTATTTTAGGCAAACCAGGCATCTGAACGTTGGTCTCTATCCACTCTTTGTTCTCTGTGACATTTTTGCTTCTTGTCATGGAATTCTGAATTACTTCTACTATGTAGTGGGAACTGCTGCAAGTATTTTGAAGTTGATGTATAAAATCACGTTCCAGAGAAGCGGTCCAGCAAGTGGCCATAAACAGGATCCTGCCAATTGTTGAACTTTCAAACGATCTGTCTTAAAATTCACTTGCAGACAGAAGACCAAAAACTAATCCCAGAATGTTTACAGTCAGGTAGTGTGCTTCCATAACTAGGTAAAGAGTAAGGTAGTAGTGCTTTTTAGCCCTCAGTGGTGGTGGTAGTGTAAAAGGAACCTGACCATTACTGGTCCTTGTTAACTGCAAATTTAAAATGACATCTGATAATGTAACTGGAGATTTTATTTCTAGTTAAGGAGTTTTATTAAGCTGTAACAGTAATTGCCCACCCAGCAGTGAGTTTTTTTGTTCTGATGGAGTTGTGTAGTCACAACCTTATAGAAAAGTATTTATGGGACTAGCACACGACATTACTTACTTGCCTGCAAGATACTGCTTTAGGCAAAGACACTGGTTTGGGTGTAGATGGTATCATTTGTATATGATTATTCCCTTTTATGCATACACAGGACCATCATTTACATAATGCAGCTTGTATGTTGAAGGTTAAGTTGTGAAACTAGATTTTATAGTTGCAGTGTAATTTACCTTAAATGCTGAAGGCAGTTTGAATTAATGCTTAAGTAAAATTTCTTCGAGTTAAGGAAATTAGCATTAAGAGCAGAAGTCACCAACCAAGCTGAGAGCAAAAGGATTCACCAAACCAAAAGATTATTTCTAGCTTGTCTAGCTGGTAGGATGCTCCAGGTTTGATCCCAGCAACTTATAAAACCTTACCTGGTGGCTCACAACTCCAGTCCAGCACTCTGGAGGTAGAGACAGGGTGATGAAGAATTTCATCTTCCTTAGCAGCATATTCTGTTACAGGCCTGCCTGTGACACGGGAGACCCTGTCACAAAACAAAAAACGTTTAGTAAGCTGTGTAGACCTGTTAAAGGGGAAAAGTTGCAGACAAATGAAAACTAAAAATAGATATTAGATTTTAAGAAGTTATTATATGGTAACAAATTTGGAAAGGTAAATGGAATGTGTGATAAGGAATTACTAACTCCCAAGTGCAGCTGTCAGAAGTCATAAGTTGGGATGGACTAAGCTTAGACTAGTAGGTCAAGACTTTCCCTTTTAAATCTCTTGGTATAGATATTGTTGTACACAGGCTCCATCACACTTCCATAACCTTTTTATAAATTCTGGAATATAGGTCACAGAAGCATGACAAAACTTAAAATCCCAAGCCCATTTTATGAGTTTAGTGGAATCTTAATTTAAAACTAGATAGATTGTAGTTGTGTTAAACCTGTTGGTGGGGTTGTAAACTGATACAACCACTCTGGAAATCAGTCTGGCGATTCCTCAGAAAATTGGACATAGTACTACCTGAAGATCCAGCTATTCCACTTCTGGGCATATACCCCAGAGACACTCCAATATACAACAAAGACGCATGCACCACAATGTTCATAGCAGCTCTATTTATAATAGCCAGAAGCTGGAAAGAACCCAGATGTCCTTCAGTAGATGAATGGATACAAAAAATTGTGGTACATTTACACAATGGAGTACTACCCAGCTATCAGAAACAATGACTTAACCAAATTCTTAAGAAAATGGTTGCATCTAGAGAATATCATCCTGAGTGAGATAACCCAGTCACAAAAGAACAGACATAATATGCAGTCACTGATAGTGGGATGCTAACCCCAGAGGCTCGGACTGCCCCAGAAACAACTCACAGACTGTGTGAAGCTCAAGAAAAAAAGAAAACAAAACAAAATAGACAAACAAACAAAAAAACATTATGCTCAATCCTTACACACCAAGAAAACGTTGACTAATTCTGGGTTACATCCTGTTTTACATGTACTTTTTGCTCATTGTAACTAGTAAGACCTTAATGCAGAGTATCAAACCTAAAAAAAAAAAAAAAACAGCCAAGCACTGACAAAAATGTATTTGTATACATTTATGCAAAAATGTTTAAATTTTTTTTCTTTTATCTTTGTTTTTTAAAATAAAGTTTAAAAAAAAGAATATAAAAAAAAAGAAATGAAAATTCTGTATACTATTAGCTCATCAGATCTAACCATGTTAAAAGAATCATGATTTTTAGTTTATTCAAGTTTTTTTAATATCGATATATAGCTGTAATTTATCTCAGTTGATAACTCTTTAATGACAATCATCCAGCACCTAGTTTATACTGTGATACTTGGTACTATGATAACTCTTAGTAATTCAAAGAGTGCAGGATAACTATTTAAAAGTCATTACTAGGGGTTGGGAATTTAGCTCTGTGGTTGAGCGCTTGCCTAGAAAGCGCAAGGCCCTGTGGTCCTCAGCTCTGGGGAAAACAAAGGTCATTACTAGATACCTGTAGCTAATAGGAATAATAGTGGAGATATTTTCAATATATTCACTATAAGATGGTAACTACCCATGGATGTTCCTTTTTTTTTTTTAAAGATTTATTTATTACATATAAGTACACTGTAGCTGTCTTCAAACACAGCAAAAGAAGGCATTACAGATGGTTGTGAGCCACCATGTGGTTCCTGGGAATTTAACTCAGGACCCCTGGAAGACCAGTCAGTGTTCCTAACCCTGAACTATCTCTCCATCCCCCCATGGATGTTTCTTAATGTATTGTTGCTTGCATGGTTCCTTACAGAAAGATCTTATGAGTTCCAGGTCAGCTAAGGGAGACTGTTTCAAAAAACAAAAACAAATAAATAAATAAATAAATAAAAAGTAAAGAAACCCTTTAGAATTTGGTAATAATATCATTTATCAAGAACCACTGAAACCAAAAGAAAAACTCAGTGTAGATGGATTGTTAGGTTGAAGACGAGCCTAGAAAGGATAAAATTCATACTGGTAACGATGGCACTAAAATAGACATCTATATAATAATTTAACAAAATTGTATCTATAAATGAAATGACCCCCAAATACACAAGACCCAGGGACAGTGAAATTTTAATAAGGAACTGTGGAGGAATTCGATAAAAGGCTCAAGTTTTCATGTTCTTGAATCAAAATATAGGAATGTCCTTTTCCTCCATTTGAATCTAGAAATTTAATTTAAATACCACCAACATTATGTTTGATTTGTCTGACAAACCCTGTGTTAACTCTAGAACTTCTGACAGTGCTGGCTGACAGAGGTGGACAGTAGTAAGTTCTGTCTTTTATTTTTATGTGCCTCTGCCTTGTCAGGTGATTTCTGGTCTGTCTTATGAGACTCTTCAGATCTGTTGCTTGTTCTTTGGTTGTTTGTGCTGCTGTGTTTAAAGACATCTTTGTGAACTTTGGGCATGTATTTGGAATGTCTTCTCTGGCTTGCATTTTTCTTAGTGTTTCTGAAGAGTAGATGTTTTTACTTTCAATGTTAACTGATTTTTATCAGGTTTTTTTTTTCTTCTATGGCCTGTGGTTTTTGTATCCTGAGAAATTCTTGTGTAACTCAAATTTTCTTGTAAAAGTATCTTACTCTTGACTGATGGTGATTGTCTTCTTAGAGGCCCATGCTCACCCTTTTAGTTCTTTCTGAACTCAGGCTGGGTGGTTCATCTCAGCTGTTGTGGCACAAATGCCGCCTCTTCAGGCTAACTGATTCAATCTCGCTTTTATCTCAGCTTGAATTGCTCTGCTTGACTTCAAACTAATCTTCTGGCTTCTCCTTATTCCTTGGTTTCACCTGCTTCTGCATGAACTCAAAAACTCAACTCACTGCACTGACCTTAACTGACTGACTAGAACTAGAGATCCGAAGGCCTCTGTCTCCTGAGGATTAAGGGCTTGCCTGGACCTAAGTAAGGTTTTCTTTACCAGAAACTTGCTTCACATCAGGCTAGCCTTGAACTTAGAGCAGACTTCTGTCTCTTGTTATTAAAGGCTTGTCTGTATTCTGACCAGATCACATAGACCTTTGGAAGTGATCCCTTTCCAGAGCAGCTACTTTGTTGGATTAAAATTGCTTTACATTTTCATCCAGCATGTTGTGGGTTTTGCTTCTAACCTGTGGCCTGAATTATGAGCTTAGTGTGAGATGAGAGGGACATTTGTTTTCCTCTTACATGTTCAGTTGTGTCAGTAATACTCGATTTAAAACTACCCTTGCTATTTTGGCAGTTTTGCAAGAAAGTGACTATATATGTATAGATTTCAGTTCTGTTCACAAACCCCTTTATATGGTGTATCATGTTCAGGTGTCTCATAGTGATGGAATGCCTGTTTTTATCCCTGTTAAGTGTCCAGTATCTTTAGAGTTCCAGATTCATTGTTTAATGCTTTTTCCAGTCCTTTTGTTTTTAATCTAAAGAGCACATTTGTTGTGCATAAAATATGATTGGATCTTGCTTTTTAAAATTTATTTATGGTAGCCTCTGTCTGTCTATCCATCCTTTTTTTTCTTCCTTTCTTCCTCCTCTATTCTTTTCTCTCTCCCCTTTTCCTTTCTTTTCTTCTGGTTTTGAGACAGGGTTTCTCTTTGTAGACCTGGCTGTCCTAGAACTCCTAGACCTTGAACTCCACCTACCTTTGTCTTTTAGATTAAAGGAATGGCCTGCAAGCCCAGCTCCCAACCTCTCTGTCTTTTGAAAACCCAGTTGAAGACTCTTCACACTTACTGTAAGGTTGAAGTCCATTGTCTGTTTTCTTTCTCTTAGGTGTTTTTTTTTTTTTTTTTTTTTTGCCCTGGCTGGCCTTAAACTGACCTTAAACTCCAGTCTCAGGGAGGGAGTCCTTGGCCATACCCATATATTGTATGAGTCTTATGTGTCTTGCCTACATTTGATGAAATATGATTTCAGTTTGGTTTTATCACCATCCTTTTTGCTCCTTAGTGGTTACCCAAAGAGTTGGCAGTGTGGAAATTTAAGTAATGCATTGTTGCAATAAATATTAAGAAGTGGCATAACCTTTTATCATGCACTAGTGCCGGCACCTGGGGGGCATATGGCACTGTTTGTGCTCTATGCCACCTCTAAGAATTGAGGCTCGGCTCACTCTACGGCCTCCCTGGCTGCTTCTGTTCTAGGATATGACTGCCTTGGCCTGTTGTTGCCAAGCCTTAGACACATACATCTCAACTCTGTGGTGGGCTTTATGCGTTTGGCTACTACACCCTTTGAACTCAAATAAGTAGTCACATCAAAGAACATACCAAACCACTCTGATCTAATAGATATAATTTGCCAACCTAGATAAGTCAAATGATCTTGTAGAGTTCCATCCCTAATAAAATATTCATTACAACCTTTTTTATGAAGAGATGCTGAGAGAAACATACACATCTGCCTCCACTTTTGGTCCTCCTGGAATCCTTCCTCCTCTTCTTCTCCTAGCCTTTTCCCTACCTACCTCTCCACTGTCCAATCATATCACCATCAACTCACTATGCATGGCTTTTGCTAGACTCCTTTACATAGAGTATAAAAATCTGTAGTCTTTCATCTCCTTTTCTTTCATTCTATTTATGTGCTACTGCTGTGTATAGCTGTCAAGCACTTAGGTGTCCCATGACCCAGGTAACTAGTATTTAATGGTAGCCATTTAATATTTTTTAAAGTGAAAACTACACAATTTATTGACCACCGTAGAGTGAAGTTGTGAGGAATTCAGCATGTTGTGTGGACAGTCAATGCTTTGTCACTTCCATGCTGTTTTTATCACTTCTGAAAACATGTTCATGCCCACTCCTCAATCAGTCCCCACTCCTCCTTCCAGCCCCTTATCTGCTTTTAGTCTTTGTGCTAATCTTTTATAGGATCATAAGATACTTTTTAGAGAATCAAAAACTAGTGTTTTTTAAGTAAGAATGGCCTCTATAGGTTCTTATATTTGAATAATGAATACTCCTATTTCAGGATTAGAATTAGGAGGTATAGCCTTGTTGGAATAGGTATGGCCTTGTTCATTGGCCAGAGCTCATTCTCTGTCTCTGCCTGTGGATCAGGATGTAGCCTCTGAAACTGTAAACAAGTCCCCAGTTAAATGCTTTTCTTTATTAACATTGCAATGCTCCTGGTGCCACTTAACATCAGTAGAATGACTAAAACAGTTGGGAAAGAAATCTTTTTATATTATTCTTTGTGTTGCTGTTCTTTCCTTTAGTCTTTGGCTTCTGTAAAATTTTTAGCCTTTTTTTTTTTTTTTTTTTTTTTTTTTTTTGGGAGACAGGGTTTCTATTTGTAGCCCAGGTCATCCTGGAACCCATTCAGTAGATCAGGCTGGCCTCAGACTCAAGGGATTCAGCTGTTTCTGCCTCCTGAGTGCTGGGTGACCCTTGTGTGCCACCACCTCCCAGCATGATAATATTTCTCTTTTTTCCCCCCATTTACTTTTTTATTCACTTTACATCCCTATTGCAGGCCCCTTTTCTCCAAGTGCCCCCCTTACACTACTGCTCTTCCATCCTACCCTCAACCCCTTTCTCTTTACCTCTGAGAAGGGGGAGGTCTATCCCTTGGAACCAACCCATTCTGGCCCCTCAAGTCACTGAAGGACTAGGTACACCCTCTCCCTCTGAGGCCAGACAAGACAGCCTAGTTAGGGGATCACAGTCCATAGGTAGGCAACAGTCAGGGTAAGCCCCTGTTCCAGTTGTTGGGGGACTCAAGTGAAGACCAAGCTGTACATCTACATATGTGGGAGCAAGGTTGGTGGTGGCTAGGTCTAGCCCTTGAATGCTCTTTGGTTGGTGATTGAGTCTCTGCAAGCCCTCAAGGGTTCCTGTTCCTGTCCCTTCTGAGTTCCTCAATCCTTCTCCCAACTCTTCTACAAGACTTTCAGAGCTGAGTCTGGGTTTCTGCATTTGTTTCTGTCATCTGGGTGGAGCCTCTCAGAGGTCAGTTATGCTAGGCTCCAGTTTATAAAGCCAGGCTGACAGGAATGTAGCTTGAGGCAGAGGCTCCAAGGAAGGCAGGCTTAGTAGTGTGTGTCTCTGGATCTTCTGAGGACAACTCAGCATATTCCCCTCCAAATTGACAGGATTGCTTTGGTTCTCTTGTCCTTGACTTAGTCAGGTTTTGCTTGTCTGTGGAAGTCTTTATTTTCTAAGAATTTTTTTTAATTGAATATAGAATTCTATAGTATAGCCCCTCTTTTCCCATTAGCATTTTAAAAAATGTTTTTATATTGTCTCAACCTTCACTGTTTGCTTAAAATCAATTTTTATTAATTATTTGAGAATTTTATACATGCATACAGTGTATTCTTGCAGGATCTTTTTGGCCCTAGCTGTCTTTGTAACTGAGGATGACTTTGAAATTTTTCATTCTCTTGCCTCCGTCCGGGAAGTCTGGGATTGTGCCTAGTTTATGCCCAGGGCATTTTGAAGCACTCTTCAAACTGAGCCACATCTCTGGCCTTGCTTTATTTTTTTAAATATTAGCAATTTAACTGGTGTTCCCTGGGGGCCAGTGTTTCTGTGTTTATCCTCCTTGGTTTTCCTGAATTTAGAATTTGTCAGATTATCTCCCCTACCCCAACCCCATTTCCACTCGGCAGAGTACTTCTGCTTTATGAGTAGTGAAGCACTGTCCACTTCCTTTTTTGTGTGTTTTGTTTTATTCTTGAACAAAAATAGTTCTCTTAAAAACTGTGCATGTGTCTGTGTGTCTGCATACACACACGTGCCCCCTTGTATGTTTCTGTGCATGCCTGTGTGTGCGTGTTTTCTAGAGGATAATGACTTAATGGAGTTTCTGCTCTCCTGTCTTTATGTGGGTTCTTATAGACTGAATTTAGGGTTTTAGGCTTTATTTGCTTAGCTATCTGGTCAGCCCACTTATTTTATTACTGTGTGTGCATGCTCACCCATCCTTTCATTTCTAGTGTCTAATCTATTGGTACAGATTTACTGGGGATTCTGACGGTAGTACAGGCTGACATCTAGTCTAGGTGTTAATTGAGCAAATCCTCAGTATATGGTGAACAGAGAATCTTTAGTAAGCTCACTTCTAAGGATTTATCTGCAGTTAACTCTGATGTTTGGCACACTCAAGATCCATTCCCACATGTATTAAATGTGAGGTGGTTTTATGGAATGTTACTAATCTCTTTTTCATTACTTGGAACTTTCTTTTCTGTGAAGTCTTAGCTAGTGGTCTTGAGACAGCATGGGCTCTCAGATTGATCAGCTTTTTGCCATGCTGGCTTCATTCTGGGGCTCAGGGTTCTGCTGAATCACAGGTATTGTACCCCCCATAGGCGTGTTTAGTCATTGGATTAAATTCATATGGTAATTTCACAATCGTAGGGACTTATTTATTTATTTTTTTCACTATGTCAGCCTAGTACCTCTAATAGTTAAGAGGTCCTTTGGATTTTGCAGAGATCTTACATGCATTGATCCAAATGAGCTACACATATATGAGAGTATTTGTAGAGGCTAGAGGATAACCTTGGCATCATTGATCAGAGGAGACTTAGTAACCCCTAATAATTCTTGCCCCTAGGTGAGCAGGCAATTCATGATATTTCAAATTTAACCTAATGAAATTGCTGTTTTCCTAGTTTTTAGTTAACTTTTAAATTAATTAAAAGTATTAACTATATTTTACTAAATTTTATATTTGCCTTTTGGTTGTCAGGGCCTATCTTCCAGTTTGCAATGTGGTTGATGGACTTACCATATGGTGTTGTTTGGCATCTTATTACCTTCTAGCTTAGCTGTGTTTGGCAAGCATCACCGTGAACATGATCTCTATCAGCTGAACTTTAGAGTCTTACTGAGGCTCTTAATCTCCTTTTTTCTTTTTTTTCTTTGTCTTTTTTCTTTTTATGTGAGTACACTGTAGCTGTCTTCAGACACACCAGAAGAGGACATCAGATCCCATTACAGATGGTTGTGAGCCACCATGTGGTTCCTGGGATTTGAACTCAGGACCTCTGGAAGAGCAGCCGGTGCTCTTAACCGCTGAGCTGTCTCTCCAGCCCTCTTTAAAAACTGATATCACATAAAATGTCATTGAAAAAGAGAAACCCACTTTTGTATATAGAGCTTAGTTTCAAATCTCTGAAGAAAATGAAGAGTTTTCTTTTGTAAACTAGCTGAACTGTAAGCCCTGGACATTGCACTGTAGGTTGTTAGACACTTTGTTACCTTCGCTGTCCTTGTTCCTTTGCATTGTGTCTCAGTAGGATAAACTGGTCTTGTGTCCCGTTATGTTTTAGCTGACATTTGGCTGTTAGCCTCTGTAGATCTAATATGTTGCACAACCCTGCTAATTAGACATTTGAATGGTATTTTATTCAGCGAGTGTTTATTGTATGTCAAAGTAGCGTTTCACCTTTTGATAATGATGTGGAGTGAGACAGTGAGGTGATGAGCAGACTGATGCTGGTATGTTATGACTGGATGTTAGGAGTCGTGTAGCACAGAGTTGATAGCATAGAGGAGAGAGAATCCTGCAAGTATGAAGAGATGTTTGCCAGAAGAGTGGAGAAATGGGGAGTAGTTAGACTTAGATGTCCTTGCAGAGGGAGCAGCCTGTGACCCAGGGTTGTTTTGGGAGCAGAGGATCTAAGGAAGAAGTGGCACAAGTCAGGTCTGAATGGATAGAAATGGTTAGTAGGAATGGGAACCACTCCACTAGGTGTGGAGGAAGTGAGCACCATTGTTAAAGTTGTGTCTTAGTATTCGTGGAGGAGGTAGAGATAATGACCAGTTAGGCAATATTGATTGTAGGCAATAGTGGAGCCTGGATGAACAATTGAAGCTCTGGAGAAGGGGCTTTCAGATTTTTAGAAGTTTTTAGGGAATTGACAAAATTTTGGGTGGAGTAAGGAAGGATGAATTATCAAGATTGATGACTTGAACTCTGAACATATACATTTCTCCAATTTTAGAATATTGAAAATCCTAAAACAGCAATTTCATTAAAGATTTTTGCTGTTATTAAAAATAATATAAGTTTTCTGGGCAGTAGAGATAGCTCCATGGTTAAGAGCACTTGCTGCTCTTTTAGAAGGCCTGAGTTCAGTTCTTAGAACATACATTGGGTGGCTCACCACCACTTATGACTACAGTTCCAGAGGATCTAATACCCTTCCTTTTGGTCTGTGGGTGCCTGCACGAATGTGTGGTACATAAACACATGCAGGCACATGCAAATATATAGAATACATTTTTAAAATACAGTATTGTACTTGAAACACAACTGTTTTAAAGACAGAATCAGAGATCTGGAGCAGTATTTTCCCTGTTCTAGAGTTTTCTCAGGAGTCAGTTACTTGATGGAGTCTGCACTTCTTGTGGTGTTTTTACCCACAGTTCATGGTAGTTGTTGTTGCTTAGTTTCTCACTCAACACACTTGACTTACCATGATTAAGGTATTTTAATAATTATTTTTTGGTTTAATAAGAAAACTGTATTTGCCCTCATCTGTCTAGGTCTTTCAGAACTCTGTTTTAACTTTTTACTGTTTAATCTGCAGCTCTTCTTCCAGCTGTGTGGGAGTAACTGGCAGTTCCTGGCCTCTGGTCTTGAATCTTTCCAGCACTCCCCCTTTGTTCCATCTTCAGAGCTCAAATATTTTAGGATTCAGTGCCAAAGAGTGATCAACCTGTTGAAATGTTAAGAGACAATAAAGATTTTTAAAGTGATGGGATACTTGTAATTAGTGTAGTTGAGAACAGATTTCCTTTTTAAAATACCTTCACTTTGGTGAGAGTTTAGGTTATATGGAGTGGGTACCATAGTGGATGTCACGATAGCCCTGACCATTTCATAAATGTACTGTCATAATGAGTTTTTGTCCATAGCTGTGTCTCAAGTTCAAATATGATGGTAGAATGTAGAGTAGTGTTTGTTGTGTAGTCCCTTGTAGAAATTTCCATCTTACCCAGTAGCCATTGAGTGTTCTGTTGAAGGCATTTCTACTATCCTAGTCTATTCCTCATGAAGAGATGGGTTCTAGAATAGTAATGCTGTAATTATCTTAAAGCTTTATAACCAACCTTTTCAGTGTCTGGGAAAATGTACTTCATTTGAATCAAAAAAGTATGTTAGATAGTGACAGTTGGCTTACTGCAGCCTTACTTGGACTACAGCACATCTTTTGGGGCAGGTGAACTCTTAAGGAACATGTTATTGAGGACCTGAATAGAAACAAGATGCCAGTGTTATCTGGTGACATGTTTATGTGATTGTAACTCTAGAACCTACAGAAAGAGTGACTTCATAGTATCCACAGTAGACATTTTAAGTTCTCTATAGTGTACCAAACCCCAAACTCGGAAGTCCCCCAGTACCCAAAGCCTTTTCATGTAATTTGACTAAGTCTAAAGAAATGTATCTTCACTAGGTTTCAGATGACTGCTCTCTTTTATTGGCAAATAAAAACATTACCAAATAGGTGGTACAGAGTTGGGTTTTCTCTTTCTCTCGGGAACAGGCTGTTTACAATGGGGAGTTTTTGTTTTTAAATTGGCCTGTTCTAGTAACAACTGTTTCACTGTTCTGTGTTCTTTTGTTTTTGTTTTGAGGTGATCTTTATGCCTTTACTTCTGGAGCACTGAGGTTGCAGGAATGCACCACCACATCCAGTTTATGCTTCTCATGGTGCTGGGGAGCAGCCCAGAGCTTTGTGTTTGCTAGGCAAGTGCATTACCAACTAAGCTACACCTTAGCCAAGTTATTTTCCTTTTTAGCTAGAGCTTTTAAATATTTACATTTATTTATTAGAATATATCATCTTGTTTTTGTTCTCCAATAAGTAATTTTGTTTAAGGTTGTTCACTTTGCAGACTTTATGACTACTTATCAGCACTTCAGAGTTGGGGCTATAGTTTTTAATTTCTTCTATATGGTACTTGTGTCAAATCTTCCCCACTTCTGCCTCTGGGTCAGGATCAAACTCTGGTCCATTTACCTCTGCCTGGGATTAAAGATGTGAGCCATCACAACTGTTAAGTTTGTGTCATTTTAATAAGTTGTTTGGTTAATGAAAGTGCCTGCTGTGACTCTTTGATAATTTCCTAGCTTTTAGGAGCTATGTAGTAACTCCCAAGCCCTAGGTTCCAGCTATTTGCATTTTAGACTTAGTTTCATTTTGTTGCAGTAATGGTAGTGTGAGTTTGCTATGTTTCCCATACTTATTTTGAGGTCTCACCTTTGTGGAAATAGTTTTGAAAAGACACAAGCTTTATTTTTAATTGGAATGTCTCTTGTGAACTCAAATTTTCTGGCTCACTTGCTTTTCATTCTTTTTTTTAAATCACGAATTCTAGGCTGACCTTGCACTTACTGTGTAATTCAGCCATCTTCCGCCCTCAGCATTCCAAACACTAGGATTGCAGGCATGCACCATATGCCAGGTTGTTTTCAGCCACTGAGCTTAAATTTTCCAAATAGAGATTTAGAATGCTAAGTCTCTAGGAGAATTGCCCTTTCCCCCCAACATTAGGAAGAGTCAAACCCAGGATTTTATGCTAGGGCAAATTGAGCTATATATAGCCTCAGCCCCGTTATTGCTTTATGTTGTCAGAACTTTCCCTGCCCAATTTTCACTGTCAGCACTGTGATTCATTTGTCACTTAGACTTGTCACATTTCTACCTCATCTTTACCTCTATAGCCTACATCATTGATGATTCATTGTATGGCCTATGGTTCTGACACAAATAGAATGGTGTGTTGTTAATTTTTTAGTTTCACACAACTTGTCTCATTACCCTAAAGATCTCCCTGTCAACCCTTTGTTAAGCTTTTTCCTTAAGTCACTGATTTACCTAGATTAATATTACACATATAGAACTCCTACAGATATGGAGAGGAGACTTTTGGATCTGTTTTTCTTTTGTGTGGCACCCCTCCCCTACCATGATACTGATAACAGGACCCAGGGCTTCTCATATACTAGGCAAACATTCTACTGTGCTACATCCCCAGGCCTAGCAAAAATGTACTTATGATTATGCTATACCGAAGCTGAACATGTTGGCACACAGTTGTAGTCATGGCATTTGGGAGGTAGAGGCAGGACAGATGACCAGGAGTTGAATATAGAGATTTTAAGGGCTACATGAGCTACATGAGATCTTGACTCACCTAAAAAAAAAAATCTATCATATGTATCATGAGTAAATAAAAGTCATTCTTTAAGTGCCTTTTAAAATTTTATTAAGAGAAAAATTAAATAATAATGACAGTAGTGAGATATATATATATATATATATATATATATTTTTTTTTTTTTTTTTTTTTTTTTTTTTTTTTTTTTTTTTTGACCCTTAATGGCTAAGGTTAGGTGTTAGGAGAATAAAAGTAAGGCTTCTCTTGACCCTGACCTCTCTGTCTGGAATTAGCCATATATTCTGAAGGAAGCCATTAAACTTTCCTGCGTCCCAGCTTTTTTGGTAAAATGAGCAATACGATACCTGATCTGGAAGTTAGTCACCTCTTAGCTCCCTAGGTATTTAACATTAGCATCTTGCAAAGCACCTATCACCCTAGACTTAGGAATAGCTTGCTGAGGCTTTGGAAGGACCCCTGGTAAGGATTTGATTCTGTCCATTGGAACAGAGTGAGCTTTCAGTGCAAGGTTTCTAGGTCATATCTTTTTTCTTGGGCTTGTTAGGTTCCAGGTAGTTAGAGCCCAAGTTAGTATGTCTGAGTAAATCTCAACATATTTTGTGGAAGCCTCTTTGGGCTAGAGCATTATTTAAATCTCAGGCCCTGTAGTTCAGTCACTAGATTTTTCCCAGGGATGTCTATAAAGTTTAGTTATGGAAGGCCACAGTTCCTGGAGTCTTTTTATGGTTCATTAATGACTCATTATGGCACATAATTGTGATAATAATGTACTGACGTCAGGGTATATTTGAGAGTGCTTTACTGATGATAAATGCTTACAGCAACTTGGAAAAGCAACAAATGGCTGCTTAATATTACTAATCAGGTTCTTTGTGCTTTATGCTTTTGTTCTCTCTTCAGCTCATTCTTTATCACCGCCCCTCTCTCTTCCCCTCCCTGCTCTCCTTTTTTAGAGACAGTGTCACTGAATTGTCTCAGAGCTCACTGTGTAGATCAGAATGTCCTAGAACTCAGAGAGGACTGCCTGCCCCCCCCCCTCTCGCTGTACCCCCCCACCCCCCACCCCTGTTTTCAAGACAAGGATTTCTCCAAGTAGCCCTGGCTGTTCTGGAACTCTCTCTGTAAGCTAGGCTGGCTTCAAACTCACTGCCTGACTCCCAAGTGCTGGGATTAAAGGCATGTACCACCATTGCCAGGCTAAATTTTTATCATTTTAGAAATGGATTGGGTGCATAACAGAAGGAAAGATTTTGAATTAGTATATACTTGCTTTGATTTGTATTTCCATGTGGCACATAGTAATGTTTATTTTACTTTTACTTGTAGTAATGAATGTTATAACAATTGAAGATTATAAGAGCACATACTGGCCAAAATTAGATGGTGCCATAGATCAACTTTTAACACAGAGTCCTGGTGACTATATACCTATATCCTATGAACAGATTTACAGGTAAGTCACCATTTAATTTTCCTGAGTTTGAATGGGATTTGATTGCTGACAGCATGAATGTGATGTATAAAGTATGTAAGATGAATTTAGATGTATATATTCTCCACACAACTGTAGTGGAGGTTTGGTTCAGAAGTGGTTTTTAAATCTAGATACTCTGCCTCTGCTTGCTTGCCTGCCTTTGTCATATAGAATGAAAACCTGAGGCCAGAAGAAAAACTAGTGGGGTATCTGCTATAAAAATACATGTTTTTTTGGGGGGAGATTCTTGTTAGCTTTGTTGATGCTTAGTGACAGTTCAGTTCTAGTTCTCTCTGATACTTTCTTACCTAGCCTCTGGTAAACGGAAGCATCAGATTAGGAACTAGGGTAGGAAGTGAGATCAGCTGAACAGTGACAGGAAGAAGTAAGTGACAGCTATGTTGTTCCCCACAGCTGGTGTACAGGAGGATATATTGCAGAGCATCTTCGTGAGTTAGAAACTTTCTCTATGCTGGTTATCACTCTTTCTTATTTTGACATGTATTTTTAAAAAGAGCAAGAGCAGGTGGTTTATAAGGAGTTACCATATTTAGTCCATAAGTCATCAGTCAGTTTTTGACTCCTTATGCCTATTTAACATGTATTACCCAGGCCAATTGAAGTTCGTTGGCAATGTCCTTTCCATCAGAACACTGACTGGGGAGGGTAGTTTTTTCTTAGTTTCTAGTTGATTAGCAACTATAGGTTGGTGATTTGTATTTTGAATATGTGCTTTAAAATGGGATTGTGTGTAATGCTTCTTCATTGACTTGGTTTCTGTTCCTTGTTTCTTCTTGCAGTTGTGTGTATAAGTGTGTGTGCCAGCAGCACTCAGAACAGATGTACAGTGATCTGATTAAAAAAATAACCAGCCACTTAGAGCGAGTCTCCAAGGAGCTGCAGGTAAGAAGTTGAGTGTGTCAGTGTTTGCTGCTTTGAGTGTTTCTGATAGGGTGGAGCTAGGCTGAATGAACAGTTGGGATCTTATCAGTTTGATTTAACACACAAGCCTATACTTTTTAGTTAGACATTGACCAAATGATCTGGTCTTCAGAATAGATTGAAAATTTGACATAAATTATGTGGCATTTCTTTGGAATCTATTTTATCCATAACTGACTCCACTTAACACCATGTCTGCATTTCTTTTTTCTCTGTTAACTTGGTGAAATTATATAATATATATCTTGTTTTTTGAATTCGAGTCATCTTTCAAGTGTGAGTGTTATCTCCTATTTCTAAAGCTTTCAGTATGAACAACTGGAGCCAGCTATTGGCAAACTCCTGCAGGTGATCTTAATATCTGGGTAACAGCAGAAAACAGAAAACCCTCATTGGGGTGCCTGACCTGCTGGTCTTTCCTTTAAACACTAGCTTTGCTCCAGAGCCTGGTTCTACTTGGATTTCTAGTATAAGTAACAGGGCCTAAAAACTGACTCACATTAGGTAACTAGGGTTCATACCAAGGTGAGCAACAGTTCCAACAGTAGACTGTTGGAGACTATTTTTCACTCACTTTATCTTCTTTCACTTTTCTCTTGTGTTTGGCCACATGCTGTTGTGCTGCAGCTGTTTTTTGTCCACCCACTGTGTGGGTCCCAGGGTAAGCTCAGGTCATTAGGTGTATCTCATCTTCACATGTTGAGCCACCTCATGGCCCAAGGTTTGTTTTTTTTTCCCCCTCAGTTACAGCTAGAGCTACATTTTCTAAAATAAACAACTTTGCTTATTAAATGGTTTCTACCATTTTTACCTGAATACAACTTATTCATTAACATATGTATAGAAAGCTGTTGTTTCTTTAGCCTAGGTATTCTGTGCCAGTTATAGATGAAACCCAAAAGCTATTTAGTTTTTAAATAGTTTGCTTTTTAATTCTCAACTCTTTGAATCTCTGAAAGACAGCTCTCTGCTCTTTCTGTTCTGTGTATTTGCCATTCTTCTGGTTCCTATCACTGTCCTTTCATGACTGCTTTGGTGATTGTTGTTCTTTACTTTATGTATCTAAGTTTATTTAGCCATCTTTTGACTGATTGGTCTTTAGGTAGCTTTTAAATTAATAACACTTTGGTGAACAATCAATTTGGTAAGTAATACCATCTTACCATTCATAAAGTAACCACATTAGTCTCCCAGGTTTTAGCCACGTCAGAGTCCAAGTTTCCTCACCCAGGTAATAGAGCATTTTACAAAAGTAAGTTTTAACTTCCTTTAGGAAAGACTTATTAAAGATTAAAACAGGACTTAAAACAGGATTAAAATAGGTGCTCTTTTTAGTATTTAAAAAACTGTCAGTAAATGGAAAGGTATATATGATGTAAAACCAGGAACTTCATTTTTAGAGTCAATAATACACATCTCACTAAGTTTGAAAAATATTATTTAGAAATTTTTCTTTGAATTTCTGGGAATCAAATCCTCAGAGTCTCTTTCATGTTAAGCAAGTGCTGCCCCCCCACCCCCCAGGCCAGTTGTACTAGCTGTTGGTTTTCTTGAGATAGGCTCACCTGAGCTTCACCTAACAAACATTACTGAGTTACAGTTATGCCAGGCTGGCCTTGATATGGAGTTCAGCCTCAGTTTCCCGGTGCTGGGATTTTAAGCATGCCCCACCCTCCCAACTCTTAAAGTGACTTGTTTCAGAAGATTGTAACCAGTTCTAAATAGCTTTAAAGTAGGAAACTGCATGTGGACCTTAGACTCTGGCCTCAGCTTTGTCACTCACCAGTTGTAGGCCCTTCTTAAAAACATGTTATCATTTGTCAACTCTTCAACATTAAGGTCAAGTAGCTTTATTGACCTATCTGGGGTCCCTTTTTTCCTGTGCTTCCTGCTTTGCAGAACCTTCTTTCAGTATTATATCATTTCTTATAACTTATGGATAGCCTTCCTGGAATTCTTGTTCCTCTCAAAACAATACAGAACAGAATAGAACAAAACATACTGTTGGTATTTGTCTGGATCCAGAGCCTCTTAGCAAGTAATAAGCCCATTAGGGCTGCGGTTGTGTACCGTTTGTATTCATACCTGACAACTTCTCTGGCTCTCCTGGGAGGTAAGGACTCTCTTCTGTTTCTCTTTTTAGCCTTAATATCTGGTACAACTATAACTTGGAAAACATTTGTTGAGTGAATGCTCATTAGCTAAGTTTGACTTATGCCAATGGTAAGAGTATTGATGAGTCTTTTGAGAACTGATCTTCATGTTCTGTAGATGCTTAGTTTTGTACAGGGCAGGGCATTGTATTTGGGTGGAACATATTATTTGCAACCTGTTTTTTTTAAATTCTTGAGCCAAAACAGTATTGTGGGATGAGTTGCATTTGGCCGATTAGTAGATGAAGTTGACAGATCAATGGATTGGACCCACAGGGCATCAATTTCTGTCAAGGGCTCCTTAAAATAGCTACTGGTTTGGCTTATTTATCCATATTTAAAAGCACATTCTGTTGGAAAAACTCAGTGTTGTGTGAAAGAGCATTCCATGTTTATTTTTGGTGTTGACCTAAAAGCTAGAGAATATTGTTTTCAGATTTTAAAACATTATACTGTCAAAACCTAGATATTGTTGTATGGTAGCATAATCTTAGCATTTTAAAACACACTCCCCTACACATATCTTTCATTTGAGAATAGTGTCTCTTGAATCCCTTCAATAACTTAAAAAATTGTTTGTTGAATTGATGAAACAATTAGCTAAACTGTCTATATTCCTATTATACTATCATTTTGGTCTCCTTTAGCTGTCATAAGGAAATTCAGGTTTTTTTCTCTAGAGTATTCGAATTTTTAGTTTTTTACTCACAAAGGAATGGAAATAGTTATATACAGAAATTTGTTTTACTTTATAATTTGCTTAGTTTTTATTTTTGTTGTTTCTGCTCAGTATTTTAGTATATAGCCCTGGCTGATAGTCTTGGAAGGATCTCTCTACCTCTGACTCCCCAGTGCTAGAATTAAAGGTGTGCACTACCACCCCTGGCCCCGCTGCTTAGTTTTGCAAAGTTCTGTTTAAATTTGTAGAAATCATCATATTTGAGCTGAGGGCTCAGACGAGGATGTCCAACATGCCTTCTGAGTTTGAATTACTTCTGATAGATCGTTACATTTATAGCCAAGTTGGAATGGTTATAAATGTATACCTAGATCACTATCTCAGACATTCATATTTGACTCCTTTTTTCTCTTTCCTTTTGCTTTCAGGAGATGGCCAGTTAGTAGGCTATCTTACCAATTGCTGCTGGCACCCTGCACTAACAGACTAGCTGAGATTACATAGTGGGGTGCTGTCACCTCAAACACAGGCCCACATGTACACACCACCACAAATTATGGATTTTAAAGATATTAAAACTGAATGAAGACTCTGTAGAGGTAAACGAGCAGAAAGAAAGAAAATAGCCATAGTTACTTGCAAGAACTATGGACCAGTTGGTAAAGGAAGGGGAAAAGGCCAGCCATAGTGGTACATGCCTTTAATCCCAACACTTAGGAAACAGACAGGTAGATCTCTGACTTAAAAGCTGGCCTGGTCTAACAGTGAGTTCCAGGCTATCCAAAGGTACATGGCTATAGAACTTCCTTCCTTCCTTCCTTCCTTCCTTCCTTCCTTCCTTCCTTCCTTCCTTCCTTCCTTCCCTCCCTCCCTCCCTCCCTCCCTCCCTCCCTCCCTCCCTCCCTCCCTCCCTCCCTCCCTTCCTTTCTTCTGGATGTATTTATTATATATTAAGGATACTGAAGCTGTCTTCAGCTACACCAGAAGAGGGCATTAGATCTCATTACAGATGGTTGTGAACCATCATGTAGTTGCTGGGAATTGAACTCAGGACCTCTGGAAGAGCAGTCAGTGCTCTTAACCACGGAGTCATCTCTCCAACCCAAGAGATCAAAATTTCTGTATTCATTAGAGATGGGACAGTGTTTTATAATGTTTGATTTGACACAAATATTTATGCTTGGCATGGTATGCAGTGCCTAGATACTAGGGTAACAGAAAAAATTACAGCTTTATTCTTTGTAGCTTTTATGAAAGGCATAATAATCATTTTAATAGTCTGAAATGTGAAGATTGATTGGGTAGGAAGATAAACTGAGTTCCAGGTTCTGGCTAATTTTCTCTGGAAATTTTTCAAATATATCTGTGTCACTTTCTATCTCAATTTAAGCTGCCTTGGTGGATGCTTAACTGGACAATAAGAAAAGATACCTTATATCATGGCTTCATACTTTCCCCTGGTCCATTTTGATTTTCAGACTTTTTATATCACCTTTTCTTAACTCTGACTTCATTCCCTCCAGAGCAAGGCAATAGCCCTTGATGAGGGGTTTAAGATTCCTTGTGTACTGACCTTCCCATAAGAATTACATAGCAGTATTTTGCTTTCAAGTTTAGGTGGATTGTAGGAGATCTTTTTCTCATCTGGTTTCTTTTGCCAGTAGCTCCTCTTTCCTGCCAAAGAAGCATTCTGTTGGTCTGCTAGGGTTGGCTCTACTTTGAATCCTCTACTCTTGGCAGACTTTAATGTTTATGTTGCCACTGTCATGCTAACAGTTGTGCCAGTTGGTGTGTTTAATTACCCATCAGGATGCCATCTTTTGAACGATGTGTACTTTTGAGAATGACTCATGCTGGTAAGCCTATTGTGGTCTTGATTTAAGACTTGAGGTGAATGCGCCAGTTGTAGTGCTGCTGACCTTTTTCCCAGTTCCCATTTCCTTCTGTAGATAGAGATGTACTTACTCACTACCTTGAAATTAGGCCACACCACATGACTCGTTTTGACACATGAGTTGTGATTGAAAGTAGTGTGTCCAATGCAGGGAATACTTAATGTTGGCTCTGTAGTTGCTGCTTTCTTGCCTTGGTGTTCCTAGTGGCAAAGGTTTCCCTCCCTTTAAAAAATTTTTTTATTGGTTATTTTATTTACATTTCAAATTTTGTTCTTCTTCCCGGTTTCTGCTGAGGGCACTTCCCAACCCATCCAGCCACTCCTGCCTTACCGCTGGGGCATCAATCCTTCTTAGGACCAAAGGGCCTCCCTTCCCATTGATGCCAGATAAGGCAGTCCTCAGCTATATCTGCAGCTGGAGCCATGGGTCCCTCCATGTGTACTCTGGTTGGTGGTTTAGCCCATGGGAGCTCTAGGGGGTCTGGTTAGTTGATATTGTTCTTCCTATGGGGTTACAAACCACTTCAGCTGCAAGGTTTCTCTTAATCCTATTCCTAAGTAAGGATAATGTGAATCACTCTCAGCACAGGTTAGATACAACATGAATGAGCAAGAAAGCTATATTTTATTTTATTTTATTTTATTTTATCCCCTTCCCCATTTCTGTGTGTATGATGCAGAATCCACTGGAACAGTTGTGAGAGCACTTTTCCCTAAGCGTTTTTGTTGATAAGTATCTTCATTTGAGCCACCTGAGCATTGTGGCTTTTTTGATGCAGTTCATTGACCACTAAGAGTTGCTTATTGTCAATAATTTGGAACTTTACATTACTGAGTTATTTAAGCAGAGACAGAGATTTTCCAGGGAAAGTTAATAACATTAAAGTGGGGGGAACAGCACAGATAAATCTCTTAAGATCCTGGTAAGGAACAACCAAAAACAGCAAGGGGGCTTGCGGATGGTATACACTTTTATTCTTAAATCTCTAAACAGCAGTTTAGAGAAGTATTTATTAGCTGTTTTAATTAAAAGGAAGTTGATTGGGTATACTTAAATATTTTAATAAAATTAATACTTTTGATATGTTTAATTAAGCTAAATATATCTTGGGTTTCTATTTACTATAATTGACAAACCAGTCAAAAATGAAATTAGTTGAAACTAAGCTATTAGTTGAATACATAGCTATTCTCTTTTACTTAATTTTATTCAGTCTGTACAAACATCTGCTTATATATAAGCCTTTTTGTCCAACTGTCAGTAAAGGACCAGCCATGTTTTGGTGGGTGTTAAGATCTGGGCAGGTGTTGCATTGCTATTTGCTTTTTGCCCAGTGGATGGCAGTACAATCCAATTGGTTGCTTGCAGTTGACTTGGCAGAAATTAAAAAAATAAAATAAAATAAAATAAAAAATAAGGGCCTTAAAATTTAAATTTGTTGACATTCAAAGTATGTCTTAAAACAAACAGATGAACAGATAACCTTATTATTTTCACTAGTATGCTGTTTACTTCTTGGTAGACTGAAGATTGTAGGTAATAAAATTATTGGACTGAAGAATTGGTTAAAAGTGTTTGTAGCTCTTGTGCAGGACTAGAAATTGATCTCACCACCTACATTGGGCAGCTCACAGCAGCCTGTAACTCCAGCTTCAAGAGGTTCTGGACTTCATGGATACCCATGCACATGGTCTTGGGGTCTCAGTCTCTCCCCCCTTTCTTTTTTTTCTTTTCTTTCTTTTTTTTTTTTTTTTTAAAAGATTTACTTATTTATTTTTATTTATGAGTACACTGTAGCTGTTTTCAGAAACACCAGTAGAGGGGGCATTGGATCGAATTACAGATGGTTGTGAGCCACCATGTGGTTGCTGGGAATTGAACTCAGGACCTCTGGAAGAGCAGTCAGAGCTCTTAACCACTGAGCCATCTCCCCAGCCCTCTCTCCCCTTTCTTAAAAGGAAATTGCTTTTTCACCTTTCTTTACTTGTGAACTCTACTAAAGGCTTTTCACTAAGCAGTTGCCATCAGAAAATTATTCTTATAGAATTTGACAGTGAGACAATCTGACCCTTAACCATTTCTGCAAGTGCTCATTCAGACAGTGGTTTTGATGTTCATCATCAGCCTTTGAGGGTAGAGACTTCTTAACCTGTTCCATCACAGGCTTAGCATGATCTTATGTCCTCAAACAGATTAAGAGTGACATTACAATTACAGACCTGCAATACAGTTGAGATTTTTGAAGCATCTGCTTGTTGCAGTTGAGACAGATCCTGACCTTGGAAAAAGAAGCAGATTCTACCTACATTTGCTTATTATCAGAATGTGTAGAATATATGTGTACAGATTTCATTTTTTACTTAATATTTTGTTTTATCATTTTTTTCAGTTAATGTATATATGTTGTATCTGTAGAAATGTGTGTATTGGTACCCCTAGAGGCCAGACAATACTGGATTCCTTAGAGCTGGAGTTACTGACAGTTTGAACCATACAGTATGGGTGTTATATATATTTGGGTCTTCTGCAAGAAGAATATATGCCCCTTACTTCTGAGTCATCTCTTTTGCTCCCATAAATTATAGATTATATTACTTTTTTTTTCCTTAAAAAAAAAAAATAAGACTTATATATGAGTACACTGTTGCTATCTTCAGACATACCAGAAGAGGGCATCCGATCCCATTACAGATGGTTGTGAGCCTCCATGTGGTTGCTGGGAATTGAACTGAGAACCTCTAAAATAGCAGTCAGTGCTCTTAGCCGATGAGCCATCTCTCCACCACCACCCCCATTATATTACTAAGGATAGGAGAAATTTACTTTTTTTTTTTCTTTAACTTTATTTTAAAAAACAAAGATAAAAGAACAAATTTTAAGCTTTTTTTTTTTTTTTTGCTTAAATGTATACAAATACATTTTTGTCAGTGCTTGGCTTTTTTTTTTTTTTTTTTTTTTTTTTTTAAGGTTTGATATTCTGCATTAAGGTCTTACTAGTTAAAATGAGAAAAAAGTACATGTAAAACAGGATGTAACCTGGAATTAGTCAACGTTTTCTTGGTGTGTAAGGATTGAGCATAATGTTTTTTTGTTTTGTTTTGTTTTGTTTTTTTTGAACTTCACACAGTCTATGAGTTGTTTCTGGGGCAGTCCGAGCCCTCTGGGGTTAGCATCCCACTATCAGTGACTGCATATTATGTCTGTTCTTTTGTGACTGGGTTATCTCACTCAGGATGATATTCTCTAGATGCAACCATTTTCTTAAGAATTTGGTTAAGTCATTGTTTCTGATAGCTGAGTAGTACTCCATTGTGTAAATATACCACAATTTTTGTATCCATTCATCTACTGAAGGACATCTGGGTTCTTTCCAGCTTCTGGCTATTATAAATAGAGCTGCTATGAACATTGTGGTGCATGCGTCTTTGTTGTATATTGGAGTGTCTCTGGGGTATATGCCCAGAAGTGGAATAGCTAGATCTTCAGGTCCAATTTTCTGAGGAATCACCAGACTGATTTCCAGAGTGCTTGTATCAGTTTACAACCCCACCAACAGTGGAGAAGTGTTTCTCTTTCTATCTCCACAACCTTCCCAGCATCTGCTGTCATCTGAGTTTTGGATCTTGGCCAATCTGACTGGTGTGAGGTGGAATCTCAGGGTTGTTTTGATTTGCATTTCCCTGATGGCTAAGGATGTTGAGCACTTCCTTAGATGTTTCTCAGCCATTCAATATTCCTCAATTGAGAACGTTTTGTTTAGCTCTGTACCCCATTTTTTAAATAGGGTTGTTTGATTCTCTGGTGTCTAGCTTTTTGAGTTCTTTGTATACCTTGGATATTAGGCCTCTATCTGATGTGGAGTTGGTAAAGATCTTTTCCCATTCTGTTGGCTGCCATTTTGTTTTCTTGACAATGTCTTTAACCTTACAGAAACTTTGCAATCTCATTAAGTCCCATTTGTTAATCTTTGACCTTAGAGCTTGAGCCATTGGTGTTTTGTTCAGAAAATTTTCTCCTGTGCGTATGTGTTCTAAGGTTTTTCCTACTTTCTCATCTCATAGTTTCAGTGTATCTGGTTTAATGTGTAAACTTTGATCCACTTACACTTGAGCTTTGTACAAGGAGATAAGAAAGGGTCTATTTTCATTCTTCTGCATGCTGAGTGCCAGTTGGACCAACACCATTTGTTGAATAGGCTGTCCTTTTTCCACTGAATGTTTACAGCTCCTTTTTCAAAAATCAGATGACCATATACGTGAGGACTTGTTTCTAGATCTTCTATTCCATTGATCCACGTGCCTATTTCTGTACCAGTACCAATTCAGCACAATTGCCTTGTAATATAACTTGAGGTCAGGGATAGTG